>NW_027507685.1:175370313-176087813 GCF_037356315.1 Lithobates pipiens | reverse complement strand
CGTTTGATGGGCACGGTGGCTGCGTTTGATGGGCACGGTGGCTGTGTTTGATGGCACAGTGGCTGCAATTGATGGGCACAGTGGCTGCGTTTGATGGGCACAGTGGCTGCGTTTGATGGGCACAGTGGCTGCGTTTGATGGGCACAGTGGCTGCGTTTGATGGCACAGTGGCTGCGTTTGATGGCGCAGTGACTGCATTTGATGGGCACAGTGGCTGAGTTTGATGGCACGGTGGCTGCAATTGATGGGCACAGTGGCTGAGTTTGATGGGCACGGTGGCTGCAATTGATGGGCACAGTGGCTGTGTTTGATGGCACGGTGGCTGCAATTGATGGGCACAGTGGCTGTGTTTGATGGCACGGTGGCTGCAATTGATGAGCACAGTGGCTGCGTTTGATGGCACAGTGGCTGCGTTTGATGGCACAGTGGCTGCGTTTGATGGCACAGTGGCTGCGTTTGATGTCGCAGTGGCTGCGTTTGATGGGCCCAGTGGCTGCGTTTGATGGGCACAGTGGCTGCGTTTGATGGGCACAGTGGCTGAGTTTGATGGCATGGTGGCTGCAATTGATGGCGCAGTGGCTGCATTTGATGGGCACAGTGGCTGAGTTTGATGGCACAGTGGCTGCAATTGATGGGCACAGTGGCTGTGTTTGATGGCACAGTGGCTGCTTTTGTTGGCACGGTGGCTGCTTTTGTTGGCACGGTGGCTGCGTTTGATGTCGCAGTGGCTGCGTTTGATGGCACAGTGGCTGCGTTTGATGGCACAGTGGCTGTGTTTGATGGCACGGTGGCTGCAATTGATGGGCACAGTGGCTTTGTTTGATGGCACAGTGGCTGCTTTTGATGGCACAGTGGCTGCGTTTGATGTCGCGGTGGCTGCGTTTGATGGGCACAGTGGCTGCGTTTGATGGCGCAGTGGCTGCATTTGATGGGCACAGTGGCTGAGTTTGATGGCACGGTGGCTGCAATTGATGGCGCAGTGGCTGCGTTTGATGGCACAGTGGCTGCGTTTGATGGCACAGTGGCTGTGTTTGATGGCGCAGTGGCTGCATTTGATGGGCACAGCGGCTGAGTTTGATGGGCACAGTGGCTGCAATTGATGGGCACAGTGGCTGCAATTGATGGGCACAGTGGCTGTGTTTGATGGGCACAGTGGCTGTGTTTGATGGGCACAGTGGCTGAGTTTGATGGCACGGTGGCTGCAATTGATGGCGCAGTGGCTGCGTTTGATGGCACGGTGGCTGCAATTGATGGCGCAGTGGCTGCGTTTGATGGCACAGTGGCTGCGTTTGATGGCACAGTGGCTGCGTTTGATGGCGCAGTGGCTGCATTTGATGGGCACAGTGGCTGAGTTTGATGGGCACAGTGGCTGAGTTTGATGGGCACAGTGGCTGCAATTGATGGGCACAGTGGCTGCGTTTGATGGGCGCAGTGGCTGCATTTGATGGGCACAGTGGCCGAGTTTGATGGGCACAGTGGCCGAGTTTGATGGGCACAGTGGCTGAGTTTGATGGGCACAGTGGCTGCAATTGATGGGCACAGTGGCTGCAATTGATGGGCACAGTGGCTGCGTTTGAGGGCACAGTGGCTGCGTTTGATGACACAGTGGCTGCGTTTGATGACACAGTGGCTGCGATTAATGGCACGGTGGCTGCTTTTGATGGCACAGTGGCTCCTGTATCATTGTCCGCCCACAGTCTCTGACCATTTCCTGTATCATTATCCGCACACAGTATCTGACCATCTCCTGCATCTTTGTGGCATGATTGTCTGTCAGCACCCTGTCAGTGGCTCCAACTTTTCATACCGTGTTAGCCAGGTAAGAGTTTGCTTGTCATTACCATAATAAAACCGTCTCCTGTATCATTGTCTCTGCAAGTCTCTGACCGTCTCCTGTATCATTGTCCACACACAGTCTCTGACCGTCTCCTGTATCATTGTCCACACACAGTCTCTGACCGTCTCCTGTATCATTGTCCACACACAGTCTCTGACCGTCTCCTGTATCATTGTCCACACACAGTCTCTGACCGTCTCCTGTATTATTGTCCACACACAGTCTCTGACCGTCTCCTGTATTATTGTCCACACACAGTCTCTGACCGTCTCCTGTATCATTGTCCACACACAGTCTCTGACCATCTCCTGTATCATTGTCCACACACAGTCTCTGGCCATCTCCTGTATCATTGCCCACACACAGTCTCTGGCCATCTCCTGTATCATTGCCCACACACAGTCTCTGGCCATCTCCTGTATCATTCATCCCTTAGCTGGGCGTCGGACTGTCTCTTAGGTGAATTGGAATGTCACAGTCCCATAGCTGGATTGGCCTGTCCCTTATCTGATTGGCATGTCCCTCATCTGATTGGCCTGTCCCTCATCTGATTGGACTGTCTCTCAGCTGATTGGCCTGTCCCTCAGCTGATTGGCCTGTCCCTCAGCTGATTGGCCTGTCCCTCAGCTGATTGGCCTGTCCCTCATCTGATTGGACTGTCCCTCAGCTGATTGGACTGTCCCTCAGCTGGTTTGGACTGTCTTCACTAAAAGAAGAAATTTTGTCATATGAGTTTGTTCTGTCATTAATTGTATGGTATGAGATTTTAGTAAAAATCAACCTTATCAGCAAGGTGTGGCAAAAGGATTATCTGCCTTAGCAGTTTTGTCCATTGAACTTGATCTGGCTTTAAAATTAAATATTCATCTGTGATAGATGAATTTACAACTGCCAAATGTAGGCGACTGTTTTGCAACTTCTGATATTGAAACATTAAAAAAATGTACTACTGTTAAAACTTCCCAGGGGGTTTGTGTATGAGCCCCAACTATAGTTAGCACATATATTGTGGTATTGTATTTTGAAACAAAGGTTTTGTTTTGTTTTTGTTTTGATTGGCTTTCAGTAAGTGCCTGAGAAAGGACCCTGGTATAAGTCTAATCTAATAGGGCACTCTTACACCAGGCTGTTTTCCTGCAGGCACCCTAAACAGACACCTGTTCAGAATTGACAGTCATTTGTTGGAGCAGCACCATGGTAGTTGCAGATCAAACAGAAGCAGCTTCTTTGGCTACACAGGATAGCAGGACTTAATTTTCTGACTAAAGTTCCAATTTAATTTTTTTATTTTTTTATTGATGTTTTGCTAAAGAATACAAGAAACTGAGTTATTTTGTTACTTGAAAAATATTGCACTTTATACCTATTATGTTCCATGCACTACTGAGCAAATATTCAAAGTTACATATTTATATGTTTTTATGTTTTACATTTTTGTAAAAAAATCACTTGTTGCATTAAACAGGTTATGTTTTAGAATATGTTGTAAAATTACTTTTTTTTTTGTTTTATACTTTGTTGACAAATTAATTTCACATTTATGAGACAGCACAAAGGATAATGAGTAGGCAGCTGCACAATTTGATCTATATCTGTGTGCGTGTAACATATATACCCACCCACCCTATGTTTAATGATATTTGATTAAAGAATAATTGGCTAGAGAAATTTATAGAAACTGTGAATTCATAGTTCATAGGATTTAAGTTAATATATGCATTCATACAGTTCATTTTTATCATTTTTATAATATTTTTCCCATTATGGGCGTGAGTGGGGCCTCATGTCTAAGTTTTGCCTAAGGCCTCAGAAAGTCTAGAGCCGCCTCTGTATAGTGTACAATAAAACATTCAAGGACCACCCACCACAATACGATGGGCCATACCAAAAAACAAACAGAACAGTTAACACTTAAAAAGAAGTGCATTGTATTGTACATGTACATGAACATTGCCTGTGAAGCATGCCAACCTGACCCACAGCGCCTTCCCTGAAGAGTCACAAACCCGCCCACACATAATCAACTGAAATATGAAGATCCATGCAAAGAATTACCCACACTCTCCAGAAGATACAGTACATTGTGTATTTCACCATTCACCTTTGCAGAAAGACCACCTACTCACCTTGTCAGAGATGACGAGGTGCATGTTAAAAAGTCTCATGGCACATGAATATTGAGACTTAAATTGCCTTTCCAAACCCACTACAGTTCAGAATCCTCCAGAAGGCAGGAGGAAACAGTCAGCAAAGCTTAGAACAGCTCAAAGCAATCACACACTCCTCCACTGATTAGAAGGGAACCAAAACGATTACATTTACCAAATCATCCTAGCAACCTATCTAGGAGGGTGCTACAGGAATTTTTTATGTTATTGTTAAAATAGTATACATACCTTTTCTTTTAGCAAATTTATTTTGCCTCTCCCGAACAGAAGTCCAGAAGAGTTCACTGATTGTAGTGTCACAAAAACAAGTAAAGTAAGTTTACTAAATTCCTGTTGTATTGTACTGTAATTTATTGCAGAATTTTTAGGACTTGTTCAGGATATAGCACATTGGCAGTAAAGGCATCCAGTGCATCCCCTCACCAGTATTCTAACAGTACAAACAAATGGCCACTGTCCCCACCTATTACTGGCCTTTGCAGCAAGGAGCACATGGAAGGGCAATGCATGTTAAGCAAGTGAGGTTCTATTCATTGGCACCCAGTCTGAAACACCAGATTCTAATGGATTTGATGTGGTTTCAAAGTAGGTGTGTACCTAGGATTTCCATATGACAAAATTGCATTTAGTTCAGTTAGATCATAAAAATGAACACACCACGTCAATTTTGTATATGGCATTTCTTCAAGAATATAAACTTTATCTGTAGACATTATTTAAATGAAATAGTTGAAAAAAAAATAAAAAAAAATAAATATATATATATATATATATATATATATATATATATATATATATATATATATATATATATATATATATATATACTATATATTTATCTTTCTCTCAATTTACGTCCAGATAAAGCAGTCCAGTAGAAGTGTTTATTTAAAAAAAAGATGATTTATGTGTTTGAATAATAGGTGACTGCTGTGAGCACCCGTCAGTGTTATCATTTTCCCCAACCACTGTGACTGTCAGTTTACCTGGACAGCTTGGTCAATATGTAATGGTAGAAAAAATATAATTAATGGCAGTGAAATAACAAAAGAAATGTATTGAATCAGAATACAGTTATCAGAATGCAATACTTTCTGCAATATTGGTCCTCAGGGCCGCTGATAGAAATCATGGGGCCCCGTACAGCCTACCTGACGGGGCCCCCTTCAGCTCCACCCTGGCCCCGCCCCTGGTCCCTCCTTCAGCCCCACCCTGGCTCCACCCATTGCCCCTCCCCAGACCCCGCCTTGAAACAAAGTGTAGGTTTGTCTACAAGTGATATTTGTTTTTCTCCAGCCAGTTATAGGTTTGATTATCCAAAAGAAATACTGTTTTCAGATGAGAACAGACCTCTTTAATATCTATATGTAATACATAATAAGTATTGGCAGGGTATTATAGAGTATTGGCATTGTATTGCAGATTATTGCTGGGTATTTCAGAGTATTGGCAGGGTATGTGTTGCAGAGTATTGGCAGGGTATGTGTTGCAGAGTATTGGCAGGGTATGTATTGCAGAGTATTGGCAGGGTATGTATTGCAGAGTATTGTCAGGGTAAGAATGCTCGGATGGGATGATCGGTGACTGGAGGATATATATATTTTCTTTTTTTACATGAAAATTTACTTTGCTGTTCGGGTTGCCCGGGCCCCCCTGCTGGTCAGGCCCAGTACAGCAGGGCCAGTTGTACTGGCCTATCAGCGGCCCTGTTGGTCCTGTTGCATATAAAATTCTGAAACTACGCACCACTCTGGAATAGATTAAAAAAAACAAAAAAACACTACTAGACCTCATCATACCTGGAAAGCTGGTGGCATCTTGTGGCGGAGATCAAGAACTGCATTTATACTGAGAAGTTCAGCTAGAGCTGTTTTTTTTTTTTAAGTTTGTATTCCTGCTGGGTCCTAAATGTTTACCTGCTAGCCATTAACTTTTGTTTAAAGTGTTAATTCAACCCTAAATGCTAATTTGTTTAAACATTTTCAGTAAGCTCTACTAAAGACTGAATGAAGGCCGGGGTGGGGGGGCTCTAGATCAATATTTTACAGCATATACATTCAACAACCAGTGCTTAGAAAATGTTTACTGTCCTTAAAAGTTCATCAAATGTTCTCACAATGGTCTTCTTCACCAAATAAGACTAAAACTAAAAAAATTAAATAAAAAAAAAAAAATTAAAAAAACACATATAGTATAGTATGTCCAAACAAAACACACCGTAAAGCTAATCAATGTGCTCACATATAAATTGTGTGATCGAGTGCCATGCATCCTCCCATGACAACTTAGTTCCTAAATATCTACTCATCAATCGCACTTGATATAAATCCACTACCTATTTTTCTTCCAGAATAATCCTCAGTTTTTACCGCTTTAGAGATTTTTTTGTCCTAGTGTGCTGATATTTTGGGAAAATATTTTACAGCAGAACACAGAAAATATTTACCAAATATTTACCATTATTGGACTTATTCAAAAAAGAGTTATTTTTCCTATATGTAGTAGTACATCTTTATTAAGTTAACCCCTTCACACCTAAAGGGTAAAACAAATGTTAATGCCTAAGCACAATTTTGAAACCCTGACATGTGTTAGTAAAACTGTACATATCGTCACAACTACTTTGTGCATCCAGGTGGATTATACCTTGTTTTATTCAGGACATATTAGGCTTTCTTTTGGTCATACGTTGTAATGGATATCCCCTGATTTATTTTCATTATGAAAGGAAAACTGTCCAAAAATAGTAAAAAGAAAACATTTCTTGCTATTATCATTATTTACCACAAAATAACAACTCAAAATATATTGTCCTGCCCCTGACGATTGCAGCAATACAACATATGTTTATGTTAGTTGTTGTTAGTACCCGTAGTGCAGCCCAAAAACAGTGGTGCACATTTTTCATTTTTTTATCTTGCCTAAAACACACTGACTCTAACTGACACTGATACTACTTTTTTTTTAATTCTACCCAAAATATGCTGACTGGGACCTTTGAACCCAACTTTATTTTTTATTATTTTTCCTTTTTTTTTGTTGTTTGTTTGCTTTTGTTTTATTTATTTTTATTTAGTTTTTTTGTTTTTTTACACACTTTGTTTTGTTTACGTTTTCCTCTCCTGCAGGAAGAAGAAGATACAATGTATCTTTTGCCACGTACACATGATCAAACAATCCGGTGGAAAAGTCCGGCAAACTCAAGTCCGCCCAACAATCCCCCCGTGTGTAGCCTCCGGCATACTTTTTTGACCCGAAAGTACGGCGGACTTAGAATGCCGTGTTGACACCAATCTTCCCGCCGGACTCGCATTTCGGCGGACAATCCGGCCGTGTGTATGCCAGTCTGCCGTACTTTTGAAATGAGCAGACTTTTCCCGCCCGGAGAAAAGTCCGCTCATTTTGAGCGGGTCTCCAGGTAGGTGGGGCCCGCGAAGGAGACGTCGCTGGCCCCGCCGCCTGGTATGGACTTAAAGGGGAACCCCAACGCCGAAAAAATCGGCGTGGGGTTTCCCCTAAGTCCACAACAGACCCTTGTCCGAGCACGCTACCCAGCCGGCCAGGAAAGGGGGGGCAAGCGAGCGCCCCCCCCCCCCCCCTCCTGAGCCGTACCAGGCCGCGTGCCCTCAACATGGGGGGTGCCTTGGGGAAGGGGGGGCCGTGCGGCCCCCCACCCCAAAGCACCTTGTACCCATGTTGATGAGGACAAGGGCCTCTTCCCGACAACCCTGGCCGTTGGTTGTCGGGGTCTGCGGGCTGGGGTTTATCGGAATCTGGGAGCCCCCTTTAATAAGGGGGCCCCCGGATACCGGCCCCCCACCCTATGTGAATGAGTATGGGGTACAATGTACCCCTACCCATTCACCTGTAAAATAAAAGTACAAAAAAACACAACACACGAGATAAAATACTTTATTGCACAGCTCCGGGGGTCTTCCGTCTTCAGGGGTCTTCTCGCCGGACTCCTCCGCTATCTTCTTGTAGCTCTTTTGCTAGCGGAGGAGCCCAGCTTTCTTCCTTGTCGCCGGCCTCTTCTTCCGACTTCGGGGGTCTTGTCCCCCTCTTCGGTTCTTCTGCCGGGCCACCGCGCCTTCTTATAGCTCTTTTACAGGCGGTGGCCTGGTCTTCTGTCGCCGCCGCCGCCGCCGCCTTCCGTTCTTCTTCTTCTTCTTCTTCTTATTCTTCTTCTCAAGGAGATGTTGACTCGACGATCTCTCCGGCCGCAATGCCAGGGACGGGCTGCTTATATAGGGACAAGGGGCGGTGTCACATGGGTTTATGTCACATGGGTTGGTCACATGGGTTGATGTCACATGGCGACAGTCCCAGCATCCTCCGGGACTGTGACATCGTAAGGGGGCGGGGTCACCATGTGACACCAACCCATGTGACATAAACCCGTGTGACACCACCCCTTGTCCCTATATAAGTGGCAGCGCAGCGCGTCCCTGGCATTGCGGCCGGAGAGATCGTCGAGTCAACATCTCCTGGAGAAGAAGAAGAACGGAAGGCGGCGGCTGCGACAGAAGACCGGGCCACCGCCTGTAAAAGAGCTATAAGAAGGCGCGGTGGCCCGGCAGAAGAACCGAAGAGGGGGACAAGACCCCCGAAGTCGGAAGAAGAGGCCGGCGGCGAGGAAGAAAGCCGGAATCCTCCGCTAGCAAAAGAGCTACAAGAAGATAGCGGAGGAGTCCGGCGAGAAGACCCCCGAAGACGGAAGACCCCCGGAGCTGTGCAATAAAGTATTTTATCTCGTGTGTTGTGTTTTATTTGTACTTTTATTTTACAGGTGAATGGGTAGGGGTACATTGTACCCCATACTCATTCACATAGGGTGGGGGGCCCCCTTATTAAAGGGGGCTCCCAGATTCCGATAAGCCCTCCGCCCGCAGACCCCGACAACCAACGGCCAGGGTTGTCAGGAAGAGGCCCTTGTCCTCATCAACATGGGGACAAGGTGCTTTGGGGTGGGGGGCAACGCGGCCCCCCCTTCCCCAAGGCACCCCCCATGTTGAGGGCACGCGGCCTGGTACGGCTCAGGAGGGGGGGCGCTCGCTCACCCCCCCTTTCCTGGCCGGCCGGGTAGCGTGCTCGTACAAGGGTCCGCTGTGGACTTGGGGGGGACCCCCACGCCGTTTTTTTTCGGCGTTGGGGTTCCCCTTTAAGTCCATACCAGGCGGCGGGGCCAGCGACGTCTCCCTCGTGGGCCCCGCCTACCTGGAGACGCGCTTGAAATGAGCGGACTTTCCTCTGCGTGTGTGGGCGAGTCCGTTCGCCGTATTAGTCCGCTCAAAAAGTGCCGTGTGTGGGCAAGTAGCCCGTTCGGAAAGTCCGACGGACAGTCTGGCGGGAAGTCCGCCAGACTAAGTACGTCGGACATACCGCTACGTGTGTACGCAGCTTTTCTCTTCATTCAGAAAAGAAAGGAAACACAGGAGCGGGCTAACAGTGGCTGATCACTGTGATAGCCAATCAGAAGCTATCACAGCGATCAGGTGACCCGGAATCAAGAGTCCTAGTCCCTGTGCTGGGACCGCCCTCTCAGCACAAAGGGAGATATGCATATATGCGGCCCCATGGGAAAAAAAAAACACGGCTTTAAAGCTGTATTTATATGTGTGCGGTCGGTTGGATGGGGTTAAATGAAATAGTATATATAGTCATTAGGTTACGGAAAGATCACTGTCCAACCAAATTTTCCAAACTTTGTCAAATTTCCTTGGACATCATAGTGGGTGCCAAGCCCTCCACCAAGCCAAATAAGCATGTCGCTACCATCAAGGGCACAGGTATAGATGTAATCTCCGTTATACAGCACCCAACATTAGACATGCGCACACAAATATTTTGTTTCCTGATTTCGTTTTCGTCCGAAAAATAAATTTATTTAGTTACTCCCGAAATTTGTTTTTATTTATTTTGTTTAGTTAAAAAAATACATTTGTCCGAAAATCCGAAATAATTAAGGTCCAAATGGATCTCCTGTAGAAGAACATAGCCGCCCTTTTAACTTTATCATTAAGGCCCATATATTCCCTGATAGTACATTAACCGATATAGCTATTAGTACAGTTTAAAGACCCCACCAAGGTTTGTATGCCAATGAAAAATTGAATAAAAATGATTTTGCAAAAAAAAAAGACCCCACCAAGATATGCATTCCTGAGAAGCTGTAAAGCAAAACACAGATAACATAATGTAATTGCATATAGCCCCCACAAGATGGCTCCTGAAAACAAGAAAAGTCGTTTCAATAGTCACTGGACAGTGGCTGGTAGATTAGCACACAATAAATAGTCATCTGCAGATAACAAAAATATCCACCTGCAGATTTGAAAAAGACAAAAGAACATAGGCAAAACTAAAAAGAAAAGCAAAAAGTACATAGAACTGTAGCACATTCCATGAGCTCATGATGTGACACCATAGCACAGGAAGAAACTCTGCACAAGTTAGCAAACAATGTAAGGACATCCCTGATGCAAATGGACAGCTAGTGCAATCAGAATGGTATAGAAGGCAAATGATGAAAAATCATTAACAAAACAAAGTCAGATCAGGAACCCATGACCAAATAGCTTGCAAAGCGAACTTGGCAGGGAGAATCACATATAGGGTTGCCACCTTTTCTTCAACTCAAACCCGAACACTTTAGCGGCGCACGGCAATTTTTTTTTATAGTATAAACTATATATATATATATTTTGCTATTAAATAACATTTCTAATCATATGAAGTTAAGAACAAGAGTCCCCCTTTACATCAGAGTCCACAGAGTTCCCCTTTTTACATCTGAACTCGCAGAGTTCCCTTTCACTGTAAGGGGGGACTCTGCAGACTCTGATGTAAGGGAGAACTCTAACATAAGGGATGCTCTAGGAACCCTGATTTAAGGGGGGACCCTGAGAACTCTGATGTACGGAGAAGACTCTGATGTAAAGGGGAAACACTGTGGCCTCTGGTGTAAAGGGGGAATCTGATGTAAAAGGTGCTCTGAGAACCCTGATTTGTCTTAGTGTACTTACTCAGAGGCAGGAGAGAGAAGGGGGGAGACTTCAGTCACAGACAGGGATGGATGGTGAGCTCACTCACCACCTCTCATCCAGATGTATCTGAGGCTGCTGGACTTCAAATTTCCGGCCCGCCTTACTTTCCTATTCTGGGGCTCAGCACCAGGTGCAGATCGTGCCCTCTTTCCTCTCTTGTGTGTGTGTTTGGGGGGGATTGTTAGTTTTGGCTTTGGGCAGTGTTAAAGAGTGTAACAGACACTCTCAGCTTAGACAACTACATGCAGCAACCCTGCTGGGAGGCCATAGTCCAGTTTAAATAATGTGTCCGGGTTTCAGGCAGTCTGAAACCCGAACACATGATTCCAAACCCGAACTGTCCGGGTGAATCCTGGACAGGTGGCAACCCTAATCACATACCCATTCACAGAGTTACAGGAACAACTTCCAGAACCCTGATGTAGCAGCGAAAAATAGGCTTAAATGGTGTCAAGCCAGCCTGTGGCATACACTAAGCATTCAAAAAACTTCACAGCACCTTGGTATTCCATCCGCAACTTGCTTAGATACAGCATACTGTACTTTAGGCCTTTGAGCTAAAGACCCTTACGAACCTTGGTATAAGAGCAGTTTTTCTTCTGTGTTTCTACAGCAAAATCAGGAAAAAGCATTATTTTGGCATTTATTTGACATAATGAATCTCATACCTTTTGCGTGCTTCTCTCACGATCCGGTCCCAGGCCCTAAAATTCAAGAAAAAAAACAGGAACAGTCTTGGGGGATTTGCAGGAGGGCGTTCAGCTGTGGGTACTCGATGGGCCCTTTCCACCACATAGGTAGGGAAGACGTATGGCAGCTGGAGTAGGTCTTGAAAGAATTTCTCTGCAAACTGGGTCGTATTGTGCCCCTTAGCTTTTTCCAGCAATCCCACCACTCTGATGTTGTTGCAACACTGTCTTTTTTCTGTGTACATTTTTTACACCATTGTGCTCACCAGGGCCAGTTGTGCAGTATGTGTGGTAGATGAATCTTCCACCTCCAATATTCGCCCTTCTGCTTCTGTCATCCTGCCTCTAATCTTGTCAAAATCATGGCTGATCAGGCTGCATTCAAAGGCAAGATGATCCATCCTCAGCATGAGAGCAGCCCTGGATTCATTAATGGCTGGTCAGGATCGGCTTTGTATCGTCAGCTGCTAGAGGGTCCCCAGTTCCTTGGAAAGCAGCTTCGCACCTGCAGCAGGCTTACCTCCTTCCATCCTCTTTGCAGGCTTGCCTGGATGAGGAGACCACACTGTGGGCCCTGGCAAGATGGCGGCGGCTGCTCATGCAAGTTTGGCCTTTTGAAAGCACTGGAACCCAGGAGTGTGCTGTGCTGACGCAGATTTTTGGGTCTGCATGGAGACCGTGATCACCCGGTTCCAGGGATGTATAGATGAGGCACTGGGGTGAGAGATTTCTCCATGATGGAGCCAGATTGTACAGGATGATGTGGAGCTCTGTGCAGAAAAAAGGGAAATTGGGCACTAATCTACATGATTACCCCTCAGCATAAATTCTTCCACCTCCCAGTACGAAGCCACCCCCCTCCAAGCACAAATATCTCCCCTCCTAGCACAAACACCCCCCAATCATTACCAATAGCACCCCCCCCCCCCATCATATCACCTCTTCCAATACAAAACCCCCAAATTGACCCTTCTTACCCAAATACTCTTCTCCCATCCCACCTCCCAACACAAATCCCCCTGAATCACCACCAGGGATGAGCTTTATGTTTGAGTCAAACTCATGTTTGACTTGAACACTGGCTATTCGCCAGTTCGCCGAACAGTGAACAATTTTGGGTGTACGCAGCAAATTCGAAAGCCACGGAACACCCTTTAAAAGTCTATGGGAGAAATCAAAAGTGCTCATTTTAAAGGCTTATATGCATGGTATTGTCATAAAAAGTGTTTGGGGACCTGGGTCCTGCCCCAGGGGACATGTATCAATGCAAAAAAATGCTTTAAAAACTGAAATTTTTTCAGGAGCAGTGATTTTAATAATGTTTAAAGTGAAACAATAAAAGTGTAATATTCCTTTAAATTTCATACCTGGGGGTGTCTGTAGTATACCTGTAAAGGGGCGCATGTTTCCTGTGTTTAGAACAGTCTGACAGCAAAATTAAATTTCTAAAGGAAAAAAAAGTAATTTAAAACTACTCACGGCTATAATAAATTGTCGGTCCGCAATACACATAAAAGTTCATTGATAAAAACGGCATGGGGATTTCCCAACAGGGAAACCCCGAATCAAAATAAAAAAAACAAAAATGCGTGGGGGTCCCCCTAAATTCCCTACCAGGCCCTTCAAGTCTGGTATGGATATTAAGGGGAACCCCGTGCCAAAATAAAAAAAATGGCGTGGGGGTCCCCCTCAAAATCCATACCAGACCCTTATCTGAGCACGCAACTTGGCAGTCCGCAGGAAAAGAGGGGGGGGCAAGAGAGTGCCCCCCCCCTCACTTTTGATTATTCATGTTTGTGTCCCATAGACTTTAACAGTGTTCACGTGTTCAAACTAATTTTTTGCCTGTTCGCATGTTCTGGTGAGAACCGAAAGGGGGGCGTTCGGCTCATCCCTAATCACCACTGCTAGCACATATACCACACATTTCCCCTCCTAGAACATTTCTTACTTCCTGCTGTGGCCAAATTCCTCCTCCCAACACAAATTCCCTCCCATTGCCCCCCATACATGACACCACAGTGCCCAGGGCAGTCTCCCCTCTTGGTACACTGTAGCTGCTGACATTTAATAAGGACACTTACCTGTCCAGGAAGCTTGAAATGTCGGCCCCCGAGGCCGATCCATCCATCGGATCGGGTGCAGGTACCACCATTCTAACTAAGGGAAACCGGCGGACAGAAGTACATTATGTACTTCATTTAAGGTATGAAAGAAAAAAAACAAAAAACAATTGTTATCCAAAAACGAGTGGTGGAGGAGGTCTTTCCTTTAAGACCAAGTTATAAAAGTGGGTGGAACTCCGTTTTAACTTGTTAACGTAATTTGAAAAATTATTTTCAACATTTTAATATATGCAGCTTTCATTAACGTCCCTATTCAGACATTTCTGGTTATAAGGTGACAAGACTCTTAAATCTTTGTCCCACAACTATGCTCATGTGCTGTCACCGTTTCACATGGGCTTCTGATAGATATCACAAGTAGCTGTTTTAACACACATTACACATGCATGGTCCACTGTTTTCACTATCAAGAAACCTTCCCTGAGAAATTATTTGCATCCACATCCCAAATTTCTACATTGAGAGACAGTTGGGAAATATGCAGACAGGAAGTGGATGCAGTTTAAGTGCATGCAGACAGGAAGTGGCTGCAATAAGGCTGCAAAAAGAAGAGCGGCACAGTGGTTAGCACTCTCACCTAGCAGTAAGAACGTCGCTGGCTCAAATCCCCACCACGAAACTACCTGCTTGGAGTTTGCATGTTCTCCCTGTGCCTGCGTGGGTTTCCTCTGGGTACTCCAGTTTCCTCCCACAATCCAAAGACATGCAGGTAGGTTAATTGGCTTCTGTCCAAAATTGGCCTTAGTATATGAATGGGGACCTTGGATTGTGGGCTCATTGAGGGTAGGGACTGATGTGAGTGTCCAATGTACAGGGATAAGGACAATTGTAGCCACTCACTCAGGTTGAACTGGATGGACTGGTGTCTTTATTCAACCTTGCTAACTATGAAACTATGAAGAGCAGTACTAAGATTTAAAAGTAAAATGGCAATAATTTATGACAGATAGTGCTTTAGCAGTCCGTGGGGGGAATAAATAAAACTGCTGCTCCACTTTTCTGCCATTATTTGCTCTCTGTAATGTGCTGTGCCTAATACAACAAACATCTGCAACCGTTTTGGTTCTGCCGGCAACTTGTTCACCAAATTCAGGTAGTTCCAATTTGCTCTGTTTCTACATGGTGTCGCAACAGCTGTGTCAAATTAAAACTAAAATACAAACAATTCATTTAAAACCAACTTTCTTTTGGTGCATAGATACAGATTTTGTGAAAAGTGATACATTCAAGTACAAGTTCTAGACAGGTAAATGAATTTGGGGCATGCTGCACCACTTTAAGAATCTGTGCAAGACACTTTCGCAAAATCTGTCTGCTCTAGTCTTTATGAATTCCAAGGTATATGTTTGGGGGGTTTACATCTGCTTTAGTGAAGGTTCACATCAGAATGACACAAGAACGCATTCTCTGTTCCTATGTGATTCCTGTGCGATTCAGTGTGATGCAATTTTCAGTCCACTCTTTTGAATGGTTTTTAATTTTGACTGGATTACACCAAAAAGTAGTAGTGCACGCACTGCTTTTAAAAAATGCATTGCAACCAAATCGCATGATACTGCACTACGTTTGCAATCTGTGTTTGGGGAGTTGTTAGGAATACATTGACACCCGCAGCAGATCACCCACCAGGTGCATTTTAAACATGTTGCAGAAAACGCACATATAATTATGTTATGGTGTGAACGGGCCCTTAAGAACAAGAAGACTATTGCATAAGATCAGGTGGGTGGGACTTATGCCGTGTACACACGATCGGAATTCCGGCCAGAAAAAGACAGATGAGAGCTTTTCATCAGAAAATGCGACCGTGTGTATGCTCCATCAGAATTTAGCTGTCCGAATTCCCACCAGCCAAAAATTGATAGCATGTTGTCAATTTTCCCAACAGAAAAACTTTCTGTCGGTAATTCCGATCGTGTGTACGCAGCATTAGAGCTGCCATTCGTAGGTAACTATTCTAACTCTTTGAAAATTCTTATTTTAGTCATCAACAAGGTCACATACAGAGGAGAGAGGTTGTGGACCAAAGGTATGACAAATATTTCACAAAATATCTAGTAAACAAAATAGATGGGGCAAATATTCGTTTCTCCTCCAAAGCAAATGGCAATTCACCAAACCAACAAGACCTCAGGAAATCAGAGGTAAATATGCACATATGTGAGAATTACCCAAACAGCTGTAATGCTGCACCAGGAGTGAGACTCCACCAAAATGGGAAATAAACCACCACTGACCAAAATGATGGCCACTCACTAGATAGAAGGACCCCAGACAAGTATAGGTCAATATAAGCATGTATCGAATAAATCCAATCTTAGGTTGCCCAAAAATGTGACATGTGAATCAGTAGTTGTCATCCATTGGACATCCCACTTGGATCAAATGATAGTGGATGACCCTCAATAAAACATAAAAATGTACTGTATGTAAATGTAATGTATGTAAAAAACATAAAAAACTGAACATCCAACTTATTTAAACTTTTGAAATGTCGGCTTAACATAAAACCAAATGGTGCAACTTACATGAATATAGGTAATGTGGTAAAGTTAGTATCCAGAATCTCTCCGGATCAATAGGGAGTCCCACTCCTAAGACTGCAAAGCTTACAATTTCAACAGAAAAATGGCAACTGATCGTACATAGCTACCTCAAATACCTGGTTTAGTTTCGATCACAGTGAGTGGTCGTCCTTTGCCATATTTCTGTCGCACATTGTTGTCTGACAAGCTGTTTCATACAGTCTGCACCACTACATGTCATGTTGGCTGATATCAGTTAAAGGAGGAATAGGTGGTGTTTTTTTCGTGTTTGTCTATATAGTAACTGAAAATTTCTAAACAAAAGGTCTTTTTTATGTTTTTAGCTTGTTACATTTTTTTTTGTTCAGATTCAGATATCAGATTCAGATTTCTCCAGCTATCACTGATTTAAAATAGACAATTAAAAAAACAACATATTGGGACATTTAAGGTGCATTCCCGCAATAATAACACAAATTTTGGTTTTGTAACAAAAAGCATTTTTTTTTATTATTCCTTCCAAAATTGTAAAAGATCAACAAACGTAAAAATATCTGTCAATTGTACAATATTACATGTTATACATCACAGTACATCGTGCCTCTGTGTATGAACTCTTCCATGTCTCACTCAGATTTCTTTCATATGGCATAGCTATCTTATATATAGATATGCCTGCCTGTATAGTGCCTGGCACTGGGGGTGGTCAGACGACTGGATGTTGCTGAGATGCCCTGGATGCTCAGACTGGAGCTTGTGCTGATTGGTTGCACACAGGGGGAACACAGGAAAATTGCAAGTACATGAAGCAAAGCTGTAGTCAACATAAGCCAGAGTCAGTAACAACCAGGTAGCAGAATTACCAGGAAAAGAGTCAGAAGCCAGGTCAGAGTTGAAATCAGTAGCAGAAGTACTAAAAATGGCAGGTTGGAGATAAAGCCAGGGCAGGAACAGGAGATCACAATAAAGCAGAGTCAAGGAGAAAGTCAGGTCAGCAACAGGAGATCACAATAAAGCAGAGCCAAGGAGCAAGACAGGTCAAATACAAGATAGCAGGATGCCTGTCAAGTCACAGAAGCTGAAGACCACCTGGCAATTCTTAGATGTGGATGCCAAAAGCCAGTGCCGGGTGGGCACGCTAACATGCACAGATGCACAGCCTTGATGCTATGTACTAGTCCAAAAGCTGAACCATGCGTTCTAGAAGATCTTTAAACACAGTCAAGCACTAGATCTTCCTGACATTCCTACATTTATCAGAACATAGTGCATATTTGCAAGGCACCCTACTGTGGTGTATACATGTGTATTTTTTTTTTTTTTACTGTACTGTACCGTTATACTACTGTTTTTAAATATACTTTTTAGAAATACAATATGCAGGCACAAACTTGTGATAACATACTTAACTTTATTGTGTATTCCACGTGTCATTGGTTGCCTAGGGTGAAGCAAGCCATGATGTATGGCAGTCAAAGGGTTTAAACAATAAGCCCAACCAGACTAGTTACTATGAGCAGCAATGGCTGAGGCCATTCTTCCTTCTGACATTTTGATGACAGACACCCAATGTGATATGTTTTTGAAGCAAACATACCTATTCTTTTGGAAAATGCCACTCCTCTGGCTGTCATGCTTCCTTACGTCAAATGCATGATCTGCAAGAGGTATACAGATAAGGAATTTTGATCTTTCTTTGGCTTTCCCAGTCTACATTATTGAAAGTATTGAAGACAGCGAATCTGTGGCAGCAGCCATGCAAATAGAATTTAAAAAGAGATCAGCAATGGCAGCCCTTTTTCCATTCTCAGTACAGGTTTAACAACTCCAGGTTTCCCCATCTAGGGTGGCTGCAAGATTGTATGTGAATAAATGAACTAAACAATATAATATACAAGGTGCTGCACTAACTGTAATGTGTGAACCAAAGAATAATATAAACGTGAACGTGTGAACCACAAAGTTCAATGTTAAGCTGCTGCTAGCATCAATATGTGTTTTCACATAAAAGCGCAATAAAATATCATGTGTATGTTAGATGCTGCGCTGCTATACTCCAATGCTAGAGCACATCAAAAATATATTCTCAAACTAATTTGTGCAAAGTGAATCTTAGTGCCAAAAAATGCAAAAATGTCGTAAAACAAAATATAACATAAAACTTGCAGTATATAATGTATGAATCCAAGCTTTACAAAGTGAAACAAAGAATATGAAAACTTTCAAAAATAGTCATAGGTCTTTGCAGTTTAACGTGGTGGTAATCCCCCCTTTCCTAACAGAGTGAATCTTGTTCCTTAATATCTTCAGCACTACAATCTCTCAACACCTTCTTGTGCCTTTATACAATATGGATCACTACCGTGCTCAGTGCTCACAGAACGCTCACCTCCCAGTAGATGTCATATGGCTTTCTATCATCCTGGCAATCCTCCCAGATAGAGATAATGATAATAACCAGCTCCTCTTCCTCCTCCGTACCCCTAGGGGCTCTCTGTTTGTACTTGCTGGAGGTTCCGGTAGAAGGTGTGCATGATGCCTTAAAGGGTTTATTTACTCATGCTGCCATAGTGTCTTGCCCATATATAGGGAGACATATCAGAAAGCCTCTTTTGGTGCAATATGTTGATATGTAAAATTTTATTAAAAACATCAAATATTGGGTATGCCCAATAGGCTCTGTATTGTTTTGTTTACACCTTGAAATTACAATAAAAATAACTTTAAAAAAAATATCACATTTCCTGGTCTCCACTTCTGCATGATGCTACTTCCAGTCTGCCAGTACTTCCCTTTTTCCTTGAAGCCCCCAGTTTTGCTTTATGTGTTTTTTTTTTTTTTTGTTTTTCAATCTTCTGCTGCTCAGGGCAGTCCTCAATGGTGCAGAGAGAAGGGATGGGCTTTATGTTCGAGTCAAACATGAGTTTGACTCGAACATTGGCTGTTTGCCAGTTTGCCGAACAGCAAACAATTTTGGGTGTTCGCGGCAAATTCGAAAGCCGCTGCACACCCTTTAAAAGTCTATGGGAGAAATAAAAAGTGCTAATTTTAAAGGCTTATATGCATGGTATTGTCATAAAAAGTTTTTGGGGACCTGGGTCCTGCCCCAGGGGACATGCACCAATGCAAAAAAAAGTTTTAAAAACTGCCATTTTTCTGGGACCAGCGATTTTAATAATGCTTAAAGCGGTTCTCCACCCTAAAGTGGAAGTTCCGCTCATCTGATTCCCCCCCCCCGGTGCCACAATCGGCACCTTTCAGGGGGGAGGGGGGTGCAGTTACCTGGATAATCCAGGTATCTGCACCCACTTCCGGGACAAGACCCCTGCAGACCGCCGCAGATGCCCCGCCCCCTGTTGTGTTCTGGGAAACACACAGTTCCCAGGACACAGCGGGGACCAGCAGAGACGCGCAGCGCGACTCACGCATGCGCAGTAGGGAACCTGGCAGTGAAGCCGCAACACTTCACTTCCCGATTCCCTGACAGAGGATGGCGGTGGGGACAGCAGAGAGACGAGCGATCGCTCGTCATCTGCCGCCGACATCGCTGGACCCTGGGACAGGTAAGTGTGAATTTATTAAAAGTCAGCAGCTGCAATATTTGTAGCTGCTGGCTTTTAATATTTTTTTTAAAGGTGCAGAACCACTTTAAAGTGAAACAATAAAAGTGTAATATTTAAATTTCGTACCTGGGGGGTGTCTATAGTATGCCTGCAAAGTGGCGCATGTTTCCCGTGTTTAGAACAGTCCAAGAGCAAAATAATATTTCTAAAGGAAAAAAAAGTAATGTAAAACTACTCGCGGCTATAATGAATTGTTGGTCCGACAATACACATAAAAGTTCCTTGATAAAAAAGGCATGGAATTTCCCCACAGGGAAACCCCGAACCACAATTTAAAAAAAAAATGTGTGGGGATCCTCCTAAATTCCATACCAGACCTAAAGGGTCTGGTATGGATTTTAAGGGGAACCCCGCACCATTTTTTTTTAAAATGGCGTGGGATCCCCCCAAAAATCCATACCAGACTCTTATCCGAGCACACAACCTGGTAGGCCACAGGAGATGAGAGAGTGCCCCTCCTCCCTCCTGAACTGTACCAGGCCACATGCCCTCAACATTGGGCGGGTGCTTTGGGGTAGCAGCCCCCCCAAAGCACCTTGTCTGCATGTTGATGGGGAGAAGGGCCTCATCCCCACAACCCTTGCCCAGTGGTTGTGGGAGTCTGCGGGCGGGTGGATTATCGGAATCTGGAAACCCCCTTTAACAAGGGGACCCCCAGATGTCAGTCCCCCATGTGAATTGGTAATGGGGTACAAATTTACCCCTACCATTTCACAAAAAAAGTGTCAAAGGGGTTAAAAAGAGGGGGTGGGTTCATCTGTTTACGTAAACGGGGTGACCCCGCTCCCCTCTGACATCACGGGGAAAGCCATAGGGAAGTCCCCGTGCGTTATAAGGGGCAGGGACATCGGGTTGCCCCACCCTCCGTTATATAAGAAGTGTCAGAAAAACAGAAGCCTCACACGGCAGAAGACTCCCACTGAGGTGGATCGTGCGGACAGAGTGGAGAAGAAGCCCAAGCAAGATGTGGGACGAGAAGAGCGGAGGAAGAAGAAGATGGAGAAGAAGAAGATGGAGGAAGAAGAAGAACACCGAAGCAAGACCAGAAGAAAGAAAATGGAAGAAGAAGTAGAAAGAAGAAGAAATTAATAAAGGACTTGTCAAAAACCGTCTCTTGTGTTTTTTTAACCCTTTTGGGGTTAAAAAACACGGGGGGGGTGGGATCTGGGGGTCCCCTTGTTAAAGGTTGCTTCCAGATTCCAATAAGCCCCCCCACCCGCAGACCCCCACAACCACTGGGCAAGGGTTGTGGGGATGAGGCCCTTCTCCCCATCAACATGGGGACAAGGTGCTTTGGGGGGCTGCTACCCCAAAGCACCCTCCCAATATTGAGGGCATGTGGCCTGGTACGGTTCAGGAGGGGGGGGCGCTCTCTCTTCCCTCCTCTTTTCCTGCGCCCTGCCAGTTTGCGTGCTCAGACAAGGGTCTGGTATGGATTTTTGGGGGGACCCCACACCAATTTTGTTTTAAATGTTGGCACGGGGTTCCCCTTAAAATCCATACCAGACCCTTCAGGTTTGGTTTTGAAGGGGACCCCCACGCCATTTTTGAAAGAAAATTTGGCATGGAGTTTCCCTTAATATCCATAACAGACCTGAAGGGCCTGTAGGGAAATTCTGTGACTTTTTATCAATAAACTTTTATGTGTATTGTCAGACCGACAATTCATTATAGCCGAGTAGTTTTAAATGACCTTTTTTCCTTTAGAAATGTAATTTTGCTGTCAGACTGTTCTAAACACGGGAAACATGCACCCCTTTACAGGCATACTATAGACACCCTCCAGGTATGAAATTTAAAGGAATATTACACTTTTATTGTTTTACTTTAAGCATTATTAAAATCACTGCTCCCGGAAAATCTGATGTTTTTACAACTTTTTTTTGCATTGATACATGTCCCCCAGGTCCCTAAACACTTTTTATGACAATACCATGCATATAAGCCTATAAAATTAGCACTTTTGATTATTCATGTTCATGTCCCATAGACTTTAACGGTGTTTGCGTGTTCAAACAAATGTTTTTCCTGTTTGCATGTTCTGCATGCAAACCGAACAGGGGGGTATTCGGCTCATCCCTAGCAGAGAGCAATGCTGACATGAAGATGTCCTCAGTCTTCTGGTTTGATTAACCTCCTCCCGCCCGCTCTATAGCCGAATGACGGCCTTAGAGCAGGCGGGTTCCTTCGCCTGGCCATCCCTGGACGGCCTGGTGTTTACTTCCGCAATGCGCGCCGCCGGGGGCGCGCATCGCGGAAGTATTGTATTCGCCGTGTCTCCCGGAGACAGGCAAATACAGATCGCCGTGAACGGCCAATCAAAGAGGCCGTTCACAGAGCGATCGCAGCTGCCAATGGGAGATGATCTCATATGTAAACATATGAGATCATCTCCCATTGCCGTGTCTCTCCCTCCTCACACAGAGACAGCGTGTGAGGAGGGAGAGCGATCTGTGTCAGCCCCAGTGCCTTGTGTCAGCCCCAGTGCCATCTGTCAGCCCCAGTGCCAGTGCCATCTGTCAGCCCAGTGCCATCTGTCAGCCCCAGTGCCATCTGTCAGCCCCAGTGCCAGTGCCATCTGTCAGCCCAGTGCCATCTGTCAGCCCAGTGCCATCTGCCAGTAGTGCCAGTGCCACCACTGCCACCTGCCAGCGCCAGTGCCTGCCGTCAGCCCCAGTGCCGTCAGCCCCAGTGCCGCCAGCGCCAATGCCGCCAGCGCCAGTGCCACCTGCCAGCGCCAGTGCCACCTGCCAGCCCCAGTGCCATCCGTCAGCCCCAGTGCCATCAGTGCCGTCAGCCCCAGTGCCGCCAGTGCCGTCAGCCCCAGTGCCACCTGCCAGTGCCACCTGCCAGCACCAGTGCCACCTGCCAGTGCCAGCGCCAGTGCCATCCGTCAGCCCCAGTGCCGTCAGCCCCAGTGCCGTCAGTGCCGCCAGTGCCAGTGCCACCTGCCAGCGCCAGTGTCACCTGCCAGTGTCATCCGTCAGCCCCAGTGCCGTCAGCCCCAGTGCCGTCAGCCCCAGTGCCGCCAGTGCCAGTGCCACCTGCCAGTGCCACCTGCCAGCGCCACCTGCCAGCGCCAGTTCCATCTGCCAGCCGCAGTGCCATCTGCCAGCCCCATTTGCCAGAGCAATTAGCCAGAGCAAATAGCCAGCACCATCTGCCAGTGCCAGCCCCAGTGCCATCTGTCAGCGACATCTGTCAGCCCCATCTGTCAGCCCCATCTGCCTCCAGTGCCATCTGCCTCCAGTGCCATCTGTCAGTGCCACGTGTCGTCAGTGCCACTTGTTGTCAGTGCCATGTGGGGTCACTTTGTGGGCATTTCCATTGTCCTGGTGCTCCAGGGCCTTCAAAACTGTAATAGGTGGTTGAGAAATAAGATGTGTAATTTATGCTCCTAGAACGACTGATGGTGCTATTTCAATATTGGGCCTCTGTATGTGGCCAGGCTGTGTAAAAGTCTCACACATTTGGTATCGTTATACTCAGGAGGAGTAGTAGAACGTATTTTGGGGTGTCATTTTTGCTATGTACATGCTATGTGTTGGAAATATCTTATAAATGGACAACTTTGCGTAAAAAAAAAATGCGTTTTCATTTTTTTTCCACATTTTCCCAAAACTTCTGGAAAAAAAATGAACCATTCAAACGACTCATTATGCCTCATAGATTATACGTTGGGGTGTTAGCTTTCCAAAATGGGGTCACTTTGTGGGCATTTCCATTGTTCTGGTGTTCCAGGGCCTTCAAAAATGTAATAGGTGGTTGAGAAATGAAATGTGTAATTTATGCTCCTAGAACGCCTGATGGTGCCATTTCAATATTGGGCCTCTGTATGTGGCCAGGCTGTGTAAAAGTCTCACACATTTGGTATCGTAATACTCAGAAGGAGTAGCAGAACGTATTTTGGGGTGTCATTTGTGGTATACACATGCCATGTGAGAGAAATAACCTATTACATTGAAAATTTTGTGAGAAAAAAAAAAATCTTCATTTTGCAAAGAATTGTGGGAAAAAGATGACAACATCAAAAACCTCACCATGCATCTTAGTAAATACCTTGGAATGTCTACTTTCAAAAAAGGGGTCATTTGGGGGGTATTTGTACTTTCCTGACTTGTTCGGGTCGCAAGAAATGAGATAGGCCACCAGTACATCAGGTGTGATCAATTTTGTGCGATTCGCACCACAGCTTGTAGACTCTCTAACTTTCACAAAGACAAAATAATATCCACTAATTTGGGTTATTTTTACCAAAGATATGTAACAGTATAAATTGTGGCCAAAATTTATGAAAAAAAAATTATAATTTGCAAAATTTTATCACAGAAACAAAGAAATATGCGTTTTTTTTCAAAATTTTCGGTCTTTTTTCATTTATAGCGCAAAAAATAAAAACCCCAGAGGTGATCAAATGCCACCAAAAGAAAGCTCTATTTGTGGGTACAGTGTTGCATGACTGAGTAATTGTCATTCAAAGTGTGAGAGCACCAAAAGCTGAAAATTGGTCTGGTCAGGAAGGGTGTTTAAGTGCCCAGTAAGCAAGTGGTTAACATTGGGCATCATTTATCCTAGAGAAATGGTAACAACTAGTGGCAGAAAGCTCCTGCTGCTGGAACACCTTTAAAAAAATGTGTAGAGTTGGGTTTTAAACCCAGGGTCAAATGGATGTCTACTTTACAAAACAGCTATTTTAAGAACCTAATTAAATCGACTTTCTTGGCTCAATTACAGCAGCCTTGATAAGCAGCAGTTGTTGCCAACATATTTTTGAATATCTATTTTAATTATCTGCTATGATAATATTTCAGCAGATTTATCATGACGCTATAGATGTTTAATATATGCACTCTCATCAAAGAAACATATCTATGAAAAAAGAGCCTGGTATACTAAAGCGTATGTGTGTACACTAGTGTATAAATGGTGCAGAGGCAATCCAATTTTATCTGTGTTGTATTAAAGTGATTGTAAACCTAGTGACACCACTTTAACCTACAGGTAAGCCTATAATAAGGCTTACCTGTAGGTACTGGAAATATCTCCTAAACCTGCACGATTTCTGTTCATTTACTAAGCTCTGGAGCAACTGCCAATCATTTGGCCAATCATTGCTCAGGAGGACTAAGTCCACGCCCCACAATATATAAAGATGCTTACACGGTGGCCATGTGCAGGGTTGTTGGCGTAGACAGAGAGATAGCTTGGGTTTGATTAAGCAGGTAGGTTATTCAGTTTGTGGCAGTGGATTTGATATATATATATATATATATATATATATATATATATATATATATATATATATAGTGGGGCAAAAAAGTAAGTATTTACCGTATATACTCGAGTATAAGCCGAGATTTTCAGCCTCTTTTTTGAGGCTGAAAGTGCCCCCCTCGGCTTATACTCGAGTCATCGCTGTCTGCCCGCTCGATCAGCGTGTCGAGCAGACAGACAGCGGCCATTCTATTCAAAAGCCGCGCCTCCGGCTCCGCCTTCGCCTGTGATAGGCGGAACACTGAATTTCCCAGCAGCCTGTGTTCCGCCTATCACGGACGTCGTATCATCCTCGTACTACGGACGAGGATGATACGACGTCTGTGATAGGCGGAACACAGGCTGCTGGGAAATTCAGTGTTCCGCCTATCACAGGCGAAGGCGGCGGCGCAGCTTTTGAACTTTACAATGGCCGCCGACGAAGAGGGCACGGGACGGCACGGGACGGGACGGGACGGGGGCAAGGCAAGGCAAGGCACGACACGGGACGGATGCAAGGAGGCAAGGCAAGGCACGGCACGGGACGGAGGCAAGGAGGCAAGGCACGGGACGGAGGCTCGGGACAAAGGTAGGCTGGACACACACACACACACACACACACACACACACACACACACACACACACACACACACACACACACACATGGATGGAGACACACACAGGGATGGATGGATGGATGGATGGAGACACACACACACAGGGATGGATGGATGGATGGATGGAGACACACACACACAGGGATGGATGGATGGATGGATGGAGACACACACACACAGGGATGGATGGATGGATGGACACACACACACACAGGGATGGATGGACGGACACACAGGGATGGACGGACACACAGGGATGGACGGACACACAGGGATGGACGGACACACAGGGATGGACGGACACACACACAGGGATGGACAGGCATGTCTCACCCTCGGCTTATACACGAGTCAATAAGTTTGCCAGTTTTTTTGGGGGTAAATTGGGGGCCTCGGCTTATATTCGGGTCGGCCTATACTCGAGTATATACGGTAGTCAGCCACCAATTGTGCAAGTTCTCCCACTTAAAAAGATGAGAGAGGCCTGTAATTGTCATCATAGGTATACCTCAACTATGATAGACAAAATGTGGAAACAAATACAGACAATCACATTGTCTGATTTTTGAAAGAATTTATTTGCAAATTATGGTGGAAAATAAGTATTTGGTCAATATCAAAAGTTCATCTCAACAGCACTGCTCTAGAGGAGATCTGCATGGAGGAATGGGCCAACATACCAGCAACAGTGTGACAACCTTGTGAAGACTTACAGAAAACTTTTGACCTCCGTCATTGCCAACAAAGAATATAACAAAATATTGAGATGAACTTTTGATATTGACCAAATACTTATTTTCCACCATAATTTGCAAATAAATTATTTCAAAAATCAGACAATGTGATTGTCTGGATTTGTTTCCACATTTTGTCTCTCATAGTTGAGGTATACCTATGATGACAATTACAGGCCTCTCTCATCTTTTTAAGTGGGAGAACTTGCACAATTGGTGGCTGACTAAATCCTTTTTTGCCCCACTGTATATATGTAACGCAGGGGTTTACCAAAGTTAGCATACTGAACAATGTGTTTTTCCTTAAGTAAGGAGATGGCTCCTTCTAGTGGCCGCTACAACCTTGGCCTGAACCTCTCTCTATTTAGCAACTAACAACTTGCATTATGGACTGTGTAGTTTAATGAGGAAGTAACCAATATGTTTACCCCAGATAAAGAACTACCTACCCACAATGCCTCACTTACCTACCCACAAGGCCAAGTTACAGAATTGCCTGCTGGTTAGGCAAATAAAAGGAGGAGTGTGGCCATACGCTCTTTATTCTTCCTGGGACGCCATTGAAGACCTGCCTGCAGGGAGCTGTGGGTGTGCGATTGGAAGCCTGGGGCTTGTGAGGAGCGGAGCAGAGTCGTGTGGCCTCTAAGGAGTTCCAGAACACAATGTGTTGGATCAGCATGTGGATGGACCGGAGAGACCAAGACTTCTTAACCTTTCCAGCATCACAGTGACCGGACCTCTGAAAGAGCAGCACAGGGTGATGGTGCCAGCCAGGAGCGGGACTGGGATATCCCAAGTGGAACAGTATAAGCATCTGGGCCTTGTGTGGTGAGTGGGCACTAGCCCAGATTGATATAATACCTTGTTGCTGTATAAACTAGTTCCAGAGGGCTGGTGAGACCTGTAGTCCCACAGAAGCGTTTTCACCTGTTCATAGACTTTGTGCAATGAAGCCTCAGAGCCTGGTTTCTCTGCACTACACAGTTAATGTTGTGTTACATCCGTCAGTAAGGAAGAAGTTCTACAAGTGCCTTATATAACCAAGCACACAGTTACCTGCATATCTTTTCCACTATAACTTGCCATTTATTAGTTTCCTGGATTACAAATACTGCAATCTAATAAGCTATCTGAAGAAAGAAGAGGATAAGAGACTTTTAATATTTCTATCAAGCATTATTACTAGTGATGGATGGACTTCCGACAGGATGTTTCACGAACGCGAACGTGGCCGATAGTTCACGAACCGTAACGTTCGCGGCGGACCCCATTGACTTCAATGGGAGGTGAAATTTACAACCCTACAGGTCATATTTGCAGCCACAAAATAATTACTAGCTGTGCACACATAGTCCCACCACATGGCCAATGACATAACACATATTTGAGGTGAATCTGGGATCGACAACTACAAGCATTCTTTTTTTATATGTGAAATTCTGACAATTCAGGACTCTGGAGCGCATGAAGGCAATGGAGGAGAGGGAAGGTCAGGGTAGGCAAATAAGAGGGTGCAGGAGATGATCACCAGCTCCGTGATATAGGGCACTGACACCTGCACCGTGATAGAGTGATCTGACACCAGCACCGTGATAGAGAGCACTGACATCAGCACTGTGACATAAAACACTGACATCAGCACCGTGATATAGAGCACTGACACCTGCACTGTGATAGAGTGATCTGACACCAGCACCGTGATAGAGAGCACTGACATCAGCAGTGTGACATAAAGCACTGACACCAGCACTGTGATATACAGCACTGACACCTGCACCGTGATAGAGTGATCTGACACCAGCACCGTGATAGAGAGCACTGACATCAGCAGTGTGACATAAAGCACTGACACCAGCACTGTGATATACAGCACTGACACCTGCACCGTGATAGAGTGATCTGACACCAGCACCGTGATAGAGAGCACTGACATCAGCACCTTGATAGAGAGCACTGCCATCAGCAGCGTGACATAAAGCACTGTTACCAGCACCGTGATATAGAGCACTGACACCAGCACCGTGATATAGAGCACTGACACCAGCAACGTGATAGAGAGTACTGACATCAGCAGCGTGACATAAAGCACTGACACCAGCACCGTGATATACAGCACTGACACCTGCACCGTAAGCAGCCCCAGGAGGAAGTCAGCATAGCACAGGGATGGTGGGAGCCCCTCATAATGAGCATAGCACAGGGATGGTGGGAGCCCCTCATAATATGCACAGCAGAGGTACAGCCCCAGGAGGAAGTCAGCACAGCACAGGGATGGTGGGAGCCCCTCATAATAAGCAGCCCCAGGAGGATGTCAGCATAGCACAGGGATGGTGGGAGCCCCTCATAATGACCATAGCACAGGGATGGTGGGAGCCCCTCATAATATGCACAGTAGAGGTACAGCCCCAGGAGGAAGTCAGCACAGCACAGGGATGGTGGGAGCCCCTCATAAAAAGCAGCCCCAGGAGGAAGTCAGCACAGCACAGGGATGGTGGGAGCCCCTCATAATAAGCAGCCCCAGGAGGAAGTCAGCACAGCACAGGGATGGTGGGAGCCCCTCATAATAAGCAGCCCCAGGAGGATGTCAGCATAGCACAGGGATGGTGGGAGCCCCTCATAATGACCATAGCACAGGGATGGTGGGAGCCCCTCATAATATGCACAGCAGAGGTACAGCCCCAGGAGGAAGTCAGCACATCACAGGGATGGTGGGATCCCCTCATAATAAATAGCCCCAGGAGGAAGTCAGCACAGCACAGGGATGGTGGGAGCCCCTCATAATAAACAGCCCCAGGAGGATGTCAGCATAGCACAGGGATGGTGGGAGCCCCTCATAATGAGCACAGCACAGGGATGGTGGGAGCCCCTCATCATTTGCTGATTGCCATCAGTTAAAACACTGGAGCATGAAGGCCCCCATTTGCAATAAACTGGAAGCGGTGTGGTGGCCTGGCTCCTGCTCATCATCCAGGATAATGTCGTCCTCTTCATTCTCCTCTCCCCATCCACGCACAACAGGGATCCCAGAAAGGTTTAAAGCATGCTCTTCTTGCTCCTCCTCATCTGCCCCGGCACCATCCTCCTCTGACTCCTCTTCAGGCTCCTGTTTTTGACTTGTCTCAGATAGAGTAGCCCCCCCTGGGAATTCATCCAGCATTGCGACTTCCTCATCTTCCCGCTCCTGCTCCTCCACAGCTTGATCAATGACACGACGCAATGCACGCTCCATAAAGAAGGCATAAGGTATGTCTGCATGCGTCGCGCATGAGCAGCCACTGGCGCGGCGAAAAAAAAAACAGCTCCCCAGAACCTGTTCTGCCGCAGAGTTCATACAGGTAGACGTTAACTGCACGTTTCTGCTGGAGCAGCCTATCAAGCATATAGAAGGTTGAGTTCCATCGCGTCGGGCAATCGCAAATAAGACGTCTGACCGGCAGATTGTGTCGCCGCTGAATGTCAGCAAGGCGAGCCATGGCCGTGTAAGATCTTCTGAAATGGGCCAAGATTTTCCTTGCCTGCCACAAGATGTCCTGGACCCCAGGGTATTTGACAACGAATCGCTGCACGACCAAGTTTAAGACGTGTGCCATGCATGGCACGTGCGTCATTTTGCCCTGTTTCAATGCGCTAAGCAGATTGGCATCATTGTCACACACCACTTTACCAACTGTCAAATTGAGCGGTGTTAGCCACTGATCTGCCTGTGAACGCAAAGCTGAAAGGAGTGCCGGGCCAGTGTGGCTCTTGGCTTCCAGGCACAACAGACGCAGCACGGCATGGCAACGTCTCACCTGGCATGTCGAATAGGTTCTGGGGAGCTTGGGCGGCGCAGCGGAAGAGACGCTAGCAGCGGAAAAAGAGGAGTCAGCCGGGGAGGAGAGGGAGGAGGATGGAGTAGGAGGAGGAAGAGAAGAAGAGCCAGGCCTGCATGCAATCCGTGGTGGTAAAACCAAATCTACATGGGTGCCATGGGTTACATGCTTGACGGCCGTCAGAAGGTTCACCCAGTGGGCAGTAAAAGTGATATACCTTCCCTGCCCATGTTTGCTAGACCACGTGTCTGTGGTCAGATGTATCTTGGCACCAACACTGTGTGCCAGAGATACATTTACTTGCCGCTGAACATGGCCATATAGCTCTGGGATGCCCTTCTGTGAGAAATACTTCCTTCCTGGGACCCTCCATTGTGGTGTTCCAATGGCCACAAATTTTCGAAAAGCCTCCGAGTCCACCAGTTTATATGGCAGTAGTTGGCGGGCTATCAGTTCTGACAAGCCAGCTGTCAACCGTGGGGCAAGAGGGTTATCCGGCGTCATCATTTTTCTACGCTCGAACATTAGGCCCACGGAAGCCTGCCTTTTTGCAGAAAAACGTGAGCTTGGCGCGATGGAAGGTGGAGTGGAGGACAATTGTGAGGAGAGAGGAGAAGGAGAAGTAGAAGACGAGGCTGAACGGTAAGAGCCTGGAGTGTGGCTTTGTTTGTTCCGTTGCTCCCACTGGGCTCGGTGATGGCAGCTCATATGCCTTCTTAAGGCGGTCGTCCCTAGGTGAGTGTTGGGCTTACCGCGACTAATGCGTTGACTGCAAAGATTGCAGATGGCAACACTATTGTCAGCAGCGGACACGTTAAAAAAAGCCCACACTGTGGAGCCATGTGCCGGCGTCCTGGGAGCGCCAGATGTGACCGTACATGGTCGATGACTCGCTCCTGATACATTAGCAGTCTGCTTTGTCCCTTCTGTGCAATGTAAGTTATTCTTGCTTCTCCTCCCTATCTGATGGTCCATATCTCCCTCTGAACTCCCCTCCTCTTCCTCTCTTGTGGGCACCCACGTGACATCACTAGACACGTCATCATCGACGTCACCTTCCCCACCGCTATAAGTAGAGATCTCGGAGTAGGCAGCAACACCGGGGACCAACCTCCTCCTTGGGCTGATCTGGGTACTGTCGTCAGACTGCTGAGTGTCGGTTCTTGCTACCTCCTCTTCCTGATCCAATGCCAAGAGTGGCTGCGCATCAGAAATGTCTTGATATGGATCGGAAAATAATTCCTGTGACTCAAGCGGAAGGTATGTGGTGGTGGTGGTGGTGGTGTTGTTGGTGGTAGTGTCTTTGGGGGGTGCACATAGCAGAGAGTGAAGAAGAGGGTGCAGATCGAGAGGATGAGGAGGGTGCAGAAGAGTAAGGCTGAGTGAGCCACTCAACCAATTCTGGTGCTTCCTTTGACGTAATCGCACGCACCTTCTGCAATTTCCCACTTAGGCTCAAGCCTGTTGCTCCTGCCCTACCCCTACCACCCCTGCGGAAGGGCCTGCCTCTTCCTCTGCCTGTCATTTTTTAAATGACCCTGTGACAAAACTCTCTACAGAAGTGCAGTATGTATGTGGAAGAAGGTATATAACAATATAACACCCCGCTTCAATCTGTTGTTTTTGGGGGCCACTGGTCTATCACACCAGTTACAATACTTTTTTTTTGGATTGCGTTTGTCACTCTTTGTAGTATCGCTGCAGAACCGCTCAACAGTCACAATGCTGCACAGTGGAAACGCACTATATTTTATACGTGTATTACACAACTATATACTGCACACCAAATAGTACACCTATACCAGTCCTTAAGGACCTTTGTGGAACTAGTAGGTTGTGATTAGCAGACTGTACCTCAGTCCCTATACTGATAAAGGACTGCTGCAGAATAGGGCATCAGTCAGCAGTAGTGCACCTCAACCCTATATATTGTGGACCTATACCAGTCCTTAAAGGGGTTGTAAAGGTAAATGTTTTTTCACCTTAATGCATTCTATGCATTAAGGTGAAAAAACATCTCACACTGCTGGCGCCCCCAGTCCCCCCGTTTTACTTACCTGACCCCTCGAAAATCCCGCGCTCGCCCCCGCCGTCCTCTTCGCCGCTCAGCCTGGCCGCTGATTGGCTGGAGTGGATGGATTGAAAGCAGCGCAGCCATTGGCTCGCGCTGCCGTCAATCACATCCAATGACGCAGCGCGCCGGGGGGCGGGGCCTTGTGATACAGCGAGCGGCTATAGCCGCCGGCTGTATCACGGGAGCGCGCCCGCAGTGCTTCTCACCAATGCGAGGGAGCTCGCATTAACGTGAGAAGCACCTGCGGGAGGAAGCAGAGACAGCCGCCGAGGGACCCCAGAAGAGCAGGTTCGGGGCCACTCTGTGCAAAACGAGCTGCACAGTGGAGGTAAGTATGACATGTTTGTTATTTAAAAAAAATAAAAAATGTTACTTTACAACCCCTTTAAGGATAAGCAGACTGTACCTCACTCAACCCTATATACTGTAGAACGATATACCTTACCAGTCCTTATAAGGACCTTTGTGGAACTAGTAGGTTGTGATTAGCAGACTGTACCTCACTCAACCCTTTATACTGTACTACGCTATACCTTACCAGTCCTTAGAAGGACCTTTGTGGAACTAGTAGGTTGTGATTAGCAGACTGTACCTCAGTCCCTATACTGATAAAGGACTGCTGCAGAATAGGGCAGCAGTCAGCAGTAGTGCACCTCAACCCTATATATTGTGGACCTATACCAGTCCTTAAGGATTAGCAGACTGTACCTCACTCAACCCTATATACTGTACTATGCTATACCTTACCAGTCCTTATAAGGACCTTTGTGGAACTAGTAGGTTGTGATTAGCAGACTGTACCTCACTCAACCCTATATACTGTAGTACGCTATACCTTACCAGTCCTTAGAAGGACCTTTGTGGAACTAGTAGGTTGTGATTAGCAGACTGTACCTAGTAGAAAGAATGTAAAATGGCCGCCGGATCGGGTCTATTTATAAGTTAGGGGGAATGTCCAATTGTCCTTGTGCTGTAATGTCTCAATTGGCTGTCCTGTACCCCATGATGGATGTGTCATCATAGGTCAAAGTTCTTTTACACAGTAAACACGTGAGTCTGCCGGACGAACAGCGGCAATAGTCCGCCGATCGGGCGGACCGCAAACAGCCGAAATTCGCCGCAAACCGACCGCCGGGCGAACCGTTCGGCCATTCCTAATTATTACTTCATCATACATTCATCATACATTCTTAGAACTGCATTACAACCTAGGGGGAGCCCTTGAGTATATGACATAGATATTGGTATTGTATTATACTGCTGCATTGTATCTGATATTACATTCGCAATCTATTGTGTATGTGCACTGAGGTAGTGGTGAGAAGGTGTTGTTCAATATAAGTGATTTATCGTATTGAGCATAAGCCACCCTCTGCCTGTCTGCATATGCTTCTCAAGTGACTATTGAGTTCTGGGATTCACCTACACTTTTATTGTTATTTCATTCTTTAAATCAAGGTTACTGCTTTGTTTAATGTATTGAACAAAATTTCTCTCAGTAAACCGTTTATGTGGTTACATGACAATTGGTGTGAGACTCTGGTGTGAGACTCTGTTACTACAGTTGGTGGAGTGACAGTAAATATACAATATATGGTGTTATTATTGTGTTGCTCTTTACCATTGGGTCTTACATTAACATTGCTACACAGTTGTGCTAAGGGGATTTGAGCCATTATCTGGGGTTGAGAGGCAGAGTGTAGACCCAATCGATTATCAGCAGCTCCTTAGGGGTCAGTGCTATATATATATATATATATATATATATATATATATATATATATATATATATATATATTCTGCATTTAGCATAGACTATATATTCAGTGTTTACTCGATATTCAGTCAGTACAGGCAGTGTATTAATATATATATATTTGTAGTCAGAGTCTTCAAGCGAGAAATGTGATACTCCTAAGAACCAAGGCCTGAGGTGTGCCTTGGCCTAGATGGTCAGTATGCCTGAAAAGAGGGCATAACCTGAATGTAAGAATAAGAAAAAATACTATGAGTATGTATGAAAGGCTGGGGGAACAGGTGGATGGGTGTGGCATGAGTGCCGGGAGAAGCGGGCGGCTGCCCCACCACGATGCTGGAACATGGGGCTGCAAGGTAGGACGGGCAGGGCAGCCCCCACAAAGCCGGTGGAACCTAGCGATGACAGGGGGGACGGGGACGGACAAGGAACCGACACCCTTGTTGCGGCTGACTGCCGCTCTGAACGTGAAGTATCAACCCAGAAAATCCCAACAACACTGGCCCTGACAGAGGAGGAGGATTAAATAGCCCTCTCAGGCTCCTCCCACAAATACAGGCTGGCCTCCAGCCAGCCTTTACACTTGTAGTCAGAGACTTCAAGCGGGAAATGCGATACTCCTAAGAACCAAGGCCTGAGGTGTGCCTTGGCCTAGCTGGTCAGTATGCCTGAAAAGAGGGCAAAAAGACACACATTTAGGTGAAGAAGGGAAGGTAATGATCCAACACATAAAATAGCGTGCGCCCGGATGGCAACAGTAAGTATCCAGCCAGTATCCGCTGTGACTCCTGACTTGGTGATGAGATGGAACCCCCAATAGAACCTGCGAACTACCCCGAACCTAGCTGAACATCCCGTGAAAGATTGTATTGAGCCTGATGCCCGAGACAACCCAGACATGAGAATGAACTGCTTGTGAATGAGAGGAAAGGGAGCAAGGAACCACTGCAAATGATGGCCGAGAAGATCAAAATACTTTAAACGGCCACCAGTGAAGTAGCTCAGTGACATACCCCCCCCAACTCCTGGCCTACCCATACTTGGTATGGGGAAGTGAGAGGGTGAGTGCAAAAAGACCACTGGCAGGAGTGTGAAATGCTGGATACCTGATGGATGTGATGGAGTAAGCAGATAAGGCCCATGCGCCATGGTAATAACCATCGTCAAACGTGGAGAAACCATGCCAGACACAGGACACTGGTCCCACCGGATACCATTGGGTCGTGCTTCAGCCTGAGACCTAACAACCGAGTCTGAATCCTGAACAGAGGAAGGAGGGCCAGACTCCATCCTGGGGAAATAAGTCCCATGGCATGATACAGACATACCCAAAGTGACTGAAGCCCCCCCTACCTGGAACAGGTTGGGGAATCGGAAAAGACAACTGGACTGACATCCCTGAGCAGTATTCCAGGCAACATGCTAGACAAGGTAAGAGCCGAGAGCGGAATCCAGAATCATGATGACATTTGCACAAACCCACCACCTAAGGACCATCAAGGGGACGTGGCTTAGCACACACCCTGAGAGAGACTATAAATCCCTGGGCGGTAACCAGGGCCTCTATGCAACAGGACGTCAACTGAAGAAAAATTGCCGACTGCTTCTGACCCAAGGGTGAGCCCAGTGCCAAAACGACATCAGCACCAATCAACTAGCCCCAACAACGGGCAGGGCTGATGGAAGTGAGTGCAAGCATGGTTGATACCGATATGGATGCCAAACGGCCCAACCTGAGAACACAAACTAGAGAAATGACAGACAACCAGACATGAGAACAACAATGCCCCTCTGTGCCTGCCTAAGAATGAGAACATAAGCAGAAATGTCAAGACCACTGCGCGTAAATGAACCTGACGAGGGACCCCCCTCGTGTAAGTAGTAAGTGAGCCCGAGTAAGCTGCAGTGCCAAGACAGGTAATAACTGAAAATCTCAGGGCTAGTGTACCCACAGACCGTGGTGGGTAGTCGTATAGGTGTGGTGAATGAACATGCATCGTATGGTATACAGGCGAGAAAATTGTGGACAACAATCAATTAACAAACGAAACCTCAGCCCGTATGGATCTGTAGATGGTACAGATCCTGACGTGTGAGCCCCAGCTAACTGACACAGGTACAAACATGAACACAGATACGATGAGCCATGACAACCAACGAAGACGAAAACAGCAAACGGAGTAAGCCAAGAGTGAACAACACCCCTCTGAGAAGCTATAAGGCTGAAAACGCTATGACAGAAACGCTATGACAGAAACGCTATGACTGAAAATGTTGAAACTGAATGATGGGGCAGAAACGTAGTAACAGAAATCCAGGGGCAGAAACGCAATGACAGCAACACTAAGCCCTTGTACACACGGTCGGACATTCTGACAACCAAATCCGATGGATTTTGTCCGAAACTGGTGTTGCAAACACACGGTCGGACAAAGTTGTCGGAAAATCCGATCGTTAAGAACGTGATGATGTAATTTAGTTACGACGGGACTACGTTCAGGCTAGTAGCCAATAGCTTTGGTCTAGGAATTTGATCTGAGCATGCATGGCACTTTGTCCGATCGGAATTCTCTTCAAACAATCGGACAAAATCCGATCGGATCATGTTGTCGGAAAATTTTATAGCCCAGCTCTAAAACTTTGTTGGTTGGATATTCAGACGGAAACAGTCTGATGGAGTCCACACATGGTCGGATTATCCGACAACACGGTCCGATCAGACATTTTCCGTCGGAATGTCCGACCGTGTGTACAAGGGCTAAGCCTGAAACTCTGAGGCAGAAATGCAATGACAGAAATCCTGGGGCAGAAACGCTATGACAGAAATGCTGAGACAGAAATGCAACAGCAGAAATCCTGGGGCGGAAACGCTATGACAGAACGCTGAGGCAGAAATGCCATGACAGAAATCCTGGCCAGAAATGCAATGACAGAAACACGCTGAGACTGAACGCTGAGGCAGAAATGCAATGACAGAAATCCTGGGGCAGAAATGCAATGACAGAGATCCTGCGGCAGAAATGTTATGACAGAAATGCTGGGGCAGGAAATGCTATGACAGAAACGCAGAGACTGAACGCCGAGACAAAACGCCAGGCAGACCGCAATGACAGGAATGCCGGGGCAGAACGCTATGACTGAAATGCTGGGGCAGAACAAAATGACTGAAATGCTGGGGGAGAACGCAATGACAGAAAAGCTGGGGCAGAACACAATGACAAATGCCGGAGCAGAACGCAATGACAGAACGCCGAGACAGAAATGCTGGGGCTGAATGCTGGCTTATGACAGAAATGCAGGGGCAGAACGCTATGGCAAAAATCCTGGGCCAGAAATAATATAACAGAACTCTGGGGCAGATGCTGTGACAGAAATGCTGGGGCAGAACACTGTGACAGAAATGCTGGGGCAGAAAACTGAGACAGCAATGCTGAGGCAGAAAAACACTATGACAGCAACCCTGGGGCAGAAACGCTATGACAGAAATGCCGGGGCAGACCGCTATGACAGACATGCCGGGGCAGAATGCTATGACAGACATGCCGGGGCAGAATGCTATGACAGACATGCCGGGGCAGAATGCTATGACAGACATGCCGGGGCAGAATGCTATGACAGACATGCCGGGGCAGAACGCTATGACAGACATGCCGGGGCAGAATGCTATGACACACATGCTGGGGCAGAACGCTATAATAGACATGCCGGGGCAGATCGCTCTGACAAAATGCAGCCACAGAACTGCCGGGGCTGAACGCATGTGATGGAAATACTGGGCAGAACGTTATGGCAGAAATGCTGAATATTATGACAGAAATGCTGGGGCATAAACATCAGGCAGAAACGCTATGACAGGAACGCTACGACAGGAACGTTACAGAAAAACGCTGAGGCTAACCGCTTAGACAGAATGCTGTGACAGAAACCTGGGGCCGAAACGCTATGACTGAAATCCTGGGGCCAAACGCCATGATAAACACTTGGCGTATGTGGGGGACCCCCCATGTGAGTACCGGGAGGTGAGCACGTGGGTGAGCGCACCCCCATAAGAAACTGGGATGCGTGCGAGAGTCCTCTCCATGATGCATGGCATGCGTTCCAGGGAGGTGAACTGGCAGGTGAGTGACAAGTGGGTGGGTGGATGAACGGACGCCCCCCATGAGCGCCGGAGAAGCGGGCGGACAGCCCCCCCAGCGCTGGCAGGAAACAGGGATGAAAGGGAGAAGTGGGTGGCAGCCCCCCCCACCCTGCACCATGGGGGGTAGATCCCAGCGAAGGTGGTTAGTGGACAGACAACACCCACCCCGCACCATGCGGGGTAGATCCCAGTGAAGGTGGTGGGTGGACAGACAACATCCACCCCCACCATGTGGGGTATAACCCAGCGAAGGTGGTGGGTGGACAGACAACATCCCCCCTGTGAACCCCGTGTGAAGCGGGTGGGCGGCACCCTGGCCAGATGGAGAGCCCTGGGAAAGTGAGTGAGGAGGATGGATGAACGGACGGTCACCCAAGCACTGGGAGAAGCGGGCGGGCTGCACGCTGGCCAACGGAGCTGTGGGGAGATTGAGATGGAGGATGGATGGACAGACGCCCCCCCCCCCTGCTCCCCCCGGCATGAGCACCGGGAAAAGTGGGTGAGCTGCACGCTGGCCAGACTGAGGTGAGGGGAGAGTGTGAAATGGATGGAAGGACTTCCCCCCCCGGCATGAGCACCGGGAGAAGTGGCGGCTGCCCCCCACGATGCTGGAACATGGGGCTGCAAGCCTCCGGCCAGCCTTTACCCATATACAGTCTCGTATATATATATAAATATATATATATATATATATATATATATATATACACTTTGCATCCAGTGTAGCCTATATCTACAGTCTACAGTGCATTCTTTGGTGTACTGTTTCTAATACACTTCAGGCGGTGTACACAGTATCTAATACAGTGTATACAGCTTCTACTACACTTCTGGTGGTGTACACAGTATATGATACGGTGCAGGCGGTGTCCACAGTATCTAATACAGTGTGTACAGTTTCTACTACACTTCTGGATGTGTACACAGTATAAAATACAGTGTAGACATTGTACAGTTTCTAATACAGTGCAGACGGTGTACACAGTATCTAGTACAGTGTAGTGTGGTGTTGCGAAACAAAAATACATCATGTCCAGAAGGCCATCGAGGAGAGGCAGACGCTCACAGGCCACTAAAAGAGCGCAAACAGCCTCTGTGTGTATAGTCAACAGTGGTGGTCATGGACATGGTGCATCCTCTGCAGGTGGCCGTGGCGCACGCTTGTCCTTTTTTTCTGATGCTGGCTGTGTTATTGAACCAGAACATGCAGAAGAGTTGGTGGAGTGGATAACAAAGCCCTCCTCATCCTCTGTCACCCAGGCTCAGAGTAGTTTGCCTTCCAATGCAGCTGCCAAAGCAGCCTATTCCACCTGCTTTTTCACAGTCACTCCTTCCATAGCCCCACCATCATGCACAGAGGAGTCCGCAGAATTATTTGACCACAGTGACGGTACATGCTACAGGAGGATGCGCAGTGATTTGAAGGCTCCGATGTTGATTCTCAGGTTGAGGAAGGGAGTAATGTGAGCCTAGAGAGAGGGGGTGCCACAGAAAGACAAGAAACTGGCAGTCATGTTCCCCCAGCTGAAGCATACTGCCAAGTTTTCTCCAGTGACGAGGAGGGAGGGGATGATGAGGTCACTGAGGGTGCTTGGGTGCCAGAGAGGAGGAGGAGGCATAACTCCAACAAGGCAGAATGTGCTCTAAGGGGCAGCTTAAGGGCAGCTACCCTATTGCATCACAATATGCAGGTGCATAATATTTCAATGCAGGGCCCGTTCCTGAGCCCAACAAGAGTATCTGTGAGGGGTTACAGTGTTGGTGCATCACCACCCAAGGCCCAATTTTTATGTACCTGTTTAATAGGGGCATCTAATTATAATTGTTAACATATTATTTCACAGCAGGGCCTGTTCCTGCACCCAACAAGAGTATCCGTGAGGGGTTACAGTGTTGTGGCACCACCACCACCACCCAAGGCCCAATTTTTCTTCCCCTGTTTAACGGGGCATGTAATTGCAATTTTTGATTGAATATTTCACATCAGGGCCCATTCCTGCGCCCGGGATCCGACAATACATTACAGCCGCGAGCAGTTTTCAATTACTGTTTTTTCTTTAGAAATGTAATTTTGCTGTGGCACTGTTATAAACATGAGAAAGATGCACTACTTTACAGGCAGACTAAGGACACCACCAGGCTCGATATTAAAAAGAATATTTAATTTTTATTGTTTCACTTTAAGCATTATTAAAATCACTGCTTCCTAACCCTACTTTCTCCCCTGGCCTACTCCACAAGCCATTCCACCTCTGGAAAGAGAAGGGCATCACCAGCTTTGCTACACTTTGCGACCTGGACTCTGGCCACCCTCTACCTTTTGCACTCCTAGCAGAAAGGTTTTCCCTTCCACCAGCCCATGCCTTTCATTATAGGCAATGTATCAGCTACTTAAAAGACATCTGCAGTGATGGACGCAAACGCTTCACCTTAACCTTTCTGGACCGACTGCTCAGGGATGATACCTACAAAATTTCAGACATTTACAAACCCTTGCTCCAGCGATACTCTTCCCCACTGACATCTTCATCTGTCGCCAACTGGAAGAAAAACTTTCCTGACCCGGATTTAGTAGAAAAAATTCTGCAAGGTCTTAACAAAGTCTACCGCCTAATTCCCAACGAACTTTGGAGAGAATCGCAACTGAAAATTGCCCATAGGGCATACCTTCCCTTCCTTCCATCTGCCACCGACCAGGACAGCACCAAGTGTCCCCACTGTTTCCACAACAGGCCCTCGCTGGCTCACCGCTTCTGGTCCTGCTCCTTTATTTCATCTTTCTGGGACCGGATCCTCGCCTACATCTTCAACGTAACCCTACTGAAATTGCCAAAGGACCCTCTCCTCCTCATCTTTGGTTATTGGGACCCCCTCCTACTTCCATGGTCTCCCACAAGAAGTTGGGTGCCTTCCAACTGCACGCCTTACCAACCTTCCCACAAAGACTGGGCTCTACTCCGCTTGCTACTAGCCAGGAAATCTATTGTAAAGAGCTGGACTTCATCTCTTCCCCCTTCCGTCGCTCAGAAGCAGAAAGACCTCCTTTCACTCCTCTACAAGGACCGTTGTAACGCAAATTTCCGGGACGAAAAAGCGAAGTCTCGCTTCTATGCGCTATGGTTTCCCTTCATATCGACCACTCTCCCTCTGGTGGACATTATCAATTTGGACCACTTCACCTTCTTCTACTATGGTGCTTGACAACCGTTCTGGGGGTCAGTTCCCCCCCCCCCCTCTACTGTCTAATTTGCACCCAACGGCCCACTACCCCCCGGGACTGCCCTATGGAACCTCCCACCCCTGGGACTAGGCACGAGAACCCCTGGCCCCTTGCCCTCTCCCCCTCCTTTCATCCCCTTTTGCCTCTTCATTTATGTGTCCCCCTCTCCCCTCCCCCTCCCCCTTTTTCTCTCTTTTTTTTCTTATTATTTCTCTTCTCTACATTCAATTGCTTTCCCTGACCCTATGATAGGTTTCTTTACTTAATCTTGGGAAATGACATTTTCCTGGTTAACTATATATTGGTATCGCAACAAACTCTTGTCTCAGGATCCATCCAGTTACTGTCAGATTGATGCTCTGTTTTACTTGCTTCATTACTTTCTATTTGGTTCTTCTATGTCAGTATGTGATATACGTGTAATATGTTACAGCCACAATCTGCTCTCATATCTCTTTGTGCACCTCATCTGCGATGCTGGTCCAACTGTACTGTACTTATCTCTGTTGCATATGTAATGTTATGTCTGCTTCATTTCTCAATAAATACTCTTTAAAAAAAAAAAAAAAAATCACTGCTCCCGAAAAAACTTCCATTTTTAAAAGTTTTTTTTGCATTTATACATGTCTCCTGGGGCAGGACCCAGGCCCTCAAACACTTTTTATGGCAATAACTTGCATATAAGCCTTTACAATTAACACTTTTGATTTTTCACGTTCGCGTCCCATAGACTTTAAGGGTGTTCGCATGTTTGCACAAATGTTTTGCCTGTTCGTATGTTCTGCTGCAAACCGAACCGAGGGGGTGTTCAGCTCATCCCTATTTGTGTCTGTAGGAGGGATATTGCCCCATCATTAGAGTCAGTGTGAATGGAATAGTGCCCCAAGGGCTGGATAGAGGAAATCAAAGCGTCATATCCGGCCTCAGGGCTGTAGTTTGGAGACCACTGGCATATGCTGTTTTAATGTAATTTTGTGAATATATTTCATTCCTCTTATTTACTATAAAGACTTATCTAAATGGAGAGCATTCAATTTTCACTTATCATTTTGAGGTACATTGTTACATTCAATTTAATAATCCACAGAGGCTATTGGAAGAGAGATGGTTGCGTAATATGTGAACTATTTATTACGGGTGGAGGCGCAGAGGATTACTGTGGATGGATTATATGTTCATGCCTGTTTAGACCTGTTATAACCTGGAGGTAATTTCAGTGGTGAGCAAACCCGCACACTGTTTTACATGGAGGTGTTTTTTTAAAGGAAGGGTTCAAAACAATAATTTGAAGTGGAAGTATCTTCACTATCTGCACAGTGCACTTTAGATGCTGCATTGAGGAATGGACTTTGTTATTAGTAGAATATATTGGACTTTGGACAGTTGTGTTAGGACGTGATTCTGTTATTATTATATATATTTATTGTATTTTTTATGTATTTATTTTGATATGTTTCAAGGTTTATTCACAATTATTTAAACTGATTGTCACTGGAAACATTTTATTAGTGTAGTGCTGCGCGTATTTTTATTTTTTTATTCTTTTCAGCTGTTAGTGAAACACATGAGGTGCTTCACTTTTGATGCATTTATTGATTTTGTTTCATGGACACATATTTCACTAATTAGTGAACTGTGCAGCCAAAATTTGAGTGGAGCTGATTAATCTACCAGTAGGGATGAGCTCCGGCATGTTCGCATACTCCATGTGCAGAGCCTGCCAGGAAGTCGGCGCATCTCTGCACTGCGCTATTCACAGGCAATGAGACATTGCCGATCTCTGCAGCCACGCATCGGGACAATGTCTCACTGCATGTGATTAGCTCAGCGCTGCGCCAACTTCCTGGCAGGCTCTGCACATGGAGTGTACGAACATCCCGGAGCTCATCCTTACCTACCAGGAATTTTTCATGAACTGTGATTGGAAAGGGTGAACTTGAATGAAGCCTAGGCAAACTTGAGATAACCATAAAATTTTTATTTAGATACTGTCTGGGATGTACACTGCATAATCACCAGTATTTAAGACAATAATACACATGATGCTCAGGGCTATGCCTTAGTTTCCATTCACACCAATGCTTTTTTTAATGCTTTTTGGGTTTTTATGGAAATGCAGGTTGTTTTTTAATATAGGTTCCTATGGAAGAAGATCACATCAATATATTTTTGTGCCTGTGCATTTTTGGAAAGGGTCAGGGACTTTTTTTAAAGCAAAATGCTGCATTGTTGTTCAATAGACTTCAATAGAGACACTGCAGAAAAGTATGTATTGCCTTCTTAGCATGTTTTTAGCATGTTTTTGATGTGTTTTGAATTATTTAATCTGCCTAACCAAAATTGGCCAAATAAAAAGAAAAAAAGCATCAAAAACGCATCCAAAACGCGTGGCAGAAAACTCACAAAGCATTGTAAAAACGCTCAAAAGCAACATGCATTTCCAGGACTTAGCTCCAAGTCCTGGAATGTCTTGGAAAATATTATAATACATAATACATATATTACCTGAGGCATGCTCATCTGCGCCTACTGCAATCCCAAATTTATTCTGGAATAGAGTTAGGGAAGTCAATGTAAAGTTAGATTAACACACCCAACCATCTACATGAAGTGAGCAAGTAACATAGTATTTTTCTGGGACATTAAAAAAGCAATGTTCTCAGGGAACATTACAACTCATTATCTGTTGTCAGTACTGCAGTCTTGTGATCTACTGAGCTCACCCTGGAACAGGAGAGATATTAATAAGGACAGTGCTGGTTGGTGCTTCCTTTGGTGGCAAACAAACCCCCCACCCCCATTTGGTCAGTCCATCAGTCAAACCCCCCCTCCCGTTCCGTCAGTCAAAATGCCCGGCAAGTCATTCACCACCATTAATTCGCTATTGTCACACAAATGGGTGGGCTCAGGGTGCAGTGCTTTGTGCTCCAAGCCCAGCCTTTTTTTAAGCCAATTAGAGCCTCAGGCTCTAATCATGCGCTTAAAAAAAATCCTCATTGAAATCCATGTGTCCTGTACCCTGCATGTAGATTAGGGGCCAGGCACATGGATTGGGGGGGTGCCCCTGCCCCCCTAATAGAGTGGCCACCACTGAATAAGGGTATTTTACTCATAGCGTTATATTTGTAGAGTCATGATTGACATGATAGATATCATGAAAGAAAGAGAAGATAAATAATGGAGAGGAGAGGAGAAAAGTGGAAACGGGAAGGGAATGGAAAGAAAAAAAAATGGAAGAAATAAAAAATACAATACAGGAAATGGGTTAAAGGGAAGGGAAATGGAAAGGGAAAGGGAATGGGGATTACTTTTCCTTATTCATTTTGCTTATTTAATTAGCATTTAGCGAAAGATTTATAGATAACAGTACCTCCTCTTCCTATCTTCCTATTTCAAAGCTGATGCCATTATTATTACACTATGAAGTCTTCCTGCCTGGCACATGACACATATACATGTTATGTAGTTCATCAGACCTATTTAGTTGTCATTAGGCATTGAAGGACCAGGTCATCCTTCAGGATAGAAACTTCATATTACAAATCTTTGATATTTCTGCTAAGAAGCCACACATCTTTTTGCTAGGACCATGTACACACATACGTGGGGGATTCTCTTTCTTCTTTTAGGTAAGAAACCTTTACAAATTATATAGTCGTAATACGCATGGCATATAAATTGTCAGAATTTGTGTAAATATTTTTTTTGAAAGTGTAGAATGCATGTATGCTCTGCCTTTCTCTTGGTATTTTACTATAGTCAGGACTGTTTCTTTGAGTTCTCAGCCTAACCCTAATTCTTCATTCAGTTTATTATACAATATTGTATATTTCTGTTACCAGAATCTCATTTAATCTTTTATTAATTTGATTACTTTAAGTACAAGTATCGTTTTACATAAAACATATGTTATAGTTATCTTATTTCAAGGTAAAATGGAAGGAACCAACTGACTTGCAAGTATCTGTTGAACTCTGGTCTATAGAGTTAGGGTCACCTGAAATGTTAATTAAAGTGTTATTAAAACCTCATGAAGAAAAATTATGCGTAGCAGTATACCCTAATATTTTGATCTTTCTGTCTCTTTTTCTCTGTCTCTGTCTCTTCATCAAAATCACTCGGTTATAGCAGCACCCATGCATTTCCAGCTAGGGTGGCATGAAGGGTCTTGTTGCAGCCCTAGCATAGCCACCCTAATATGCATGATACTCTGCATGCAGATGTGCATGGGCAGAATTGATAGTCTCTCTTATAAGTTACTCATTTGTTCCTCCTTCAAGGGCTATTATTAATATGGAGACTGTTATTGCTGACCTACTTTGGTAGGGTAGGGGCACAGGAGTGCCTGGTTTAGTTCAACAGTTTGGCCACTAATTGTCATAATAGTTTGCCTCAAAGTGTAGGCTTAGGGAACCCTTGTAGTGAGGAGGTAGTGTAATATCCTAAGTAGCCGCTAGAGGCCTTCAGATTAGTAGTGGGATATGATAGATAGTGAGGTAGTGTCAGCTCTGCCCAAGCCAATGTGGGAAATCTTGGGAAGTAGGGCTCTGTCTTGTTGGAGTGTACCCTGAGGCATCATAAACAGTGTCTGGAGGAACACTCTACAGCAAGAATGAAGATGCTAGAGACCTAACGTAATACACTCTTGGTCCAGTGCCTAGGGCAGCAGGAATACAGGTGGCAGCACTAAACATGGACATTTGGGATTAAACCCAGCAAGAGATCCACAGGGGTAAGGATATGCAGGGGGTGTCAAGATGGATGAGAGGGCCCTCTATAGTTCATGGAACATCAGACAGATCTTTTTTCTCTTGATTAGTGCTCATGCAGATGAAAAGTATTTCTGTATAAAGAAAACTGACTGCATGCTGCCTTCAATAGCATAATATACTGGTAGTTTCTACCAGAATAATCAGATAACAAAATGTGCAACGCACATCATTAGTCAGGAGTACCAAGGGCAGCATGATGTCCGAATATGACCCTGCTTAGAACTAATATAGACCTAAGGAATGCTAAATGTATCTGAGTTCAATTTGCTGCATGCTTGTTTTGGGTTTGTAACTCAGAACTGAGATGCTGCGAGAAAACCTTGAGGATTAATAGCACCACAGTGCCTATAGCTACAGAGGTCAAAGGTAGTTGATATAATGTTCATTTACTGCTTATTAAGACTATAATAATACTTGAATTTACCCATAAACTCATTCTTCCCCAGCCAGCTGCTTCTTCTTTTTTTTTTCTATTAGAATAAAAAAGATGTTATACTTACCGGCTCTGTGCAATATTACCTTCTCTCCCGGACTTCCCCTGCTAGGGTTATCCACTCTTCCTTCCTCCTGGTGCCCCATGAGAAAGCTGTGTGCTGAGGGAGCACTCATGTGGGCACACTCCCGAGCCAGACTGTGTGTGTGTCCATAGACACATACAGTGCAGGTAAGCCATGCCCCTGCTCCCTTCTCACAGGAATTTGACTGAGCAGCAGGAGCCTATTGCTTATACTGCTCTCAATGTCTTCTCTGAGACCAGGAAGTGTAGGAGTGCTGCTGCAGACAGGACAGCACTGGAGCTGTTAGAAGTGCTAGGTAAGTATTTAGTGGCAGGGGGCCAATGACAGGTAGTGGTGCATTTTTTTTTTCCTTAATGCATTCTATGCAAAAATATTTTGATGTTAGAACCACTATAATTCCCCAAAATGTACAGACTAAGTGTGGCCATACATTATATGATTTTCTTGCACAATTTTCCTTTAAATTCACCAAAACCATATAATATGAAGTCAAACCTAAACAACACTTTAAATTTTGCATTACATAGATGTATAGCCAGCTTTAGCAGACTGTAATAGCATTTCTTAATTTTGTGCAAATATTGACTTTTTATGAAAGTCGGTAGCTAAGACCTAATATCTATCTCTAAACACCACCCAACATAAGATTTGGCTGATGCATGCACAAAGAAATGTCATGGGAGAAATACATGCACTTCTAATCTTCTTTTGTAAATGATGGCTGCCTGGCTCTCATTGTAACCCGCTTGCATCAAAACTTTCCACTGTTATGCCTGTGGCATCCAAAACTGTGCCACTGAGTATGCAAATTGAGTGTTCTGAATACAGTTGCCAAATACGTGATTTGTGTTAATGGCTTAAAACATGTTGGAGACAGACAGATGAACAATTTGTACAGAATGTTTGAGTTCCACCCAAAAGTGGAACTTCCGCTCATCTGATTCCCCCCCCCCCTCCGCTGCCACAATTGGCACCTTTCAGGGGGGAGGGGGGTGCAGATACCTGTATAATAGAGGTTACGCCCCTTCCCGCAACCCCCCCCCCCCCCCCCCGCTGTCTCCTGGGAAACACACAGGTCCCAGGAGATAACGGGGACCATTTACGACACACAGCATGACTCGTGCATGCTCAGTAGGGAACCAGGAAGTGAAGCCGCAATGCTTCACTTCCTGATTCCCTCACAGAGAATGGCACCGGCAGCAGCCTAGAGCTGAGCGATTGCTCGGCTTCGGCTGCCAACATCGCTGGTCCATTTATTACTACACCCACTTCCAGATAACAGGGACCACTTACGACGCGCAGCGCGACACGCGCATGCTCGGTAGGGAATCGGGAAGTGAAGCTGCAATGCTGCAATGCTTCACTTCCTGATTCCCTCACCGAGAATGGCACCGCCAGCAGCCGAGAGCTGAGCGATTGCTCGGCTTCGGCTGCTGACATCGCTGGACTCCAGGAAAGGTATGTGTTCATTTATTAGAAGTCAGCAGCTGCGGTATTTGTAGCTACTGGCTTTTGATATTTTTTTTTTAGGTGGACTCTCTCTTTGAGTCAGCCGTGCAAGACCAGGCATTATTTTTACTCAATACGTTTCTTTTATGGACATATTTATCATAGAGACAAATTCTAGTAGACCTCCATTTTACCATATAGACCTTCTAATGTCCTGAAAATGTGTTTTATTTTAGGTGTTTTCAGCAAGACTGCTGTGGCAGGTAAGAAATGTATTCTATAAAAATCTAAGAAAATTATTCAGACACTACAGACCTAATCAAAGACCAAAATCAAAACATGCAGCTTACTAGTCTTTAGATGTGATGGCTGCATTAGCTTTTTTTTTTTTTCATTCTTTGTTTGCTTTATTTTTACCTGTGAAATTGTATATCCAAATCAAGAACGGCGCTGTCCCCACCTATACAGTTCCACTAGGGTGCATCTAATAATAAAAGTATTCAATCCACTCCGGGCGTTGCTGCTCTTTCTGAAATCCACTGGGTGGCAGACAAATCTATAAAGTACAGAGCAAGAGAGAGCGCACACCAGCCCTAGTGCATTAATGTTTATTAAATTCAATAAATAAGTAAAAAGCCAAGTATCACACTCACAAATTGCCGATGTTGTTATGACATTGAAATCAAGAGCCTCCACGGCTGCCTTATCTCCCGATTTTCCTGCTCCCTATAGTGGCTTGCAGCGGGGCTAACCAGAACAAGCAGGCAAACTGAATGCCTGGTTAGCCCCGCTGCAAGCCACTATAGGGAGCAGGAAAATCGGGAGATAAGGCAGCCGTGGAAGCTCTTGATTTTAATTTTTACCTGTGATCCTGTCAAAAGGACACTTCCTGTCCTATGGTGACACCACTCACACTTCCTATCCTTGGGTGACAATACTAAAGGCCCATACACACGATTGGACTTTTTGACAACAAACATGCAAATTAGCTGTTTTGGAGCAACATCCGACCGTGTGTACGCTCCATCGGACAAACTTTTTCGGTTTTCATCGGACTTTTGTTGGCTGTGCGAACGGACAAACTTTCTGGCAACAAAAGTCCGATGGAGCAAAGTCTGATCGTGTGTACAAAAAACCATAGGACCTTTGTACAAAGTACAAACATGGATGCTCAGAACCAATGCAAAAGATCAGACAACAATACAGAAGTAGACCAAAGGTGGCGGTAAAGAGCAGAAAAAGCACGTGATTTGGTGAAAGTTGGCCGAAAAAAGTCCTGCTGTGTGTATACAATACAAGTTCACGGCCGACGCCCTTTGTACAAAAATCCACAGGAAAGTTTATACAAAGTCCGATCGTGTGTATGAGGCTTTACTCTTCCAGTCCTAGGGTAACAGTGCTCACTCACTGTACTCTATCTATTTGGGAGCTGCTTTGTCACCCCAGGACAGGATTACAGACCACTGCCCCCCTCTTCATGCTCCATCATATTTGAAGGTCTTTTGTTGTCCACAAAAAAACCGAGATAACAAAGTAAAGGATAAGATAAGAGTGCAGCACAGGCAAAGAGCATCAAATGTCACTAGCTCAGACTTCTGACAGATCAACGGATATTTAAAAAAAAGTATTTTAATGCAAATAGGGGTATAGAAGTATCTGGGACTTAAAGAGATTTTCCGCCCCTCCCCAAAAAATTTTAAGTCAGCAAATACAAATACTGTAGCTGCTGACTTTTACTATTAGGGTATTTACCTGACCAGGCATCCAGCGGTGTCATCACCGGAACAAATTTGGCTCTTGGGTGCTGGCGCCTCCATCTTGGCTAAAGGAAACTAGCAGTGAAGCCTTGTGTCTTCCTACTGTGCATGCGCGAATTGAGCTGCACTTTCTCAGTGGACTTGCTGCAGGGGAGGAGGATGAGGAGGGGCTGAACTTCTGGCTCACTTCGGAGCTCAGAACTGGGTGTTTCTGAGTTCATTCTTCACAGGGTGAAATCAGTGAATGCAGGTTTGCTCATCTCTCATCACTCTCCATGCTGACACATGCAATGATGGTCCCAGGCAGCCAGAAGGGACAGGTGATCCCAGGACCCATGGCTATGGGGAGGGGTCACGTGGGATGAGACTATACTTGTAAAAGTCATTGAGAGCATTTACAGCTATCGTATATACTCGAGTATAGGTCGACTTGAATATAAGCCGAGGCCCCTAATTTACCACAAAAAAACTGGGAAAACGTATTGACTCGTGTATAAGCCGAAGATGAGACATGCAGCAGCTACTGTTACAGCTTAAAAGAGTGGAAAAGAGGGTCAACAATGCCCATCTGCAGCTGCATACCTCCCTGTGTACCTCCCTGTGTACCTCGCAGCCTCTGTGTCCTGTGCATGCCTCCGTGTGCCAATCTGCAGCCTCTGTGTCCTTCTGCAGCCTCTGTGTCCTTCTGCAGCCTCTGTGTCCTTCTGCAGCTCTGTGTCCTTCTGCAGCTCCGTGTGCCATTGTGAGAACAGTTCAAGCCGAGCAAGTATTGGACCTGAACATTATCTGTTTTCCCCCTATTATGCTTGACGGAATGTTCGCCCGCTGAGCGCCCCACAATGCACTGCACACTGCATAGCGTATAGCTGGATGTTAAGGAGTGAGCCAGGAAGCCAGCCGCTGCGTCCTTAACAGATAAGTTATCAGCTGTCAACGGGCTTCCCCGCTGACAGCTGAATGAAAAACAAAATATTGCAGGCAATGGAAAAGAGTGCAGAAAAAGGGGAAAAAAACTGCGCTAAGGTGAGACACAAGAAACAATTATATAGATTGATCCTAGACGGATCAGATTTGGCTGCAGCTTAACTGTGTCACATAACTACAGAATAAAACTAAAGATAAAAATATAAGCTGCGCTAAATGCCACAAACATCAAATTGTGTATACATAAATAAAGTAACAGTGAATTATGGGCTGTTCCCAGCCTCTAAACATAAATTAATATGAAATAAAACCATAAATAATAAATGCATATAAATATTACAAACTCAGACCATGCAAACCGCCTATCCCTTGCAGTATAGAACCAAGTCGCATGCCCCTATGTATAGCAATACAAACTCTACAAACCCAGTGTATGGATTACAAGTCTGTATGTGTAAATCAAAAGAGAGTTCTTTCAAGAATGGGAATAAAGTCCTCCACAAATGAACCATAAGCTAAGCCAAATCACGATTTCTCCTTTCCGCCAGTGTAACACTTCCCCCTACAGTTAGAAACACCTCCCAGGGAAAACATCTAAACCCCTTGATCGCTCCCTAGTGTTAACCCCTTCCATTCCAGTGCCATGTATACAGTGGTCAGTGCATTTTTATAGCACTGATCACTGTATTGGTGTTACTGGTCACCAAAAAGTGTCACTTAGGGTCAGATTTGTCCACCGCAATGTCGCAGTCCCGCTAAAAATTGCAGATCACCACCATTACTAGTAAAACAATAAATAAATAAAAGTCCCTAAATCTATCCCATAGTTTGTAGACGCTATAACTTTTGCACAAGCCAATCAATATATGCCTTTTGGGATTTTTTTTTTTTTACCAAAAATACAGGGCCTTGCAAAATTATTCACCCCCCCCCCCCCTCCCCTTGCCGTTTTTCGTGTTTTGTCTCACATTAACATGGATTATTTGAGGATTTGCATCATTTAATTTACAGAACATGCCCACAACTTTGAAGATGTTTTTTTTTTTTTTATTGTGAAGCAAACAACAAATAGGACAAAATAATAGAAAAAGTCTATGTGCATAACTATTCACCCCCTAAAGTCAATACTTTGTAGAGCCACCTTTTGCAGCTATCACAGCTCCAAGTCACTTTGGATAAGTCTCTATGAGCTTGCCACATCTTACCACTGGGATGTTTGTCCATTCCTCCTTGCAAAACTGCTCCAGCGCCTTCAAGATGGATGGTTTGCTCTTGCGAACAGCAATCTTTAAGTCTGACCACAGATATTCTATTGGATTGAGGTCTGGGCTTTGACTAGGCCATTCAAACACATTTACATGTTTCCCCTTAAACCACATAAGTGTTGCTTTAGCAGTGTGTTTGGGGTCATTGTTCTGCAGGAAGGTGAACCTCCATCCTAGCCTCAAATCACACACAGAGTGGTACAGGTTTTGATTCCCCACAGAATGATGATGCCACCACCATGTTTCACTGTGGGGATGGTGTTCTTTGGGTGATGTGTTGGGTTTGCGCCAGACATAGCGTTTTCTTTGATGACCAAAAAGTAACATTTTAGTCTTATCAGACCAGAGCACCTTCCTCCATACGTTTTGGGAGTCTCCCACATGCCTCTTCACAAACTCAAAATGTGACATTTTGTTTTTTGCTGAAAGTAATGGCTTTCTTCTGGCCACTCTGCCATAAAGTCCAACTCTATGGAGCGTACTGCTTATTGTCATCCTATGTACATATACTCCAGTCTCTGCTGCGGAACTCTGCAGCTCCTCCAGGGTTAACTTAGGTCTCTGCGCTGCCTCTCTGCTTAATGCCTTCCGTGCCGGGTCCATGAGTTTTGGTGTGCGACCGTCTCTTGGCAGATTTGCTATTGTGCCATGTTCTTTCTGATTGGTTATGATAGATTTGATGGTGCTCCTAGGTATCCTCAAAGATTTTGATTTTTTTTTTTAACCTAACCCTGACTTCTCAACAACATTGTCTCTTACTTGTTTGGAGAGTTTCTTGGTCTTCATGGAAGTTTGGCTAGTAGTGCCTCTTGCTTAAGCGTTGCAGCCTCTGGGGCCTTTCAAAAAGGTGTGTATATGTACAGACAGATCATGTGACACTTAGGTTGCACACAGGTGGACATCATTCCACTAATTATGTGACTTCTGAAGGTAATTGGTTGCACCAGAGCTTTTTATGGGCTTCATAACAAAGGGGGTGAATACAAACGCACGTGCCAATTATCAGTTTTTTTTTTCTGAAAAATAGTTTTATGTATATATTTTTCTAATTTTACTTTACCAACTAAACTATTGTGTTCTGATCCATCACATATGATTCAATTAAAAAATATTGAACTAAAGGCTGTAATGTAACAAAATAGGTAAAAAGGCAAGGCGGTTGAATACTTTTGCAAGGCACTGTATGCAGCAGAATACATATTGGTCTAAATCGATGAAGAAATTCGATTTTTTACATTTTTTTTTTTGGATATGTATTATAGCAGAAAGTAAAAATATTGTTTTTTTTTTCAAAATTGTTGGTCTTTTGTTTATAGCGCAAAAAATAAAAATGCATAAGTAATCAAATATCACCATAAGAAAGCTCTATTTGTGGGAAGAAAGGACTTTATTTTATTTGGGTACAGCGTCGAATAACCGCGCAATTGTCAGTCAAAACGACGCAGTGCCGTATTGCAAAAATATTACCTGGTCAGGAAGTGGGTAAAACCTTCCGGGGCTGAAGTGGTTAAAAACGATCTTTAAAAAAAAAATAATAATAATTGATACATGTCCCCCAGGGCAGTACCCGGGTCCCCATACCCCTTTTTATGGATATAAGTCTTCAAAATGGGCACTTTTGATTTTTCAAGTTCGGGTCTCATATACTTTAATAGGGTTCAAAGTTCGGGTCTGAATTTTTGCGATGTTCAAGAGTTCTGGCATGAACCAGGAGCCTATTCAACTTTTGACAGATAAACAGGTATTTTTTCTGTACTTGCCAGGCAAAGGAGATGTAGTGCTTTTTTTTTTTAATTGACATATGCTTTAATTATCAGTCACTGTGTGAAGCTTGAACACAGTCTTCTCTACATTTATTTTCTGCCAGGCTTCATATTTCTTCTTTTGTAGATCTGATCTGACAGATGTTGCTGAATGATAAATTCATACCATACATGTGAATGGAATCTGTGAACTCTTGTGGTTTAGATATGCCAGGCATCTATTGATTACATCTGAATATTCATTAGCAATTAATTGAAATATTTAATTATTCTGAAAGATAAAATATGTTAAATTCTCCTTAATCAATCTAATGTGACCTACATTCTCTATTTCATATTGACCTAACTAGTACCATAACTTGCACAGGCTGGAACTGAGCTATGCACTAGATCAGGGGTCTCAAAAATGGCAGCCCGAGGGCCAGATGTGGTCCTTTGCTAGCCTTTATCTGTTTTTTTGGGGTACTATTCCTCCCACTGACACCAGCAATGGGGCACGATGTCTTAGCCCTTGTACACACGGTCGGAGATTCCGTCTGAATGTTTCCTATCGGAGCGTTTTGTCGGATATTCCGTCTGTGTGTGGTTTGCATCAGACTGTTTCCGTCAGAATATCCGTCGGACCAACTTTTCCAACTTGCCGGAAATATTTTCCGACAAAATGCCCCGATTGGACATACTCCGATCAGGGCTGGTGCAAGGATCGTTGACACCCTAGGCGAAACCTAATTTTGCCGCCCCCCCGTCCCCCCGGCTGCGCACATGACTCCACCTTACCCTGCCCTTGCTACACATGACCTATCTGACCCCTACACTGACCCCTTGACACAAACTAATCCACCTGACTCCTACTTCCTGCACTACTCACATCATGCTGACCCCTACACTGACCTACCTGATAATTACCCCGACCTACCTGGCACCTACACTAACCCACCTGACACCTACACTGCCAATTACACTGACCATCACGCTGACACCTACACTGACCATCACGCTGACACCTACACTGACCATCACGCTGACACCTACACTGACCATCACGCTGACACCTACACTGACCATCACGCTGACACCTACACTGACCATCACGCTGACACCTACACTGACCATCACGCTGACACCTACACTGACCATCACGCTGACACCTACACTGACCATCACACTGACACCTACACTGACACCTACACTGACACATACACTGACACCTACACTGACACCTACACTGACACATACACTGACACATCACACTGACACATCACACTGACACTGGCACATACACATACCCTGACATGACACATACACTGACACATACCCTGACATGACACATACCCTGACATGACACATACCCTGACATGACACATACCCTGACATGACACATACCCTGACATGACACATACCCTGACATGACACATACCCTGACACTGACACATACCCTGACACTGACGCATACACTGACGCATACACTGACGCATACACTGACGCATACACTGACCATCACACTGATGCATACACTGATGCATACACTGATGCATACACTGATGCATACACTGACACATACACTGACCATCACACTGACACATACACTGACACATACACTGACCATCACACTGACACATACACTGACACATACACTGACACATACACTGACCATCACACTGACCATCACACTGACACATACACTGACCATCACACTGACACATACACTGACCATCACACTGACACATACACTGACACATACACTGACACATACACTGACACATACACTGACACATACACTGACCATCACACTGACCATCACACTGACACATACACTGACCATCACACTGACACATACACTGACCATCACACTGACACATACACTGACACATACACTGACACATACACTGACACATACACTGACGCATACACTGACCATCACACTGACCATCACACTGACCATCACACTGACCATCACACTGACACATACACTGACACATACACTGACACATACACTGACGAATACACTGACCATCACACTGACGAATACACTGACCATCACACTGACCATCACACTGACGCATACACTGACCATCACACTGACGCATACACTGACCATCACACTGACCATCACACTGACGCATACACTGACCATCACACTGACGCATACACTGACCATCACACTGACCATCACACTGACGCATACACTGACCATCACACTGACGCATACACTGACCATCACACTGACACATACACTGACCATCACACTGACACATACACTGACGCATACACTGACGAATACACTGACCATCACACTGACACATACACATCACACTGACACATACACTGGCATGACACATACACTTACACATGCACTGACACACATCGCACTGACACACATCGCACTGACACACATCGCACTGACACACATCGCACTGACACACATCACACTGACACATACACTGGCATGACACATACACTTACACATACACTGGCACTGACACACATCGCACTGACACACATCGCACTGACACACATCACACTGACACACATCACACTGACACACATCACACTGACCTACCTGACTCCTACTTCCTGCATTACTCACACACAAACCCCCTCCATACAGCTCAATGTAGATCGGGGAGGATCCATCCTCCTCGGCTCCTCCTTACCTCTGCTCTTTGATGCTGCCTTCAGGGACCATCATCCGGGCCTCTCCGACTCCTCCGCAGAATTTTTCAGGAGTCCACGCCAGCGCCGTCCACCCGCTCCGCCGGGGCCACGCCAGCGCCATGCACCCGCTCCGCCTCCATCATATCCCCGCCGGGACCAGGCCAGCGCCGTCCACCCTCCTCCACGATGTCCCCGCCGGGCAGGAGGTCAGCTGACCGACGTCTCAATGCTCTCACCTCCGCCGAGCCCCGCCCCTCCGCTGCACTCACACAGACACACAGCGCCGCTCCAGAGGGACAGGCTGGAGCAAAGGAGTCCCGGAGCGGCGCTGTGAGATAAACACGTGTGAGCGCTCAGCGGGAAACATGGGGGATTGGTGGCGCCAGCGGCACACCATGGGGGGCGAGAGAACACTGGACAGAGGCCGTGGTTGCGCCCTAGGTGGTAGTGCGCCCTAGGCGGCTGCCTACTTCGCCTAGTGGTTGCGCCGGCCCTGACTCCGATCATGTGTAGCCTACTCCAACGACAAAGTGCCACGCATGCTCAGATCAAATTCCTAGACCAAAGCTATTGGCTACTAGCCTGAACTTAATCCTGTTGTAACGAAATAACGTCATCACGTTATGTACAATCGGATTTTCCGACAACTTAGTCTGACCGTGTGTATGCAACATCACTTCCGGACTTCGTCCGGAATTAATCTGTCGGAATAACTCCGCCGGATTTGGTTGTCGGAATCTCCGACCGTGTGTACAAGGGCTTACACTGATACCAATGATGGGATACTATCCCTCGTACTAATACCAACAATCAGGCACTACTCCTACTGACCACCAACCCTGAGGCCATATTTATTCTGACTGATGCTGGGCTCTGGATATTTTCTACCCCCGCTGGCCACAATCCAGCCCTCCTAAAGTCTGAAGGACAGTAGACTGGCCCTTTGTTTGAAAAGTTTGGAGACCCCTGCACTAGATGTAAGAGACAAAACTATTTAAAATGTAACTAAAGTCAGGGTTATGTCACCTATTCTCCAACGGTCCAACACCTGCGAGGTCTCTCACCAGCACCAGCACCAGAATTTTTTCCATGGCTTCTTCTGGTTGCCAATCTTCAGCCATCTCGATGGGCTGGTGCAGGATGATGTTGCATGCACAGCTCCATTTTGAAAGGGATTCTGATGAGGCAGGTAAGTGTATTTTTTGGCAGAAGAGACGTGCATGAAAAAACTGATTTTTTTTTTTAGGCTTTATTTTCACTTTCTGTTTAATGATCCTTCAGACCACTCTCGAGTGACTTCTGGTTGATTGATCTGTGTTTCTGCACCCTGTAAATCCGTCTGTCTTTGAATAAATAATGACTAGTACTTTCCAATGAGCTAAAGCAAAGAACAATATAAATGTGTAAAAGCACTAGAAAACTGGGCTGGATTTCTAGGTACATTTCTCGGTTTTGATTATTTGCCTCTAAAGATCTTTTTGTCCTTGCAAATGACCCATGTTTTACCACCCATACAATAAAGTCTCTTCTTTTCTGCAAATTTGTTTCAATTCTTAAAACCATACTTATTCTTTAACCACTTGCAGACCGGACCATTTTGCTGGTCAAAGACCAGACCACTTTTTGCGATTCGGCACTGCGTCGCTTTAACTGACAATTGCGCGGTCGTGCGACGTGGCTCCCAAACAAAATTGATGTCCTTTTTTTCCCACAAATAGAGCTTTCTTTTGGTGGTATTTGATCACCCCTGTGGTTTTTATTTTTTGCGCTATAAACAAAAATAGAGCGACAATTTTGAAAAAAAAACGCATTATTTTTTACTTTTTGTTATAATAAATATCCCCCAAAAATATATAAAAAACATTTTTTTCCCTCAGTTTAGGCCGATACGTATTCTTCTACATATTTTTGGTAAAAAAAATCGCAATAAGCGATTATTGATTGGTTTGCGCAAAAGTTATAGCGTTTACAAAATAGGGATAGTTTTATAGCATTTTTATTAATAATTTTTTATTATTTTTTTTTTTACTAGTAATGGCGGCGATCAGCGATTTTTATTGTGACTGCGACATTGTGGGGGACCCATTGGACATTTTTGACACATTTTTGGGACCATTGTCATTTATACAGTAATCTCTGCTATATAAATGCAGTGATTCCTGTGTAAATGACACTGGCAGTGAAGGGGTTAACCAGTGGGTGGCAGTGTAGGGGTTAAGTGTTCCTAGGGGTGTGTTACTAACTGTGGGGGGGTTGGGCTTTCATTTAGTGAACACTGATCTCTGCTCCAATCACATGGAGCAGAGATCAGCGTCACTAGTTGCTAGGCAGAATGGAAAAATGCTGTTTACACAGCATTTCCTCCATTCGGCCGCTCCGTGAGACGATCGCGGGGATGCCCGCGGCGATCGAGTCCGCGGGTCCCGCGACCGGACTCACGGGGGTCCCGACCAGCGCGGGAGCGGCATTGAATATTGGACGTACCTGTACGCCAATATGCCTGCCCGTGCCATTCTGTCGACGTACATCGTCGTGCGCTGGTCGGGAAGTGGATATACACCATAATGCCAAAAGTATTGTGACACCTGCCTTTGCATGCATATGAAATTTAACGGCATCCCAATCTTAGTCTATAGGAGCTATAACAGCTTCAACTCTTCTGGGAAGGCTGTCCACAAGGTTTTAGCCCTTGTACACATGGTCGGACATTCCAACGTAAAATGTCCGATCGGACCGTGTTGTCGGATTATCCGCCCGTGTGTGGGCTTCATCTGACTTTTTCCATCAGAATATCCGACCGACAAAGATTGAGAGCTGGATATAAAAAGTTTCCGACAACATGATCCGATTGGACTTTGTCTGATCGTTTGTGGAGAATTCCAATCGGACAAAGTGCCACGCATGCTCAGATCAAATTCCTAGACCAAAGCTATTGGCTACTAGCCTGAACGTAGTCCCATCGTAACTAAATAACGTCATCATGTTACGAACGATCGGATTTTACAACAACTTGCAACTGGCAACACCAGTTTCGGACAAAATCCAACGGATTTTTTTGTCGGAATCTCTGACCGTGTGTACAAGGGATAAGAGTGTGCCGATGGGAAAGTTTGACCAGTCTTCCAAAAGCACATTTGTAAGGCCAGCACTGCTGCTGGAAGAGAAGATCTGGCTTGCAGTCTCAGCTCTAATACACCCCAAAGGTGTTTTATCGGGTTGATGTCAGGACTCTGTGCAGGCCAGTCAAGTTCCTCCACCCCAAACTCACTCATACATGTCTTTATGGACCTTGCTTTGTCCACTGGTCCAAATAATTTGGTGGAGTGGGGCTTATGGTGTGGAGTTGTTTTTCAGGGGCTGGGCTTGGCCCCTTAGTTCCAGTGAAGGGAGCTCTTAAGGCATCAACATACCAAAACATTTTGGAGAATTTCATGCTCCCAACTTTGTGGGAACAGTTTGGGGATGGCCCCTTCCTGTTCCAACATGATTGTGCACCAGTGCACAAAGCAAGGTCCATAAATTGGTGTAATTGGTGTAATTTCAATCCATGTATGGCCCGCTTAACCACTACACAGTCCCTAAACATCCTTCCACAAACCTTTACATTTTTCCTTCCCAGATAACATAAAGACATGATTGAGGTAGTTTGGGATGGAGGAACTTGACTGGCCTGTACAGAGTCCTGACCTCAACCCGCTAGAACAACTTTGGATGAATTAGAGTTGAGACTGCGAGCCAGATCTTCTCGTCCAGCAGCAGGGCTGGCCTTACAAATGGGCTTCTGGAAGAATAGCCCTTGTACATGTGGTCAGACATTCCGACAACAAAATCTGACATTCCGACAACAAAATCCTCTGGGACTGTGACATCATAAGGGGCGGGGACATCACCCGGTGACCCTACCCATTGTACCTATATAAGTCGCGCACACCGCGTCCCTGTCATTGCGGCCAGAGAGAGTGTCGAGTCAACATCTCAAGGAAGAAGAAGAGAAGAAGAGAAGAGAAGGCGGTGATGGCGACGACAGAAGACCGGGCCACCACTAGTAAAAGAGCTGGAAGAAGGAGCGGAGGCCCAACAAGAAGAACCGAAGAGGGGGACAAGACCCCCGAAGTCGGAAGAAGAGGCTGCGGCGACAGAAGACCGGGCTACCACTAGTAAAAGAGCTCAAGGAAGAAAGCGGAGGCCAGACAAGAAGAACCGAAGAGGGAGACAAGACCCCCGAAGAGGGGGACAAGATCCCGAAGTCGGAAGAAGACTGAAAATCATTTTGTGTTTGTTCCCGGGGGTCTAAGTACATTGCCACCCAGTACTGGTCCTTGACCTTTATGCTTTTTATTCGAGGGTCCCTGTTAAAACACTGGAGCATGAAGGCCCCCATTTGCACTAAACTGGAAGCGGTGTAGTGGCCTGGCTCCTGCTCATCATCCAGGATAATGTCGTCCTCCTCGTTCTCCTCCCCCCATCCACGGACAACAACAGGTATCCCAGAAAGGTTTAAAGCATGCTCTTCTTGCTCCTTCTCATCCGCCCCAGCACCATCCTCCTCTGACTCCTCTTCAGACTCCTGTTGTTGACTTGTCTCAGATCGAGTAGCCCCCCTGAGAATTCATCCAGCATTGCGACTTCCTCATCTTCCTGCTCCTGCTCCTCCACGGCTTGATCAATGACACAACGCAATGCACGCTCCATAAAGAAGGCATAAGGTACCATGTCACTGATGGCACCATGGCTGCGACTGACCAGTTTGGTGATCTCATCAAATGGCCGCAGAATTCTGCATGCAACTCGCATGAGCAGCCACTGGTGCAGTGAAAAAAAACAGTTCTGCCGCAGAGTTCATACAGGTAGTCGTTAACCCGCACGTTTCTGCTGGAGCAGCCTATCAAGCATATAGAAGGTTGAGTTCCATTGCGTCGGGCAATCACAAATAAGACGTCTGACTGGCAGATTGTGTCGCCGCTGATTGTTAGCAAGGTGAGCCATGGCCGTGTAAGATCTTCTGAAATGGGCCGAGATTTTCCTTGCCTGCCGCAAGTTGTCCTGGACCCCAGGGTATTTGAAAATGAATCGCTGCACGACCAAGTTGAAGACGTGTGCCATGCAGATTGGCACCGTTGTCACTCACCACTTTACCAACTGTCAAATTGAGTGGTGTTAGCCACTGATCTGCCTGTGAACGCAAAGCTGAAAGGAGTGCAGGGCCAGTGTGGCTCTTGGCTTCCAGGCACAACAGACGCAGCACAGCATGGCAAAGTCTCACCTGGCATGTGGAATAGGTTCTGGGGATCTTGGGCGGCGCAGTGGATGAGACACTAGCAGCGGAAAAGGAGGAGTCAGCCGAGGAGGAGAGGGAGGATGGAGTAGGAGGAGGAGAATAAGAGGCAGGCCTGCATGCAATCCATGGTGGTAAAACCAAATCTACACGGGTGCCATGGGTTACATGCTTGACGGCCATCAGAAGGTTCACTCAGTGGGCAGTAAAAGTTATATACCTTCCCTGCCCGTGTTTGCTAGACCACGTGTCTGTGGTGAGATGTATCTTGGCACAGACACTGTATGCCAGAGATCCATTCACTTGCCGCTGAACATGGCCATATAGCTCTGGGATGCCCTTCTGTGAGAAATACTTCCTTCCTGGGACCTTCCATTGTGGTGTTCCAATGGCCACAAATTTTCAAAAGGCCTCCATGTCCACCAGTTTATATGGCAGTAGTTGGCGGGCTATCAGTTCTGACAAGCCAGCAGTCAACCATTGGGCAAGAGGGTTATCCGGCGCCATCATTTTTTTATGTTCGAACATTTGGCCCATGGAAGCCTACCTTTTCCCAGAAAAACGTGAGGACGGAATGATGGAAGGTGGAGTGGAGGACAATTCTAAGGAGAGAGGAGAAGGAGAAGTAGAAGAGGCTGGATGGTGAGAGCCTGGAGTCTGGCTTTGTGGGTTCCACGCGGCATCCCTAGACACGTCATCATTGCCGTCACCTTCCCCACCGCTATAATTAAAGATCTCGGAGTAGGCAGCAACAACGGGGACCAACCTCCTTGGGCTGATCTGGGTACTATCGTCAGACTGCTGAGTGGCGGTTGTTGCTACCTCCTCTTCCTGATCCAATGCTAAGAGTGGCTGCGCATCGGAAATGTCTTGTGATGGATTGTGATGAAGGCACAGAACTCAGACTATTAGTTTTTGTTTGGAATGAAAGAATGGGCTTGGCACGCTTTAAAAACCGAAATTAAAAATTGTTTTGGTAGGAAATATATTTTATCTATTGTTATCTAAAAAAAACAAGAATAGAATCTTTCCTCAATAATTTAACCACTTCAATACCAGGCACTTAAACACCTTCCTGCCCAGACCAATTTTGAGCTTTCAGCGCTGTCGCACTTTGAATGACAATTGCGCGGTCATGCTACACTGTACCCAAATGAAATTTTTATCATTTTTTTCCCATAAATAGAGCTTTCTTTTGGTGGTATTTGATCACCTCTATGGTTTTTATTTTTTGTGCTACAAATAAAAAAATACCGAAAAATTTGAAAAAAAAAATGTTTTTTTTTGTTTCAGTTTTAAAACTTTGTAAATAAGCAGGTTTTCTCCTTCACTGATGGGCACTGATGGGGCTACACTGATGGGCACTGATAAGGCGGCACTGATGGGCACCAATGATGTGGCACCAATGAAGTGGCACTGATGAGGTGGCATTGATGGACACTGATATGTGGTACTGATAGGCGGCACTGATGGGCGACACGGATGGACACTGATAGGTGGCACAAATTGGCACTGATAGCTGGCACGGATTGACATGGATGGGCGGCACAGATGGGCATGGATAGGCGGCACAGATGGGCATGGGTGGGCACTGATAGGCGGCACAGGTGGGCACTGATAGGTGGCACAGGTGGGCACTGATAGGCGGCACAGGTGGGCACTCATAGGCGGCATTGGTGTTATACTGTACTAATGGATGCCAATCAGTGCCAAACAATAATGCATGCCAATCAGTGATGCCCATTGTGGGCACTAATTGCCATCCATTATGGGCACTGATTGGCATCCATTGTGCTGACTGGCATCCCTGGTGGTATAGGGAGGATTACCTTTTCCCTGGTGGTCTGGTGGCATCCCTGGTGGTCCAGTGTGGGCATCCTCGGGGGGGCACAGACCCCCCCTGTCAGAGGAGCAGCCGATCGGCTCTCCTCTACTCGCGTCTGACAGACGCGAGTGAGGAAAAGCCGATCACTGGCTCTTCCCATTTACACTGTGATCAGCCGTGATTGGACACGGCTGATCACGTGGTAAAGAGTCTCAGTCGGAGACTCTTTACCGAGATCGTAGTTGCCGGGTGTCAGACTGACACCCCGCAACAACGATCGCCGCGATGCGCGCCCTCGGGGCCGCACAGCGGCTCATAATCCTGATCACGTCATATGACGTCCGATCAGGATTATGAAACCACTTTGCCACCGTCAATTGCCTATAGGGCGGGCGGCAAGTGGTTAAAATCCAAAATAGGATTGACTATCTTTATTTGTATACTAGTAGAATAATATACATAGAAAAATACATACAAAAAAGGTGTTGCGCTACCAAACAAATAATAAGCAATGTAAATAGTAGATATTTCCAATATGTGTATAAACAGAAAGATAAAAACATATGTGCAGCATACAGTGAACTAGTAATGTGAAACATACACCTACAGTGAAACAAGTGAATACCATCCAAAGCACACATTTTACATACACTTGGTAATCATAATAGTTATAAAATACTAGTACTCATACAGGTCCCACGCCATTCTGGATATGAATGTGCTCATAAGATTAAACACATCTGCCACCACTGTGCTCTCAAAACTCTCACCTCCAATCAATCAAACTGGTGCCGATATGTCATCATCCATCAAGGCATTTCCAATTTGCAGACAGTCCAAAGCCTCCTGTCCACAAGAACTTCCCATTGTGTAGTAAGATAAACTGATGCCGCGTACACACAACCGGACTTTCCAGCAGAAAAGGTCTTTTCGACGGACTTCCGAGCGAACGGACTTGCCCACACATGAACCGACTAAAGTCTGTTTGAAAGTCCGTTAGTTTTGAACGTGATGACGTATGACGGGACTAGAAAAGGGAGTTCAATAGCCAGTAGCCAATAGCTGCACTTTGCGTCATATTTGGTCCGTCGGACCAGCATACAGATGAATGGTTTTCCTGAAAGGAATTGAGTCCGTCGGACAGATTTGAAACATGTTCTATTTCTAGATCCATCTGAATTTTTCAAAGAAAAACGAGCGGACTATCCCACACACGATCGGACTATCCGATGGAATGATTGGATCGGACCTATTCTGCCGGAAAGTCCGGTCATGTGTACGCGGCATTACTCTTACTACACAATGGGAAGTTCTTTGTATCCTCTTTCTTAACATGAGTATGTGCACATAAGAAATCTGGCTTTAAAGGGATCATACCCCTAATATATTGTCTGGTAGTGTGTACGGCAACAGTAGAGTCCCTAGTGGACAGGAGGGTTTGGAGTTTCGGGACTTCGAATAAGTTATTATTAATTATGGAATTAACTAACTAAAAATCACCAAGTGTATGTAAAATATGTGCTTTGAATTGTATTCTCTTGTTTCACTGTACGTGTAGGTTTAACATCACTAGTTCACAGTATTCTACACATACAATTTTTTTTATCTTTCTGTTTATACACATATTGGAAATATCTACTATTTACATTGCTTATTATTTGTTTGGCGGCACCACACCTCCTTTTTTTGTATACAGTATATTTGTATACTAGCGTTCAGCCATGCTAATGAATTCAGGGGTAGAATAAGAACCAAGGCTATGGTTGTAAGGATATGATATAGCTCTTCTATGGCAGTGGTGTATATTGGTTTTGTGCTGCCCTAGGCAAGACTAAAATCGGGCATCCCTCTATCTAAATTTGTTCCATCACTTTCTTCCCAAGGGCTATTCAGGGTCTCTGATGGTTGTGCAGGGTCTCTGGTGGCTATGCAGGAACTCTGGTGGCTATGCAGGGTCTCTGGTGGCTATGCAGGGTCTCTGGTGGCTATGCGCAGTCTCTGGTGGCTGAGTGGGGTCTCTGGGGGCTATACAGGGAGTGTATGAAGCATCAGGGGCATATCTACTGTGTGGTAAACAAGGCTTTTGCCTTGGGCAGCATTTTTCAGGTAGTGGCACACAGCTGAGGTTTCGCTACTGATGTCACATCACATCGGGAGCAGAGAGCTCTGAGTCTGATCACATGGGAAGAGCCGGGAGCAGGACTGGTAAACTCAGCTGTGTGCAGCAACCCCACCGATATCTTTGATATCCCTTCTGCAGGAAGAACTCCCTGCAGGGGAAAGCGTAAGTCTGACCACATCAATCTTCACACGGGGGTCCTCAGATCACTGCGGGGGGGGGGGGGGGGGGACTCTGATCACTGTGATCACTCATTGAAATCATTGTACCCCATGCAGCATTTTACACTGATCATTGTACTCTCTGCTGTATTCTTCATTTCTATTACTGTGATCTGTGTAGTACTCTGCTCTGGACTGTGACTGTGATCATGGGAACATAGCCATAGTGTCCCTTCTGCCTGGGGTTGTCACCGCCACCCCCCTAAAAAATGCTGCCCAAGGCAAACGCCTTGTTTTTCTTGCAGTAGATATGCCCCTGCTCTATGATTACAACTCTTCAGAGTCCTCCTAACAGTTAAGAAAACAACTTTTAAACAATTCTGGTCGGTAAAACGCAAACATGAATTTTCCTTTAAACATCCTGTTTTTTCTTGCTTACAGATCTGTACTCCATCAACACCAACCATGCAAAGACGGAACAGCTGGATTCCCTTCTACTGCCCCCATTTGGCATTCAGTTGGGGATTAAATGAAGAACCAGATCCTAAAATAAATATATAACAAAGTGCATCCAAAGCTTTCTTAAAAGAGACTATTTCACGAGAAAACCCAATTAGCAGCCACTCATATGTCTTCATCAGTTAATTTTGCTCTCACAAATATGAAATACATTATGGGAAGTGTGACGCAAACCAATATTGTGTATATAGCCATACTGTATATAACCATTAAACAGAACCCTCCACCATCTTGCTTGAGCAATTTGACCACTGACTAAGCCTCCTAGAACCGCCTTTTTCCATGTGGGTTGCTAATGGTCCGGTGACCGCAACCCTACAAGAAAATAACATATATAGAAACATTGGGCTGCTAACCGCAGAAAACACTATGTTACCAGTAAATGGCAGTAGACAATATGCTCATTTTAACACCCCGCATAGTGATTACTCCTACCTCAACATCCTAAATGACTTGCTCCCTCGACCTACACCGATACCATGGAAGTATGACACAAGATAGATGTTGCAAGCTACTCTAACTAGCGGGGCTCCCTGCTCTACAGCAATTAGGAAAGTGCAACATGCTGCTTACATATAGAAAAAAGAGAAACATTGCAGTACCTGTTATATTTCTAATTTATTGCTTTTGAGGAGAGTTGCCCATACTGTTCAATTATTTTTGTTGCTTCCTGTTTAAATATATAATCAACTTACTAGTGTTAATTCTGTAACCTAGTATTAATACATTGGACTTGTCTTTTTTTTATCATACAATCCTTTTTTCTCTATGTAATTTATCTTTTGTATACAAAATGATTTGGAAAACAAAATAAATCAAGACATCAAATAATAAAAAAGAAAAAAAAAAGAAATCAACATTATGCGTCAGTAACCGGCCACCGCAAATGCTGCCTCTCAAAGATGAAAAACAGCAGCCAATATAGTTCAGGGAAAATGAAGATAAATTATTTTGATGATTATTTTGGTGACTTACATTTACAGTAAGATGTGTTTGTACATGATGACCACGTGAATGCAGTAACTATCGCAACATGAAAATGCAGAATTTCAATTAACTATGAATGATAGTATGATTGTCATGCTCATATAATTTTAGCTGTTTTAAAGTGTTAGCATACGCAGTTAGATGAGTAAAATATATAACATAAGTGTTGCTTCATAAATTAATTCAGAATAGGAGTGCTTGCCTTGCCATGATATACTACTGTATTATGGAATGGTATAGAATAGCTTGGCATAACTCTTGTACGAAGATGGCAGGCATACCAGCAAAGCGTTCTACTTCTATGAAGGGCCTGCTTATAAAGGATACACGAACCCCAACAATGAATCTCTAATTTCTCCCTTTTAAATATACCAATTAATACATTTTGTTACATACTGTATGTTCGAAAAGTGCAAAAAATACCTGTTGATCCTGTCAGAAATCCAGTGCTGCCCTGTGTATTTGGTTTTATAGCAAAAATTTACATCAGCTCTGCCCAGTTCCCCTCTGTGAACTACACATCACCATCTCCCTATGCTATGGAAATTAAGAGAGGGGGAGGTGTTCTGTACTCCACTGGGACAATGCTGCTTCTGCATAGGTACTGTACATCTAAGTATTGGTAAGATGCAATATATCAAATTTTTGCTTTACATTTTTAACCACGTGCTGCCTGCCCACCATCAAATGATGGCTGGGCCGCGCGGCTCTCGTTCACGGTCCTACCTCCCAGAACAACCACTCTTGCACGCCTGCGGGGGCATGCAGCGTGGAGATCATGGCCACACCGTGTTACTAGGACACGGTGCAACCCCCGATCACTGTAAAGAGCCACGGCCGTAGCTCTTTAATCATGTGACCGGCTGTGTCCAATCACAGCCGGTCACATGTAAACATGAAGATGCTGGTAATCGGCACCCCTCGCCTCACACTGACAGTGTGAGGAGAGGAGAGCCAATCAGAGGCATCTCCTCACAGAGGAAGTCTAGGGATGTAATCAGTGCACTGATCATAAGTGCCCTGATTATAATTAAGTGCCCATCAGTGCCAGCAATGTGTACCCACCACTGCCAGCGATCAGTGCCCACCTCTGCCCACAAGTGCCAGAAATCAGTGCCCACAAGTGCCAGCAATCAGTTGCAATTAGTGATGCCAGTCAGTCCTGTTTATCACTGCTGCCCATCAATGCCACCCATCAATGCCCATCAGTGCTGCCTATCCATGCCGCCTATCTGTGCCCACCAGTGCCACCTATCAGTGCCCATCAGTGCCACCTATCAGTGCCACATATCAGTGCCACCTATCAGTACCCATAAGTGCGGAATATTAGTGCCTCCTCATCAGTGCCCATAAGTGCCGCCTCATCAGTGCCCATAAGTTTCACCACATCAGCACCCATTAGTGAAGGAGAAAAATTACTTATTTACAAAATTTACTGACAGAAATGAAGAAAAACTTTTTTTTTTCAAAAAAATGTTTTAGGAAAAAATAAAACACCCAGAAGTGATTAAATGCCACCAAATTAAAGCTCTTTATTGAGTGAAGAAAATTATAAAAATGTCACATGGTTACAGTGTAGCATGATCACACAATTGTCATTCAAAGTGTGATAGCACTGAAAGCTGAAAAATCGCCTGGGCAAGTGCCCTGTATTGAGGTGGTTACTAACAGTATATATTAAAAATATATGTAGCACCCTGCTCCTAACGGGCCGACGCTATTATTTTTCAAATTTAGTTGTCTGAAGCTGCAGTTGGTTCAGGCTAATTTTTTTCCTAAAATGTCTGGTTTCTGTGCCAATCCAGCTGGGTTGCACTGGTTCCCACTTGACTGTAGGTGTCGCTGTCACCGCCGGTAAGTGTGGAAATGCAGCAGGCTGGATGTATTGAATACCACCTCTTGCTCGAAAATAGCTCAGTGGGAGTGGTTTCCCTACTGTGCATTCTGGGAGAGGGTATTTAAGGTACTGATGCCATTTTTGGTGGTTCGTTTTCCGGGGTCCGCTATTCAGACCTCATGGCCCTCCTAGCCTGGGGTCTGTGTCGCATGGTCCTGCGCCTCGGGCCGGCTGGCCCTAGGCTCTGCAACTGAGAGTGTGGGCCCAGAAAAGTCTTCTGGCCTACTGATCCAGGGGTGGTCCTGTGCTGTCTCGCCTGCGGGGAGAGGCCAAAAAAACTGGAGGATCCAAGGGAGGACTTTTCCAGTGGAGGACCGAGCACAAGGCTGGTGTCTCTGGAGGAGCCTGGAAACTCAGTTGGAGGACGCAACCCGGATCAATACCCATACAGTATCACCGGGTCGGCTGAAAGAAACTGGTACTGTATGCTAGTTCTCTAAAACTCTCAAGATTTCTAAGTTCAAGTGACAAGTCTGTGGCAGAGACTTTGTTGAGCATCTCATTGGCTGTTAGGTCAAGTGAGAGGGGCCTATCCAGTGACTGCTGGATCCAGTCTGTGGAGCTGTTTGTCCTCTGGATCTGACCGATGCCTCTAACCCGCTATTACTAGGTGCCTGAACTTCCCCTTTATCCTCTGACCCTCTATTGAAGGACTTTTGTGCTCATCCTGAATAAATGTTGAAAAAAGGACTAAGTGTCGGATTCAAAAACATTTGGGCTACTTTCCAACGGGACCCCTGTGACAGAGAGGCGAGCAGGTGCGGTAACGGTAATCCCAAATGAAACCAGCATCTCTTTCGTGGGTTAGTGTAACATACACTACATTTTTTTTTTTTTTTCTTATCGCTTTATCTTTTGAATAAAATATATAGCCATTATTTAGAAAATAGCCATAGTTATATACTGTAACTATACAGTTTTGCTTATTTTAGGTACACTGATTCAATTTGGCAGCAAAATATTGAGAATAATGAAACAGTATATTGCTAAGAAGTTTTTATTGGTCACTACATCAAAACTGATTGCAAACCTTCAAAGATCCAACTCTTGTATTTTATTTTTAAAAGACACTGTTACTACTTTATCCCTTTAAAGCAAAATGACAAATGTGTAAAGTTGCTCCTACCTTGATTAACTGACAATCACCTGATCAGGGATCCCTTGCTGCTCCTTTCTTCATTGCAGCCACCACCAAAATACCCTTTGGTTCTAGGTTTGGGGGAGTTTGTGACTTCATACTCATTAATAAAGCCAGACAATCAATTGCTAGTCTAAGCACCATCACATGATGATGAAGGTTATTTCACTGTTCCCTTTATGCTCCTACAGTCGGCACAAGGTATTTTATTGGAGTCTATGATGGTGGATGAAGTGGTCGAGGACCGGTAGAGTGGTAAGTATCACTGGGCCAGTGGGGGAGCCTTTACCAGACCTGACTGGTTATGAAGAAATTAGATTTTCGTACATTTTTTTATTGGATTTTATAGAAGAAAGTAAAAAATATGTATATTTTTTCAAAATTGGCACTTTAAAAGAAAGCTCTATTCGTGGAGAAAAAAAGTACATAACTTATTTATCGGCGTATAACATGCACTTTTTCCCCCTAAAATCAGGGGGAAATCGGGGGTGTGTGTTATACGCCGATTCCCCACTGTTGCTACCCGTTTCTGCCATTCTCTGCGGCTTCCGGGTTTGCAGCCGAGAACAGCCAAGTGTGGCTGGAAATAGCCAAGAACGGACGAAAATAGCCAAGAACGGGCGAGTGCGGGCCGAAAATACCCGAAAGCCTCCGAGAACTACAGAGCGCCGCCGAGATACACAGGACATCAGCTGTGCCATTTTTAAACGCCAAACACACTGACAAGGCTGCAATGGACTGACAAGGCTGCAATGGACTGACAAGGCTGCAATGGACTGACAATGCTGCAAATAACTGAAAAGGCTGCAAATGGCTGACAAGTCTGCAATGGACTGACAAGGCTGCAAGGCAAGGCTGCAAACGACTGACAAGGCTGCAAACGACTGACAAGGCTGCAATGGACTGACAAGGCTGCAAATGACTGACAAGGCTGCAATGGACTGACAAGGCTGCAAATAACTGACAAGGCTGAAAATAACTGACAAGGCTGCAATGCAAGGCTGCAAACCACTGACAAGGCTGCAATGCAAGGCTGCAAATGACACTGATAAGGCTGCATTGATGGGCATTTAAATGTAAGTTTTTTTCTTTTAAATTCCCTCCTAAACTTGGGGTGCGTGTTATATGCCGGCGCGTGTTACACGCCGATAAATACAGTAAATTTGATTTGCTTACAGTATCGCACGACCACGCAATTGTCAGTTAAAGTAACACAGTGCCATATTGCAAAAAATGGCCTGGTCACGAATGGGGGGGTAAATCTTCTGGAGGTCATGTGGTTAAAGTGTATGTCAAAAGAAAGAAGAAAAATAAGAAAAATAACAAAACATACAGCACTTTTTTGCAATACGTTGACATCTGCCCATTTGTTATACCTTTACAGATCCTGTGAGTACAGAAAATACCCGCTGGTCTGGCAGAAATGCACTCAACTTAAAGTCCTATTGTGGGCTGACAACACACAGTATTTTCATAAACTGAGTGGTGTCAGCCCTGTCCAAATGTCTTGCTAAACTACTCAAACCGTGCCACTCTCCTATTCTTTATAGCTTTGATGCAAAACAACAATTGGAAGAACTATATATATATATATATATATATATATATATATATATATATATATATTTATGGTGTAGAGCCCTCTGACCGATACGGATAAGGATGACAAACAAGGATAACATAAACTCGCTTACTTGAAATGGACCTGAAAGTGTGCCCTGGTCTAACGTACGGTATACCAAAATAAGGGGGCATACCTCAAAATGAAATGAATATGAAATGATGAAATGAGTACTCACATGAGGAGTATGCTGGAGAGAAGCCCTGATAAAAGGGGCGGGTGGGCGGGTATCGCGCACCGGAACCGACGTGGAAGGATGGGCGAACGGCGGGTTATATACACGACCGGGCTCCTCCCATAATTTCAGGCCACCATACTGGCCTTTCTATTTATGGTGTAGAGCCCTCTGACCGATACGGATAAGGATGACAAACAAGGATAACATAAACTCGCTTACTTGAAATGGACCTGAAAGTGTGCCCTGGTCTAACGTACGGTATACCAAAATAAGGGGGCAAAACACTCAGGTAGGGAATACATTTTATTGAACCAAGACTGTTACTGGGTGAGTTTGACAAAGGCCTGGGCCATCTCCACTTGCGGATTGGGTATGTAACGGGCAAAACAGGAGGACTTCCATCTACCCAACTTTTTGATAACATGGACCGGGACCCCTTGGCGGGAGGCCGTCGAAGCTGCCCCGATACGAAATGAATGTCCAGAGTAGTGGGCAGGATTGAGGTGAAGGATGCCCAGGAGTATCCTGACATGTTCCATGAACTGGACTGCGTTGAGAGGTTTCGTGTGGAAGGGCAGAAGCGGGCCAGTCCCTGGTTGATCGGCCAAAAGGGTCAACAAGCGGGTGAGAACAGTGACCGGGCACCAGCGGTTGTAGGTCTTATAGAAGTGTATGTCCGTGCCTGATCCAAGCTGCTGTGTCTTGGAAACCGCTAAATGTAGGATGAAGTGGTCCTCGAACCTGATTAGATGGTGCTTGCACAGCATGCGTGCCGAGGGGCTACTGCAGGTAAACTCGCCTGGTCGCAAGAAGCCGTAGAAGGCCAGATGTATGGCTGCTTGCAGGACGACACTAACGTGGAGACCGAAAGGTGAAGAGGCCAGAATATCTGACATGTCCCTGAACACTTCACCTGTGATAGGCAGCCGTTTGGTGCTGGACACCGGCCGACGCTTCTGAATGCCGCGCATGAGAGCCCGGACGGCGTGGTAAGTGAACAAGGAGGGCTTAGTAGGGTCCTGAAGGGACGTGAAATGTTGTACCCCGGCCAAGTACAACCGGATCGTATTAAAAGACAATGCCAACTCCGAATGGCAGTAAGAAATGAAGGCAAGGACTTGTTTGACCCGGGAGGACTCTGTGCTGTGAGACGATGCGAAGCGGCTAAAGGCCCTCCAGGCCGATTGATAGGCCTTGCGGGTATTGTTTGAGAGGGAGAGATCAATAAGTTGAGTTGCTGCTGAGAGGTGTGGGGCTAATCCAAGGTCAGTTGAGACCAGTCCGGGATAGCCGCTGATGTTGGTCCGGCTCCGGGCACCTGGTCAAAAAACGAAACAAAGTTAAAGTGGGAGAGGGCATCCGCTGCCTGATTAAATTTACCGGGGACAAAGGAACAATGAAGGTTGAACTGAAACAACAATGAGAGCTGGGTCAGTCGCCGCAGGAAGGACATAATCTGTAGAGACCTGGACCTGCCTTTATTAATGATCTCCGCAGTGGCCAGGTTATCTGTAGAAAAAAACACCGTCTGGCCCGACCAGCTGCGGCCCCACGTGTGTGCAGCGGCTACAATGGGATATAACTCGAACAGGGAGGACGTCTCAGTGAAGCCAGGAATAGCCAGTATCTGGGGAGGCCAGGGGGCTGTGAGCCAGAGGTTGCCAAAGATCGCCGCAAAGCCCGTGGAGGTCACCACCCGAGGTGAAAGGGAGGACACGGAGGGGACGAACAGGGACACTCCATTCCAGGAAGATAGGAATTCCTCCCACATGGCAAGGTCTGCTATAGCTGTGGAATCCAGGCTGAGTACTTGCTCCGGGTCCTGAGAGTGGGACAGTAAGGCTAACAGGCGTGACACGAACGAGCGCCCCTGAGGGATGATGCGCATGGCGAAGTTAAGCATGCCCAGAAGGGATTGAAGCTGTCTCTTGGTACAAGTCCTGGCACGGGTGAAGTCCCTCAGGACCGTCCTGATGCGGGTCAGTTTATCCGGGGGAAGGCTGGCCTGCATAGTGTTAGTGTCTAGGCTGACCCCGAGAAAGGTGATGGCCTGCGATGGCCCCTCCACCTTATGCTCGGCAATGGGGACGTTAAGATTATTGAAGACTGCCCTCAACTTACCCAGATCTTGTGGAGGAGAGCCGGGTGACTCTATTAGCAGGAAGTCATCCAGATAATGAATGACTTCCTGACACTGGGCTACGTGCAGCAAGATCCATGCGAGAGCCTGCGCAAAAGTGTCGAAGAGCCAGGGACTACTCTTGGATCCGAACGTGAGTTTAGTGGCGAAGTAGTACCGCTGCCTCCACTTAATGCCATGCCAGCACCAGAGGGATGGATGGATGGGAAGAAGCTTGAAGGCGTTTGAGATGTCGGCCTTGGAAAGCCAGGTACCTGTGCCTGTTTTAAGAATGACCTGGATGGCCATGTCTACAGATGCATATTTAAGGGAGAACTCCTCAGAGGGGATAAGGGAATTGAGGCTGGGGACCGTAGAGGAATGAGGCGCTGACAAATCATAAACCAATCGGAGTTTATTAGAGAACTTGCCCTTGACAAGCCCAATAGGGCTGACTCGCCAGGTGTTAAATGGGGGCTGTACGACCGTAGGTTGACAAAGTCCTGGTCTAACTCAGATTGCAGCAGTAGGTCAATGGCTTGTTCATCCGTGGCTGCCGACCGTAGGTTCTGGCATTCGTGCGTGATGTGAGGGAGAGAGACAAGTCCAGTATGAAAACCATGCGTGAAGCCCTGGACGAGGAAGGAGGATAGTGAGGGGGTAGGATGACTGGTGAGGTAGGCACTAAGCCATGAAATGTTGAGCCGGCATAGTCAGGACCTCTTGAGCGGCTTGAGCTCACACATCAGCCGGGGGTGAGCTCTATGACACTGGGTGCACACATGGAGCAGCCTACACTGGCTAAAATTGCACGACCCACTGTTGTAATTGTTGCAGATTGGTGCACCGCCCATGGTTTTTACTGGGCGCCCAAGCTTATCGGTCTGTGGCAGGCGTGCCGGTGCCTGTAGGCCCTGAGCAGCACTCGAGGTAGATGGACCGTCTAAGGGCGGGGCTGCCACTGAGCTAGCGCACCAAGCCGAAGTATGAGTTGCTGACTGGCAGATCGCACACAGAGGGGACCGTAGCCCCGCGAAGTGGCGGCAGAACAGCTCGGTATCCATGGTGCTCCAGTCCGTCGGTGTCTGGAACTGGGAGAGCCTGGCGGCTGCTTTAGCAGAGAAGGAGCGGTGGTAATCATAGAATGAAAACCCGCCGTACTTGTAACCCAGGTCAACTACCACATGAAGGTACCGATCCAGCTCCTCCCTCCTGCCAGGGGAAGCTGAGCAAATGATGTCCCTCATCATGCCGAAAGCCAAGGTAAACTCGGTGATAGAGAGTTTCCTGTCCAGTCTGGAATCCTTGGCTTTGAGGACCACTGAAACGTCCCCCCAAGTATACGCCTTGTTCTCTGCCAGCTCATGAATAGAGATGAGGAGAGAAGCCAAATTGACGTCTTTGCCCTCTAAGATGTCCTTCCTGATGTTAGCTGACACCAGATGGGATGGGTACACTATTGGTGCACACCCGGAGATACCTGCGGGAGGATTAACAACTGGCTCGGATGCTGGTACTGGCAGAGGAACAGCGGGGTGGGTCTCGAGGAGGGCCACTCGATCCTGCAGTTCTGACATTGAGGTTGTGAGGGACGACACCAGGGTGTGAAGCTGTGAGATTGAGGAGGCGATGGAGCCCAGGGAGGCCTGCTGGGCAGAAGCCTCAACCGCCGCAGGGGGAGGAAACAGGAGCCTGAAAAGCTTGGCCTTTCTGGCTGTTGCTGGAAAGGGCACGCCCCTGCGTCTTAGCTCGGCTGTGAGCCTGGGAATGGTCCACGCTCTGAAGGCCCTTTGGCTGCCATTCTCTGAGACAACAGATGGAGATAATGGAGCCGTGAGGTCCTCGCTGCCAGCCTGGGACATGGTGGCAGAATGCGGGTCTGGCGAGGCTACAAGTCCTCTGATCCGGGTTTTCTCCTAATATGGACCTATAGGGGTGACATGGATTACAACTGGTTGGAGACTCCTAAAGAAAATACATTTTCCTTCTTTTTTTTTTTTTTTTCTTTTCCTAAAGAAGGATGATCGTGCTGAAGAGCATCTCCTACCAGAAGATATGCTTACCTAAGGAGGCACCGTCCGACCAGGTGCAGGCTGGACCTACTGAACTCGACTGACCTGAGGAGATGAAGGTGAAGTTTTGTTTGAGACTCCCACCTGACGAACGGCTAGCTAACAGTGGAGGTGAGATTTAGACATGAGATGAAACGACAAAAATGAAAGAAACAAATGAAATCTCCTCTTCCCTTTTCTTTTCCCCCTTTAATTTATTTATTTATTTATTTATTTTTTTTGTCAACTCCATAGCGAATGAGGCTGACGAGCAAGGGCCCCCCGATAAAAATCCAACGTTGAAGAATCAACTGGACTAGAAGCGGGAAACGATGAGTGACCGTGAAATGAGTGAATCTGCCATGACAGAGATCCGAATCGCCATGCCACGAACTTGCGACCGAGCACGAAACGGATTCTGGAGCATGTACTGAAATGAGGCCAATCCTGGGGCACGCCGGGACGAATTTGGTCCACGAATGTGACTATTCGTACCGGAACGTGATAGGTGAAATGAAATGAAACCCATGACAAAGACTGGAATCAGAAGACAAGCCCATGAACCTAACAGATGAATCCCGTCTTTGGAGCATGTACTGAAATGAGGCGTAGCAGCTGGGCACGCCGGGACGAATCGGTGCATAAATAAATGCAACAGGATTCGCATCGGAGCATAATAAGTGACAGAAATGATATCCCATGACAGAGACAAGATTCCACGACTGGACTGACGGTAACAACAAAGAATCCGACTCTGGAGCATGTACTGAAATGAGGCGTAGCAGCTGGGCACACCAGAACGAATCGGTGCATGAAAATGCGACAGGATTTGAACTGGAGTGTAATAAGTGACAGAAATGATCTCCCATGACAGAAACAGGATTCAACGACTGGACTGTAGGTTACAAAGAATCCGTCTCTGGAGCATGTACTGAAATGAGGCGTAGCAGCTGGGTACACCAGGAAGAAACGGTGCATAGAAGAATGCGACAGGATTCGACTTGGAGCGTAATAAGTGACAGAAATGGTATGCCATGACAAAGACAAGAATCAGGGACCGTGCGTGATCCTGCGAGTGACTCAGTCTCTGGAGCATGTACAGAAATGAGGCCGAACCCTGGGGCACTTCAAAGCGAATCGGTGCACCAGAGGTGCGACAAGATTCGCGCCGGAGCGCGGCTAGTGACAGAAATGACTTGAAACGGTAGAAATGAGTAGGACTGAAATGACCTGAACGAGACAACATGAGATACATAACACAACTGTATGAATGATGAGACATGTCGAACTGGGGCAGACCAACCAATACGTGCGGACTGCTTGCTTTTGTCGTAACAAGCAGTCGGCTGTGAGTCGAACGATTCGACCGATACTAGAATGGAGCCGAACGGTTTCGAATGTACCTGCGAACGAATCGCCTGACGTGGCGTGATAGACCGAAGGTGATAACGACTACATCGAAAGTAGAAACAGTGACATGCGTACGAGAGCCACAATAAAACATTCGAGCGGTTCGTGAGTTCAGGGAATGTTTGCATTGTAATACATAAAATGGGGTGCCGAAGCCCTACCTGCGACAGCCGGCCCGACGTGTAACGACAAATACGATGGCAAGACGACACTCCGACGGCGAAACCCACGGACGCTGATGAACGGGAAGATGGTCAAGACGGAGACGAACAACGCGGGAACTCACGAACGGGCTCACTGCGTCTGGTCTGGATAGTCGGCCCTTGATATCTGACGTATCAGGTATCGCGCACCGGAACCGACGAGGAAGGATGGGCGAACGGCGGGTTATATACACGACCGGGCTCCTCCCATAATTTCAGGCCACCATACTGGCCTTTCTATATATATATATATATATATATATACAGTGAGGACGGAAAGTATTCAGACCCCCTTAAATTTTCGCACTTTGCAATATTGCAATCAATTGCTAAAATCATTTAAGTTCATTTGTTTCCTCATTAATGTACACACAGCATCTCATATTGACAGAAAAACAGAAAAATTTTGATATTTTTGCAGATTTATTAAAAAGGGAAAACTGAAATATCACATGGTCCTAAGTATTCAGACCCTTTGCTCAGTATTTAGAAGAAGCACCCTTTTGATCTAATACAGCCATGAGTCTTTTGGGGAAACCTTCTTCCTTGCAGATCTTCTCCAGTTCTGTCAGTTTGGATGGTAAACGTTGGTGGACAGCAATTTTTAGGTCTCTCTGGGTTTAAGTCAGGGCTCTGGCTGGGCCATTCAAGAACAGTCACGGAGTTGTTGTGAAGCCACTCCTTCGTTATTTTAGCTGTGTGCTTAGGCTCATTGTCTTGTTGGATGGTAAACCTTTGGCCCAGTCTGAGGTCCTGAGCACTCTGAAGAAGGTTTTCATCCAGGATATCCCTGTACTTGGCCGCATTCATCTTTCCCTCGAATTCAACCAGTCGTCCTGTCTTTGCAGCTGAAAAACACCCCCACAGCATGATGTTGCCACCACCATGCTTCACTGTTGGGACTGTACTGGACAGGTGATGAGTAGTGCCTGTTTTTCTTCACACATACCGCATAGAATTAGGGCCAAAAAGTTCTATATTGGTCTCATCAGACCAGGGAATCTTATTTCTCACCATCTTGGAGTCCTTCAGGTGTTTTTTTTTAGCAAACTCCATGTGGGCTTTTAAGTGTCTTGCACTGAGGAGAGGCTTCCGTTGGGCCACTCTGCCATAAAGCCCCGACTGGTGGAGGGCTGCAGTGATGGTTGACTTTCCATATCTCCCGACTAGACATGTGCACTAGTTTTCGTCCGAATTTCAGGTATTTGCATATATATATATATATATATATATATATATATATATATATATATATATATATATATATATATATATATATATTTTTTTTTTTTTTTTTTTTTAAATCAGTCCTATCAAGCTTAATGCAAGTTGTTTTGTAGATATTGAGACTGGCCATTGGAGTCACCTCCTCAGACTAACATGATCAGTAGTGATGGACGAACGTTTCGCCCGGCGGTCGTTTCGCAGCGAATTTCCGACATTCGCGGTCCGCACGTTCGAACGCCTTTTTCCGTCGTTCGCCGCGGCGGACTTACGTGTTTAATGTATACAAGAACTTTAACCTTTGGTGACACGTTTATCATGTGATACAGGACAGCCAATTGAGACATGACAGCACATGGACACTTGGACATTCCCCCTAACCTATAAATACACCCGATCCGGTGGCCATTTTACATTCTTTCTTCTGTTACGATAGGGACAGGTTCCTGTGTGGAGTAGGGAGAGATAAACCACTAGCTATTTGGTACACAAAAGTTCTTTTCAGGACTGGTATAGGTGTTAGGTGTTGATAGGTTTGCTGTGCTGCTGATTCTTGCAGCAGCCTGAGTGTCTTTTGTTAGTTTAGAGAAAGGGAAAGGACGGTGTATGCTACAGGGACAGCCAGATTAGTCTTTCATCATCATCATCATCATCATCATCATTAGCTGTTACTATCAAGGTCCACAAAAGAGCTGTTCCAGTAACCACTAATCGTTCTCTTTTTTTGCCAATTTGTATAGGGACAGGAAGGAAGCAGTGTTGTCAGGCAGTGAGGGTAATTTTAAAGACTTGCTGTTATTATTAGTTCCACAAAGGTTCTTTTCAGGACTGGTATCAGTGGTACAGTAATAGGCTTGTACATGTATAATATTCTTTCTTCCAAATATAGAAAGGATATTATACTTGACTGCTGCCCTTCTGCTGCAGTCTGCTAAACATTCACAACTCACTTGTTCCACAAAAGTTCTTATAAGGACTGGTAACTTGGTATAGGGTGCTACGGTACATAGGCTTGAGTGCGGTACAGTCTGCTGTTCTGTAAGGACCGCTATCGGTCCACAATAGATAGGGTTGACGTGCACCACTGCTGACCGCTGCCCTATACTGCAGCAGTCCTTCAGCGGTATAGGGACTGACGTACAGTCTGCTAATCACTAACACACAACCTGCTTGTTCCACAAAAGTTCTTATAAGGACTGGTAACTTGGTATAGGGTGCTACGGTACATAGGCTTGAGTGCGGTACAGTCTGCTGTTCTGTAAGGACCGCTATCGGTCCACAATAGATAGGGTTGACGTGCACCACTGCTGACCGCTGCCCTATACTGCAGCAGTCCTTCAGCGGTATAGGGACTGACGTACAGTCTGCTAAACACTAATACACAACCTGCTTGGTCCACAAAAGTTCTTATAAGGACTGGTAACTTGGTATAGGGTGCTACGGTACATAGGCTTGAGTGCGGTACAGTCTGCTGTTCTGTAAGGACCGCTATCGGTCCACAATAGATAGGGTTGACGTGCACCACTGCTGACCGCTGCCCTATACTGCAGCAGTCCTTCAGCGGTATAGGGACTGACGTACAGTCTGCTAAACACTAATACACAACCTGCTTGGTCCACAAAAGTTCTTATAAGGACTGGTAACTTGGTATAGGGTGCTACGGTACATAGGCTTGAGTGCGGTACAGTCTGCTGTTCTGTAAGGACCGCTATAGGTCCACAATAGATAGGGTTGACGTGCACCACTGCTGACCGCTGCCCTATACTGCAGCAGTCCTTCAGCGGTATAGGGACTGACGTACAGTCTGCTAAACACTAATACACAACCTGCTTGGTCCACAAAAGTTCTTATAAGGACTGGTAACTTGGTATAGGGTGCTACGGTACATAGGCTTGAGTGCGGTACAGTCTGCTGTTCTGTAAGGACCTCTATCGGTCCACAATAGATAGGGTTGACGTGCACCACTGCTGACTGCTGCCCTATACTGCAGCAGTCCTTCATCGGTATAGGGACTAAGAGTTTTGTCACAGGGTCATTTAAAAAATGACAGGCAGAGGAAGAGGCAGGCCCTTCCGCAGGGGTGGTAGGGGTAGGGCAGGAGCAACAGGCTTGAGCCAAAGTGGGAAGTTGCAGAAGGTGCGTTCAATTACTTTAAAGGATGCACCAGACTTGGTTGAGTGGCTCGCTCAGCCTTACTCTTCTGCACCCTCCTCATCCTCTCGATCTGCACCCTCTTCTTCACTCTCTGCTATGTGCACCCCCAAAGACACTACCACCAACAACACGACCACCACCACCACCACCACATACCTTCCGCTTGAGTCACTGGAATTATTTTCCGATCCATATCAAGAGGACATTTCTGATGCGCAGCCACTCTTGGTATTGGATCAGGAAGAGGAGGTAGCAACAAGCGCTACTCAGCAGTCTGACGACAGTACCCAGATCAGCCCAAGGAGGAGGTTGGTCCCCGGTGTTGCTGCCTACTCCGAGATCTCTACTTATAGCGGTGGGGAAGGTGACGTTGATGATGACGTGTCTAGTGATGTCACGTGGGTGCCCACAAGAGAGGAAGAGGAGGGGAGTTCAGAGGGAGATATGGACCAGCAGATAGGGAGGAGAAGCAGCAATGACTTACATTGCACAGCAGGGACAAAGCAGACTGCAAATGTATCAGGAGCGAGTCATCGACCATGTACGGTCACATCTGGCGCTCCCAGGACACCGGCACATGGCTCCGCAGTGTGGGCTTTTTTTAACGTGTCCGCTGCTGACAATAGCGTTGCCATCTGCAATCTTTGCAGTCAACGCGTTAGTCGCGGTAAGCCCAATACTCACCTAGGGACGACCGCCTTAAGAAGGCACATGAGCAGCCATCACCGAGCCCAGTGGGAGCAACGGAACACACAAAGCCACACTGCAGGCTCTCACCGTCCAGCCTCGTCTTCTACTTCTCCTTCTCCTCTCTCCTCACAATTGTCCTCCACTCCACCTTCCATCACGCCAAGCTCACATTTTTCTGCAAAAAGGCAGGCTTCCGTGGGCCTAATGTTTGAGCGTAAAAAAATGATGACGCCGGATAACCCTCTTGCCCAACGGTTGGCGGCTGGCTTGTCAGAACTCATAGCCCGCCAACTACTGCCATATAAACTGGTGGACTCGGAGGCCTTTCGCAAATTTGTGGCCATTGGAACACCACAATGGAAGGTCCCAGGAAGGAAGTATTTCTCAGAGAAGGGCATCCCAGAGCTATATGGCCATGTTCAGCGGCAAGTGAATGTATCTCTGGCACACAGTGTCGGTGCCAAGATACATCTGACCACAGACACGTGGTCTAGCAAACACGGGCAGGGAAGGTATATCAGTTTTACTGCCCACTGGGTGAACCTTCTGACGGCCGTCAAGCATGTAACCCGTGGCACCCGTGTAGATTTGGTTTTACCGCCACGGATTGCATGCAGGCCTGACTCTTCTTCTCCTCCTCCTACTCCATCCTCCTCCCTCTCCTCCTCAGCTGCCTCCTCCTTTTCCGCTGCTAGCGTCTCTTCCACTGCACCGCCCAAGCTCCCCAGAACCTATTCCACATGCCAGGTGAGACGTTGCCATGCCGTGCTGCGTCTGTTGTGCCTGGAAGCAAAGAGCCACACTGGCCCGGCACTCCTTTCAGCTTTGCGTTCACAGGCAGATGAGTGGCTAACACCGCTCAATTTGACAGTTGGTAAAGTGGTGTGTGACAACGGTGCCAATCTGCTTAGCGCATTGAAACAGGGCAAAATCACGCACGTGCCGTGCATGGCACACGTCTTAAACTTGGTCGTGCAGCGATTCCTTGTCAAATACCCTGGGGTCCAGGACATCTTGCGGCAGGCAAGGAAAATCTCGGCCCATTTCAGAAGATCTTACACGGCCATGGCTCGCCTTGCTGACATTCAGCGGCGACACCATCTGCCGGTCAGACGTCTTATTTGCGATTGCCCGACGCGATGGAACTCAACCTTCTATATGCTTGATAGGCTGCTCCAGCAGAAACGTGCAGTTAACGTCTACCTGTATGAACTCTGCGAAAGAAACGGTTCTGGGGAGCTGGGTTTTTTTTCACCGCGCCAGTGGCTGCTCATGCGCGACACATGCAGACTTCTGCGGCCATTTGAGGAGATCACCAAACTGGTCAGTCGCAGCCATGGCGCCATCAGTGACATGGTACCTTATGCCTTCTTTCTGGAGCGTGCATTGCGTCGTGTCATTGATCAGGCTGTGGAGGAGCAGGAGCGGGAAGATGAGGAAGTCGCAATGCTGGATGAATTCCCAGGGGGGGCTACTCTATCTGAGACAAGTCAACAACAGGAGTCTGATGAGGAGTCAGAGGAGGATGGTGCCGGGGCGGATGAGCAGGAGCAAGAAGAGCATGCTTTAAACCTTTCTGGGATCCCTGTTGTGCGAGGATGGGGAGAGGAGAATGAAGAGGACGACATTATCCTGGATGATGAGCAGGAGCCAGGCCACCACACCGCTTCCACTTTAGTGCAAATGGGGGCCTTCATGCTCCAGTGTTTTAATAGGGACCCCCGTATAAAAAGCATGAGGGTCAAGGACCAGTACTGGGTGGCAACGTACTTAGACCCCCGGTACAAACACAAAATGGCGGAAATGTTACCGCCGTCGCAGAGGGCTGTCAGAATGCAGCACTTCCAGGCCTTGCTTCGAGAAATGCTGCATTCTGCTTTTGCGTGCGCTGGCAGAGGAGCAATTCCCACTCCCAGAGAAGGATTTGCGGGTACCAATCCAACAGCGCCTGCAAGAAGAGGCCGGTTTGAAGATGTGTTGGTGACTTCGGATATGAGGTCATTCTTTCAGCCGACCCATCGACAGGTGTCATCCGGATCCAGCATCAGGGAACGCCTAGACCGTCAGGTGTCCGACTACATTGGGTTAACGGCCGATGTGGACGCTCTGAGGAGTGATGAACCCCTAGACTACTGGGTGGGCAGGCTTGACCTCTGGCCAGAGCTTGCCCAATTTGCAATCGAACTGTTGGCTTGCCCCTCATCCAGTGTCCTGTCCGAAAGGACGTTCAGCGCAGCAGGGGGGATTGTGACCGATAAGCGTACTCGCCTAGCTCACGACAGTGTTAACTACCTCACATTTCTAAAAATGAATGAGGCATGGATCTCGGAGGAATTCAACACATGTGACCAGTAGACCATGTATATGTCTATAAACTATTTTTTTAATCAAGCACACAGACCTTCTTAATTCATTTGGCTCACTTCCTTGACCCAAAAAAGCACACCGTACTATATGCCCCTACCCTCCTCTTTGAAGAGGTTGAGCGGTGTCATATTTCTACTGGGGCTGCTTATGATATCCCTGTGCTGTGCTGACTTCCTCCTGGGGGTTCTTATTATGAAGGGATCACACTATCCCTGTGCTGTGCTGACTTCCTCCTGGGGGTTCTTATTATGAGGGGATCACACCATCCCTGTGCTGTGCTGACTTCCTCCTGGGGCTGCTTACGGTGCTGCTGTCAGTGCTGTATGTCACGGTGCTGCTGTCAGCGCTGTATGTCACGGTGCTGCTGTCAGCGCTGTATGTCACGGTGCTGCTGTCAGCGCTGTATGTCACGGTGCTGCTGTCAGCGCTGTATGTCACGGTGCTGCTGTCAGCGCTGTATGTCACGGTGCTGCTGTCAGCGCTGTATGTCACGGTGCTGCTGTCAGCGCTGTATGTCACGGTGCTGCTGTCAGCGCTGTATGTCACGGTGCTGCTGTCAGTGCTCTGTATTACGGTGCTGCTGTCAGATGCCTCTATCACGGTGCATGTGTCATTCCGGTATGTCACGCTGCTGGTGATCATCTCCTGCACCCTCTTCTTTGCCTACCCTGGTCCCTGACCTTCCCTCTCCCCCATTGCCTTCATTAGCTCCATAGTCCTGAATTGTTAGAACAATTTCCCAAATAAAATAAAAATGCTTGTAGTTATCGATCCCAAATTCACCTCATACATGTATTATGTCATTGTCCAGATGGTGGGACTACGTTTTACCCCCTAATAATTACCACGTGGCCGCAAATTCGACATGAAGGTTTGCAAAGTTCGCCTCCCATTGAAGTCAATGGGGCCCGCGGCGAACGTTCGGTTTCGCGAACGTTTGGGTCCGTTCGCATTTCGCTTTCGCGAAACGTCCCGTCGGAAGTTCGTCCATCACTAATGATCAGTCTCAGTGCTGTAAAAAGAGAAAAATGGCATCCGAGCATCCCTGCGGATCTGCAATAGGCATTACCAAAGATGAAAGCCTCAGTGTAAAAAAAACAAAAAACAAAACAAAGGACAGCGCTGGAGTTGAATTAACCTCAGGTTTTGTGCAGACTCCTAGAAGCAACAAGTGAGCGAATCACATGTGCAATTAATAGGATTTTTAGTGGTGTTATATACACAAGCAATGTAAAGAATGCTTCTAATGTCACGGTTGTAGGAAAGCAGCATTTTATTTTTTGAGTAGTTTTATCAAATCATACCTGGTTGCAAAATTAAAATGGGAAAGTTATTTTAATAACTGTAAGAGCAAAATGGGTTGTTTGTGTTGTTTGTGTTAACTCTATTTAATTACTCTATTTAATTGTTATGGTTGTGTATGTTATCCTATTTTTTGTGTAAATTGGATTGTTAAAATAGCATTGATTATAAAAGGTTATCTTATTAAATATTTATCTATTCCAGACTAATTATGCAGAACAAACACATTCATTGGCTATTACAAAATTAATATAAAATTATATTTTTCCAGAATAAATGATATTTAAGGAATAATTGATAAATTAATAATTATGATTATAATCATAGTATAAAAAATATATATATTTAGCAATGATTTCCGATGACTGCAAACTAACACATTATTCTTTTTTTTTTTTTTTTTGTATATAAATAAAATTTGTATATAATTTTTTAAGCTTTGTCAATACTTAAATAATGTCAGCAGAAAGAGTTGTGGGGGAGAAGCATAAGAAAACTGACAGCTCCCTTGTGAGAACTGGTGCAATGCAATGGGACCAAGTGAATGCCATTTTAGGAATGTTTGTATAAAGAAGGGGCACACCTTTAAATAAGCATTAAGCAGTTGTGGATATGGAATAGTCATTCCAAAGGTTGGGGATAGGGACTTCTGCTAGCACGTTGGGGCCCTAGAAAGGTGAAAAGTAATGAAGAATGGCAGAATCAGATCAGCAAACAGAACTGATAAAACAAGAAGGTAGGGATTCCTTAACAGATATAGATAAACTGATGTCTACTAACAGTGTCTTTATACAACTGGTTAAACAGAAAGGTGGACTGAGGCCCTCCCACCAATCATGGTGTAACGTTACCCCATGAGGGCTGCTTGCTGAATCTGTACCCCACTGGTTGTCCCGACCACGCAAGTCCTCCTACACCTCTGACACCCTGGGGTCAGACATTTTCAGTGATAATCAAAGAGTTAAAGACACACACAATTTAAGTGAAAACATTGAATTGTGTTTACTGAAAAGGTTATAAGCATTAATTTATTTCCAGTGATATAAACGTAACTCCTGAGAAAGTTCCACAGGAGCAAAAATAACAATGATATAAAACAGTGAAACAGAGCAATAACTGATTATAAGATATAAAGACTTTATTGGAAACCTGTGTGAACAGGCAGGAGGAGGGCAAAGGGGTGATCGCTGTGTCAAACCACTCTCTTATGTGCCTCAACACCACAGGTCAGATAGTTAAGCAAGTTACCACATTGTCCCTAAATTCATGAAACTATTAACTCTTTAATACTTAAACTCTCAACTGTGATCAGCTGTGGTCATTTTCATGAGCTCAGCATGAAAAGAACCTTTCTGAAGCATTTCAGTCCCGGGTAGTGCAACTGAAGCACATAATCAACTATGGGTGGCAAGGCACGATCAAAAGATCTCCGGGATAAAGTTGTGGACAGGAACAAGCCAGAAGATGGAAACAAACAATTGTCAAAGGCTTTGTCAATGCCTGGAAGCACAGTCAGGACTGTTATTCAGAAATGGAAGGTATTTGGTACAACTGGATATTAGGAGCCAGGTGGAAACTGGTCAGAGAGGCTACCAAGAGGACTACAGCAACTCTGAAGCTGTTGCAGGAATTTATGACAAAGAGTGGTCATTGTGTACATGTGACAACAATATCAAATTCTCCACAAATGTGGCTTGTATGGGAGGGTTGCAAGTAAAAAGTCACCCCTCAAGAAACGATACATGCAATCACGAGTGAGCTTTGCCAAAACTTACCTTGAAGATTCTGAGGCCTCATGAAAAAATGTGTTATGGTCATATTAGAGTATTATAGTGAGGCCCGGAATGGAAAGAAAAGAAGAAAGTAGTGCAGGGCCGGGCATGACAGTGTGCAAGGGGAGACAACAAAGGGTTAAAAAATGATGAAACAAGAAAGTGTAACAGGAAGGGGTTAGAATGGTTTGAAAAAGACTGAGGGGGTGGAACATTATTTAAAGAGGAGACGGGGACTTCTGGGCAGAAGAGGAAGAGACAGAGAGGAGGAAGCAGTTTACACGAGCTGCTGTCCTCAGACATTATGGCCGACATTGACACCATCCTAGCCTGATTGCAGGAGGCTGCTGTTACTTGGGGACCGGTATGGTTGCATAGCCAGGGGTCTTCCCTTATTGATGACCAAGCATCGAGATCAGCGGTGAGAGTTGAGGTGTCCCCACACGCTCGGAGATCTAGGCCTTCGGAGAGTTTCTCGCCTGGGCCCTCCCCTATATCTGCGTGCCACACCAGGAGCCCCCCACCCCGGGACCCGTCGCCCCCCCCCCCCCCGGCGAAGAGACCACTTGTTTCCGCCGGTGTGGGGCCCGGTTGGAATCCTCTTTGCCGACGTAGCTCAGTGGGTGGGGCTACAGGCCCCCATCTTGCCTCGTCTCCGTCTACGCGTCGCAGGATACAGGAGCTTGCGGTTTTCCAAACACTGGTCATTCCCATGCAGGGGGAGACTCGGCAGGGAAGAAGTTCAGCCGCGGCCGCTGGGCCATCACCAGACGCGGCCAGTGGCTTCAGAACAGAGGAGGGTACTACAGCCAGGTCGGATGGGAGGCAGAGCATTTTATGGTGTGGGCGACACTTGTAGTCTCATGCTGCACACCTTGCATCCCAATGAGTGCCTACATTTCTAAATACCGGAATCTCTTTCCATCCATCTGTGTTCTATTTTGTTGCAGTTCTGTCCCAGCCAGTGTTCATGTCTTGTGTACTTTTACTTCACTGCAGTGAGTTTTTTTACTTTATTTTAGTGTATTTTACTTCATTTCATACTGCCATGTAATGATCTGGCAGCCGTAATCAGTCCCGCCCACCCCCCACCCACTTCTCCCGCAGACACTCATATAAACCCCTTTCCCTTGCATTATTCCATTGGTTTGAAGAACGAGCGATTGGACATGCTCTAGAACGCACCCCGCTCAATCTGGCGTCACATCCGATTGCCTGTGTTCCAAGCTGGCCCTGACAGCGTGGCTCTCCTTCCTGGATCAGAGACACAGTGCTTCCACAGCTGATTGGCTGGAATTTCCACCTGCAGCTGTCTGTACTCACATCCTGCTGGATGTTATGGACTCACTGATATGCCTGTTTTTCACTTCCATTTTGTAAGTGTTTTTAAGCCTTCCTTGTCATTAAAGTGTTTTATTACTGCACTTAGAAGCGCCTTCTTCTCTCCCTTGTTTATCTATCTGAAAGAGCCTTGTCTGCATCTAGGAACCTTCCACATGTAGGGGGATTGCTGAGACCTGCACGTCGGCAGACTGGTGGGATTGTCGTGCCTGTAGGGGTGGCTGCTTTGCTGTTGATAGTTATGTCCTCATGTTCCCCATGAACTCATTGGGTGCCCAGTACTGGGTTACATGTGAGGCCTACCCCTCGTGGGTTCTTGTGGGCTATGTTAGTCACATTGTTACAGGGAACTTTGCACGCACACATGGCAGTGTTGCCAACCCCCCCCCCCCCCCCCCCCCCGACGCGAAATTTACTGCCAGGATGGCAAAATTTACGAACGACACCAAATTGTTACTGGCAAAAATCCATGAAATTTACTGACAAAAACACATTTTTTACTGACACTGCAAAAAAGTACTTAAAATGACCTTGTTCAGTGCCAACCAGTACGAGTATCAATATTTAAACTATAAACATATAGCTAGTGCTACTAGCAATGTGTTTAAGTTAAAGAAAAGTAAAAAAAACATATTTCTCCATTGGCATGAAGGTCAGATTACTATAACTCAGCCAGAACAGAGTTCCCCCTTACATCAGAGTCTGCAGGATCCCTCTTACAGTGAAAGGGAACTCTTATGTAAAGGGGAACACTACAGATCATGATCTAAGGGGGAACTCTGATGTAGAGGGGCTCTGGTGACCAGAGATCACCTTATATCAGAGTCCACTGCATTCTCTTTACATCAAAGCTCCCACTTACATCAGACTGTGTTCCCACTTGCATTGTAAGGGGTAATCCTGCAGACTCTGATGTAAAGGGGAACACCAGGAACTCTAATGTGGGGGGGGGGGGGGGCACTCTGGTGACCAGAGGCCACCTTCTGTAGAGTAAATACACTAAGGTAAAGAGGGAGTTACTAATATGGGGGGGGGGGCTTTATATCAGTGACCACCTTCTGTAGAGTAAATACACTAAGGTAAAGAGGGGGTTACTAATATAGGGGAGGAACCTTTATATCAGTGCCCCCTTACATTATTGTATTTACTCCCCCCTTACATCAGCAACCCCCCCCCCCCCCCCCCACAGACTGGCCTGGCAGTGCTGTTACTGATCTCCTCTCAGGTGCACCGTGCAGGGGTCCAACAGATGGCTCCAGTTTGGTGGCTCTGGTTTTATCCTATAGTCTCCTCTCCACAGTCCACATATGTCTCACTTCTCCTGTGACCCCCATCCCAGCAGTGCTCCCACTCTTGACTCCTCTCCAGACTCCCGCTCAGAGACTGCAGTCATAATACTGGAGATGGTTAGAGGCTGTAGACATGATACAGGAGATGGTTAGAGGCTGTAGACATGATACAGAAGATGGTTAGAGGCTGCACTCCACTCTACTCTCCACTCTACACTGATGTCTTCATACCCCAATGTGTTAAAGACTTATTCAGTGAACTATGTGTGTGAGGGTTACTTGCGATACACCTCTTTGGTAACTTTAGACAACATTTCAATACTTTACTTGGTAAAAGTGCTAAAATAGATATTCACAGCCAAACATACAAATGCAAGGTTATTCTTATATCCTTACTACAGGTTTGTGTGCTTCCCTGGCATACCTGCATAAGTGTAGTCCAGTGATCATAGTCCTTCAGAGGCATTTCTCCAGCACTGATGTCTTCATGGTTAACCCCAGGTTAAAAGTCTCTGTTACACGCCAAGACAGGCAACATTCTCCTACTCCTACATGTCTCTTCTTCTATCTCCATCTCTTACGGGTCTAACAAGCCAAGGTTGGACTGAAACTCCCTGGTTTCTCTCTCTTGTGGGCTCTCTCCTACGGGGCCAACTGTGAATTGGATCACTGTTCCATTTTTATGTTACACAGGGCACATGGCATGTGCCAGACAGGAGCCCACCAAAAAGAATTGAAAGAACGGGCAAAGTAATAACCCCAACCCTCCCAGCCAGGACAGCACCTACTGAATGCTTCAATGCAGTCCTTCCTGAGGAACACCAGATCTGGGGATATGTCACTGTGGACTCTGTGTATGAACTTTTGCCTGTGCAAGTACGCTGAGGCAGTCAGAAGCCTAAGTTAGGGATTTGTTTAGGGAAAAGACTGTTGCACTTTGTTTTGGAACTGTTATGCTGAGGTTTCCAATAAACTGTTTGAAAAACTGTCATGCCTGGTCTGAAGTTACTTAAAGAGGTGCATGGTGGTAATGGCGTGTAGATGAACAGGGCCTGTAATGCGCATACAAGGGATGAAGTGGTAACATGCCGTTGCTAGGGGCAAAAAGTAAAGAGAAGGCTGACATGACAGGCAGACAGTGGGAGAGTGGTACCAGCAGGGTTGATGGGTCTCATATATAGGGAGAGGTGTGGTTCATCGCCTACCACCTGAATGGTCAGTGACCAAGCAACTAGCAATGTACCCTTGTTGCAGAGACCCTAGGGACCTAGCTGTATGGCACAGAAGAGAAAAGAGTTAATTATGTGCATGCATGTGGTCCGTGCTGGTGTCTTTTAGGACCCCGTTCTGTCCTGAGCAGGTGTTTGTATCGTGGGACTAGGTGGCACCGGTATGACAGCTTCAGGTTAAGATACAAAGACTCCAGGGTGTACAGCTCGCTTCTAAGTAAGGGTGCTGCCATAATGTTGATGTGACATGAACATAGTCCCATCTGGTCCCAGGCAATAGCGAGCATGTGCACCTGAGAGTTTGAAGGAAGGAGAGGAGTGAGAGAGAGCAAAAGGCTCCAAATTCTCTGGGCGAGTTGGCTCTGCCCACACCTCTATTAGAAGGCTTTGCATGGTTTGCAACTTAAACATCACACATGCAATCTGGAAGGGTAGAATGGTGCCAAAGATTACATTTTGCTAAGCATGGGGGAACAAAAATCTTCTTTCAAATATTTCCCTACACGTCAATTTGCAACATCACTGGTTTGTAGAAACTCCAGTTCACATTTTTCCCGTTGGTATTCAAGTTTACAGAAGTATCATCTGAGAAGAGCTTGTCACGTTTTTTTTAAATCATTTTCAAAGTATGTGGAGCAAATCGACTAGAAAAATGTAGCTTCAGGCTAGCAGTTTTCAGCTGAGAAAAAAGTGTGCTAAATGCTCTCAAGAAATTTGACAACCAGAAAAATAAAACAAGAAAGAAGAAGCACAATAAAATGTTTCTGCAGGACCATCTGGTTTGACAGTGATCAGTGGTGCACCATTGTGAGGATAAGCCAACAGTTTTTAGGATAACGTAGATCAGTTCATAATTTCAACTCAGGAACATTTTTTTGTCCACAATTGGCCGGAGTTATGTTTACTTTGTCTCCAATCATTTCTAGATTCAATCCTCAATCTTTAATAAGCTCTGGACAAAAATCTTTATCTTCAATCAGTTTTTGACTAAGGATGAGCTGAACATTTATCCAGAACTTAAGTTGAGACAGAAAACCTTCTGCCTGGGCATTATTTGTTCATAGGCCATTTAGCATGGATGAATGTGATAACTTCCTGCTGTCAGTGGTTGCTAAGGAAGCAGCGGGTGCTTCCCAGATACCAAGTAATTGAGCTGCAAGTTTAAAAATGACTTGCTAAGCTATGGCTAGACTTGCCAAGCTTCACAAGTCTCTTTCACAATTACAGAAAGTCTCCACATTGCATGAATCAACTTTCTTTGCAAACATTCTGCAAGTCTGCTGCAAATTCTGGTTCAGTTATGCTGTGCAATAGTCATCCCACCACAGGGGTCACTGTGGCTTTTAGCGCTCTTGCTGTAGACTCACCACTGCGACTTTGCTCTTGTTAGAGACTTGCCGCGCAAATTTGCTACAAATTTGGAAAAGTGTCAACTAGAACTTGTGCTTCAAGTGCTCTGCAAGTGTACAACTTGCCTTTGAAACTTCTGCATCAGCTAACTTAGCCGGCAGTGTGTGAACGCACAACACCAATGTGATTGCGCATGCGCAGTAAGTAAAGCAGCTGCAACAAGCGTGATCACAAGGGAAGATCGCCACACTGAGGAGCCCAGGACTAGGAGCTCCCCCTAGTGTAGACTCCAGAGTATGCACTGTAAAAAACAATGCATAGGCACATGGTAAAGACTGTTACGATTGGATAAAAGTACAATCGGAGAAGAGAGTGACCACAGAGATGGAAATAGGTAGGGGAAAAGGGAGAGAGGAGCTATCTCGACACTAGTGCATCAAATGCCGCAAATATTGCCCGAGGGAGGGCCAATGTGGCTACCCGGCTGCACGTGAAATACAAAGAAGCCAATGTCCCAAATGAGTCGGATCAAACAAATGCCAGGGGATGTGTATCCATACTAACCTAGAAACACAAACAAAAATGATGAATAATAAATTCAGTAACATAAATAAACAATAACAGAAAGGTATGAAACAAAATGAATTGTGTATGGAAAACACTAAATCTAAACTGATCATTAGGCAATGCATACATATAAATATAAATGACCCACATAGTATAGCAAAGAATATGTATTTTACAAACAACATTCCAAAAGATGGCAGATGAAAAAAATGGGAGGGAAAGAAAGAGAAGAACCGAAGAATCAAAAAATCTGTATGCAGGCATATAGGTAACAACGGGGGGACAGCATGAGGGGACGAACCGAGACAAAGGACACAGAGCCACAGAAACCAAGGTGTTAAATAAGGCCAACATCAGTCTGGAATTGGCGGACAGGATTGGATTGGATAGTGGCGCATGCCAGTGGACATGTGTCTGCTGACATCCACTGCTCCATAGGGGTGAATGGATGGTCCGATCAAGTCTGACTGGAAAACTGTCAGGCCAACCTGATCGGACAGCCCATGTGAAAGGGGCTTTATACTTGCTATCTGGGTAGGTTGCTTGCCCATTTAATAAGAGAGTCACGATGAAGATATCTGGGCATTATGAAGAAGGAAGAGCAGAAGAAGAGATAGATGAAAGGTAGAAAGTCTAAAGCCGCGTACACACGAGAGGACTGTCCGTCCAACTTAGTCCGCCGAAACACATTTCAGCGGACAGTCCGCTCGTGTGTGGGCTTCAGCGGACTTTTTCAGCGTGCAGTCTGGCGGACTAAGTATTTTGGAATTTCCGTAATATTGTCCGTCCAACTTTGGTTTCAGCGGACAGTCCGCTCGTGAGTAGGCTAGTTGGACGGACTAAGTATGGCGCATACTCAGAAAGGATTTACACGGCGAAAGGTTGCATTGCTGTGTATTGGACTTCTGATTTCTAGTCCCGTCGTACGTGCTGTACACGTCATCGCGCAAGCTTTCGACGGACTGTCTGTTCATCGTGTGTGGTCAAGTCCGTTCATTCGAAAGTAGGACGGACTGTCCGTCGTATTGTCTGACGGACTTAGTTGGCCAGACAGTCCGCCCGTGTGTACGCGGCCCAAGGGTCCCGTTAATTACTAGACAATGACTGAAATTTATAACATGGAATAAGCTAGACAAGCAGAGAAGTCAGGGCTGTAGTGCACAGGGGTTAAAAAAAGAAGAGAGTGTTTGTGAAAGAGGGAATTGAGAGAGGGTAGAAAGATTAATGGTTGCTGGGCTTATTGTCTTTTTTGTACAAGGACAATACACTTTGTATTTGTTTTTAAACAAGACCAGTAATGTTCAGATTATAATAAAAAAGGACACATTATACACCTGCTTACCAGTGGACCTGCATGTCAGAAGAAAATATTAAGGGACTGGTTAAAAAATATTCAAGTATACCTATTTATTTACACCTATGGCCTGAGCTCCAAGCTATTCATTGTTCATTTTTGTAGTTCTTGCATTGTTATAAGATAAACTAGATACATTTTTGTTTTTTTTTGTTATTTTTTGAGTCCCTCTAGCAAACAACTCTTCTGCATACCTATTCATAAAAAAATAAAAAAACAGAAAGCCTAGTTCACACACTAAATTCATATACATTTAAAAATAAAGATTAGGTAATCTGAAATTATTTATTTATTACATCAAGCTATAAAGTTTATAACGTTTGTGAAATGTATTCATTGTTACAATGGAAAAAAATAAAATAAAAAGATAAAATAAAATACATTAGAGTCAAATTCAATTAAAATGTACTTAAGAGTTTTGAATATTGTTTTGGAAATAGTAGATAAAGATTAGAATCCGTGTCAGTTTTTTATCCTTGCTGTTGGATAGTTTCACCTGCTCTATTTATCTAATGTTGCGTACACTCGATCGATTTTTCCATCAGAATAAACTCTGACGGTTTTTCTGACGGAGTACGATGGAGTTCCTCTGAAACGGACTTGCGTACACACACGATCACACCAAAGTCCAATCGTTTAGAATGCGTTGACATATAACACGTACGATGGGACTAGAAAAAGGAAGTTAAGTAGCCAGTAGCCAATAGCTGCCCTTGCGTGGTTTTTGGTCCGTCTGAATAGCATACAGATGAATGGTTTTCCCGATTGATTATGTCGGAAAGATTTAAAACATGTTCTATTTCTTGGTCCGTCTGAATTTTCGAAAGAAAAAGTCAGATGAAGCCCACACACGATCGGAATATCCGATGAAATTATTCCGTCTGACCTTTTCTGTCGGAAAGTCCGGTCGTGTGTACGCGGCATGAGACGGGAATTCTCTCACTTTGAAGAGGTTTTTCTATGACTTCCATCTCCTCAATGCGAACCAAAATAAAAAACCCCATAAAAACACACACACATACACGCAAAAAAACAAAAACAACTGACAGGAGTATGAACCATTCTTTGTTAGTTTCTGTACTAAAGCCTTTAGTCAGTTAAGTTTTGGTAGATGTTATAAATAAACAATGCATAGAAGGACATATTTAAAAGTATTAAAATCAGTCACACATCTTTATAATTATTTATAATCCTGCAAATCCCTCCAACTCATAGTCCTGGGAATTTGAGCGTAATGTCATACAGGTTTTGGGAGTCTCCTTTTCCACAATTCATAGTGACTGTCTTGTCATCAGGCCATATAAAAGCTTGAGGATTCCAGCAGACGGGACATCAAAGCTTTCAGAAATCCTCCTGACATTAACAGCTTTAGCTGTACGGTTATTCCATTAAAGATGGCATCTGAACGTCTCGTGTGCAAAGTTGGTCTTTGGGTGCTTGCAGCTTGCATGGTTCTGAGCCTACAGGGTGCAGGTGAGTGACAAATTTATACATATAATTTACTTTTTGAGTTGAGTTTTGAGGATATTTTATAACACAAAAAAATATATTACATATAAAGATAATAACTAGACATAATTGCAAAAAATACACTGTGGAAAAAAAAATATATAGAAGAGTATAAATATAAAAAATAATAATAGCATCATAAAATTATATATATATATATTTAACTTCAAACAAAGTTACAACCAATATAGCAGCTGCACAGTTTCAAGCATCACTGCTCTTCATCAATCTGCATGCATGTATATATGCATGTATATATATATATATATATATCAAAATATGAAAATATGTTTCTCAGTTTTAGCTTCACCAGGCTTTATAAATGTCCCCAAACAAATTATAAAACAATAGTGATTCCAACCTCTTACCACTCTATACAAATATATATATATATGTAAATATTAGCTTTACATACTTTATATACTTATATGTATATGTGAAACTAGTGGCTGAATCTTACTTGTAATACTAAAATGCTACCCTTGTAGGCAGCTAAAAAGACCACATCATGCTTGTTCTGTCAAGTGGCATTGGAGTCTGGATTATGCAGATGGGAGGTTAATTAGCCACAGCTCAAGGGACCCCATAGCAACCTCTGGAGTAACCTTGGTTATCAATGGTTGACTTGCACTATTTGAAAAATTATTGTATTTAACTATAAATATTGCTATTACAAGAATTTATATACTAAAATTTAATGCCAGTAACCCAACATCTTTATGTAGACCTGAACTAAAAGAAAATATTAAGGGGTTGATTTACTAAAACTGGAGAGTGCAAAATCTTGTGCAGCTCTGCACGATAGCCAATCAGCTTCTAACTTCAGCTTGTTCAATTAAGCTTTTACAAAAAAAAACTGATTGGTATCTCTAACTTTTTTTTTTTTTTTTTTTTTATTTAGTGTGGGTTTGGTTAGTGCTGTAGTGGTATGCACATTATATTGCACCATCATTGTCTGCTCCTGCCCTTATTACCCTCACATATCACTGTTTTCATTTAGTGGGCATGTTTGCCACTCTAGGTTAAGACTATTTGTTGTCCCTGGAGATTTGTATGAGTGTCATTTGCCCACACTAACCTGAGATACTACCTCAATTTTTTTTGACACCTCAGCTGGTGATCCTCAACTAAATCTATAAACATTTTAATAGGTAATGAAACTTTCAAATAACATTTATTTACCCTTTTTTGCCCCACCCCTCTAAGCTGAAATAGCTCACCAAAGTGGGCTATTCTATAGTTACTGTGTTCTTGCTGCCAATGCCGGCTGTAGTGTTTACATCCACTGTACAGGTTTCTCCATCCAATGTTCACGCATGGGCAGTAGAAGCCAAAGATTTTTATAATGCAGGGATAATTATGAGTCATTTGGAAGAACCAGCTGAAAACTAGAAATTGAAATACAGTGGAACCTTGGATTATGAGCATCATCTGTTCCAGGAGAATGCTTGTAATCCAAAGCACTCGCATATCAAAGTGAGTTTCCTCATAGAAGCCAATGGAAACAAACATAATTTGTTCCACATTGACTTCTATTGTATGCAGTACTGCATGTGGCCAGAGGTGGGGGGCGCCAGAGAAACTCAGAAATAATCGCTCGGATGCACTAGGAAACCCTAGCAAAGGCTCAGAAACACTCAGGAACTGAGAATTTCCGAGTGTTTCTGAGTATTTCTGAGTGCATCCGAGTGGCTTCTGAATGGCTACGAGTGTCATTGGTGCCCCTGCACCTCTGGCCAAATACAGTACTGCACACCGCAGAGGTTTGAATCATGCTCATTTTGCAAGAAAACACTTGCAAACCAGGATTTAAAGAAAATATTAGCTCGTATTGTGAAACGCTTGCTAACTGCGTTACTCACAATTCAAGGTAATACTGTACAGGAAGTTTATAGAGCTTATAGAGCCTTCTTTGTAAGTAGAATAAATATGAGATATGGTCCAGTTAAATTTTGATGATAATCAGCTTGTAGGAGACAGGAGATGTTTGGTGACTGGTTCTTTGGTGTTGCTTGATTTTTTTTACTACTGAGCCCTGCTTTTGGCAAAAGGAAGGGTGCAGGGTGTAGTAAACCAAATGAACCAATCAGAATCCAACCAACATTGTACTTATTGCTGTAAATTAATAAAAAGTGGAATTTATTAGAGAAAAATTAGTTACTGACCAGTCTGTCATCTTCCTGTAAATGTATGCCTATATTATTCTCTTCCTTTAATTCAAATCTTTTTTCTTATTCCCACAGAGGCTCAGACAAACTCTACTAACACTGGTAAGTATGTGAATCAATAAATAGTGTATTCTATGGTGCTGATGGAGTTTTTCATTAGGTTACTGCATGGTAATCATGTATTTTGGTGACTAAACACTGGTCATGGCTGCATTCAAGGAATGACCAAGTCAAAAAATTAATGCACTTTGTGGGCACATAATGAGAGAGAGAATCAATAAAAAAAGTATACATTTTATTACAACATAGTTAAAAACATATAAACAACATATAAACAACACCCTGTATGTACACAGTTACCAGTTACCCAATATTGAAGTTATAGAAAACTGGACCTAATACACAAAGATAAATTTAATACTGTATCAAGGTAAAATAAAAATGTTTGATCCAGTAATGCCTCCAAAAACGTGCTCGTCAATGCGCTTCACTAAAATATTAGCTTCCTCAGGACAGACACTGGGTAGGTTCTGGTAAACTTGTGGCTCAATGTGTGGGAGAACTTGACCAAACCAACGAAAAAATGAGATTGCATATGTGTGTCTAAAGTAGTGGGATACACATATATCATGTGGTTTATAGTAGATACCACTGGTATATATACTGTAGTCATGTATAGGTATTTGAGTATAAATCACACACAGCGGTAAGTGGTCACAAATTCCAACTTTAAGCTTGTTCAATACAATATCAATAGTATCAAGAGATGGTCCATGGATACCGGACCAAGTTATTAAATGGGAAAGAATACAGTCTCCTTAAGTATAGAGGCGAATGGAATAAAGTATCTGAATGTGTAAAAGCTGCGCTTATCACATAGGGGGAGACCTTTTGTTGAGGCTCAAGTTGGTATTTGCTGCATACATAGGGGAAAAATGTGCTCCTTTTGGTGCTACAGCCCTGCGGACGGCTTTCCTTGCTGTGTGTGGTCATGGCTGTAGTTCAGACTCTTAGGCTATGCTAACTCTGCTGTTTTTTTTTTTAAATCCTGACAATCTTTTCCTAAAAATGTTAAATTTACAAACTTGTATATTGCTTACGTATGCCTTAGGTTTAAAATTCTTAGTTTTTTTCTGCATGAGTTGAGCAACTGATAAAAGCTTAGACACAGGAATGTTTTCCTGGAAACTCCATGAGACTTTTTTGTTAGCAACTTTCTTGACTTCAACCACATCATTTGAACTTGAGAGCTTATATTACCATATTACTATTGCATTACTTCTGTATTACGGTATTACAGCATTGCACATTCATAATTCCTATGCTCTATATAAGTTTGGGATGTAGTTGAAGGTAGAAATTAGCATCCAGTAATTGAGTTACTACAGTCAGGGCCTGTCAGCAGCTTATGGGTTTGTGTTGATGACATCATTGTGAGACACTTCTGAGATCATTCAGAATTATTTGATGGATATAGTTGACTTGCAATTGACCCTCTTCTGACCTGCATTTGACCTGCTTCAAGCTAATTTTGCATTCCTATAGCCTTGTACAGAAATATCTGTTTAAAGCATACAAAAGCCTGCCAGCAAAGGCCCCTAGTCTGCTTAAAGTGGAAGTAAACACCCCTATCGTTTTCAGCCAAGGAAGCTGCCATCTTTGCCTCTGTTTAATCTTCAACTGCTATGGTGTTGCACATGTGATTCGTTATGACACCAGCCATTGGATGGTTTAATAGTTTGGCTGAGAGCACAGCCAATGTGCAGTTAGCATTCCTGGCATGCCTTTTTTTTTAACTGTTTAAATCGATGGGTTTACTTCCACTTTAATAGTTAAATAACTCTGGGGATAAGAAATAGTGCAATCCTGAAAAGCCAACCATAGGTTACATATATAATGGCCAACGATGTCGTCCCCCATGCACATACATAATTGCATATATACAAAGAAAATACGATTTTTAACACATAAATACACATTGATACAATTATTTATATCAAACCCATCTTCTTTTAGTGTTTTAAGAAAAGGTGTTCCCTTTAATAAGGTTTATGAATCAACCAAATCAATGTGTTCTTTATAAATACATACAAAGTGGAAACACAGTAACTTTTGGGTTTACTTTAACTGCATATTATTTCATAATAAGTCAACTTTTTTACCGCTATCTCTGGTATGTGAGTTAACATGATCTCTTCTTTCCACAGGAGTGCCTGGATGGGGTATAGCTTTGTTGGTGTTAACATCTCTGATCCTGGCCTCAATGCTGTGCAGTCTGTGCTGTCTGGTGAGTCTACAATCATGAAGAACTACTTGTTGGTCTAACCATAAAATAACAGCTATAATCAAGTTATTATCTTCTCAAATACATTCATGGTGGATGCATGTTTTGAATTTTAATGTAATAAATTTTCAACTGTAAGTTTATAATAAAGTTACAGTTTTACATGCAAAGCCAACATATATATATAACTTTTGCTAGACAACTAAATACACAGTGGCAATGCATATATGTGAACTGTGCTTCCTGCCAATGGGCTTTTAAATCTTTCCAGCTTTTATTTGAAACTGATGCCCTTGGTAGATGTTACAATCAGGTCCTGATGTCCCTCTCTGAGGACTGCAAAGCCATTTTGCAATGCAGTACGTAATATTCAAGTCCAAATACAAGTTTATCCCTACAATAGATTTTTTTCAAAGCCAGCATTTTACATATTACCATTTGAAAATTTTAATGATGATACTGTAGATATGGACTCAATGACCACTGTGTAGTTGGATGTGATTGGAGTGTTATTAGCAGTTATTAGTTAGCACAACATCTGTTAGCAGCTATTTTAAGTAGCATCAAGCAATCTTTTATTAGAATAAACTTGTATTTGGACTTGCATAGTATGGTGTGGAGCTTTATTTTTCAATTCACCTTTTCTTATCACATCCCAAAGTAATCGTAGAAGCCCTTTGGTGAGTATATATATATATATATATATATATATATATATATATATATATATTCTCTACATTTACAATATGACTGTATTATTGGATGACATCAATAAAGTAAAAATAACATATAAAAGAAATTATAGGGTTCCATTGTCTCATATCCATTTTCTCAAGAAGTTTGTGGTTTAACACAAAAGAACAGCAGTACAAGGATAACATTGTCCCTGTGTTCGCTCAAGTTTACCTCAATTAATGGGGGTGATATACCAAGGGAGAAGACACGGTTCACCAAGCAAAGAGAATGTCCTCTGAGCATAGTCATAGGGTAAAGTTGTGTTCAATTAAACAATCATATGGCAGTATATGGTGATATCGCTCACACATGACTGGGAATTTAAAGTGAATACATTTTTGCCTTATCTACTAACATTTACTTTTCAAAGTAACAATAAGTTTGATAAGGGGTGAGCCTCTACTTCTAATCTCTGTACAATTTACTTACTTTATATCAAACTACATTCATTCACTTTATATTCAAGACATACTGTAGCTGTTGTCAAGATATTACAAATAGTAACATAACAGAACACCTTTATATCAAGGACACTATGCAAAGTAGCAAAGCTCCTATTGGCTCCTAGTGCTCTTCCTACCCCTCCAAATCAGAGTGCTGCTGGACAGGGAAGCTAATATCAAGATAGATTTGGGTACTTATATTAATTCTACCTAACAAATAGGTTTATTGATTTTTTTAACTGAACAAATAATAACTAGATAAAATGCCGCAGTCTCATATCTTCTTTGAAGACAGCTTCAATATTTTTCTAAGAAACAATAAGAATAATAATATCAATCTCGTTTACCTCATCATTATGTGTATAGTGACTTTTCACAATTTATTTCCCTTCCTTGCAGCCTTTGCTATGTAAGAGCGGTGGAGACAGTCATTGTGGATTTTCTCTGAGCAAATAGTAGAAGAAAGGATGGCAAGGACAACATTCTGCTCTGTTTCATCTTGGTTTTGTTACACACAAATCTTCGTGTTTACATTTGTCCTAAGTCTTTGCTTGTCTTGTTCTGGATACTCCACCTGTGAATTCAGAAGGTCTTTACCGCACAGTCTGTGAAGAATTCCATTTTCATTTGAATCTACCTCCATATGTGGAATCCATCTTCCTTTCTCTAGAATTAATTTCTACTCAAAAAGTTATTTTTTACTTCATTAAAATATAATTCCTGGCATGTGTACCATTGAATTGAAGGTGAATGCTATGGATTTTGTATTTTATTATCTGCTGGAATGTGTAAATATAAATAATCTTTAAATTAAAAAAAATGTTTCAGATCTGATTCCATAGTCTGTGTTACTATTGAGTTTCTTTCTTAAATGGTACCTTTCAATTATATTGATGTTTTCCCTCTATAAATTCCAAATTTGTATAACCTGGAGCCCCTTCCCTTTCAGTCAATGGTTTTAAATCTGAGCCTCAGTGGTCAGTACATGCTCTCACATTGGAGTGTGTAATGTAAAGTTAGGGCTCAACAGTAGAACAAGGTGGAGTGGAGATAACCTTCAAATCAAGGAGAAGACATGGTTCTCTGTATGTAATGTATAGAGTATAATTCTAATTCCTTGGCAACTGTGAAAAAATAGTCATGTCCACTACTAACCCATGGTGGAGGTAATTACCCTTGTTCCTACTTTATCTCAAATATGGCTCATAGAGAGTAATCTGACAGTATGCACTTTTACTACAGAGCTCCAAAACTCACAGGTGGGTCATGCATACATAGTAGTAGAGGGGAGTACAAGCCCATACAGGATGACAAATAATTCTGTTTTAGTGTCTATACATGGGGCTAAAGTCCTCTCACTTCCGTGCGTGCTTATGTTAAACCTTCCTACTATTGTTACACAGGTACAGCAGAGGACAGTCCAATGTACTGCTTGGCATGCCTATCCGTAATGACAGATTTTTACTGCCTTAGTGCTGTTGAGGATGGCCTGGCAGTACACAGACGTATCTGGTAGTTTGCAGCTCTGTATCACTGCCACTTGCCAACTTTTAGACTTAGCTGTACTGAAGGTTCAACTTAAAGGGGAATCCTTCAAAAACGATAAACAGGTACACTAAGCCCGACATTGCAGTGCAAATAATTTATTAGGAGGATCAAAAATTATACTTGCAGGCACCACAAGGCCTGCACTCTGACAATATTACTAACCTGGATAAATTAATGTACCTGAAAAGTTCACTGGGTTATGAAGATGAATACTTACTTGTGTCTGTTTATCATTTTACCAATCAATTAAACCTGCCCTTGGTTAGTAAGATATAGCTCTCTCAACTGAATGACATGTGAGAGATTTACTTTCCTATCATATCAGTGTATCACCCCGCACTGCTGCCATGCAGTTGTTCTCAAGCTCCTACTTAGGTAACAGCCTCTCCTGGCTGGAGTAAGCATGCTCACCTAAAGAAGGCATGCTGTGCCATCAATGTTCCTCTGTGACCACCTGGTGTCCCAGATAGGTAGGTCAGGTTTTCCTGCTTGTTATCCTATCAGCGTAGAGACAGTTAGCAAAGGGTGTGATTAGTATGCAACAGAAAAGGGCCAGTGCTAGGGGTTATATTAGTGTGTTAGTCTCTTTTAAGGGTTAGGTTAAGCATTAGAATTAGTGGTTAACTGTTAAGGCCACATTTTAAGTGTTAAGTGTTGTAAAGGGGTTAGAATTAAAGTTACAGTTTAGGGATCGGTTAAGTGCACAAGTAGGAAAGGGTTTAATATTAGGAGGAAACTTACTGTAGGAGACACTTTTTATGTTTTATACTATGCACACGTGTTCTCCACACTGACTGACCCCAGGCCGAACAATACCAGTGTCAGACCAGACTTCTGGAACAAATATAATGACTTGACTGCATATGTGCACATGAAAGACCGAGCAAATCCTGGGAAGGTGACAAATTGTGATGTGTTCTAGTCCTGGTCTAGCAGGGAACCAAGTGCCTATGCTGCAGGACACTGCCTGAGGGCAGATGATGTTGCAAGCCTAGTTGATGTCAGTCTCTACCAAAATATAACCAATGTAAGCTTAAAGAAAAAAGCTATATGGCAGGGTCCAGGGAGGGAAGTGTCTCAGAGAACAGATTTGAGTAGTTTGTGTTTTCAGATTTTGCACCATGAGGTGTTTATTAGAAGTCACTTTAAACATTGGCAAAGTAAAAGGTTTGTTTTGGCTGTTAATAAACTATTGGACAAGTTGTCACTGTGCTATAGAAAATTTTTCACTGCATAGTATACAAAATTAAATTTCCCTTTTCCCTGCACAGAATTCTATGTGCTTTTACAAGGTGAAACATTGTACGATTCAACCAGATCAGAAGTGACTGAATCATAATGCCTGTGGTAGAGTTACAGCTTACCCATTGCAAAAAGCAATAAAATCCACAGTAAAATAATTCCTACACGTGAACATTTTAGAAGACTATCTGTGAAGATTGATCAGTGTCATAGGATAAATCTTTACATAAAAAAATACTGGTGAGTTAAAGAGGAAGTAAACCCTGTCCGTTTTTTCTTTTATATATATATATATATATATATATATATATATATATAATGATCCTGCAATGTATTGGTAAGCCATACACATTTAAATATGAAAAAAATGAGTTTTAAAATGTTGTTTCTTCTTGGTATTGGCCGTGCCATCTTTACTACTGATCGATTAAACTTTTGTTGATGTAGTTTCTGCCCTTACTTTGTTTTCCTTTCCAAGACTAAACCAAGCCTCTATCTCGATTGCCGTTACTACGGCAAGCGAGCTAAGCCATCGACAACAGCAAATCCCTCTCTGTGCTGCTCTGATTCACTCCCCCTGTGTGACGTCTTATACAGTCACAAGGGGGAGAACCAGGAAGGAGAGGATGAGATCCCAGCACCACGAGACTTCTTTCTCTGTGCTGTTTCCAATGAAAGTGGATGGCATGCACAGGATAGGGAACGGCACAGATAGCATGCATTAAAGAATCTAAGGAATGCGCAGGCATGGCTGACGTCACCAAAGATTGCAGGACAATTTCTAAGGCAACAGAAATATTGAGTAAACTTTCACAGGCAGCGATCAGCTGCCTGTTCTATATAGATTAGAATGAGCTGAAGTTGTAGTGGAGAGTTTACAACCACTTTAAACCACTATCCAGTTTCTTGGTTTGTAATTGTAAATGGACTTGAAATCATATTAAAGATAGTTATTGTTAGGCGATGAGTGCCCTATTAGGTTCCCAGTCTAGAATGAATAGATTAGTAAAGAGGGCAAGGACCTCTTGTTAGTATGTGGTTTGGGAAAAAATATATGTGTAGCGCTATGACAAAGTCAAAATGTAATTATACGTGTCGCGATATAAATATCAAATCATATAAATGAGAAAGATATTCCCTAGTGATACATGAACATAAAAACCAAGTTCAAACAATAGAAAAATAAAATACAAGTGGACATAAAAAATAGAAAATAACTAAATAAATATATGTGAAAATTAAATAACTAATAGTCCTTCACAAATTTTGTGCAAGTGCTAAATATGTCCCGGACTGTGAAATCCAATATTGAATTTGCAGAAGAAAAAACTTTCAAAAGTGTACTCTTCACACATGCATCACCACCACCGTGAAAATGGAGGAGGCTTACCGGAAGACTTGGACTTAGCTAGGCGTACGCCCCCCAAGATTCGTAGGCTTATATATGGAATTCAACCCAGTAGGTATAGGTAATCCACGAACTCAACTTGCACCGCCGCGTCAATTAGGCGAAAAAATTCATTGGTATCCAGTAAGAAATGGAGTAGTGCTATCGTGCATGTAACCATAAAAATTGAAAACCAACATAGCATAATATTGTCACGAAAGGCACTTTAATGAATAAGCATATAAAGGAAAACTCACATTTTGGAGGTATCAAAACAGCATGTACATGTATAAAAAGCAAGCGATGTCTGCGAAGAAGTCCACCCAAGTTGAGTTTGTGGATTACCTATACCTAATGGGTTGAATTCCATATATAAGTCTACGAGACTTGGGGGCGTACGCCTAGCTAAGTCCAAGTCTTCCGGTAAGCCTCCCCCATTTTCACGGTGGTGGTGGTGATGCATGTGTGAAGAGTACACTTTTGAATGTTTTTTCTTCTGCAAATTCAATATTGGATTTCACAGTCCGGGACTTATTTAGCACTTGCACATAATTTGTGAAGGACTATTAGTTATTTAATTTTCACTTATATTTATTTATTTTCAATTTTTTATGTCCACTTGTATTTCATTTTTCTATTGTTTGAACCTGGTTTTTAATTTTAATAATGTTTATTGAAGATTTGCATCAGAACATAAATGATAAACAATCCTCAATACAAACAAGCTAAATCCACCCGTACATAGGCAAAGCCAAGCTAGACATACATGGATCTAGACCAGAATATACCAAAACCAATCTATAAAGCCAACAGGAAGTGCATTGAAAAAACATTGGTATTATCTTGTACCCATAACAACCAGTTCAGCCCCCGTGGGGGAGTATATGTCTAGTCAAAGCACATGAGCCACGGATCCCCTGGTGCCCCAAACGGGATCAAGCTGCAGACCAAGGGCTAGGCCCGCCCGCCAAGACCAGGACACTCCCCACCCATCCCTACAAAGTTCAGTTGCCTGGGATGCCCAAAGGAATTTTGGGCCAAAAACCAGCCCAGAACATCGCTGCCATCTCCAGTAGAACCCCATGTGGGGCCCATCCCAATACACCAAGGGAGGTGAAGAAGAAGAGAAGAGAGAAAACGTGTGAAAAAAAAAAAGAAAGGGGGGAGAGGAGAAAGAGAGGTAATGTAAAAAGCTGAATCAAGTGTTACCTGCCCTAGAAGACAAAGGACCAGGCTGCACTCCTGGAATAAGAGAAATATTACACAACGTCGCCCAAGGTTCCCAGATCAACCGGAATCTCTCCGTTTTGTCGTGCCACTTGGCCACTACTTGTTCTTGCACCATAATCCATGTTACCTTAGATCTGAACATCTTATATGAAACCGTGTGTTTCTTCCAGGCCTTAGCTATCGTAATTTTAGCCCCAAGGAAAACAAAAAACGCCAATTGCTGTAAATGTTTGGATAGAGCCGGGATGAAAAGATTTAGTAAGGCTAAACTGGGGTGTGGTAGTACAGCAGTCCCCGTAATGGAACTAACCGTACGAAACACTTTCCGCCAAAAGGAGCGGATGCGTGGACAGGACCACCAGACATGAAACATATCTCCTCCCAGACCACAACCTCTGAAGCACACTGGCGAGGAACCCGGAAAATTTTTTGCCAGCCTGGAAGGAACATAGTACCATCTAAACAGGACTTTGATACCTGCCTCAATTAGAGAAACATTAAGTATACCTTTGTGAGCTCTCATCGAGGCCCCAAACCACTGTTTCGATTCCCATGAGCAGCCCAAATCAGCTTCCCATGCGAGAGCATAAGGGGGCTTGTTGTCCTTCCCCATGAGAGCCGCGTAAATCAGGGAGATGCCCCCCCTCTGGTCCATGGCCTGCGCACATCATTGCTCATATTGCGTTATAAAAGGAGGAAGAGGTTTGGAAGTCCAAATGGAATTCAAATAGTGTGAGATTTGTGTAAATCTGAACATTTCCGAATCGGGCATATCTAGTTTCTTTTTGCAATGTGATAAAGAAAGAGGGCCGGAAGGGGAAAAGAAGTGTCCAATTCTGTATAACCCCTTATCCGTCCACCATTTAAAGGCTTCTATATTTTCCCCCGGGGGAAAATCCCCATTATGAAAAATGTGTGTTAGCGGTTTCAGTGGGGAGATCAACGAGTCCCGTTTGAATAGGTTGGAGCTAAGCGCCAATGAATGCGAAAGGGTGGGAGCCAGAATCGCTGGTCTGCGTTTGGGGCTACTACCCATCAGGAAATCTATTGTGTGGTGGGGAATAGATTGCCGTTCCATCAATAACCAGTCCGGTTTTACAGAACCCGAGAAAGCCATTGATATCTGGGCCAGTTGTGCCGCTTGATAATAACCCCACAAATTGGGAAGACCCAACCCCCCTTGAGATTTCAATCGGTAGAGTGTGGCTGAGGAGCACCTATAGCCTTTCTTCCCCCAGACAAACCTCACGATGTCCGTTTGTATTTTGTGAAGGAATGTTTTGGGGACTGGAATTGGGAGTGAACGGAACAAGTACAATAGACACGGTAGAAGAGTCATTTTCACCGCATTAATCCTACCCAGCCAGGAGATGCCACAACCGGACCAACGTACTAAATCCTCTTTGCATTTTTGCGCCATGTAGGGATAGTTAGCTTTGAATAATGTGTGTATATCGGAAGTGAGTTTTATTCCTAAGTATGGAAGCTGGGATTGTGCCCATGAGAAGGTAAAATTATTCGAAAGTTGTGATAGCATATCTGTGGATAGCGTAACATTCAGGGCTAAAGATTTCTCCATATTGACCCGGAGTCCCGAAATCTTACTAAAATCTAATAAAGTCCGGTAAATGATGGGCATGGAGGTCAGGGACGAAGTAACAAAAAGAAGGAGGTCGTCCGCATAAAGGGCGCATTTATGTTCGCAGGACCCGCACCTGACCCCCCTAATGTCGGGGTTAGAACGTAAGGCAATGGCTAAAGTTTCTATGGCTATGGCAAAAAGAAGCGGAGATAATGGGCACCCCTGTCTTGTCCCCCTACCAATACCGAACGTGTTAGAATATCTGCCCAACAGACGCACCTGAGCCGAAGGAATAGAATAAAGAGCCGATATAAGATTAAGAAAGTATTTTCCGCACCCCCATCTCTCCAGAATATCCATAAGGTACAACCAATCAATAGAGTCAAAGGCCTTATGAAGGTCAATGGACAGCAGAAACCCCTGTTGCGGGGAACCCCCGTCCCATTGTGCCTTTAGGAGTGAAATAATATCTACTGCGCGCCTAATCTGGTCTGGTCCTTGTCTCCCAGGGATGAACCCCACCTGATCTTTGTGGATATACCGGGAGATAAAGCATGAAAGCCTGTTCGCCAGTATTTTTGTCATTATCTTAATATCATTATTGATAAGCGATATAGGCCTAAAATTACCTACCACGCTGGCGTCTTTACCAGGTTTTGGAATCACCGAGATAAATGCTGAGTTCATGTCCGGAGGCATGGCAGTACCATCCCTGAGAGAGTTAAACATTTTCACCAGATAAGGAGCCAGAGAAGGGCCAAACTTCTTATAATAACCGTTGGAGAATCCGTCCGGACCCGGGGCAGAACCCACTGAAAGCGTTTTGATAGTGTCAAGTACTTCTGCCTGAGTGAACGGATCCTCCATAAGATCCCTGTGATCCTCTGAGAGCTTGGGCAGTGGGAGATCACTCAGGAGCCGCTCCCGAGCACCCTTGGAGGGACTAGTCCCCTGCTTGTATAAGTCCGAGTAGAACTTCAAAAAAGTGTCCATGACTTTAACAGGATTCTGAGAGAGGTCCCCTGACTGAACCCTGATTTTAGGGAAAGACTGAGATCGTGGCTTGGGGGTCAGTTTTACTGCTAGGCGTGAGCCCACCCTGTCTTTTTGTGCATAGAATTTAGCCCCCGTCCAAGTAAGATGTTGAGCAGCCGCTGTAGTTAAGGACATATTCAGTCGGGCCTTGACCTCGTCTAGTTTGGCTAATGAATCTGCCGTAGGGCGCTGTTTGTGTGTTTTAGCTAGGGAACGGAACTCCTCCGTGAGTTTGAGAGTGTCAGCCCGGTGTTGCGCTTTGAGATTAGAGGACAACTGTATCAGTTTGCCTCTCATTACAGTTTTATGTGCGGCCCACAAAGTAACCGGCGTCACCTCCCCGGTATCATTCAGCTCAAAGTATTCTCGAATAGCAGCCTCCAACACTGCGCTATGTGCAGGATCGCTCAAAATGGATTCCCGGAGACGCCAACATGGGTGGCTCCCGGAGCCCATAGGTCTCCTGGACACTACAACCACCATGGAGTGGTCCGATAAGGACGAGTCCAAGATCCTTGCAGTAACCAGCAGAGGGACCGTCTGGGGTTTCGTAAAAATGTGATCTATTCTGGCATAGGTGTGGTGTGGCGCCGAAAAATGTGTATAATCCTTCGCCCGAGGATTCATCTCCCGCCAGGAGTCAATCAGACCACCTGAGTGGAGCATGCGAGCAATGCTAATGCTCTGTTTCGATGGACGCTTGGGTTTTGACCCACCAGATCCCGATTTATCCAGAGAAAAGTCAAATGCTACATTCGAGTCACCTCCAATAAACACCGTGCCCTGAAGGCGGTTCTGTAGCTTCCTCAGCATGGATGCAAAAAAGGAGCTTTGGCCCTTATTGGGTGCATAGTAGGAAACAAAAGTGTAGCATTCCCCATCTATGTGTCCCGAAACCAGAATATATCGACCCTGGGGGTCCTGAACAATCTCAGGTTGGGAGAGGTTTATATGTTTGGAGAAACACACTGCCACCCCTCTAGTCTTGTTTTCCGCGGAAGCCAAAAAGAACTGAGGATAGTGCTGATGTAAAAATGTGGGTTTGAAAGAGGAAGGGAAGTGCGTCTCCTGTAGTAATAGAATATCCGCATGTATGGATCGGTAATGTTCTAGAATCTTCCTACGTTTTAGTGGGGAGTTAAGGCCTTGAGTGTTATGCGAGACAAGTTTAAGGGTGGGCGCTTTAGCAGGTGTGTCAGCCATGGACCAGAGGGGGGAGACCCACGCAACTGAACAAGAACTCACCGCTCCCATGAAGAGGGCCACGCTGTGGGCGAATCCAGAACCACCAATAGGTCCCATAAACGTCCAGGAGTGCAGGCCGGATGTCGTAAGTAAAGTCGCCTTGTCTGCAATAAACATGAGGAGAAAGGAGAAGGAAAGAGATGAACAAGAAGAGGGACAAACAATCATAGGGAGAAAGAACAGCAGCATGAGGAGAACCATGTCGCAATACCATTGTGTTGTCAGAAAAATACATACAGGGGACCCCGTCCCCATCCTCCCCCCTGAGCGGTCGGAACCCCTCCAACCAACTCTCATCCGTAAATGGAAGGGGCAACCCCAGAAAAGGTTACCCCGAAAATGGCCCAGAAGCTTAAACAATACCTCTGAGCCAGGGGGAGAGCACTAAATCCACCACCGCCCCGCCACCTTAACTATATAAACTGTGGAGCTGCCACGGGCTCCTATCGAAAATGTAAACCGAGCGCCCCTCAAGAATTCTAACAGTGGAGCAGCACTCCTATACCTATAGCAAAGGGAATGGCCCATTTCTTGCTCCAGACCCACCATCCCCCACCCCCCCCCCCCAAAATAGAGACGGTGGAGAAATGGCCATACCCTTATCAGACCAGTACCTAGGGGCCGTAAAGGACTATTTCAAACAAAGATTATGAAAATATGCATATCCCTTAAAGCATTCCCTGCTACCACAGACAGTAAACCTAATATTATCCCCGATAAGGCATATACATTACAGGCCCTTCCGATATGAGAAGAGTTCGCTGTACCGGTCGTTCGAGTCCAGAATAGCAAGGCCTGAGACCTCAACCTGAAACTAAAAGAAGTTAACCTGGACCAAGGTTATAATGCAAAAAATACAAGAATACAAAAATACAAAAAATGCAAAGATGCAAAAATGTCAAAGCCCCCCCCCCTATAAAGATACATGGCGAAAGGAGAGCAAAAAATCAGACAACATAGGGAGGGGAAGAAGGCCCCAAAACATATTTCAGAACATGTGAAGACTTCCCACCCGCAACCCTCTAGATAGAGGAGGGGGCCAAGAGAGTCCCAAAAGACCCCCGAGTCCCGTGGCCCGTGCCACAATCAGGGGATCCCCGAAAAAGAGGAAGTTCATCCCCATATGGGGAAACTAAAATAGTCTCAAGGTGGCAGATTTTCTTTGGATCGTTTGGAGCTTTGTGTCAGCCAGATCTGCTGTAGCGGGCTCGCTGGGGGAGGCCTCTTGGTTGACGCTGGGGTACCCCTGGTGGAAGGTTCCGTTGTGGGTTCCAATTGTAGCAGACCTAGTCGAATCAAAAGTTTTTCGCCTTCCTGGAACGAGGAGAATCCAAAGCTTTTGTTCTTGTAAGAAAAATTCAGCCTCAAAGGAAACGACCATCTGTAAGCGATTTCTTTGTCCAACAAAACTTGTAGCAAAGGTTTAAACGACCGTCTCCTCTGTATAGTGTATGGGGAGAGGTCAGCGAATAGCTGGATCTTGTGACCCTGGAACGAGAGATTTTCTGCATATCTGGATTTTCGCATGACCTCCTCCTTCAACGAGTAATAGTGCAGCTTGACTATAATGTTCCTGGGTAAACCGTCAGAGCGGGGGGCCTGGAGAGCCCTATGTGCTCTATCCAGTTCCAGATGGCGATCCGGGATGTCAGGGATCAAATTCTTTATGAGAGATCTCACCACCTTGTGTACCTCTTTTTCAGATTCTGGGATCCCCCATACCCTAAAATTGTATCTTCTCGACCTGTTTTCGAGGTCATCGATTTTTGCAAACGCAGTCTCTAGTTGGTCCTGAACCTCCTCCAATCTAGCCGAATTCTGATTGATCCGGGATACAGCCTGGTCAGTTTTCCCTTCCACAGTGTCCAGCCTCAGACCTATTTGCTGCAGATCTGCATGTATAGAGGTAGTGATCTGATTTGCCTGAATAGCTAGGCTTTTGGAAAGCATATGTGAGAAAGCAGTCATCATGGAGGGAAAGTCTGTGGGGGGAGGGAAATCTTCCTGTGCCTCACTGACTGCCAGCAGCATGCCTGTATGGGGATCCCTCATAGGTGTAGTGGGATATCCTGCACTCAATCCCCCCAGCAAAGACTCAGTGGAAGAGGGAGAGTTAACTGATGGTAAAGGGGCACAGTCTGTACCTTGAAAAGGCAGCCGTTCCTGGTCCTGGTCCGCTATGGAAACTTCCTGGGGAGCTGTGACTGGGAGGCCTCGTGTAGCCGCCGCCATGTTGGCGTAACTGACAGGGCCGGTTTCGGCTTTCATACGGCCGGACAAATCCTTTCTGGCGCTCGGGGACGCCATCCGCGGGTTCCCTGAGTGTTCCCCCACTTGAATCTGCTGTCAGGTACAGTGTGAGGGCGCTCTGGTGGCTCCGGTGGTTAAAGGGGTTGTAAAGTAAAATTTTTTATTTTTTTAAAATAACAAACATGTCATACTTACCTCCACTGTGCAGCTCGTTTTGCACAGAGTGGCCCCGAACCTGCTCTTCTGGGGTCCCTCGGTGGCTGTCTCTGCTTCCTCCCGCAGGTGCTTCTCGCGTTAATGCGAGCTCCCTCGCATTGGTGAGAAGCACTGCGGGCGCGCTCCCGTGATACAGCCGGCGGCTATAGCCGCTCGCTGTATCACAAGGCCCCGCCCCCCGGCGCGCTGCGTCATTGGATGTGATTGACAGCAGCACGAGCCAATGGCTGCGCTGCTTTCAATCCATCCACTCCAGCCAATCAGCGGCCAGGCTGAGCGGCGAAGAGGACGGCGGGGGCGAGCGCGGGATTTTCGAGGGGTCAGGTAAGTAAAATGGGGGGACTGGGGGCGCCAGCAGTGTGAGATGTTTTTTCACCTTAATGCATAGAATGCATTAAGGTGAAAAAACATTTACCTTTACAACCCCTTTAAAGCAGGGCAGCGGTGGAGCGGAGCTCTAGATGCCGGCGGCCATCTTGGGAAACCCCGCGCATGCCCTTGAACCTGGTTTTTATGTTCATGTATCACTAGGGAATATGTTTCTCATTTATATGATTTGAGATTTATATGGTGATACGTATAATTCCATTTTGACTTTGTCATAACGCTATAAATATATTTTCTATTTTGTTTATGCTTTTTTGTCTAGAAGCTGTGTTGGCAGCTTGATCAAAGTTTTCTTAATCACAGCGCAGTATACACCAAATGTGAGGGGTTAGCTTGGCAGTGGGTGTGTGTGACCCCCTGGATGGGTTCACAACACAAAATCAGGCACAGCAGACAGCGTTGTAGGTGCAAAAAAAAAAAAAAAAGATGCGGTTTATTTATGCTACATGCAGTGAAACATATAACAGCCAAACAAAAATAAAACATGAAAATAAATCCTGGTCAGCTTGACCTCTAATTACACACTTAGATTCCCTATCTAACAACTGAGTGCAGCCTTGTGCTGCACCAGTCCCTGTCTCTGTTGTAGAGGTTTGCCACACAGGCGTTAACTCACCGCACAGAACAGGTGTCACACTCCCCAGTCTATACAACACAAAACTGGTTCCAGGATGGAGCATCTCCCTAAGCATGCTGGGGTTTTTTGTAGAGGTCTTAATGAGCCCACTTACTTCAGCTGGGCTCATTAACTCTTCCCCTCTAATTGTAAAAGTCTGCATAAAGCCTGAATCTAGGGCACACATATTTCCCATCCTGGATACAACCAGGTGACTTTACCTGCGTGCTGCCACACAAAACACTAGTATGTGGTTTGGGGATAGGCGGAGTTGTAGGTCTTAAGCCGTGCACAGACAATCAGATTTTCCGAATTGTGTAATAACAGGCTGTTGGTGGAAAATCCAACCATTTGTATGCTCCATCGGACAATTGTTGTTGGATATTCCGCAGACAAATGTTGGATGACAGGCTTTAAAATTTTCCATGGACAAATGTCTGTTGTCTGATTTTCTGAGCGTGTGTACACAAGTCCATCAGACAAAAGTTCAAAGTACAAACACGCATGCTTGGAAGCAAGAGCTGAAAGCAGTCGGTCTTGTAAACTAGTGTTCATAATAGAGAATTAACATTCGAGACGTGGCAAATTATAAAATCTTGAAATGCAGCGCACATTCTCTTCTTTGCTGGTGATACTGATGGAGTTATGGCAAACATATTTTAAAAGGCTTTTATTTTCTAGTAATATTAAGAATAATATTATTATGCTTTTTTTTTGGGAGGGGGGGCAAGTCACCCCCAAACCATTATCCCATAGTTTTTAAGATCAAAGATACAACTATGTTGGTGTTCCTTGTCAATTTTACATTGTATTTTTTTAAATGTAACTGCCTACTCCCAAACTGTCATTTGAAGTAAAACACATAGCCAAGTATTATTCTACACAATTTTTTTGTTGTGCATTAAAAAAGAAAGCAAATAAAATTAGACATGCTATAAATTACCGTATATACTCGAGTATAGGCCGACCCGAATATAAGCCGAGGCCCCCAATTTACCCCCAAAAAAACTGGCAAACTTATTGACTCGTGTATAAGCCGAGGGTAAGACATGCCTGTCCATCCCTGTGTGTGTGTCCGTCCATCCCTGTGTGTCCGTCCATCCCTGTGTGTCCGTCCATCCCTGTGTGTCCGTCCATCCATCCCTGTGTGTGTGTGTGTCCATCCATCCATCCATCCCTGTGTGTGTGTGTCTCCATCCATCCATCCATCCATCCCTGTGTGTGTGTGTCTCCATCCACCCATCCATCCCTGTGTGTGTGTGTATCCATCCGTGTGTGTGTGTGTGTGTGTGTGTGTGTGTGTGTGTGTGTGTGTGTGTGTGTGTGTCCAGCCTACCTGTGTCCCGAGCCTTTGTCCCGAGCCTCCGTCCCGTGCCTTGCCTCCTTGCCTCCGTGCCTCGCCGCCGTGCCTTGCCTCCGTCCCGTCCTGTCCCGTCCCGTGCCGTGCCTTGCCTTGCCTCCGTCCCGTGCCCTCTTCGTGGGCGCCTCGGCGGCCATTGTAAAATTCAAAAGCTGCGCCGCCGCCTTCGCCTGTGATAGGCGGAACACTGAATTTCCCAGCAGCCTGTGTTCCGCCTATCACGTACATCGTATCATCCTCGTCCGTAGTACGAGGATGATACGATGTCCGTGATAGGCGGAACACAGGCTGCTGGGAAATTCAGTGTTCCGCCTATCACAGGCGAAGGCGGAGCCGGAGGCGCGGCTTTTGAATTATAGAATGGCCGCTGTCTGTCTGCTCGACACGCTGATCGAGCGGGCAGACAGCGATGACTCGAGTATAAGCCGAGGGGGGCACTTTCAGCCTCAAAAAAGAGGCTGAAAATCTTGGCTTATACTCGAGTATATACGGTAGCCAAAAAGTGCATTCTATGCATCCAAAAATATAGAAAATATACCAAATCAAATCATTATTCAACCAAAAAATAAAATAAAAGCCTCATGCATGTGTCCTGCTTCTTAATATAGGGGGTCAACAATGGCAAGAGTTGGTGAAAGCAGGGGTCCATAATCTGGAGATAACTCAGAAAATCATCCAGGTTATTTTCCTGGAGCTCCTGCAGCAAAGGCATATGACATAATTGGTCATGATTAATAAAGCAACCAATTTTTGGTCCAAGAAATCCTCCTCTTCCTGTTCCTGGACTGAACTTGGGTCAAAGCAATAACTCCAAGGCCAATAATAAATAACACATTATCTTCTACGATTCTGCAACATGTCTGGTTGATGAACGGCCATTCAGAAACAAACTGAAAGGCACAAAATAAAAACCATAAACTGAAAAGCGCTAAATGAAAAGCGCAAAATGAAAAGCGCACATCAACACTCACCAAACTTCTACTAACATGAAATTAGCAGAAGGAGCCCAAAGGGTGGCTCTAAAGAGCTGAAAAATCACGTAGTATGTCACTATGTTCGTGTTTGGCCAACAATTCTTTGCCGTTTGTATGCAAGACAAAATCCAGGCACATGCCTTCGGACAAAAGTCTGAGGTTGTGTCTGCGGAAAATCCAATCATCTGTATGAGGCTTTAGAGTGGTTATGGTGTCTTCAAGGAAGTGGGATTCTAGAGATGGTTCAGCTGCATTTTTGTTTAGAAATATCACCTTTAGATGGACTAATCTTACAAATTTAAGCACAGTACACTCACCTCCACTTTTGTTAAGCAAAGTCTTATCTATGTACATTGCAGGGATTTTTTTAACAAACTTTCTTGCAATCAGATTGCATAACTTTTTTTATTCTGAAGTAATAGCTGTTTGTGTGTCTGTCATGTTGTGCACTTAGTCACTGAATCTTCATGGGAGTGATTTCATTATATCTCTCAGCTGCTGCTTTCCCAGAATTGAAGTAGCTCACCAAAATATATATTGAGAGATTTGATCACTGGGAGGCACTGTCAATAATTTTTTCACGGCACAGAGCTCCTCAAGGCCTAAGATCAGACCTAGGAAGGGCCATACATGTAGTATATTATAGAGAGACAACTTAGAGCTGACTGTGCCGGGTGAGAGAAAAAGCAAAGTCAAAATAACTTGATTTATTTCCCCTAGATCAACACCACAGATACATAAAACCTCCAATGACTGGCCAAGCCAAGCCAGTGCACCACCACAAACTATTTGCACTTCTCTTTTAAGTGTTTCAAAATACAAAATTTACAGGCTACGGAGGCCAGGGAGAAGGCAAAAGCAAAATGGATTGCATGCACTGGATTACCATTCAGAATGATCTGCTGCTCTATGCTGCCTGTTTCGGGAGATGCTCTGCCTGGGTCTTCTGTGGCATTTTGAAAGAAACTGATAGACTGGCTGCTTAGATGTGGATGGTGATTCTTCCACTTCCTGTGATTTTTCAATATTCTCCTCTTCTTAAACATCATCTTCAGAACATTTGTTCGATTTTTGATTTTCAGACAGATTCTCATCTTGTAAGTGGGCCAATGTGGATTTTCTTATGGCATACTTTTCTGCCTTCTTAAGCAGTTCCTGAATATTCTCATCCACCACATCAACAACAGCTGCTGCATAACATTTCATCAGTTACTTGGATCTAAGAATGAATGAAGAAACATGCTGGCTTACATTCTCTTTCATTTTCTGTGCAATTGTGGCACGGTCTTGGTAGCTAGTGTTCTGTTTAAAGTCCTCAATGTGGCAGAGTAGAGAGTAGATCAAAGAGGGCAGAGACATGGACATGGGGTCACTCTGGAGGGTTTTAGTATGTTCTGCTATGCAAAGGGCAGCAGTAGGTCATGCAATGAGGTGAGCTTTTTCCCATTTAACTAGGAAGCAAGCTGTGTCCCATCTCATGTTGTTTGCGATTTAGCAGTCCGACTCATTCAGTAGTTTGTTCAAACCATAAACAATAACATGATATTAGGTGTTTTTTTTTTACTACAGGAGTGTAAAATGAGTTTTGGAATTCTAGAGAAATGCTTAATGCATTATTTAACTAAACATATTCAATTTTAGTAGACTAAAATGTATTGGAGATTTAGTCAACTAATTATGACTAAAACTAAAATAATTGCAGAAGACTAAAACGGGACTAAAACTAAAATGCCATTTCAGTCAAAAGACTAATACTATAACTAAATTGAAATCTGCTGCCAAAAGCACTGGTTTGTACACAGCATGAAGCACAGCATAAACAAACAGTAATGATTAAAGCTGGCAATACACTAGTAGAATTTGGTTGAAAGATTTTCATTTTCAGAAACTTTGTTCGAATTTCTAATCTTTATGGTGGCCAAATAAATGTTTGTTTGTGACCACAGTGAGAATTTGAAAGAGCAGGGAGAATTTTTTCTTGAAGGAGCACATTTCTAACAGGGTATATAGAGTTTGTATTTGCATTTAGATATGGCTATTTTCAGCTTGCAGCCAGTAAGTGGTGAGCTCCCCAGATAGCAAGCAATTTGCTGCAAGTTTGAAAATGACTTACTAAGCTATTGATAAACTTGCCAGGCTTAAAAGGTTTGTTGCACAAGTGCAGCAAGTCCACATTGCATGACTACAGATCAACTTTCTTTGCAAACATTCTACAAGTCTGCTGCAAGTTCTGATTCTGTTATGTTGTGCAATAGTCATCCCACCACAGGGGGTCACTGTGGTTGGATTTTCTTGCTACAGACTTTTCTCTTGCCAGAGACTTGCCATGCAAATTTTCTACAGATTGGAAATGTGTAAACTAGAACTTGTGCTTCAAGTGCTCTGCAAGTGTACAACTTGCCAGTAAAAATGTGTGACAATTCAACACTGCCATAAATATGTGGCAAGTTATTCTTGCTATCTGAGTTGAGTACTTACAACCACTGATATCACCCAGACCATTCACCTACAGTGCCATGCAAAAGTATTCACCCCCCTTGGCATTTTTTGTGTTTTGTTGCCTCACAACCTGGAATTAACATTGTTTGTGGGTTTGCATCATTTAATTTACAGAAAATGCCTTTTTTTTATTGTGAAGCAAACAACAAATAGGACAAAATAACAGAAAAATTCAATGTGCATAACTATTCACCCCCATAAAGTCAATACTTTGTAGAGCCACCTTTTGCGGCTATCACAGTTCCAAGGCACTTTGAATAAGTCTCTATGAGCTTATTACATCTTACCACTTAGATTTTTGCCCATTCCTCTGTGCAAAACTGCTCCAGCTCCTTCAAGTTGGATGGTTTGCGCTTGTAAACAGCAATCTTTAAGTCTGACCACAGATTTTCTATTGAATTGAGGTCTGGGCTTTGACTAGGCCATTCCAACATATTTCCAACACATTTACATGTTTCCCGTTAAACCACTCAAGTGTTGCTTTAGCAGTGTGTTTGAGATCATCATCCTGCTGGAAGGTGAACCTCTGTCCTAGCCTCAAATTACACACAGAGTGGTACAGGTTTTCTCAAGAATATCCCTGCATTTAGCACCATTCATCTTTCCCTCAACTCTGATCAGTTTCCCAGTCCTGACTGCTGAACAACATCCCCACAGCATGATGCTCCTACTGCCATGTTTCACTATAGGGATGGTGTTCTTTGGGTGATGTGATCTGTTGGGTTTGTGCCAGACATAGCGTTTTCTTTGATGGCCAAAAAGTTAAATTTTAGTCTCATCAGACCAGAGCACCTTGCTCCATACATTTTGGGAGTCTCCCACATGCCTTTTCGCAAACTCAAAAGGTGACTTTTTTTTTTGCTGAAAGTAATAGCTTTCTTCTGGCCACTCAAGTCAAGAAAAAACCCTCCCCCCAAAATACCCATCAGTCTCTTATATGAACATGCAGCAGCAAGCCAGGTAAGGGGAGACATGCGTGAGCCCTCCCTGAACCTTACCACATGCCACACAACATCAACAACGGGGGGTATCTTGAGGGGACACCCTGGCAAAGCTCTTTGTCCCCATGTTGATTAGGGGCCTTTTCCCCACAACCCTGGTCCGTGGCATGTGGGGGTCTACAGGTGGGGAGCTTATCGTAATTTGGAAGCCCCCTTTACCAATAAGGGGCACTCATATGCTGTACATATTACCTCTACTCATACAAATAAACATGTAAAGTGCATATAAAAATCCATGTCAATCATGATTTCCAGTGCCCAATGACACCAAAAGAAAAAAAGCTCCTGCCAACACAGGTATGAACCTGACAACTGCTTGCCTGCTACTGACAGCTTCAGTGGATGACAGTTGATATATACAAAGGGCATGGTCTCCTGGGTGTTGTTATTGGCCACATATGAAAATTATCATTATAGGTTAATGACATCACTGGATTCCATGGGATGTGACATTTTGGGAGGGACTGCACATATTTTTAACATACGTTTTTTTTTCTGCATGCAGTACTCCTTAAAATTCATACCAGGGCCTTATTTAGGATAAGGGTCTGAGATCAATTAATGGAATCCCTGACCATTTGTTTACAAACAGAACAAAGCAGCTGAGACTCAAGTTGCCATTTTGCCGGGCAACTAAGCACACTTTTTTCTTTGTAAATGTCAGTTTTTCTGTAGTAGGTTGTATACATCGCACAGAAGGGCCACTTCACAAGCAAGGTCAGGGAACACCCCCAGGCATTTAACAGAGTTTTGCATTTTAAAATTTTCACTTAAAACATTATTAAAATCACTGCTCCCTGGCAAATGGAATTTTTGCAAACAATATTTTTGCTTTAAAATTACCCCCAGAACAGTGTCTAGCCCCCAATGTCATTTGTTTGACAATCCCTATTATCCTAGAAAATGAAAATATAAGTTTGATAAACAGTTGCGCTAATATCATATGACATAGAAAATTGCAAGGACCATATTTAATCTATAGGTCTTTTGTGTTCAGACATTTTGTATTTTGCACATGTTCTGGCAGCAAAAGGGTTAATAATGAATAAAGTGGCACTAATGTGACATTGCATGTATGTGCGGGGCACTGTGGTGAGGCCCCCTTAGGCGGTGGGATGATGATGCCCTGCACTTAGAGAATATCCTTTGTTTTTCAAGTTGATTGACACGGGGCACCATTTAACCTGGAAGACTGAGGAAATCTAGCGGTGGAAAGAAATTTCTGTGGGGGAAAATGTCGAAGAGGAGGTAAATATTGTATTTAGAGCTGGTTTTCATGGGATGCCTTTTTGAAAAAAAATGTCCAGAGTTGGACTTTATATCCTAAGTCATGTGACTGTCCACATTTCTAAACAGGTATTTCAAGTCTCTTTAGGAATCAAATTAAACGTTCATTCGTGGCATATCAAGCCTTGATAAGCAGTAGCTGTTGCCAACATATTTATAAACATCTGTATTTAATTATCTGTCACAAATACGTGGAAGAAGATTTATTCAGACACAATAGATGTTTTATGCATGCAGTCTCATCAACAAACCATATGCTCATAGAGAGCCTGATTTAGTAAACTTATGTGTGTACACTTTGTGAATCATCCATGCACCAACAACCCAAAGGTATCCTTTCTTTATTGATAGCTTTGAAGTACGAAACCATTTGAACCTCAGCTTATGTTGTTGTCAATTTCCTATTAAGGGGGTGGGGGTGCAATTTCCATTTGATTCCTGTAGTAAAAGCAAACTGGTTTATGTGTCCCTTGATCCACTGAAATCATACATTCCGAATTTCTCCACCCAAGGAACTCAAGCAGCACAGGCTAGCCAAAGTGGAACTCAAGATAATCTGATGACCAGCAATTCTAAAGATTGTGGAGAAAGGTGTTATTTTTGTTCACACTTCTGCCAACTTTCCAAAGAGGTTCCTGGGTAATTCACAGCACAATGGTCTAGTGGTTAGCACTCTCACCTAGCAATAAGAAGGGTCGCTGGTTCAAATCCCAGTTTGCATGTTCTGCCTGTGTAGGTTTCCTCTGGGTACTCTGGTTTCCTCCCACAATCCAAAGACATGCAGGTAGGTTAATTGGCTTCTGTCCAAAATTGCCCTAGTATATCAATGGAGACCTTGGATTGTGGGCTCCTTGAGGGTAGGGAATCATGTGAGTGTGCAATATACAGGGATAGGGACAATTGTAGACACCTCACTCAGGTTGAACTGGATGGGCTGGTGTCTTTATTCAACCTTACTAACTATGAAACTATGAGCATGAATTGATGAGTAGTTCTTGATAGGAATACCAAACACCTTCTTAGGATGGTGACTGCCCTTATTTTGCTGTGAAAAAAAGACAACAATTTTCACAGCTTTGGACATTTTTTAACCCCCCACCAAGGGTTTAAATAAAATAAACAAATCTTTTTTTTTTTATAAAAATCAGCTCTCACCGCAACACTCCCACTATCATTGGTGCTGCCCACCTTCCCCACAATAATTCAATTTCAACACTAGATGTACTCAGCTCAGGTATCATGATGTGTGTCATAGATACTGCCAAAAAAAGAGAAAACGAGACAGAGAGATAGAGAGTGAAGAGCAGAGGTTAAGGGGAAAGGAAAAGGGAAGGGATGGGATGGGGAAGGGAAGGGAAGGGAATGGAAGGGAAGGGAATGGAAGGGAAGGGCCTAATTTACTCATTATTAATAAGGATAGATAGATAGATAGATAGATAGATAGATAGATAGATAGATAGATAGATAGATAGATAGATAGATAGATAGATAGATAGATACTGTATATAGATAGATAATTAGATAGTGTTTCCTCATCTTTTTATCTTCCTACTTCAGTGTTGATGACATCATTGGTACACAATGAAGTCTGGCCTGCCTGGCACATGACACATACACAGATAATGTTGTTAATCAGACCTGTTTAGTTCTTAATAAGCAGGGAGGGACCAGGTCACCCTTCAGGGTAGAAACTTCATACAGCAAACCTTTTCTTTTCCTGATAAGAAGCAGCACATCTTATCGCTTGGACCATGTACACCACAACATGGGGCATTCTCATTGTCCTTTTTGGTAAGAACCCTTAGGAATTATTATATTATGTGTGGCAAATGGGATGCCTTCTTTATATAATTATTTTTCTTTAAATTGAAGCACAGTTGTATGTTCTCCTTTACTCTTGTTATATTAATACAATCAGCACTGTCTCTTGGAGTCCTTAGCCAGATCCTTTTAGTTTAGTATGCATTGTTGGATCTTGTGTTTTTGTTATCAGAAATCGATTTAAATCTTGTGGTTATTCAAACTATAAGTATAATTTTCCTTAACAATGTATGTTATAGTTATACTATTAAAAGGCAAAATTGTAGAAACTGGCTAACTCCCAGGGTGTAACTGTTGAAAAGGGCTTCATAGAGTTAAGGTCATCGGAAATATTATTTAAATGAAGGATCAATTATAATTTGTTAACCAAGATAGCACAATAGATGTTTATGTTAAGACTTAAAGTGGAACTACAGATCTACTGTTATTCACTGTGAACAGGAAGACTTTTAAAGAGGAGGTAGAGTCTTCATCTTTAATTGTACCTACAGGTAAGCCTATAATAAGGCTTACCTATAGGCAGTGGCGTAGCGTGGGTTGTGCGAGGGGGGCCATGGCCCCGGGCACAACATTTATGGGGGCAAAATCCCGCCTCTGTCCCCCAAACTTTCTATTTCCTGTGTCTCCCATGCCTAAGCTCCAGCCAGCATGTTTCGTTTCAGACTGCCCCTGCAAATGGGGCAGTCCTCTTCCATCTCCGGCTTGGCGCTGATGTCATTGTAGTGCGCTGGACACCTTCGACTCAGCTCGGCTCACCTGGTCCTTGGTTCCTCCCTTTCCATAGACAAGGCTCTGTTTGGCAGACCCCCCCCCCCCCACCCCCAGCTTGGCCTAAGCTGGCCCCACATCCTCCCGTGCCGCAGGTACCACCATCTTCTGGACATGTGTAGTGTAGTTGGTGTTGTAGTGGTAAGTGTACTGTAGTGGGTTTTGTAGTAATCAGTGTAGTGTAATGGGTATTGTAGTGGTCAGTTTAGTGTACTGGGCATTATAGTGGTCGGTGTAGTGTAGTGGGTATTGTAGTGGATATTGTAGTGGTCAGTGTAGTGTAGTGGATATTGTAGTGGTCAGTGTAGTGTAGTGGGTATTGTAGTGGACAGTGTAGTGTAGTTTACAGTGTAGTGGGTATTGTATCGGTCAGTGTAGTTAGTGGGTATTGTAGTGGACAGTGTAGTGGGCATTGTAGTGGACAGTATAATGGGTATACCCTGATCTGTGAGGATGAGCTATATACTCTGTCCTGTGATGCTGAGCTGTATACTCCTGGAACTATGGGTGGAAGTATGTGAAATACAGGGGATGGAGTGGGTGGATTCTATAAGGGATGGGGCTTAAGAGAAGTTGGAGGGGTCAAAAAGGAAGGATAGGGTCTGGCATCCCCCCATTCTAAAACTTTACCAACCGCCACTGCAGGTAGGTTAGTGTAGGAATCTGGCTGGTCGGATGCTGATAACCCACACTACGCCACTGCCTGTATGTATTGTAAATATCTCCTAAACTTGCACTGTTTAGGAGATATTTACTATAGACGCCAACATCATTGGCTCATGCATCTCCAGTACGTAAAATATGGCTGGCCTGATCCCTGTGTGCCGGGAGGACTATCTCCTGCACATGTGTAGAAGTGATTTCATCTTGTGCCAGCCAATGCAGATGGCTGACAACTGGCACACAGAAAAAGATGGCAGTGCTGGCAAGGGACAGGGACTATTGGGGGAAAGTGGGTATTACTACCTTTAGTTTTGCTTTAAAGTGGTTGTAAAGGCACAAGGTTATTTATCTTCATGCATTCTATGCATAAAGATAAAAAAAAATTACTTCTGTGTGTAGCAGCCCCCCAAGCCCCCCTAATACTTACCTAAACCCCCCCTCTTGATCTAGTGAGGTCCACAAGAGCCTTACCTCTCCAGGGACTTGCACACCTAATTGGCTTTTGGCAGCAGCGGGAGTCATTGGCTCTCACTGCTGTAAATCATAGCCAGTGAGCCAATCAGGATATGGAGGCGGAAGAGCCGAGCCACAGCTTCATTTGTGAATGGACACACAGAGCCGCGGCTCGGGAGTGTGCCTGTTTGGGTGCTCCCACAGCAAGCTGCTTGCTGTGAGGGCACCCGTCAGAAGGAAGGAGCCAAGAGAACTGACAGGGGACCCGAGAAGAGGAGGGTCTGGGCTGCTCTGTGCAAAACCATTACACAGAGCAGGTGAGTATAACATGTTTGTTATTTAAAAAAACAATTTTTTTTTTATCATTTTGGATGGTGTAAAGGAGGGTTATAACCCCTGTTAGTTTTTTTTGTGGTTTTATTTTTGCCATTTTGTCCAATTGGGGTGAATTCCCTTCACTTCCTGCCCAATAGCCAAGATGGGAAGTGAGAGAGATCCCTTAAAAGTGAGGGAATCCCTAGTTGTCACCAAGATCACCAGAACTAGTGTCCACAATGGGATTTCCCCCCCTAGTACTGTTCTGGGGACAACCCACAATTTGGTATTTTTTTTTCACTGTTGATGATATTTACTATTTTTGGTCACCTCTGGGCATTTGGGACTAAATCCAGCAAGAGAGCTGTAGGAGAGAGGGGGTGCAGGTGGGATGAGGCACGAGGCACTCTATGGTTCAGGAAATGTCACACCGTCTGCTTTCTCTTGTTTGGTGCCAGGCCTGGAACTAACCTAATGTCTAATGTGAGGGTGCAGTAAAACATGTCAAGGAGCCAGAGGATGAAAAGTCAGCAGGGCAGCGGATAGGCTCAGCAGTTTGTAGGGCAGTCTACAGGGGTTAGCAGTGTGAGAGACAGGACTCAGCAGGGCAATGTACAGAGTTGGTGAGGTGGAGGGCAATGTACAGAGTCGGTGGGGTGCAAGGCAGAGGTCAGTAGTAAGTGAGGCAGAGGACAGATTTTGCCTAACAGTGGAAACTTAAAGTGGTTGTAAACCCTTACAAACCAACTTTGACCTACAGGTAAGCCTAGATTAAGGCTTACCTGTAGGTCCAAGAAATATCTCCTAAACCTACACAGTTTAGGAGATATTTTCCGAAAGACAGGCACCGCTCTCTACGGTGCATGTGCCATAGACAGCGGCGGGCAGGCGCACTGAGCGCGCCGCGATCAACTGCGATATGCCGTGAGTGGCGGCTCCCGTGCGCATGCGCGGGAGTGACGTCATCACGGCTTCACTGAATGACAGCGCTGGAGCAGCGAGACCCACCGAGAAGATGGATGCGCCGGACTACAGGGGACAGCGGTGACATCGCTGGCTCCTGTGTCAGGTAAATGACATATAATGGACTACTATGCGATGCATAGTAGTTTATTATGCTTTACCTTTGCAGGGAATCAAAGAGGAAGTAAACTCATCAGGGTTTACTTCCTCTTTAACCACTTCCCACCCGGCCAATGCATATATACGGCCGGGTGGGAGCCATCTACTCCTGATAGGCCGTTCAGGAACGTCCTTCAGGAGTAGCAGGATCGCGCGCTCGCGCAGCGGCGCAATCCCGATGTGCTCGTGTCACCCGGACACGGCACATCTCAGATCGGCAGGAGGGCTCTGTGATTGGCCCTCCTGAACACATGACGGCCGTGTCCAATCACGGCCGTCATGTGATGTAAACAAACAGCCGGTTGCTAGGCAATCGGCTCTCCTCTCCTCACACGGAAGTCACCGCTGAGGAGAGGAGAGCAGAACGCTGCAGCCGGCTGATGATCAGTGAGTATGGGCTGCTTTTTACAGCTTTTTACTCACTGATCATCAGTGTAGTGTAAACACACAACACACCACACAGTACAAACACAGTCCCCACATATGTCCCCAAAACACACATGTCCCCAAAACATACATGTCCCCAAATAATAAAAACACATGTCCCTAATAATAAAAACATGTCCCCCACATATGTCCCACTAAAATCACATGTCCCAATGATTATCTGCACACATATGTACGTGATCACCTGCACACATATGTACATGATCATTTGCGTACATATGTCCGTGATCACACAAACCAATTATTATACACTTAACGGATTTTTTTTTTACCAAAAACATGTAGCAGAATACATTTTGGCTTAAATTTATGACAAAATTGTTTTTTTTCCAAATTTCCGCTATTTTTGCGCTTATATCGCAAAAAAAAAAAAACGGAGTCGTGAATAAATAACACCAAAATAAAGCTCTATTTGTGCGAACAAAATGATAACAATTTCATTTGGGTACAGTGTAGCATGACCGCGCAATTGTCACTGAAAGCGCTAGAGCGATGAAAGCTGAAAATTGGGCTGGGAAGGAAGGGGGTGAAAGTGCCCTGTATTGTAGTGGTTAAATAGGACGATTAAACAGAATCTGTGCCTAGTCGCTTTATACTTTGCATGCATATACTATATAGTCCTTGTGCCTACAAAATACTCCTTCTTACTATGTCAAACAATGCACATCTTATTTAGATGCTAAGAGAAAGCTTTGGAGAATGGCCTTGGAGAATGCCCATGGCGAACATAAAGTGTCCCTTTACGTCAAAAGCGGTTTTAGACCAGCTAGAAAACAGCAATAGTGAATTAGAATCATTTGCAGAATTGAGCAATAGTGATTAGTGTTGAAATTCATCATCAAACACTGACAGTAATGGCAGCGACAATTCTGCAACTGAGCAAATTTCTGTGTTTTTGAGTTGATTACATTATTGAATAATGTTATTATTATTATTATTATATTATTATTTTTGATAATTATTTATAGGTATTTATTATATTATAATTTATGATTTTGTGTTTAAAACTTTATCACACTCGGACTAGACTAGACTCTTGTTTGGACAGATTTAAGTGAGTTATTCCTAAGAATTACAGGCCTACAATATAAAATGACAAATTTCCATGTAAAACAATGTACCGCTTTCAGCATCAAAAATCGGACTTAATCATACTGCCATGGAGGTTAATGATCATTTACTGCTAGTTACAGTATATGTAAACCCTTACCTTGTAAAACAACCCATTCAGTGTAACCGCTTCCCGACAGGCGCACAACGATGTACATCAGCAGAATGCCATGGACAGGCACATAGGCGTACAGGTACGTCCATTTAAATGTGCCGCCGTGCCATCGCGTGCGCGCCGATGGTGGTGCACGTGCCGGTCGGGACCTCTGTGAGTTCGATCGCGGGTCCCACAGACTCGATCGCAGCGGGGATACCTGCGATCGTCTCACGGGAGGAAGAACAAGGAGATGCTAAAGTAAACAAGCATCTCCCCATTCTGACTAGCAACAGTGACACTAATCTCTGCTCCCTGTAATTGCAGCAGAGATCAGTGATGTGCAAAACACAGCCACGCCCCCCACAGTTAGTAACACGCCCCTAGGACACACTTAACCCCTACACTGCCACCTCCTGGTTAACCCCTTCGCTGCCAGTATCATTTACACAGGAATCAGTGCATTTGTATAGCACTGATTGCTGTATAAATGACAATGGTCCCAAAACTGTCAAAAAATGTCCCATGTGTCCTCCATAATGATCACCCGACTTGAGTGCACCTCTTCTAATACATCATCATATTGATTATACGTTTTGTTGACAAGTTATGACTATATTGGTATAGCAATGTTCTATTTACTACGACCAATGCAGCATTGTTACAGTGATATCTTTCCCTTGGTACGAAAGAGTCGTGGCAGCACTTTTTGTTTACCTGTCTCGCATTTTTGGATGCTGTGAATCTTTCAATAAAATCTTTTATGGAAAAATCGATGATCACCGCCGTTACTAGTAAAAAAAAAATATTAATAAAAATGCTGTAAAACTATCCCCTATTTTGTAAACACTATAACTTTTGCGCAAACCACAATCAATAATCGCTTATTGCAATCTTTTTACCAAAAATATGTAGAAGAATACGTATCGGCATAAACTGAGGATAAAAATGTTTTTTATACATTTTTGGGGGATATTTATTATAGCAAAAAGTAAAAAAGAATGTGTTTTTTTTCAAAATTGTCGCTCTTTTTTTTGTTTATAGCGCAAAAAATAAAAACCGCAGGGGTGATCAAATACCACCAAAGCTCTATTTGTGGGAAAAAAAGGACGCCAATTTTGTTTGTGCACCATGTCGCACAGCCGCGCAATTGTCAGTTAAAGCAACGCAGTGCCGAATCGCAAAAGTGCTCTGGTCTTTGGCCAGCAAAATGGTCCAGTCTGAAAGTGGTTAAAATATCAATGAAAGGCAAAACATTTGTGTGTGCATATAAAAAACACATTATAAATACCTTTTTGTTTTTCTTTTTTTGTAAGTGATCACATAATCTCTGTTCTGAGTTGCATAAGGGTCTTATTAAGCCCCATACACACTATTAGATTTTCTGCTGTTTTTTTCCTTCAGATTCACCAAAACCATATAATATGAGGTCAAACCTTAGGAGTTTTAATTTATATGCAATCAGACAGGCCCTTGCATCACATGGTTTTGGTAAATCTGAAGACAAAAATCAGCAGAAAATCTGATAGTGCGTATGGGGCTTTAGAGAGGTAGAGAAACAAAACTACACTGATCTTTCCAGTGACAACATAAGTCTGACCATTGGAGAACAGGCAGGCTGTTCTCTTAGCACAACCAGAAAACTGACCCCACTGATATGGATGTGCTCTCGTGCCTAGTGTGGTCAGTTTGAACAGGGAAACAGAGAGACTGGCAGGAACACCAGGTATTTCATACAAAGGAAGTAATACAAAGATCAAAATAATTGTGCGCTGCCACCTAGTGTTAAAGTGCAAATAGAACTCGATCAAAGTCAGTTTGTCAATCAAGAGAGAGAGAGGGGTTGGGGCCAAACTGGGGCCCCATGTCTTAATGGACACACAAAGCTGCTGCTTGGGTGCCCCCATAGCAAGCTGTGGGGGGCACTCAACAGGAGGGAGGAGCCAGGAGAGCCGAAGAAGGACCTGAGAAGAGGAGGACTGAGGCTGCTCTGTGCAAAACCAACTACACAGGGCAGGTAAGTATGACATATTTGTTATATTATAGAAAAGAAAACAAGACTTTACAATCACTTTAAGGCTAAGGTAATACTGGAATTTTACTTTAGGCTGGGTTCACACTTATGCAAATTGGAGGGTTTCACTGCATCCAATTTGCATGACAGGAGAGTGTGCCAGGCTCTCAATGGAACTAGATCACACATCTCCGGGGGGCAGCGGAGTGGATTGCACAGGCGTCCTGTGCGTTTCAGGTCAGAATTCAGGCACACATTTGGGCCTAATTCGTTCCTGAAATGGAGAACAGGGAAGCAGCGGACCACTGCTATCAGTTGCATCCGAATCAAGAGTGAACCCAGCTTAAAATGGAACCTTTCTCTTCAATAAACATGTAAACATAATGGTATGTTCATTCCCTACTAATGTCTTCCCCCAAAATACGCAGGCTATGCAGATATTTTAAATCCAGTTGCTGGAGGTGAAGTTTTAAAACAAGGACAGGCAGAGAATGTGTACTTTCATTAGGTCAGCAATGGCAACCCAGGCATTTTTTACTCACAATAGGTATCCTTTAAGGACACATTTATCATAGAGACTATTGCTATAAGACTTTCATCTTACTGTGTAAACCTGATAATGTAAAAAAAATGTGATTTGTTATAGGTGTGCTGAGCAGAACTGCTGTGGCGGCAGGTAAGCAATTTATTCTGTAAAAGTACATTTGTAAGACACTACATAATTAATTGAAAACCACAAAACAAGAATGTAAAGCTGTATATTGCAGATTGCCAGTACTTAGATGTGATGATGGGTTTATTTCCATTTTTTGGTCATTTATTCCTTTATTTCTAACTGGTGATGCTGCCAGTAATGCATTTCATGTCCAAAGGCATAAAAAAGCATTCACTATACTATATCTATGAAGGAGCTGCATTATCACTCTAGACAGCATTGAGGAAAACCTCCCAATCTTTGCTTCTCCATAACATAGTGGAAGGTGTTCCCTGTTCAGCAGAGATAACTGGGAACAATGTAGCTGATAAGAGTGCGGCTCAGAGAGCACAGGGAGTTATCAGCTCAAAATATGTCAGACAGACCTACATATATTTTAAAGTGGAGGGCCACCCTGAAAAAAAAAAATACATTAAAAATTAGAAAAAAATCTGAAAAAAAAAATGAATTTTTTTTTTTAACTTACCAGAAATGCCTGTTGCTAGGCACATCGTCCTAATCTGCCTCTTCCTCCTCCGCGGAGATCTTCTGTCTTCTCTCCTCCATGCTGCGTCTTCTGGGTAATGGGTCGCTGCTGGCACTGAGGAGCCACAGTTCATTGAGGGAACCATAAATGCCAACATGTACTTTGACATAATGAAACAGCATGATCCCCTCCCTTCAGCGACTAAAGCCCTGTGCACACAGGCTCAATGCCAGCCGACATCGGGTGGTTCATTAAAAACCATCCGGCATTCAGTTTGCATTAAAGGCAATTGGTCTGACAGAAACCGAACGTATGGCCGGCTTTTGTGGTGCGTGCATGCAGAAAAAACAGCAACCAATTAACTCCTGATCAGCGCTCTCAGCCAATGGCAGAGAACGCTAATATGAGTGTTCTGGCGGGGGGCCGTCCCCCTGTCAGAACATAACGGCTCACCAGGGGGAGATTCCTATATATATTTTTCATAGTTAGTACAGCGGCTGTAAAAAAAATCTTATGTAGGGATAAACCCAATGTTCGAATCGAATGTAAGGTGTTCACCTGTTCCCCGAATAGCGAACAATTTGGGGTGTTTGCGGCAAATTCTAAAGCCGCAGAACACCCTTTAAAAAGTCTATGGGGGAAATCAAAAGTGCTAATTTTAAAGGCTTATATGCATGGTATTGTCATAAAAAGTGTTTGGGGACCTGGGTCCTGCCCCAGGGGACATGTATCAATGCAAAACACGTTTTTAAAACGGCCGTGTTTTTTGGTAGCAGTGATTTTAATAATGCTTAAAGTGACACAATAAAAGTGAAATATTCCTTTAAATTTCATACCTGGGGGGTGTCTATAGTATGCCTGTAAAGTGGCGCATGTTTCCCGTGTTTACAACAGTCCCTGCACAAAATGACATTCCTAAAGAAAAAAAAAGTCAGTTAAAAGTACTTGTCGCTAGGGATGAGCTTCGTGTTCGAGACGAACATACGAACGTATCCGTGTTTTGTAGGCTCTGATGATGACTCTGATGATGACACTCAGCTAGAGGAAAGCAGTAGCGTGAATGCAGAGAGAGGGGATGCTCAAGAAGGACAGCAATCTGGCAGTCATGTTCCACAAGCTGCAGCATATTGCCAGGTTTGCTACAGCGATGAAGAGGGAGGGGATGATGAGGGCACTGACTCCACGTGGGTGCCTGGTAGGAGAGAGGAGGAGGAGGCACATGTCCAATGAGGCAGGATGCCCTCCGGGGGCCAGCTTAGGGGCAGCACACCGACTGAATCACACCGCAGAGCTCCGCCTGTGCAGGACGCTGCCACTGCGCATTATTCTAAAAGTTCTTTGGTGTGGGCCTTTTTTGAGACGAGTGCATCAGATCGCACCGCTGCTATTTGCAACATATGTCTCAAGCGTATCTCGCGTGGCCAAAACATCAGCCGCTTGGGCACCACATTCTTTGAACAGACATATGTTGACCTGCCATGCAGCTCGTTGGCAAGCGTACCTCAAAGACCCACACCAAAGAACAAAGTGGACCTCTCCTTGCTCCTCATCAGCTGGCATCTCCAACCCCACTAGACCTTCAGTCCTCTGAAACCTGCTCTGAGAGGAATGAAGGTGTAGAATTAGGTGTGTCACAGCCAAGTGCTTCCGGGCACTCTGCTAGCAGTACACCCACGTCCGATTATAGCAGGCAAATGTCCCTGCCCCAGCTGCTGGACCGGCGAAAGAAGTTCACTCCCAGCCATCCACATGCCCAGCGGTTGAATGCTAGCTTGGCTAAATTGCTAGCACTTCAACTGCTGCCTTTTCAGTTGGTAGACTCGGCCCCCTTCTGTGAGTTTGTACAATGTGCAGTTCCTCAGTGGCAGGTCCCCAAACGCCACTTTTTCTCACGGAAGGCGATTCCGGCTCTCTACCGGCATGTGGAAGGCAATGTCCTTGCCTCACTGGACAGGGCGGTCAGCGGTAAGGTGCATATTACCGCTGACTCATGGTCCAGCAGGCATGGACAGGGACGTTACCTATCTTTCACGGCCCATTGGGTCACTCTTCTGGCAGCTGGGAAGGATGCAGGACAAGGTGCAGTAGTGTTGGAGGTTGTTCCGCCACCACGCCTCCAAAATGCTACTATTGGTTGTGACACACCTCTCTCCTCCACCCCCTCCTCTTCTTCTTCCTCCATGGCCTCTTCCAGTGCTCTGTCCTCAGAACGAGCGGTGCTCCGTAGGCGTTCCAGGGGCTACGAAAGTACGCAGGCAAAATTATGCCATGCCGTGCTTGCGCTGCTTTGTTTGGGGGACAGGAGCCACACTGGGGCAGATGTTTTGTCAGCTCTGCAGGGGCAGGCCGAGAGGTGGTTGACGCCACGCCAGCTTAAGCCAGGAATGGTGGTTTGCGACAATGGCACCAACCTCCTCTCCGCCCTCCGACAGGGACAACTGACCCATGTGCCCTGTGTAGCTCACGTCCTTAACCTGGTGGTGCAGCGGTTCTTCGGCAGGTACCCCGGCTTACAGGATGTCCTGAAGCAGGCCAGGAAATTCTGTGTGCATTTCCGCCGATCATTTAATGCCTGTGCTCGGCTGGCTGAGCTCCAAAAGGAGTTGAACCTGCCCAAGAACCGCCTTATATGTGACATGCCCACCAGGTGGAACTCAACGTTGGCCATGCTGCAGCGGCTGCACATGCAGCAGAGGGCCATCAATGAGTACCTGTGCGACTACGGCACCAGGACAGGATCAGGGGAGCTCGGTTTTTTCTCACCACGCCAGTGGGGCATGATCAGGGATGCATGCACTGTCCTGTCACCATTTAAGGAGGCCACACGGATGGTGAGCAGTGATAGTGCATGCATCAGTGACACTGAACCTCTTGTCCACCTCTTGGAGCAGAATACGCTGCGTGGAATAATGGACAGGGCACTTGAGGCAGAACAGAGGCAGGAAGAGGAGGACTTCCTTGCCTCTCAAGGCCCCCTTTATCCAGACAGTGTTCCTGCTGTGCCACCCATCACACAGGAAGAGGATGAGGAGGAGGAGGATGATTGTGTCAGCATGGAGGTGGAGGCTGGCACTCAGCATCAGCAGCAGCAGTCTTGTAGGGATGATTTACAGTCCCAAGAAACACGTGGACTTGTACGTGGTTGGGAGGAGGTAGCTGCGGATCATGTTGTCCTTGGTCACCCAGAGGACTCCGGACCGAATGCCTCAGCTAACCTACGCTGCATGGCCTCCCTGATCCTGCAAAGCCTGCGGAAGGATCCTCGTATTCTTCGGATCAAGGAAAGGGACCATTACTGGCTGGCCACTCTCCTTGATCCACGATACAAGGGTAAGGTTACCGACCTTATCTTGCCATCGCAGAGGGAGCAGAGGATGAGACATCTCCGGGAGGCCTTGCAGAAAGGTCTGTGCAACGCGTTCCCAGAGACTGGGAGGTTACAAACTCCTGGTCCTGGACAACGTGTTGCTGAGGCATCGGTCAGAAGGAGCGGTGGAGAAGGTGGCCGTCTGACTGATGCTTTCAGACAATTTTTTAGTCCGCAGCCCCAAGGTATGATCGGTTCCAGCAACCATCGCCAGCGTCTGATTTACATGGTGCAGGAATACCTAGGGGCAAGGTCAGACTTGGACACCTTTCCCACCGAAAATCCTCTGGCTTACTGGGTCTTGAGGATGGATCACTGGCCAGAGCTTGCACAGTATGCAATTGAGCTACTGGCCTGTCCTGCATCCAGCGTTCTTTCGGAACACACCTTCAGTGCTGCTGGTGGCTTTGTTACCGATCACAGGGTGCGCCTGTCCACCGAATCAGTTGATCGACTGACCTTCATCAAGATGAATCAGTCTTGGATCACCCACAGCTACCAAGCACCTGAAGCTGATGTAACCGAATAATTTTTTTTGAAATATCACATCCCTTCAAGACTGCCTATGCTGATGCTGAGTGACTGTCCTGTTATGTTGATTGTCTATCCTCTTCCTCCTCCGCTGATATGTTGGAAGAACATTTCTGGTTCTGGGTGATGCCATCAGCCCAATTTTTCTGCCCCTGTTTAACAGGGGCGTTTAATTACAATTTTTGATGCAATGCTTTGCAGCAGGGCTAATTCCTGCAATAAAACTAGAGTATATGGGAGAGGTTGCAGTGTGGTGGCACCAGCACCAGTGCCTAAAGGCCCAATTTTTCTGCCCCTGTTTAACAGGGGCGTTTAAGTACAATTTTTGATGCAATGCTTTGCAGCAGGGCTAATTCCTGCAATAAAAATAGAGTATATGGGAGAGGTTGCAGTGTGGTGGCACCAGCACCAGTGCCTAAGACCCTTTTTTTCTGCCCCTGTTTAACAGGGGCATTTAAGTACAATTTTTGATGCAATGCTTTGCAGCAGGGCTAATTCCTGCAATAAAAATAGAGTATATGGGAGAGGTTGCAGTGTGGTGGCACCAGCACCAGTGCCTAAGGCCCAATTTTTCTGCCCCTGTTTAACAGGGGCGTTTAAGTACAATTTTTGATGCAATGCTTTGCAGCAGGGCTAATTCCTGCAATAAAACTAGAGTATATGGGAGAGGTTGCAGTGTGGTGGCACCAGCACCAGTGCCTAAGGCCCAATTTTTCTGCCCCTGTTTAACAGGGGCGTTTAATTACAATTTTTGATGCAATGCTTTGCAGCAGGGCTAATTCCTGCAATAAAAATAGAGTATATGGGAGAGGTTGCAGTGTGGTGGCACCAGCACCAGTGCCTAAGACCCTTTTTTTCTGCCCCTGTTTAACAGGGGCATTTAAGTACAATTTTTGATGCAATGCTTTGCAGCAGGGCTAATTCCTGCAATAAAAATAGAGTATATGGGAGAGGTTGCAGTGTGGTGGCACCAGCACCAGTGCCTAAGGCCCAATTTTTCTGCCCCTGTTTAACAGGGGCGTTTAAGTACAATTTTTGATGCAATGCTTTGCAGCAGGGCTAATTCCTGCAATAAAACTAGAGTATATGGGAGAGGTTGCAGTGTGGTGGCACCAGCACCAGTGCCTAAGGCCCAATTTTTCTGCCCCTGTTTAACAGGGGCGTTTAATTACAATTTTTGATGCAATGCTTTGCAGCAGGGCTAATTCCTGCAATAAAACTAGAGTATATGGGAGAGGTTGCAGTGTGGTAGCACCAGCACCAGTGCCTAAGGCCCAATTTTTCTGCCCCTGTTTAACAGGGACATGTAATTACAATTCTTGATATAATATTTCACAGGAGGGCCCGTTCCTGTGCCCACCCAGAGTAACTGTGAGGACTTATAGTGTTGTGGCACCAGCAGCACAACTCCCAAAGGTCAATTTTTCTACCACTGTTCAACAATGTCATGTAATTACAATTCTTGATATAATCGTTCACAGCAGGGCGCTCCAGCGCCCACCAAGAGTCACTTTCAGGGCTTACAATGTTGTGGCAAAACCAACACCTTGTTCCGCCATTTCTGCAGAGCATATAGGGCAGGCCCCTACTTTCAAACATCCAACTTACAAACATCTCCTACTTGCAAACGGAAAGAGACAACAGCAAGTGAGATGAAAAAAGATGTACAACAAAACAAATTATACAGGGGTGATAACCCTTCCCTATGTTTTCCAAAAAGCTTAAAAATATTTTTTTTGACTGGAGCTACACTTTAAAAATGTACCAGTTGAAAATTACAAACAGATTCAACTTAACACAACAAACCTACACAGTCCCTGTCTTGTTTGCACCGCCTGTATACTGTTGTTCTGAGTATATAGGGCCTGGGTGCCACACGCATTTCCTTTTTTTAATATGGGTACTGGGTTCCCCTTAATATGCGTACAAGACCCAAAGGGGCTGATAATGGGCAGGGAGGGCTACCCATGCCATTTTTCTCAATGATTTTCAACCATATTGCAGGAACCAGATATAACATTAAAACCGCAAGCAGTTTTAAATGATGTTATTTCCGTTTAATGTCATTTTGTGCAGGGACTGTTCTAAACACGGGAAACACGTGGCACTTCACAGGCATACTACAGACACCCCCCAGGCACCATATTTAAAGGAATATTTCAATTTTTTTTCACTTTAATCGTCATTAAAATCAATGCTCCCGCCAAAACGGCCATTTTTAAAAACATCCTGGGGCAGGAGCCAGGTCCCCAAACCCTTTTTAGGACATTATCTTGCATATTAGCCGTTAAAATTAGCACTTTTAATTTCGAGCGTTCGAGTCCCATAGACTTCAATGGGGTTCTAAAGTTCGTACGAATTTGGGGTCCGTTCGAAAGTTCTGGTGCGAACCGAACCGGGGGGTGTTCGGCTCATCCCTACTTGTGACTATAATGAATTGTCTGTCCCGGCAATGCACATAAAAGTCACTGAAAAAAATGGCATGGAATTCCCACACAGTCCATTACCAGGCCCTTTGGGTCTGGTATGAATATTAAGGGGAACCCCAAACCAAAATTTCAAAAAAAAAATTGCGTGGGGGTCCCCCAAAATTCCATACCAGACCCTTATCTGAGCATGCAACCTGGCAGGCCACAGGAAAAGAGGGGGGGAAGAGAGCGCCCCCCCCTCCTGAACCGTACCAGGCCACATGCCCTCAACATGGGGAAGGTGCTTTGGGGTAGTCCCCCAAAGCACTGTGTCCCCATGTTGATGGGGACAAGGGCCTTATCCCCACAACCCTTGCCTGGTGGTTGTGGGGGTCTGCGGGCGGGGGGCTTATCGAAATCTGGAAGCCCCCTTTAACAAGGGGTCCCCCAGATCCCGGCCTCATCCCCTATGTGAAATGGTAACGCGGTACAAATGTACTCCTACCATTTTTTTTAAAAAATGTGAAAATGGTAAAATGACATGACACTGCTTGGGGACAAGTTCTTTTTAAAAAAATAAAAAAATTAAAATGTCGCACAAAGTCTTCTTCCTCTTCTCTAGCTCCGCCGATGGACTGAAAAATAAAAAATAAAAAAAAAACCTGCACGCCGCCACCGATCGACCTCTATGGGAGGCTCCCGCCATAATGACCATCCTTTCAAGTGACAGTTCTTTTATAACTGAGGGCAAGGCCACACAGTGATGTCGCCGGGTAACCCCGCCCCCCTCTGAAGCACTGGAACATCCCTATGGCTTCCCCGTAGCATCAGAGGGGGACGGGGCCACCCGGTGATGCAGGAGGGAGAGGCCAGGAGCGCTGGAGGGGGACCTGAGGGGGGACCAGAGGAGGGAGACCCTCCTCTGTGCAGTAAAACTACTGCACAGAGGAGGTAAGTATAACATGTTTGTTATTTTTAAAAAACAAAAAAACAAGACTTTAGAATCACTTTAACCGCATTCCGACCAGCAGCCGCAGTTATACTGTGTAAACACACACTTCCATGCTCTGTTCTGAGAGGAATGACAGATCATACGTTCCTATTAGCTAGGAACCACGATCCGTCACTTCCTCTAGTCAGTCTCCTCCCCATTCAGTTAGAATCACCTCCCAGGGAACACAGTTAACACCTCTAAAGCCTCCTAGTGTTAACCCCTTCACTGCCAGTGAAATTTTTACAGTAATCAATGCATTTTTATAGCATTGTTCGCCGTATTAATGCCAATGGTACCAAAAAATGTGTCAAAATTGTCCGATGTGTCCGCCATAATGTCGCAGTCACAATAAAAATTGTAGATCGCTGCCATTACTAGTAAAAAAAAAAATTATAAAAATGCTATAAATCTATCCCCTATTTTGTAGATGCTATAACTTTTGCGCAAACCAATCACTATACGCTTATTGCGATTTTTTTTTACCAAAAATATGTCGAAGAAAAGATATCGGCCTAAACTGAGGAAAAAATTAGCTTTTTAAAAAAAAAAATGGGCATATTTATTATAACAAAAATTACAAAATATTGTGTTTTTTATCTAAATTGTCACTATTTTTCTGTTTATAGCGCAAAAAATAAAAACCGCAGAGGTGATCAAATACCACTAAAAGAAAGCTCTATTTGTGGGAAAAAATGTTTTTTCAGCTTTGTTAGGGTGCAACGTGAAATGACAGCGCAATTAAAGCAATGCAGTGCCAAATAGCAAAAAGTGCTCTAGTCAGGAAGGGGGTAAATTCTTCCGGGGCTGAAGTGGTTAAGAAATAAGGGGGGGATTTACTAAAATTGGAGAGTGAAAACTCTGGTGCAGCTCTGCATAGAAACCAGCCATCTTCCAGGTATTTTTCTGTATGTTCGGGTCCCTTAATATATAACACATTAGGGAATGTGCATGTACAGTAGGTGCCGCCAATATTGTGTTTCCAGTGCAATGGGATCGCGCTGGAAATCACCGCTGTGTGATGTGCTTCTCGTGCTCGCCTCCCCCACGAGATGCCACACATCCATAGGAATGTATTGGGGGCGGCGAGCGGGGGGCTCGACATAGCTCGGCGCTGGCTCCCGCGACAGGGCTCACGGTGTCAATCTCACCATGAGATAACAGCGGCAAGATTGACACAATATCGACGGCACCCACTGTATTGCAGAAATGTACTGCATATTTTTTTTTTCCTTTGGCCTAGACATATGGTTTACCTAATCAATGAGTTTGCATGACACAATCTTCTTTACATTTATTATTTACCAACCTTCATACTTCCTCTATTGTTGATTTATTCTGACAGGCATTGCTGTATGATAAATTCATACCATACATATGATTGGAATGCATAAACTTTTTGTGGCTTAGACATGCCAGGTATTTAGTGAATACTTTTGAATATTCATGAGTACTTATAATCTTTTAATGCTTTCAAAAGACACATATTCATCCTTAATCAGTCTGATGACCTAAATCCTGTGTGTGTAATATTGACCTAACCAGTCCTATACACTGCTCAGGCTGGAATTGTGCTCTGTGATAGATGTAAGAAAAATATCACGTCAATGACACCATACATCTTAATGCAAAATAGTACTAGGTTTTATCAAAGAGGAGGTGGAAAATGCAAATGATGTACAAAGTGTGTAACCAAAAGCATTTGATGTCAATTTAGTGCACTAAGAAAACTGAAAGAAGAATTTTGATTGGTTGATTTGGTTTAATGCAATATGTACATACTGTACATCCCTATTTGCCTTTGGAATAAGTCATCGCTGGCACTTTATAATAGAGCAATGGTAACATTTAACAACAGTAGGAAACTGTAACGTATCCTATTCCACACTCCGCTTGAGTGCTTCCGTCAGTATATCCCGCTTCCTCCAGTCTGACCATCAGAGAGATATATTATTATAGCTGCATTGAATACAAGTCTAGCCAAAAATAGCTTGTAGAATCTTGAATGATTTATTGGACAGAATACAGCCTTTTTATACACTTTTAACACAAGGGGCTAGATAACGAGGTAGGGCTGGCTCATGGATACTCCCCCCTCCCCTCTAGCAACAACTTAAAAGACAATTATATAATTAACATGTTAATTAACACAGCACTTAAGAGAGCATAGGTGACCAGACAGTCCGTCTACAGAAGGCAATCTGATCAGGTCTTTCAATGATCATGTATTGTTCAGAATTAACAACCAAGAATAGTCTTTGGGCAAATCCAAGAAAACCTTCTCACAATAGCAGAGTTAATTAACACAAACAACAATGGGTGAAAGACTCTTAGAGCCCACACTAGCCTGATTCACAATAAACACATTATAACAGACAACAGGCAGATGGCTGGAGTTGATGACATCAGCATCTTCTATGAGCCCCAACAATATGAATGTCACTATTTATAATATGGCCGATACAGGGTCCCCAGAGTCTGTGTGTCTTGGGGGGACATGGACTTGAATCTAAAGTAACACCACCTCAAGGATCCCCAGGCATTCAGCTCACAAAGAGCACAGTTCCCCCAAACGCCAAGGCCCATAATCGGTACGCAAGAGGCTATCATTCAGTCCCCTCCAACAGCCTCTGTCTAGGTGAGTCTGTCACAGAAATAGAGTAGCTAAATATTCTGAATTTCAAGACACATTTCTGGATTTTCTGGTCGTTGCAATTTTTGCTCTTTTACCAACCGTACAATGTAGGCTCTACTTTTCTACAAATTTGTTTTAGTTCTTAAGACAGATCTATTTTTTACATTTAAATATGAACTGCCTTGCTTGAATGAAAAAAAGATAAAGTTCCAAAAGGACCAACATTTTTAAATGCTTACAGTTACACTTCTTCCTTGGAGTTCATTCTAGGTTAGGCATTTGGTCACATGACTGCTTGGGAGGATTACACAATGTGCATTCTAGTTCTCACCTTTAATCTGTAAAGGTGTAATCTCATGACCAACAATTTAGGCTTTTGGTCATGTGAACCTTAGGAATGTGTTACCATACTTATCAGCACCCATCAGTGCCACCTATCAGTGCAGCCTCATCAGTACCCATCAGTGCCCATCAATGCCACCTCATGAGTGCCCATCAGTGCAGCCTCATCAGCGCACATCCATGAAAGAGAAAAATTACCTGTTTGCAAAACTTTATTACAAACAATGAAAACTTTTTTTTTCAGCGTTTACGGTTTTTATTTGTTTATTTAGCAAAAAATTCAAAGAAACTGTGGCGATTAAATGCCACCAAAAGAAAGCTCTATTTTTGTGAAAATAAATATGAAAATGGTTCAATAGTTTTTTCTGTGACTGTTACTTATGCTCTGCCATATATATCCTTCCATATGTAACTCTTTATTACGACCTGATGTATGGCAATTACTGTTATCCTTTTTATGTTTTACTAGATACACCTAAATCTTAATAAAAACATTGAAATATAAAAAAACAATAAAAATGTCATATGGTACAACATTGCATGACCGTGCCTTTGCCTTTGGAATAAGTCATCGCTGGCACTTTATAATAAAGCAATGGTAACATTTAACAACAGTAGGAAACTGTAACGTATCCTATTCCACACTCCGCTTGAGTGCTTCCGTCAGTATATCCCGCTTCCTCCAGTCTGACCATCAGAGAGATATATTATTATAGCTGCATTGAATACAAGTCTAGCCAAAAATAGCTTGTAGAATCTTGAATGATTTATTGGACAGAATACAGCCTTTTTATACACTTTTAACACAAGGGGCTAGATAACGAGGTAGGGCTGGCTCATGGATACTCCCCCCTCCCCTCTAGCAACAACTTAAAAGACAATTATATAATTAACATGTTAATTAACACAGCACTTAAGAGAGCATAGGTGACCAGACAGTCCGTCTACAGAAGGCAATCTGATCAGGTCTTTCAATGATCATGTATTGTTCAGAATTAACAACCAAGAATAGTCTTTGGGCAAATCCAAGAAAACCTTCTCACAATAGCAGAGTTAATTAACACAAACAACAATGGGTGAAAGACTCTTAGAGCCCACACTAGCCTGATTCACAATAAACACATTATAACAGACAACAGGCAGATGGCTGGAGTTGATGACATCAGCATCTTCTATGAGCCCCAACAATATGAATGTCACTATTTATAATATGGCCGATACAGGGTCCCCAGAGTCTGTGTGTCTTGGGGGGACATGGACTTGAATCTAAAGTAACACCACCTCAAGGATCCCCAGGCATTCAGCTCACAAAGAGCACAGTTCCCCCAAACGCCAAGGCCCATAATCGGTACGCAAGAGGCTATCATTCAGTCCCCTCCAAAAGCCTCTGTCTAGGTGAGTCTGTCACAGAAATAGAGTAGCTAAATATTCTGAATTTCAAGACACATTTCTGGATTTTCTGGTCGTTGCAATTTTTGCTCTTTTACCAACCGTACAATGTAGGCTCTACTTTTCTACAAATTTGTTTTAGTTCTTAAGACAGATCTATTTTTTACATTTAAATATGAACTGCCTTGCTTGAATGAAAAAAAGATAAAGTTCCAAAAGGACCAACATTTTTAAATGCTTACAGTTACACTTCTTCCTTGGAGTTCATTCTAGGTTAGGCATTTGGTCACATGACTGCTTGGGAGGATTACACAATGTGCATTCTAGTTCTCACCTTTAATCTGTAAAGGTGTAATCTCATGACCAACAATTTAGGCTTTTGGTCATGTGAACCTTAGGAATGTGTTACCATACTTATCAGCACCCATCAGTGCCACCTATCAGTGCAGCCTCATCAGTACCCATCAGTGCCCATCAATGCCACCTCATGAGTGCCCATCAGTGCAGCCTCATCAGCGCACATCCATGAAAGAGAAAAATTACCTGTTTGCAAAACTTTATTACAAACAATGAAAACTTTTTTTTTCAGCGTTTACGGTTTTTATTTGTTTATTTAGCAAAAAATTCAAAGAAACTGTGGCGATTAAATGCCACCAAAAGAAAGCTCTATTTTTGTGAAAATAAATATGAAAATGGTTCAATAGTTTTTTCTGTGACTGTTACTTATGCTCTGCCATATATATCCTTCCATATGTAACTCTTTATTACGACCTGATGTATGGCAATTACTGTTATCCTTTTTATGTTTTACTAGATACACCTAAATCTTAATAAAAACATTGAAATATAAAAAAACAATAAAAATGTCATATGGTACAACATTGCATGACCGTGCAATTGCCGTTCAAAGTGTGACAGCGCTGAAAGATGAAAATTAGCCTGGGTAGGAAAAGGGTGAAAGTGCCCAGTAGGCAAGTGGTTAAAGTATATGTGAACAAGTATATGTAACAACAATATGTAAACTCAAACTTAGGCCTCTCCAGGTTAAACACTTTTCATTCATACAGAATATAGTGAAACAAGAAAATAACACATTATGGTCACTGGATGGAACTGATGATCATAATAAATCAGTATTTATTTACTATGATGATCAACTCCATCTAGTGGCCAAAATGTGGTATTTTCCTGATTAACACATTCAAACTGAAAAGAAAATAGCCTAATAACATTTGGCTTCACCCTCTATCGCACAGAACAAATGTGCATGCAGTTTCACAGGATTAATACATTCTTATATCTTTTTTTTTTTCTATTTCTTTTTTTCTATTTCCTTTTTTTTAAATAATTGTATATACTTTTTATAAATAAATCCCTAAGTAATTTCAATAATAACATACGTTTTTCATAATTAATTTCATATCGTAAGATTGTATCATCTTGTACGTGTGTTATTTGTACTGAACATCTTTTAACGTGATTTGAATGTCTCCTTTACAGCCAGTCAACAAGACCTTCCATTCTGGTCCATTATTCTCATCTCATTGGGCTGTGCTCTGGTCTTGATGACTTTATGGTGCCTCCTTTGCATAGTAAGTGACCTAAACGAGAGAAGCTTTCCATAAGACACATCTGCTTAAAGTGTATCTAAAGCCAAGAACAAAAATGTTATATATTGTGGCTTACCATTCCTTAGATGTGGTAGCCACATTCATTGTTTTTTCTTATTTTCACCTGTTGATCCTGTCTATAACTCACTTTCTGCTCTAGGGTGATGTTCACATACCATGCTGTATTTACGGAGAAGTATCTCTATCAGTCAAGTTAAAAAAGTGTTTTAGGGCTACAGAATTCCTCCCTATTCCTCGTATACTTTAGCGGCACACACATTTTTTTTTTTTTAGTATACACTATAAGATTGCAACAGACCTGGGACACCTTTGGGTGCTCCAAACAGAATAGTAATGTGGCACGCATAGTGCCCCCTCACCCTCTTGCCAGGCCCTGTTCCAAGCCACATTCCTTTTTGTGTTGTGCAAAAGAATTGTGTAAAAGTGTGGCTGTACATACAAAGTGCCAATGTTGCTAAGAAGCAAATGGAAAAGTAAATAGTAAGGGGGTTTGAAATCCCCCCAAAAAGGTATATACAATTAAATAAAACTAAAACTAAATATAGCCTGTACTGAAGGAATGGACTTCCGTTAATTCTTCCACTGAAACAGTCCTCATAAAATGCAAATACAAATATGTAGATGGAAATCTTCCTGTGAGGTGTCACCAAACAGGTATAAGGACCGTGTGGAACAACGAAAACGGCAAAAATGGACAGTTGTCTGAAGGTGTATCGACAATCAATCTTTCACAAATAAAAATGGGTACTCTTACCGTTGGTGTTGGACACACCTGTCGTACGACAGTGAGTCAGTCAAGCTTGTGATCCCGATTGGTCCCAGTCGGGCATTGTGATGTAAATTGAATGGATCCTGATGGGGGTTCCTCACTTCTCTGGCTTGGAACTCCAAAAGGACAGGCACTCCTGGTGGGGGATCCACACTTATCCGTCTCCGGACTCCAAAGAAGCAGATACTCGGGATGGGATGTATAGAGAAAGAGATTTTATAAAAAAAACTCATGGAAAAGATATGTGGGAAAAAGAGAAAAATAAAAAGGGATCCGGATGGTGCAGGTCAAAACAAAACAGTAGGTTTATTGAAATGGTCATAAAGTATATAAATGACACAAAAATGAAAGTGATCACAAAATAAAATTGAAGGATAAAAGCAATGTGGGGTACATGAAATGCTGGCCCGACGTGTTTTCGACACTAAGGGTCTTCAACAGGGGCATTACCGCTTGGTCTGTTATTTTAGTCCTGGTGGCAGCCTTTTAATAAACCTTTTGGACGGGTGTTGGTGTGCAGTTAATCTCACTTGGTCTACTTGTTCACGGTTATGAGCCGGAGCTAGCACTCCGCCCTTCCTTTCTGGTGGATTATTATACTCACCTGGAGCAGTGAACTGACTCATTTCTCCAGGAATATATTTTATCTATTGTTTCATGGGGAAAAACAAATCCTCAAGGAGCTTCATTAAATTAGCTATAATGTGTATACCATCTTTCTGCCATATCAAAGAATTCAGAGGTGGAATTAGAACAAAGCTATGGATGTTAGAGCAGAATATACACTATATTGTCAAAAGTACTGGGACTTTTGCACAAAGCAAGGTCCATGGATGAGTGAGTTTGGGATGGAGGAACTTGACTGGCCTGCATAGAGTCCTGACCTCAACCCATTAGAACACCTTTGGGATGAATTAGAGTGGAGACTGCGAACCAGGCGTTTTTGTCCAACATCAGTGCCTGACCTCACAAATGCACTTCTGGAAGAATGGTCAAACCTTCCCATAGACACACTCCTAAACCTTGTGGACACCCTTCCCAGAAGAGTTGAAGCTGTTATAGCTGCAAAGGGTGGGCCAACTCAATATTGAACCCTACGGCGAGACTGAGATGACATTATATAAAAAGCAAGTGACCTGTTTGGACCCAAATGCAACATAAACATGCCTCCATCCCTATAAATGTAGAAGAAAAAGAAAGTGGATTTTGGGACTTTAAATGAAGCATGGATATGTGTGTGGAATTATATAGGATACCTAAAAATAGGTTAACTGTCACAGTCCCTAAGGGGAGATCTATGTAACCATAAAGAAATTTCTAAATAATCAATCCAATAAATTAAATTCAATTGATGAATATATAAATAGACCCAACACATCAAAATGATTGCATACTCTCAGTTATAGACTTCTGTGATAATTCACATGTTGGCATCTCTTCCCATAGTCCTTATCATCACTTGGCTTTATATTGATTTTTTTCCCCTTAGATAATAGGCTATTACATTCCTGTCTCTATTTACCATTTTTTTTTTACATTTCAGCAATTTAGTTATTTTCTACCTATTACCCTTGGCTCGTCCAGCCATTTGGATGAGAGGTCCTGTCAATATTGGTCTCTCTTCTCCCGGGGTTGCGATGCGCCCAGCTCCTCCTCCCCTGCCCATCTCCACTTGGCGATGGGGGCGGGACCGGACCTTGATGCATGGGCGCCATGCAAGCACGCCACACGCACAATGTTTCTTGACGCTGGGTTGCGTGTTAGTGCTCCCTCCATCTCGCATGGCCTGGGGGATGGGATGGACTCTTGCTGAGGTCCCTGCACCGTAGGCGGCTGTTTGCTCCATCCAAACACGTAACCAATGCATTAATGCATGACGTTGGCGGGGACACGCCCCAGTTTGTGGATACCTAAGCCAGGACAAGCCAGCAGTTCACTCCACACACGAGGAGAGGTTCTATGGGTCCTAATCCACACTAGTGATGGACGAACTTCCGACGGGACGTTTCGCGAACGCGAAATGCGAACGGACCCAAACGTTCGCGAAACCGAACGTTCGCCGCGGGCCCCATTGACTTCAATGGGAGGCGAACTTTGCAAACCTTCATGTCGAATTTGCGGCCACGTGGTAATTATTAGGGGGTAAAACGTAGTCCCACCATCTGGACAATGACATAATACATGTATGAGGTGAATTTGGGATCGATAACTACAAGCATTTTTATTTTATTTGGGAAATTGTTCTAACAATTCAGGACTATGGAGCTAATGAAGGCAATGGAGGAGAGGGAAGGTCAGGGACCAGGGTAGGCAAAGAAGAGGGTGCAGGAGATGATCACCAGCAGCGTGACATACCGGAATGACACATGCACCGTGATAGAGGCATCTGACAGCAGCACCGTAATACAGAGCACTGACAGCAGCACCGTGACATACAGCGCTGACAGCAGCACCGTGACATACAGCGCTGACAGCAGCACCGTGACATACAGCGCTGACAGCAGCACCGTGACATACAGCGCTGACAGCAGCACCGTGACATACAGCGCTGACAGCAGCACCGTGACATACAGCGCTGACAGCAGCACCGTGACATACAGCGCTGACAGCAGCACCGTGACATACAGCGCTGACAGCAGCACCGTGACATACAGCGCTGACAGCAGCACCGTGACATACAGCGCTGACAGCAGCACCGTGACATACAGCGCTGACAGCAGCACCGTGACATACAGCACTGACAGCAGCACCGTAAGCAGCCCCAGGAGGAAGTCAGCACAGCACAGGGATGGTGTGATCCCCTCATAATAAGAACCCCCAGGAGGAAGTCAGCACAGCACAGGGATAGTGTGATCCCTTCATAATAAGAACCCCCAGGAGGAAGTCAGCACAGCACAGGGATATCATAAGCAGCCCCAGTAGAAATATGACACCGCTCAACCTCTTCAAAGAGGAGGGTAGGGGCATATAGTACGGTGTGCTTTTTTGGGTCAAGGAAGTGAGCCAAATGAATTAAGAAGGTCTGTGTGCTTGATTAAAAAAATAGTTTATAGACATATACATGGTCTACTGGTCACATGTGTTGAATTCCTCCGAGATCCATGCCTCATTCATTTTTAGAAATGTGAGGTAGTTAACACTGTGGTGAGCTAGGCGAGTACGCTTATCGGTCACAATCCCCCCTGCTGCGCTGAACGTCCTTTCGGACAGGACACTGGATGAGGGGCAAGCCAACAGTTCGATTGCAAATTGGGCAAGCTCTGGCCAGAGGTCAAGCCTGCCCACCCAGTAGTCTAGGGGTTCATCACTCCTCAGAGCGTCCACATCGGCCGTTAACCCAATGTAGTCGGACACCTGACGGTCTAGGCGTTCCCTGATGCTGGATCCGGATGACACCTGTCGATGGGTCGGCTGAAAGAATGACCTCATATCCGAAGTCACCAACACATCTTCAAACCGGCCTCTTCTTGCAGGCGCTGTTGGATTGGTACCCGCAAATCCTTCTCTGGGAGTGGGAATTGCTCCTCTGCCAGCGCACGCAAAAGCAGAATGCAGCATTTCTCGAAGCAAGGCCTGGAAGTGCTGCATTCTGACAGCCCTCTGCGACGGCGGTAACATTTCCGCCATTTTGTGTTTGTACCGGGGGTCTAAGTACGTTGCCACCCAGTACTGGTCCTTGACCCTCATGCTTTTTATACGGGGGTCCCTATTAAAACACTGGAGCATGAAGGCCCCCATTTGCACTAAAGTGGAAGCGGTGTGGTGGCCTGGCTCCTGCTCATCATCCAGGATAATGTCGTCCTCTTCATTCTCCTCTCCCCATCCTCGCACAACAGGGATCCCAGAAAGGTTTAAAGCATGCTCTTCTTGCTCCTGCTCATCCGCCCCGGCACCATCCTCCTCTGACTCCTCATCAGACTCCTGTTGTTGACTTGTCTCAGATAGAGTAGCCCCCCCTGGGAATTCATCCAGCATTGCGACTTCCTCATCTTCCCGCTCCTGCTCCTCCACAGCCTGATCAATGACACGACGCAATGCACGCTCCAGAAAGAAGGCATAAGGTACCATGTCACTGATGGCGCCATGGCTGCGACTGACCAGTTTGGTGATCTCCTCAAATGGCCGCAGAAGTCTGCATGTGTCGCGCATGAGCAGCCACTGGCGCGGTGAAAAAAAACCCAGCTCCCCAGAACCGTTTCTTTCGCAGAGTTCATACAGGTAGACGTTAACTGCACGTTTCTGCTGGAGCAGCCTATCAAGCATATAGAAGGTTGAGTTCCATCGCGTCGGGCAATCGCAAATAAGACGTCTGACCGGCAGATGGTGTCGCCGCTGAATGTCAGCAAGGCGAGCCATGGCCGTGTAAGATCTTCTGAAATGGGCCGAGATTTTCCTTGCCTGCCGCAAGATGTCCTGGACCCCAGGGTATTTGACAAGGAATCGCTGCACGACCAAGTTTAAGACGTGTGCCATGCACGGCACGTGCGTGATTTTGCCCTGTTTCAATGCGCTAAGCAGATTGGCACCGTTGTCACACACCACTTTACCAACTGTCAAATTGAGCGGTGTTAGCCACTCATCTGCCTGTGAACGCAAAGCTGAAAGGAGTGCCGGGCCAGTGTGGCTCTTTGCTTCCAGGCACAACAGACGCAGCACGGCATGGCAACGTCTCACCTGGCATGTGGAATAGGTTCTGGGGAGCTTGGGCGGTGCAGTGGAAGAGACGCTAGCAGCGGAAAAGGAGGAGGCAGCTGAGGAGGAGAGGGAGGAGGATGGAGTAGGAGGAGGAGAAGAAGAGTCAGGCCTGCATGCAATCCGTGGCGGTAAAACCAAATCTACACGGGTGCCACGGGTTACATGCTTGACGGCCGTCAGAAGGTTCACCCAGTGGGCAGTAAAACTGATATACCTTCCCTGCCCGTGTTTGCTAGACCACGTGTCTGTGGTCAGATGTATCTTGGCACCGACACTGTGTGCCAGAGATACATTCACTTGCCGCTGAACATGGCCATATAGCTCTGGGATGCCCTTCTCTGAGAAATACTTCCTTCCTGGGACCTTCCATTGTGGTGTTCCAATGGCCACAAATTTGCGAAAGGCCTCCGAGTCCACCAGTTTATATGGCAGTAGTTGGCGGGCTATGAGTTCTGACAAGCCAGCCGCCAACCGTTGGGCAAGAGGGTTATCCGGCGTCATCATTTTTTTACGCTCAAACATTAGGCCCACGGAAGCCTGCCTTTTTGCAGAAAAATGTGAGCTTGGCGTGATGGAAGGTGGAGTGGAGGACAATTGTGAGGAGAGAGGAGAAGGAGAAGTAGAAGACGAGGCTGGACGGTGAGAGCCTGCAGTGTGGCTTTGTGTGTTCCGTTGCTCCCACTGGGCTCGGTGATGGCTGCTCATGTGCCTTCTTAAGGCGGTCGTCCCTAGGTGAGTATTGGGCTTACCGCGACTAACGCGTTGACTGCAAAGATTGCAGATGGCAACGCTATTGTCAGCAGCGGACAGGTTAAAAAAAGCCCACACTGCGGAGCCATGTGCCGGTGTCCTGGGAGCGCCAGATGTGACCGTACATGGTCGATGACTCGCTCCTGATACATTTGCAGTCTGCTTTGTCCCTGCTGTGCAATGTAAGTCATTGCTGCTTCTCCTCCCTATCTGCTGGTCCATATCTCCCTCTGAACTCCCCTCCTCTTCCTCTCTTGTGGGCACCCACGTGACATCACTAGACACGTCATCATCAACGTCACCTTCCCCACCGCTATAAGTAGAGATCTCGGAGTAGGCAGCAACACCGGGGACCAACCTCCTCCTTGGGCTGATCTGGGTACTGGCGTCAGACTGCTGAGTAGCGCTTGTTGCTACCTCCTCTTCCTGATCCAATACCAAGAGTGGCTGCGCATCAGAAATGTCCTCTTGATATGGATCGGAAAATAATTCCAGTGACTCAAGCGGAAGGTATGTGGTGGTGGTGGTGGTGGTCGTGTTGTTGGTGGTAGTGTCTTTGGGGGTGCACATAGCAGAGAGTGAAGAAGAGGGTGCAGATCGAGAGGATGAGGAGGGTGCAGAAGAGTAAGGCTGAGCGAGCCACTCAACCAAGTCTGGTGCATCCTTTAAAGTAATTGAACGCACCTTCTGCAACTTCCCACTTTGGCTCAAGCCTGTTGCTCCTGCCCTACCCCTACCACCCCTGCGGAAGGGCCTGCCTCTTCCTCTGCCTGTCATTTTTTAAATGACCCTGTGACAAAACTCTTAGTCCCTATACCGATGAAGGACTGCTGCAGTATAGGGCAGCGGTCAGCAGTGGTGCACGTCAACCCTATCTATTGTGGACCGATAGCGGTCCTTACAGAACAGCAGACTGTACCGCACTCAAGCCTATGTACCGTAGCACCCTATACCAAGTTACCAGTCCTTATAAGAACTTTTGTGGAACAAGCAGGTTGTGTGTTAGTGATTAGCAGACTGTACGTCAGTCCCTATACCGCTGAAGGACTGCTGCAGTATAGGGCAGCGGTCAGCAGTGGTGCACGTCAACCCTATCTATTGTGGACCGATAGCGGTCCTTACAGAACAGCAGACTGTACCGCACTCAAGCCTATGTACCGTAGCACCCTATACCAAGTTACCAGTCCTTATAAGAACTTTTGTGGACCAAGCAGGTTGTGTATTAGTGTTTAGCAGACTGTACGTCAGTCCCTATACCGCTGAAGGACTGCTGCAGTATAGGGCAGCGGTCAGCAGTGGTGCACGTCAACCCTATCTATTGTGGACCGATAGCGGTCCTTACAGAACAGCAGACTGTACCGCACTCAAGCCTATGTACCGTAGCACCCTATACCAAGTTACCAGTCCTTATAAGAACTTTTGTGGACCAAGCAGGTTGTGTATTAGTGTTTAGCAGACTGTACGTCAGTCCCTATACCGCTGAAGGACTGCTGCAGTATAGGGCAGCGGTCAGCAGTGGTGCACGTCAACCCTATCTATTGTGGACCGATAGCGGTCCTTACAGAACAGCAGACTGTACCGCACTCAAGCCTATGTACCGTAGCACCCTATACCAAGTTACCAGTCCTTATAAGAACTTTTGTGGAACAAGCAGGTTGTGTGTTAGTGATTAGCAGACTGTACGTCAGTCCCTATACCGCTGAAGGACTGCTGCAGTATAGGTGAGCGGTCAGCAGTGGTGCACGTCAACCCTATCTATTGTGGACCTATAGCGGTCCTTACAGAACAGCAGACTGTACCGCACTCAAGCCTATGTACCGTAGCACCCTATACCAAGTTACCAGTCCTTATAAGAACTTTTGTGGACCAAGCAGGTTGTGTATTAGTGTTTAGCAGACTGTACGTCAGTCCCTATACCGCTGAAGGACTGCTGCAGTATAGGGCAGCGGTCAGCAGTGGTGCACGTCAACCCTATCTATTGTGGACCGATAGCGGTCCTTACAGAACAGCAGACTGTACCGCACTCAAGCCTATGTACCGTAGCACCCTATACCAAGTTACCAGTCCTTATAAGAACTTTTGTGGAACAAGCAGGTTGTGTGTTAGTGTTTAGCAGACTGTACGTCAGTCCCTATACCGCTGAAGGACTGCTGCAGTATAGGGCAGCGGTCAGCAGTGGTGCACGTCAACCCTATCTATTGTGGACCGATAGCGGTCCTTACAGAACAGCAGACTGTACCGCACTCAAGCCTATGTACCGTAGCACCCTATACCAAGTTACCAGTCCTTATAAGAACTTTTGTGGAACAAGCAGGTTGTGTGTTAGTGATTAGCAGACTGTACGTCAGTCCCTATACCGCTGAAGGACTGCTGCAGTATAGGTGAGCGGTCAGCAGTGGTGCACGTCAACCCTATCTATTGTGGACCGATAGCGGTCCTTACAGAACAGCAGACTGTACCGCACTCAAGCCTATGTACCGTAGCACCCTATACCAAGTTACCAGTCCTTATAAGAACTTTTGTGGACCAAGCAGGTTGTGTATTAGTGTTTAGCAGACTGTACGTCAGTCCCTATACCGCTGAAGGACTGCTGCAGTATAGGGCAGCGGTCAGCAGTGGTGCACGTCAACCCTATCTATTGTGGACCGATAGCGGTCCTTACAGAACAGCAGACTGTACCGCACTCAAGCCTATGTACCGTAGCACCCTATACCAAGTTACCAGTCCTTATAAGAACTTTTGTGGACCAAGCAGGTTGTGTATTAGTGTTTAGCAGACTGTACGTCAGTCCCTATACCGCTGAAGGACTGCTGCAGTATAGGGCAGCGGTCAGCAGTGGTGCACGTCAACCCTATCTATTGTGGACCGATAGCGGTCCTTACAGAACAGCAGACTGTACCGCACTCAAGCCTATGTACCGTAGCACCCTATACCAAGTTACCAGTCCTTATAAGAACTTTTGTGGAACAAGCAGGTTGTGTGTTAGTGATTAGCAGACTGTACGTCAGTCCCTATACCGCTGAAGGACTGCTGCAGTATAGGGCAGCGGTCAGCAGTGGTGCACGTCAACCCTATCTATTGTGGACCGATAGCGGTCCTTACAGAACAGCAGACTGTACCGCACTCAAGCCTATGTACCGTAGCACCCTATACCAAGTTACCAGTCCTTATAAGAACTTTTGTGGAACAAGTGAGTTGTGAATGTTTAGCAGACTGCAGCAGAAGGGCAGCAGTCAAGTATAATATCCTTTCTATATTTGGAAGAAAGAATATTATACATGTACAAGCCTATTACTGTACCACTGATACCAGTCCTGAAAAGAACCTTTGTGGAACTAATAATAACAGCAAGTCTTTAAAATTACCCTCACTGCCTGACAACACTGCTTCCTTCCTGTCCCTATACAAATTGGCAAAAAAAGAGAACGATTAGTGGTTACTGGAACAGCTCTTTTGTGGACCTTGATAGTAACAGCTAATGATGATGATGATGATGATGATGATGAAAGACTAATCTGGCTGTCCCTGTAGCATACACCGTCCTTTCCCTTTCTCTAAACTAACAAAAGACACTCAGGCTGCTGCAAGAATCAGCAGCACAGCAAACCTATCAACACCTAACACCTATACCAGTCCTGAAAAGAACTTTTGTGTACCAAATAGCTAGTGGTTTATCTCTCCCTACTCCACACAGGAACCTGTCCCTATCGTAACAGAAGAAAGAATGTAAAATGGCCACCGGATCGGGTGTATTTATAGGTTAGGGGGAATGTACAAGTGTCCATGTGCTGTCATGTCTCAATTGGCTGTCCTGTATCACATGATAAACGTGTCACCAAAGGTTAAAGTTCTTGTATACATTAAACACGTAAGTCCGCCGCGGCGAACGACGGAAAAAGGCGTTCGAACGTGCGGACCGCGAATGTCGGAAATTCGCCGCGAAACGACCGCCGGGCGAACCGTTCGGCCATCACTAATCCACACTTCATGTAATTAGGGGGTCCTATTGTCCCAAAATCCACTTTCTTTTTCTTGAGATGACATTAAAGTTCATGTGTGTGTAAAGGCAGGCGTCCCAATGCTTTTGGCAATATAGTGTAGTTCCTCTATGATTAGGACTTTATAGAGCTCACTTAACAGCTGATGGGACAATCTTTAAAGTGGTTGTAAACCCCATTTCATACACCCAAGTGACTGGCCTCAGGTGAGGCACAGAGATGAAACAAATCCTATATAGGTTGTATCTGTTTGTCTGCAGTCATCTCTTCTCTACATCAGCTCAAACTGCAGAATTTATAAGGATTATCTGAGCAATTATAAAGCAGTGGGAAGTGAGATAAAAATTATACACAGCAGTGCTCAGTGAGAGCTCTGAGAGATGATTGAAGGGAAGAGATACACCCCCTTCACACAGCTCACATGAACAGAGCTGGAGTTCCCTCCCCTGTCACCTTTCATCTGTTGGTGTCAGGAAAACTGACAGAGGAATGAGGCAGTAGACAGAAATGACACTCAGTGTTCTGGACTGAGACAAGTACACACTATAGAGGGGTATGTACACTTTCTTCATATTTCATGTCTGAGGTTTACAGCCACTTCAAATAAGTCTGGTTGTCAAAGTGCAAATATTAATTATCCTTTATTGAACCTGTTTTTTCTTGCTTACAGATCTGTACTATATCAAGACCATCCATGCGAGCACAGAATAACTGGGTTCAGTCCTATTTCCCCCATTTGGCATTCAGATGGGGATTAAATGAAGATCCCATCACTACAATAAGTGGATAATAAAGTGTAAAGAAAATCTTTCTTGGAAAAGACTATTTCAACAAGAAAATAGAATTCAAAACTAGTCATACTGCTTCCATAATGTTATATTTCATGTCTAAGTCTGAACTATACTGTATATCAGAAAATGTGAAAGAAATCAATATTGTGCATGTTTACATATACATATATAGCCATTAAAGTGATTGTAAGTGCAAATTTAAACAAAACAAATTAACAAATAGGTTTATACTTACCTGCTCTATGCAATGGAATTGCATAGAGTTTGCTTCTCAGGTCCCTCTCTTGACTCATCCTCTCTGGCATGAATGCCCCATAGGAAGTTGCTTTGTATGGGGGCACTCATGCGGACTCCCTCCTGAGCCCTGTTCTATAGACACAGATAGCAGGGCTCAGAACCGCCCCTCATTTCCTCATTGCTGGCTTAGACTGTTGCCTCCTGATCCCTTAGCCATTGGCTCCCATTGCCTCAGCAACACATGTGTGACCAGGAAGTGAGGGGGAGAGAGCCATTGCAGATGGACACAGCACTGGATCAAATGAGGGCTCAAGCAAATATAAATGGGTGGTAAGGGGGGATACTACCACCCTAAAAGTTTTAACCTTTTTTGAAAGGAATGCATTAAGGTAAAAAAAAAAGTTTAGGCTTTACAACCACACAATGGCGGTTCGTCCATACTGATCAACAAGCATGTTTTTTTTTTTTTTTAAAGCACGTGATTAGAGCCCAAGGCTTCAATTGGCTTATAAAGAGGGTGGGTTCAGGGCGCAGTGAGCCCACCCAGTTGTGTGACAATAGCAAATTAATATTCACTATCGTCTTCCTAATTCTCCTCCCAGCCAATCATGGAGCGGGTCCTGTGACCCGATCGGCCAGAGAGTCTTAGGACTCCCAGCCAAGGGAGCCACTTCCTGTTCGTCTGAGAGGAGAAGCAATAGCCCCGGAGCTGCCTCTCAAGATAAGGAGGTCTCTGTCCGTCCACCCCCCTGGGGGGGCAGTTGATCGCCGTATTCCTGTCTATCTCCTGCACAAAGGGAAGCGGTGTAGTTAGCTTGCCACCCCCAAAAATTATTGAGCACCAGCCACCACTGCAACCACACATAATCCAGATAATATATTTACTGAAATATTGAGACCATCCACAAATCACAGAGAAATTTATTAAGAATTTCATGTTCAGTTATTCCGTTATGCTTACTGTAATGTAGGTACACTGTGGAGTAACCAAACTTCAGCTTGTTAAGGAAAGCCTTGACAATAAAACCTAGAAGCTGATAGTTTGCCCATTCGTGGCACAGTAAAAGTGTAAAGCTGCCTCCATCACCAACCCACTGATACCAACCCCTCACATGATTTCCTACTGTTCCTGTCCCTGTTGTGACCTCAACCCATAATTCAGTGCTCAGTTCTAGCTCAGTTCTAGCAGCCAGTAACTAGGGATGAGCACTGTCTGTCACATGATGATAGTGGAAAGGCCACTGCTCCTTTTAAACCAACCACCATGGGTATTTTAGTGCTGCCTGTGACTGAGGTAAGAGCATCAATGGACCAATAGAGAAAGATGAATATCTATAGGACTTTACCGGTTGGCATTTATAATCCCAAATAGGAAAAGAGAGTACTGATGAGGGTAAAAAATACAAAATGTATTATGATAAAATGAGTAAAATGTCATAAAAGCATATCAAAAAGTTATATACAGAATACCTTGATACAACATTCTGCCATATAAGGGTGTATGGCTGTACAGAGAAACCTGTTATGATGGCCCATTAGTATTCACAGCCTAGTTAGATGAACAATTGGATGCGCGATAATCTTCCATATACAAGGCCCAACGAAGGGATCAATGTAGCATAACCAATATAGATTGCTACGCATTTAGCCAAAGGCTTCTTTAGGGGAGCCTATTGGTACTAAGCCAAAGTGAAGAAACATGGAGTGCCTGGTCCACAGCATTGTGGGAAAAAAAGGTCACATACAATCAGCTCTGGGAGAAGTATGTATTAGGGATAGTGCAGCTAGAGAGGAGGAATCAACTTAGGGAAAAGCCTACGCTTGTGGAGACGAGTAAGAAATTAACTCCAGGTTATCGTTGAGGTAAACATGTACAGTCCCAAATAGGCAAATGGTTCCATGTATAGTTGCCTTCTCATGTGTTTAGCATCTAAACTTGTCCATGCCGATCCTGGCTCTAGCTTCTACTTCCTCACAGGGAATAGGTGAGACGCCCACCGGGATTATAATTGGCAACCAGTAAAGCCCTATACATTTTCTGTTTTTGGTTTTCATATTCTTTTGGATGTGGTGCCATATATAATGGGTCTCTATATTGTTCAGAGATGAATATCTGTAGGCTGCTATTTACTTGAATGAGCACAGTTACGGTGCCTCCTTAAAAGAATTCCACTTTTGTTAAAAATATAATACTGATCATAAATGTTATAATGTATTCTGTTATAATATTTGTCTTTTTTTTAAGCTATGTCATAAAAAAACACATTCATTAGCTATAAAGAAAAGCACAATTATATTGTATATAAAAATGAATAAAAATAATATTTTTCCAAAATAAACATATATATAGTAATAGTAACTGTTATTACAATCTCAGTGCAAAAGTACATTTTAGCAACTATTTATTAAGACTGTAAGGCAATAAATTATTAATTTTTGTTTTGGTATTGTGTATTTTACTATAGGGAGATCTAGTTCTCATCTCCATGTGTTAACAGCTACCTCCCCTTAAAATACTCTTTCATTGCTTCACAGTCACCAGCAAATTTCATCTACTTGTTCTGGTAACTTTGCAAGAACAGTAAAATATATGTAAAAGTCCAAATGCAGCGCTTATTTTCAAATAGCCTTCCAAGAAGGGATAGATATGAAAGAACCCTTCACCAGCTTCAGTGTGTATGGAAAAGAACACCACACCCAAATGTGAATCCAATCTGCTTACCAGAAAATGATGATACATAGGCATATCATCATCAATCACAAAGCATCACAGCATCACTTCTCCCAACACTAATGGCAATCGATCTTAATACAAAATTGTATTTATTGGACAAGACGAGGGGAAGCACCTCCCCTCATTTAATAGGGTATAAGCACTTTTTTCACAACACTACTAGGATCCATACAATTGTTTTTTTTTTTCTATGTGGGGGGGGGGGGGGGGGGGGGGGTTGGTATCTGGAGGCCCTCATTATTAAAGGGAGCTTCCAGATTCCGATAAGCCTCCTGCCTGCAGACCCCTGCAACCGCTGGGTAAGGGTGGTGGGAAAGAGGCTCTTTTCCTCATCAACATAGGCAGCAACATACTTTTGTCAGGGCATGTTGGCTGGCATGGTTCAGAAGGCGGGGCACACAATTGTCCCTCTCCTTTTCCTGGCCAGCCAGACTGCCTGTTTTAAATATGGGTCTAGTAAGGATTTTTATGGGATGATATGTATTTTGGGGGGGCTCTATGCAATATTTTTTCATTCTGCTGTAGGATGTGCTTGCCTATTAGCCCAGAAAATATGCATTTTTAACTTTATAGACTTAGCTCCTATTGATTTCAATGGGGTTTGCATTTGGCATCCAAACTCCTGATCAAACCAAACCCAGGGCAGTTAAGATCACCACTGCTGTGCATTATACAATGCTCTACAAACCTACAACACACCCTTCAGACTTTGTTTTGGGGGCCACTGTGTGTGTGTGTGTGTGTGTGTGTGTGTGTGTGTGTGTGTGTGTGTGTGTGTGTGTGTGTGTGTGTGTGTGTGTGTGTGTGTGTGTGTGTGTGTGTGTGTGTGTGTGTGTGTGTGTGTGTGTGTGTGTGTGTGTGTGTAAAGGGTTAACTGCTCAGTTGACCTGCCTCGGTGATGGCCACTCTGGCAGAGATTTGCTAAAACTGGTGCAAAATCTGGTGCAGCTCTGCATAGAAACTAATCAACTTCCAGGTTTTATTGTCAAAAGTTAATTGAAGAAGCTGAAGTTAGAAGCTGATTGGCTATAATGCAGAGCTGTACCATATTCTGAGCGCTCCAGTTTTATTAAATCTCCCCCTCTCAGTCTACTGGTGCTTAGTAGGGATGGGCGAACAAGCATAAGTTCAGCCCGAACTTTGGTTGTTCGGCTGTTCTGCAGTTTGGGGAAATTCGAAAGCTGCCGGAACACCGTTAAAGTCTATAGGAGATTAACATGAAAAATCAAAAGTGTTCATTTTAAAGGCTTATATGCAAGTTATTGTCGTAAAAAGTGTTTGGGGACCTGGGTCCTGCCCCAGTAGACATGTATCAATGTAAAAATAGTTTTAACAACTGAAGTTTTTTCAGGAGCAGTGATTTTAATAACGCTTAAAGTGAAACAATAAAAGTGAAATATTCCTCTACATTTCGTACCTGGGGGTGTCTATAGTATGCCTGTAAAGTGACGCATGTTTCCCGTGTTTACAACAGCCCCTGCACAAAATGACATTTCTAAAGGAAAAAAAGTAATTTAAAAGTACTCGCAGCTGTAATGGATTGTCGGTCCCAGCAATACAGATAAAAGTCTTTAAAAAAATGGCATGGTATCACCCCCGTCCATTACCAGGCCCTTTGGGACTGGTATGAATATTAAGGGGAACCCCGAACTAAAATGTAAAAAAAAATTGCGTGGTGGTCCCCCCAAATTCCATACCAGGCCCTTCAGGTCTGGTATGGATATTAAGAGGAACCCCACACCAAAATTTAAAAAAAATGGCGGGGGCTCCCCTCAAAATCCATACCAGACTCTTCAGGTCTGGTATGGATTTTAAGGGGAACCCTGCACAAAAATCTAAAAAGAAATGGCGTGAGGGTCCCCCCAAAAATCCATACCAGACCCTTATCCGAGCATGCAACTTGGCAGGTCGCAGGAAAAGAGGTGGGGACAAAAGAACGCCCCCCTCCTGAACCATACCAGGCCACATGTCCTCAATATGGGGAAGGCAGCCCCCCAAAGCACCTTGTCCCCATATTGATGGGTACAAGGGCCTCATCCCCACAACCCTTGCCCGGTAGTTGTGGGGGTATGCGGGCGGGGGGCTTATCAGAATCTGGAAGCCCCCTTTAACAAAGGGACCTCCAGATCCCGCCCCCCCCCGTGTGAAATGGTACCCCTACCATTTCACAAAAAAGTGTCAAAATGGTACAAAAGACAAGACACAGCTTGGGACAAGTCCTTTATTAAAAAAAAAAAAAAAAAAAAATGTCCCACAAAATCTATTCATCTTCTCCTGCTCCACCGACGGACTGAAAAAGAAAAAAAAAAACAAAGCCACGACTGACCCGCCTCCATGGGAGGCAACCACAATATGAAGCGTCTTTACTTTCACAGTTCTTATATAACTGAGGGCGGGGACACACAATGACGTTCCCAGGTGATCCCGCCCCCTCTGACGAACGGGGACCTCCTCTTGGCTTTCCTGGGACGTCAGATGCCGTCACTTTTGCTGTCCCCTCTTGGCTCCACCCCTGACTCCACCCCCTTTGCCCTGCCCATGTACACTCCACCTTTATCATGACCGCTACTATTTTGCATGTATTGCATTAAATACAGCCTCCCCAGCGCCCATGAAATACAGCCTCACCAGCGCCCATCAAATTCCATCTCACCAGGGCCCATCAATGGTGCTTCACCAGCGTCCATCAAATTCCATCTCACCAGCGCCCATCAAACACAGACTCACCAGCACTCATCAAATTCCACCTCACCAGCGCTCATCAAATACAGACTCACCAGCGCCCATCAATGCCACATCACCGGCGGTCCAGCGCCCATCAAATTCCATCTCACCTGTGCCCATCAATCCCGTTTCACCAGCGACAATCAATGCAGCTTGGGGGGGGGAGATTTGGCAGATCAGTCAATATAATACATATACACAATTCCATTTCATTGTCATCACATATCCAATCTCATTAAGAGAGAAAGCAACAATTTTTACTTCCCATACCAGTGTCACCAGGTGATGGTCCTGGGCTCAGGAAAATTCCACAACGTGAATGGTGACCCTTTGATTGCTTGCTGCCAGCCTGTTCCTCACTCGCACCAACTCTGCTGTACTGCCTGTGTACCTGCCTGCTGCCTCTCTTCTGTGTCTGTGCAGTGCGTCTTGAAGTTCCAGCCAGGCTCCACCTGTCCCCAAGCCCAGAGAGCCACCAGGCACCATGCCATGCTATATCCCATGATCCTCCATGTACTCCGTTCCAGTGACACAGCCAGGAGAGTGTGGGGGGGCTGTGCTGCTGGACACAGGACATGGACACTGTAGTGCGGAGAGCGGTCTCGGTGGGACATGACAGACGGTGTCAGGTGGAGAGCAGAGGGGGGGGGGGGGCTGCTCTAGTCAACCTAGGATAAATCCTTGTCCACACTTGGCTGGTTGACCGGGTTCTGGACAAAGATTCAGTCCTCTATCTTCAAATCAGTTCTGGACAATAATCTAATGATCTATTTCCAGTCAGTTCCAAACAAAGACCAAATCCTCCATCTCCAGTCAGTTCTGGACAAATATTGTCTCTATCTCAGTCAAATAAGTCAGAACATCAACTCCTCTTCTGCAATCAGAGCTAGAGAAAGATTTATTCCTTTATCTTCAATCAGCTCTGGGCAAAGATCCACTTCTCTATCTCCAGTCAGTTTTGGGCACGGATACACTTTTCTGTCTTCAAGCATTTATGGACTAATGCCGCGTATACACGTAGCCGAATTTCCGAACGGGCTACTTGCCCACACACGGCACTTTTTCAGCAGACTAATACGGCGTACTAAGTCCGCTGGACTATCCGCCGTACTTTTGAAATGAACGGACTCGCCCCCACACGCCGGGCCACCGCGCCTTCTTCTAGCTCTATTACAGGCGGTGGCCCGGTCTTCTGTCGCCGCTGTCGCCGCCTTCTGTTCTTCTGTTATTCTCTTCAGATGTTGCCTTGTCGCTCTCTCTGCTTACAATGACGGGGACCAGGCGCACAGCGACTTATATAGGGACATCACCGGATGATGTCCCCGCCTATTATGATGTCACAGTCCCAGCATCCCCCCATGTTGAGGGCACGTGGCCTGGTACGGTTCAGGAGGGGGGGCCGCTCGCTCGTCCCCCCCTTTCCTGGCCCGCCGGGTAGCGTGCTCGGACAAGGGTTTGATGTGGACCTGGGGGGGACCCCTACGCGGATTCATACCAGGTGACGGGACCAGCGACACCTTCTCCGCGCGGGAAAAGTCTGCTCATTTCAAAAGTACAGCGGACTGGCATACCAACGGCTGGATTGTCCGCCGAAATGCAAGTCCGGCGGGAAGATTGGAGTGCAAAAATAATTTCTAAGTCCACCGTATTTTCGGGTAAGAAAAGTCCGCCGGAGGCTACACACGGGGGGATTGTCCGGCGGACTTGAGTTTGCCGGACTTTTCCACCCGATTGTTTGATCGTGTGTACGCAGCATAAGATTCACTCTTCTATCTCCAATCACTTCTTGACATAGATCCACTCTTGTGTCTCCAGTTATTTCTTGACAAGGATCCACTCATTCCCCAATCAAGTTTTGACAAAGATCCACTTCTCTACCTCCAATCAGTTATTGACAAAGATCCACTTCTCTACCTCCAATCAGTTATTGACAAAGATCCACGTCTCTATCGCCAGTCAACTCTGAACAACTACTCATCTATCTATCTCCAACAGGTAACATAGAGGTTTTCATTTAAAACCAAGGTATCAAAATACTTTTAGATGGATGGGGAAAAAAAAAAAACACTTAAGAGAAAAATATAGTGCCAGCCATTGCACAATTCTAAAAATGCAAGTTGATGCAGTAAACTGCATTGCAGAGATGTGAACAGACCCAAATTGGTTGCCAAATGCTGTGTACACACAGCCGGACTTTGACAGCAAAGGTCCGACGGAACGAATCCGGCGGACAATTCGAATGTGTGTGGGCTTCATCGGACCTTTGGTGTTGAAAAATCAGACGGACTTTAGATTTAGAACATGTTTGAAATTTTTCCGATGCACTCGAGTCCGGTCGAAAAATAGTCAGTATGCTAGTCCGATGGACAAAAACCGATGCTAGGGCAGCTATTGGCTACTGGCTATGAACTTCCTTATTCTAGTCCGGTCGTACGTCATCACGTTCAATTCTGTCGGAATTTGGTGTGCTTGTGTGTGGCCAAGTCCGTTTGTTCGGAAAGTCAGTCGGAACTCTGCCGAAAGTCCATCAGGAAGACCGTCGGACCTAGTCTGTCGAAAAGTCCGCTCGTGTGTACGTGGCATAACAATTCTATTTTTTGGAGCAATTTTTCAAAACAGTTGACCACGTTCTACTGCTGAGAATAACTTTATATGTGAACTGCACCAACAAAAAAACAAGTGTTTATAAGCCCTACTTCATGAACAGCTGTAGTCCCTTCAAAAAATACATTTATATGCATAACAGCCATTATTTCCAAATAATCATCAAGTCCCAGCAGCTACCAAGATAAATTATGAGTCACAGAGTACATGCATTATTTTCCATGAGTCAGCCGAATCCCAGGCTTACATTATAAATTTGACACAAGGAGAGCCTTCAAATATAATACGACTGCCTGTGTGTGCACTGTGCATATATCATTGCAAACTATATAAAGAAACATGTTTTTTAAAATTATAATAAGTAACTATTAGATTATTGGCATTCATCAGATCAGTTTTAAATACATATCTTTAAAAAATAAGAAGACTACATATTTCCTTCAAGAAAATTTTAAAAATGAACCTCCGGAAGATTTACCCCCTTAATGACCAGGCCGTATTTTGCGATACAGCACTGCATTATTCAACTGACAATTGATGCTATTCCCAAATAAAATTCATGTCCTTTTTTTTTGCCACAAATAAAGCTTTCTTTTGGTGGTATTTGATCCCCTCTGCAGTTTTTATTTTTTGCGCTATAAACAAAAAAAGACTGACAATTTTGAAAAACAAAACAATATTTTTTACTTTCTTCTTTAAAATGTTTCCAATAAAAAAATGGAAAACAAAATCAAATTTCTACACAAACTGTGGCCACTATGTATTCTGCTACATATTTTTTGTAAAAAAAAAATCCCAGTAAGCGTATATTGATTGGTTTGCACAAACGTTATAGTGTACACAAACTGTGGGGCATTTTTATTTATTTTTTTAAATATTTTTTTTCTTTTTAACTAGTAATGGCAGCGATCAGTGACTTAATGTAACTGCGATATTGCGATGAACAAATCAGACACTAACTGACACTTTTGACACTTTGTGGGGACCAGTGACTCTAATACAGTGATACGTGCTAAAAGTATGCACTGTCACTATACTAATGACACTGGCTGGGAATGGGTTAACATCAGGGGCAATCAAAGTGTGTCCCTAGCCAGTGCTTGTGTATGGTGGGGGAAGGGAAGGCAAAGATCCGTGTCCCTGCTTTGCAGAAAAACAGGATCCATGCCTACCCTCTTCACAGAACAGCAATCTGCCTTGTTTACATAGTGTGTGCAGAATAATCCGCGGGTGACGGCTGATATCGAGTCCAGTGTGGCCGGGTGCGCACCCCAGATCCGGAAGTGTCAGATCACATACTAGGCACGTGATCTGGCATAGTATCTGTACAATGGACAGTCCGCCAGTGGCTAAGTTAAAGTACTGTATGTGTAAAATCAAACACTAAAATCATATTCACTTAACATTTTAAAGCAATTATTATTACTATTTTTAATACTGGAACTTTCATTAAAATAATATCTGGTAGTCCTGCCTTAAAGTGATATTAAACCCAAAAGCAAATTTTTATTATATTGTAACTTACCAATTCTTAAATGTGATGGCTGCATTTGTTTTCTGTTTTAGGCTTTCTTTTTTTGATTTGCATCTGGTGATCCTGTTGTTTTTCAAAAGAACAAGCTCTCCAGCAGAATGTATCAGTTACAGGGTTGAGACAAACCATTTACCACAGACAGGGGTGCTTACAATTATCAGATTTTATTTATTTATGTAAAACCTTTATCTCAAAAGGAAAGAAAACAGTTTGCTGTAACTGTTTATAAAGGGTTAGCTGGAGTTTGGCTTCAATTTGTTGGTGTATTTTAGTCTGCTAGTACATCTATAACACTCTCCCCTCATCCTAGGGTTGCCACCACATCCCTTTAAAACCAAGAAACTATTAATTACACAGGTTCTGTGGCTGATTAAGGGGGTATTTAAACTCACTTAGTGCCTTATCTGCAATGAAATAGCCTTAGAACCTGCGTAATTAATATGTGTTCGGTTTTACAGGGATGAGGTGGTAACCCTACCGCAACCCTGGGCTGACAATGCTGCTGTTCAAAAGTGCCCTCTATGCTCCTTCATCCAGAGTGGGGGCAATCTAATACTGGAGGTGTGTTATTGGCCAGACCACCAAGTGACAACAGAGGTAAGAGAAGCCTAAGAAAAGAAAGCAAATGGTAAGCTGATGTGATGGTGCTGGCCAATCAGAATCGATCTGGTCTGTCCAGGAAGGGCTGCACAGAAAAGAGGGAAAAGAGCTGGAAATGTAAACATCCAGACCCCTAAAGCATCTGACAGCTTGGCAACCCCAGAAGAAAGTATAGCAAGGACCGGGGGGTCTGGTGTTAGTTCACCTTTAGGCTGGGTTGACACATTAAACAGCTGCGGCTCACAGCATGGGGTCCGGTGCGTCCCTTCTACACCGATTCAGGTGTAAATCAGGTTCCGAATTTTTGCCTGAATTCACACCTGATTCAGAACCAAAGACGCACGGGACCCTTTCCAATAGCGGACTGCGGCCAACTCAGAGGTGTGTGAACTGGCTCCATTGCGATCCGGGCACACTCTCCTGTCATGCGAATTGGATGCGGAGAAACCCACATCCAATTAGCATAAGTGCGAAGCCAGCTTTATATGTTTTGCTTTATAGATGAACTAACCCTTTAACCACTTCAGCCCCAGAAAGGATTTTCCCCCTTAACCACTTCCTGACCAGCGCACCATATACGTCGGCAGAATGGCACTGGTGGACAAAAGGGCGTACAGGTACGTCCTCTTTCAGACGCTGCACGCGTGCTGCATTCTCCGTGACCATGGGTCCCGTGCACTTGATGTCCGCTGGGTGTACGTGATCGTCTCACGGAGAGGTAGAATGGGAAGATGCTTTTGTAAACAAAGCATTTCCCCGTTCTGCCTAGTGACAGGACAGAGATCACTGCTCTCTGTCACCGAGAGCCGTGATCGCTGTCATGTGTGTGGTAGCCCCTGTCCCCACAGTTAGAATCACTCCCTAGGACACACATAACCCCATTCATCGCCCTCTAGTGGTTAACTCCTTCGCCGCCAGTGTCATTTACACAGTAATCAATGCATTTTTATAGCACCGATCGTTGTATAAATGACAATGGTCCCAAAATAGTGTCAAAAATGTCCGATGTGTCTGCCACAATGTCACAGTCACAATAAAAATCACAGATTGTCGCCATTACTAATAAAAAAAAGAATAATAAAAATGCCATAAAACTATTTTGTAGATGTTATAACTTTTGCACAAACCAATCAATATACGCTTATTGCATTTTTTTTACTAAAAATATGTAGCAGAGTACACATTGGCCTAAACTAGGGAAAAAATATTTCTTTATATATTTTTGGGGGATATTTATTATGGCAAAAAGTCAAAAATAATTATTTTTTTTCAAAAATGTTTTGTTTATAGCGCAAAAAAAACAAAACGCAGAGGTGATCAAATACCACCAAAAGAAAGCTCTATTTGTGGTAAAAAAAGGACATCAATTTTGTTTGGGTACAATATCTCACAACCACGCAATTGTCAGTTAAAACGATGCAGTGCCGTATCGCAAAAAGTGCTCTGGTCAGGAAGGGGGTAAATCCTCCTGAGGCTGAAATGGTTAATGACAAGGACATTTTTTGCGATACGGCACTGCATCGCTTTAACTGACAATTGCGCAGTCCTGTGATGCTGTACCCAAACAAAATTAACGTCCTTTTTCTCCTCAAATATGGTGTTATTTGATCACCTCTGCAGTTTTTATTTTTTGCGTTGTAAACAGAAAAATAACGACAATTTTGAAAAAAAAAACAACAATATTTTATACTTTTTGCTGTAATAAATATCCCCCAAAAATGTAAAAAAAGAAATTTCTTCTTCATCATATGTATTCTTCTACATATTTTTGGTTAAAAAAAAACTGCAATAAGCGTATATTGGTTTGCGTAAAAGTTATAGCTTCTACAAAATAGGGGATAGATTTATGGCATTTTTATTATTATTTTATTTTTTACTAGTAATGGTGGTGATTAGTGATTTTTAGCTGTACTACGACATTGCGGCAGACAGATTGGACACTTTTGACACATTTTTGGGACCATTGACAGTTATACAGCGATACGTGCTAAAAGTATGCACTGTCACTATACTAATGACACTACTATAAAAATGCACTGATTACTGTGTAAATGTCACTGGTAGGAAAGGAATTAACACGGGGGGGGGGGGGGGGGGGCTATTAAGGGGTTAAATGTGTTCCTTAGATGTGTTTCTTACTGTGGGGGGAAGGTAGTCACTAGAGGAGGAGACATATTGCTGTTCCTACTTAGTAGGAGCAGACAGTCTGTTTCTCCTCTCCTGACAGAATGGGGATTTGTCACAAATCCCCATTCTGTCAGGAGAGGAGAAACAGACTGTCTGCTCCTACTAAGTAGGAGCAGACAGTCTGCTCTGGCTCTCGTGCCCGTGGTTCCCCGCTGTACAGCGGGCTCTAACTGTTTAAAGGGCCAATGTACAGCTACAGTGATTTGCAGGAGAGACCCGACCTATAATGATGGTGGCTGGTCGGCTAGTGGTTAAACAACAATTTACCTGTAAGATTATATGTGCATTTGATGTATTCTGGGCATGGTATTTATCTCTAAAAGACTCCCTTGTTTAGGCAAATCCCCAAGATTGCTGCTGGGTTCCGCCATGCCTCCCAACATTTTGAGATGTGAATGAGGGACACCTACTAGCAAATGTATGTAGGCATAGGACACGCCCCCTGCCACACCCCCTTAACCACTTCCCGACCAGCGCACGACGATGTACGTCGACAGAATGGCACGGGCAGGCATATTGGCGTACATGTACGTCCAATATTCGATGCCGCCGTGCCATCGTGAGCGCGCCGCCGGCGGCGCGCACCCGCGCTGGTCGGGACCCCCGTGAGTCCGGTCGGGGGACCCGCGGACTCGATCGCCGCGGGCATCCCCGCGATCGTCTCACGGAGCGGCCGAATGGAGGAAATGCTGTGTAAACAACATTTTTCCATTCTGCCTAGCAACTAGTGACGCTGATCTCTGCTCCATGTGATTGGAGCAGAGATCAGTGTACACTAAATGAAAGCCCAACCCCCCCACAGTTAGTAACACACCCCTAGGAACACTTAACCCCTACACTGCCACCCACTGGTTAACCCTTTCACTGCCAGTGTCATTTACACAGGAATCACTGCATTTATATAGCAGTGATTACTGTATAAATGACAATGGTCCCAAAAATGTGTCAAAAATGTCCGATGGGTCCCCCACAATGTCGCAGTCACAATAAAAATCGCAGATCGCCGCCATTACTAGTAAAAAAATAAAATAATAAAAAATTATTCATAAAAATGCTATAAAACTATCCCTATTTTGTAAACGCTATAACTTTTGCACAATTTTTATTGCGATTTTTTTTACCAAAAATATGTAGAAGAATACGTATCGGCCTAAACTGAGGGAAAAAAATGTTTTTTTATATATTTTTGGGGGATATTTATTATTACAAAAAGTAAAAAATAATGCGTTTTTTTCAAAATTATCTCTCTATTTTTGTTTATAGCGCAAAAAATAAAAACCGCAGGGGTGATCAAATACCACCAAAAGAAAGCTTTATTTGTGGGAAAAAAAGGACGTCAATTTTGTTTGGGAGCCACGTCGCACGACCGCGCAATTGTCAGTTAAAGCGACGCAGTGCCGAATCGCAAAAAGTGGTCTGGTCTTTGACCAGCAAATTGGTCCGGTCTGAAAGTGGTTAAAGGAGAATTAACCCAAAAAAAGGTTAATTAAATCCACAAGTGTTTTTTTTTTTTTTTAACACTACTATTACTACTACTTTATATTGGCTTTTAAAATGTACAAATGCAACAATTTAATGAAAATAGAAATGAAAGGTTTAGCACTGGGAAACACCTTTTGAATGATAAAAAGTGCATTTTATATCCAACTATATAGATCAGACCAAAATGAGGGACAAATGGGGGGGGATAGACAAAGGAACTTTGCTCCAAATCAGAGGCAGTCCCTTGAAAACGGGGACAGTTGGGAGGTATGGCTCCACCATCTTGAATTTGATGTCAGCAGACTCAGAGCTGTCACTCAAGTTCCCTTTCGTTTCTCCCCCAGCGGCTACATACTGTAACATGCTATGTTAGGAGGTGAGGTCAGCACAGAGAGTAATTATACTCTCTCCAAAAATGTAATTAAAACATTTAGTTAAATTAACTTAAATTTAATTAAGTCATTAAAAAATAGTTTATGGAAAGGAAAAATGTTGCAGGTGTGCACCGAAAATACTTGATTATTTTTCTGTTTCTACCTGCTTTTTACACTGGTAACAGGGTTTCTTTAAGACAAATGGAAGAGGAACAGCGCCATTCCTCTTCCATTTGTCTTTTTCAGAGCACTTTTTACATTTCTGCTCAGAACTGGCAGCTCCCTATGGACAGTTTCTTTTTAAGTATTTTAACTATTTTAATTATTTCATCTTATACTTCATGGACATTACTGACTGTAACAGCCCATTGTGGTCATTAATACTATTTATACTCTATGTTTATTCCCATTCAACACTATATGAGTTTGTTTACTAGCCATATTCAGAGTGCACCGTATTATCTTTTGTTTTTTTTTACAACATGGCCTCTTTAAACAAACATCAATAAAATCACGAAGAATGCACAAAGAATGCACAGATAGCAGGCTGCGTTTGAAATGAAAATCAATAAACTTATAAGAAGTGTAAAATTTGCACTCTTTAAAAACTGTTTTTCAGTCTTTACTGCCAAAAAACTGACATATTCCATATGACAGTGGGCCTGAGGCATGGGAAGAAAAATGTACTGCTCCATTTGCTGCATAATTTTGCGCATGAATTTTATGCGGCTTGCCCTCTGGATATCTCTTTCACACTGAAGTGAGCTGAGTCATACGATTTTACTACTATTGACTTCTATGTAAAACAGGTGCAGCACTTTCTGTGGTCAAAGCTGCCGGATGTAAACCTAAGATGAGGTTCTTGTGGTTTGTATGGCACATGTAAAACTCAATGACTTTGATAAAGCTGGACTTCAGGCAAAAAGTGAAATATTCAACTGAGCTACAATGGTTTCAGCTGCAAAATGATTTATATTTCTGCTTGAAGTGGTATTAAACCCAAAAAACAAACATTTAATATCTTTCAGTTCACCAATCCTTAAGAAAAACACACGGTCGGACATTCCAACCATAAAATTTTGGCCGAAACTTGTGCTGCATACACACAGTCGGACAAAGTTGTCGGAAAATTTGATCGTTCGTAGCGAGGTGACGTATAAAATGTACGACAGGACTACATAGAGGCTGATAGCCAATAGCTTTGGTCTCGTAATTTAATCTGAGCATGCGTGGCACTTTGTCCGTCGGGATTCTCTACAAACGATTGGAAAAAGTCTGATCGGAGTTTGTTGTCATAAAATTTTAGACCTAGCTCTCAAACTTTTTCCATCAGAATTTCCGATGGAAAAAGTCCGATAGAGCCCACACACGATCGGATTTTCCGACAACATAATCCGATTGGACCTTTTACGCCAGAATTTCCGACCGTGTGTACAGGGCATTAGATGTGGCGGCTGCATGTTTTCTTTTTTTTAAAGGCTTTTTTCTCCTTTATTTTTTACCTGGTGATCCAGCCAGTGACACACTTCCTTTCCTAGGGTGTCTCTGTCTCACTCAGGGATGTGCGGTGAGGTCAGTGGCTGGTGAGGCACTGACTAGTATCAGAGCCAGATACACACAGGTTACATATGCCACAATTGTTAGAGCGAGAACAATACTTCTAGCACTAGACCTCCTCTGTAACTCTATGTAGCAGAATCTCTAACCTCTTCCAGTCTTATGAGGACCTCCAAGGCCAAAGATAGCTGACATCCTTCAATATGTGGTGGGTTGTGAGACATAGTGGGTGCAAAGGTGGTAAAAGTCATTGGGCGCCAGAGGTTTTATTTCTTTTGACAGTCCTTTTTATATATTTTTGAGGAACGAGGGTTAGGGCCAGGACACCCTTAGATAGTTGCAAATGCAATTTGACAGACTCCTAGACTTCAATAGGAGGACAGCCGTGCAGGGAAAGGCCCCAGCAAGAAGCCACATCTGCACTTGCAAGAATGCTGTCTCCTATGGTAACAGTCCTTTAACAGTTCCTAACTCAAACATAACAGTTCTTTCAGCTCCATTTCAACTGCTCCTTGTAGTTCTTCAATACTGAGCTCCCGATCTCTCACTAGACCCTCTGATTCACTGACTCTGAATCCCTTGAGCTCCTCCAAAGTTTGTGGTGGTATCTCCATCAAGCATCACCCCCGCCACCAAAGATTACCAAGCCATCCACCAAGGGGCGCAGGGTTCGAAACATAGATCGAAGAAATGGGCTTATGTACAGTTATGTGCATAATAGGATATAAAAGAGTAAAGTTGGTCATCCATAACCCCCTTGATTAGCAAGAATCCAGGTCCTCGTGTTCTGAAAGAAGTGTGAATTTACATCTAGGGGAAAAAAAGGTTGCCACCTCCCTTGTTTTAGCCAAGGCATTGACCAGGTAAAAGGTAGAGAATTTAGTATGGATGAACGAAGGGTTGTTCTGTCTGGGGAAATGTGCTTCCTGGAAAAGGATTTCATTGACCTTTTGGCTATGGTAATGTTGAAAATTGTTCTGTAATTTAACCGGCAAGTTTAGACCCTGAGTATTGTGAGACACAATACACATCGGAGGGTTAGTATGGTCGCAGTCAGAAAAGCAGGAAAGGGAAGCCAGCATAAGATTGTCACTTACCCCAAACCATGTTCATGAACTTTTTCGAGCAACAGGCATGTTGCTACAGGTGACAAAAAACTCAGATGTGAACAGGGGCCCTTGAAAAGAATGGGATGTGGCTTGTTGAGCATCTTGAAGCTTTGAGCTTAGAGTTACAAAATGCTCAGGTCTATATAGGGCCTAGGTATCCATGTTACAAACTTATGTAAGGCTTATCCTTTCTGGAGTGCCCACTTAAATAAAGCTCATAAGTGTGTGTATGGCCCCTTTCACATGGGGGCACGATTTATGAGGCATAGAGCGCATCTGCCTGCTCGGCAGGGGATCTTTCCACTGATGCCCACTGAGCAGACAAATTACAGGAACGTGTCTGCTCTGATCCAGCTGTCATTCGATCCGCCAGACAGATGAGGAATGGATCCCCCATCCGTCTGTTTTTGGTGGACAGGATCAAATTGGACACCGGCGGGTGTCAGCAGACACATATCCACAGACATCTGCCACTCCATAGAGAACAATGATTGTCCGATCAGGTCTGCCTGAAAAACTGACAGGGCAACCTGATGAAATCACTCGTGTGAAACCAGCATAAGAGCACATAGGTATTTAGTAGTTTCAGTGGGGACCAGAGCTGACAGCTTCCACTCAACCAAGAGAGGGGTGTGATGCAGGAGTACTGATGTGATTATGTTATTTCAGCTGACACTTTCTCAATGCAAGTTTTTCTATCTGTGACAATATTTCCAGATAAACATGTTACTCAAAAGATAGAATTACAATTCTATCACTTTATAAACCTCTGTTAGGCCACGTCTTTAGTATGCCATTCAGATTCGGTCACTGATCCTCAGGAAGGATGTGCTGGAACTGGAGAGTCCAAAGAAAGGCAACAAAGCTAATAAGGGGGCTGGAGGACCTCAGTTATGAGGAATTAATACATTAAACATATTTTCCCTGGAGAAAAGACACTTAAAGGGAGATATGATCCCCATAAACAAATCTTTGAATGGTCTCTAACATTGGGAGGAAACTAACCTGAGCTCTCTAAAGAAGACACACACACTCAGATTGAACTGAATGGACTGGTGTCATTATTCAAGCTTACTAACTATGTAACTATGTTTTACAATCTGAGAACCAACATATTGTTGAATAGAACGATGGCATAATATGCTCTTGATGATGATTTTAGGCCTATTCTCCTTATGAGATATAATATATCTCATCTACCTCCGGGACATTATAACATGGGCATATTTGGTATTCAACTATTTATTATTCTCTTAAATATTTGTGTAACAACTTCATATTAATGTAGCTTCATCAAAGCCCTAATTATGGAAATGTTATATGTGCATATGTATGTATTGTATGTATGTATGTGAATTTTATATACATATCCATACATATAGAACTCTATGAATGAATGACTTGGCCATGTGGGCAGCACTCTTTGGTATCATATTGCATATTACACCCTAAATACGGGTGTAATATGTAACATGTTACCAGAGGTGAACTTATCCTTTAATATTTCACATTAAACATTTATAAAATAACTTCCCCCAGCCATACAAAAACATTTTTGGTACATGTTACCCATGGCAGTGCCCTTTGCCAATTATCTGACAATGCTATTCCTGTTAGCCTAAAATTTTGCTACAGATCTCTGCTGGTACTACATGGCCCTAACATAGCAATAGTATGAGTCAACAAGTTTACTATAGGTAAACCTGTGAAAAGTTGTTTATCACCTAGGACCAGATGAAGTTCTCTAGAACTATTTACAACATGTTACAACCAGTGCAGAGGATTTATCAGCTACTGTACATGAAATGCAATGTAATGGTTTCAGTTATTATGTTAATACGTTCTCATCCCCAGCGGTGGTTAGTTACATTTAACTGGACTTGTTCAATAAAGTTGAAATGTTTCAACATTACAGAATAAGTCCAAGTAAATGAGAACATTCACAGATATATATTGTTATACATTTCCAAAATACAACTGTGAACTGAAGAAGGAATGGAAAGTGTGGAAAGTGTGACCCCTTAAAGTTGAAAGAAAATATTATAAAAGGGTAACTACACTTCCATGGGGAAAAAAAAACAGCGATAAAGAAACAATAATATAGTGTGTACAATTGTGATATGAGTCATATTGTAATTGAATGTTCTTTTTCAAGGATTTTATTAGGTTTTTATATTGAAATACAAAGAGTAAAGCAGCATGGTCATGTATAATAGGGTATAACATTTCCAAAATGAACATATTCATTGCAAAAAACAAACAAAATATAACAATTAAATTCTTATAACAATGAACTCGTTTCAATATCACCCACCATTGGGTGGAATGATTGACTGCCTTTCTAGTCGTACAGTATGAAAGGACCTAGTGAGTATTGCATATGAAGTCTACCAATTGTTTCTACAAGGGATTTGATACATCTCGTGTACTTATATCTCATTAGATTAGTGGTACCAGGGTAATGTATTATGCAGCAATACTTAGGCCGAGTTAATTTATATGGAGATATGCACCCTTACATTTATAAGATAAGTGGGTGAAGAAAGTCAAAGGGAAGACATGGGAGCGGGGAAACTACAAAGGGTGCGAGGGAAAAGCCCACGGTTTGCATAATCTGAGGAGTTTATGGTATAACATTTGCACCCGAATGTATGTCCAAAGTGGGAAATGGGTTGGTAGGGTGCCAAACCCTATCTAGTTGTAGTGCGTAAAAGATTATCAATGAGAATTGGTGTCGGCCAGTTAGACCGTCATGTTTTTTGTTGTCACTGCGTTCAGTGTTTCTTTAAAATGGAACCAGCATGCCCACGTGCAGGTGAATTTAAAGGTGTCATCGTGTGCGACAATCCATTTCAGCTGTATGGCTAATCCCGCAGTACCAGTCCTTTAACGTTGGGGTTGTGGTGGTACCTCATACTGCTGAGATGCAGCGCCTAGCGGCATTTACTAAATGAAGAGCCAGAGATTTGTGATATTTGGGTTTTGAAAGGGAAGTTTGATGTAGAAAATACTGTGCTGGGGTAAAGTCAGGGGTAAGGGTGGTGATTTTAGTTATTTCATCATGCACTGCTTTCCAGAATTCCTGTAATTTTGGGCAAGACCACCAGATATGTAACAAGGATCCAGGTGTGCATCCGCATCTCTAACACAGAGGGGAGGTTAGGGAAGAAAATTTGTGTAGGATTACAGGGGTTCTGTACCACCCTGAGAAAAGCTTAAATCCTGTTTCCTGAACAGTAACATTTACTGATCCTTTGTGCATGTGGGTAAAGATTTTATCCCAATCTACGTCCACAAGGGTGAGTTCAAGTTGTGTCTCCCATGTCTGACAGACTTTAGTGGAAAACAACAGGGAGTATAACAGAGTAGACATGTGAAAAAGGAAAAAATTTGTTTAGTTTCGTTTCGTTTTAATTCGTTAATTCATTAATTTCATTTAGTTATATTCGTTAACTTCCTTAAATTCATTTTCGGATTTCGTTTAGTTTTCTACCGAATTCGAAAAATCGGCCACATTCGAAAATATTTCAACCAAATTCGAAAATATTTCTACCGGATTCGAAATGATTTCAACATGATTCGACATTATTTCAACCACATTCGAAAATATTTAGGGCCATGTATCTCGGGGTCACTTGGTGCTAGACACTTCAAATGTTGTAGTGCTAGTAATATTGTGTTTGCATACCAAATTTGGGGTTTCTAACTATAAATGACCCCGAGATATGTGGCCCCAAAATCGGGTCACAAAATGTTATTAGTTATTAGAGCAGAGAATGATATTTTGCGACCCGAATTTGGGGCCACATATCTCGGGGTCACTTATAACTAGAAACCCCAAATTTGGTATGCAAACACAATAGTACTAGCACTACAACATATCCAAATTTGAAGTGTCTAGCACCAAGTGACCCCGAGATACATGGCCCTAAAGTCGGGTCACAAAATATTTTCGAATGCGGTTGAAATAATGTCAAAAATCATTTCGAATGCAGTTGAAATAATGTCGAATCATGTTGAAATAATTTCGAATGCATTCGAAAATATTTTGTGATCCAAATTTAGGGCCATGTATCTCGGGATCACTTGGTGCTAGAAACCCCAAATTTGGTATGCAAACACAATAATACTAGCACTACAACATATCCAAATTTGAAGTGTCTAGCACCAAGTGACCCCGAGATACATGGCCCTAAAGTCGGGGTGGAAATAATGTTGAATCATGTTGAAATAATTTCGAATCATGTCGAATTCAATCGAATTCATTCGTTATATTTCTTTCGTATTCATTGTAATTTGTTATTTTTTTATTCGGACATTCGGATGCATCCGAATGTCCGAAAGATGCAAAATTCGGCCGAATTTCGATTTGTTATGAAACGAATTGCACAAGCCTATAACAGAGCTCATGCGTCGTTGTGTCACGTGTCCAGTGCAAATACCTTTGAATCTGGTGAGGCTCTCGGGTGACTGAAAAAGTGCCGAAACTGAACACAAGTCCAGAATGGGAACGAAACGTTTTGCATTTTTGCTTGTAGTGTTTCAAAGGATAGAAAGGCCCCTTTGTGGAAAAAATGTGCAGTGTATACCTGTTTGTGGGGCTATATGTCTTTTTAAGAATTGATTGGAAAGGCCAGGAGAGAAGTCTGGGTTATGTCTAAGGGGAGTAAGTGGACCTGGCTGAGATGAGAGAGCGTAAGGTTTACATGCTGTGCGGAAACAATGTTGGGATGGGCCTACCATCTGGTATGTGTTATATTCTGTAGGTGTGTTGTTTGGGTAGCCAAGGAATCAATTGGAGGGGTACCGTGGAACCTGCTTTCTCTATGCAAATCCATACTTTTATCTTTTGATGGAGATGCCAGTCAACATTTCTAAAAAAAGTGACATGCAAGTAATATTTGTAAATGTCAAGCAGGCCTATGCCACCCTTTAGTTTGGGTAGAGTAAGTATGGTATAGTTTAGTCTAGGACATTTGTTGCCCCAGATGAATAGTGTGCAGGCTCTGTGATACGCCATGAAAAATGCCTTGGGTAGCTGAATAGGTACTGTTTGTAGTACATACAGGAGGCGGGGGAGTATGTTCATTTTTTATTAAGGCTGCCCTTCCAAACCATGAGAATAGCCCCTTATGTCAGATTTGCAGGTCATTTTGGATTTTTCATAGTAATGGCAAGTAGTTCAGTGGGTAAAGGTCTGATAGGGATGTTGGGAGTTGTACCCCAAGGTATGTTATCGATTGCTTTTGCCACACAAAGGGGAAGCTGGTTTTGCATGTTTTCACCTCATGTGCTGTTAGCGTCATGTTGAGAGCGAAGGATTTAGCAAAGTTAATCTGTATATTAGAGAGGTCTTTGTAATGTGCAAAGTCTGTCAGTAGTGCAGGAATGGAAGTCAGTGGTTCAGATAGGAATAATAAGATATCACCCGCAAACGCCACTATTTTAAAGGTGTGTTCTGCAATCTCAATTCCTTTAATGTCGTTGTTAGTTCTAAGGTGCTGCAATAAGGCTTTCAGCATCAGAGCAAACAGAAGCGAGAGAGGGCAGCCTTGCCTGTGCCGTTGGATATAGAAGGCATTGGATAGATGGCCATTCACTCATACTCTAGATGTTGGAGAAGCGTACAGTGCAAATATGTAGTTAAGCATGTTATGGCCTAAGCCTATGTGCTCTAAGACTGCACGCATGTAGTCCCAGGCCACCCTATCAAATGCCTTCTCCACATCCAAAGACAGGAAAAACCCTCTGTGCTTGTTCTTACTTAACCAGCAATGTTAGTTCAAGGCTTTCAGGGTATTGTCCCTGGCCTCTATGTCTGGGATAAAGCCAACTTGATTATTGGTTACGAGTGATGCCATAAGTAGAGATTAGGGATTGGCCAAAATTCTTGCAAAGATTTATAAGTCAACACTGAGTATGGATATGGGCCTATAATTGGTGACCTGAGTTGGGTCTTTTCCTTCCTTGGGAATTACCTTCTGTGTGATTTCAACTTGCCCATAAGGCCACTCAGATGGATGTTAGCGTGTTGAAAGCGGACAGAAAAGGGACCGTGAGGACATCAGCAAAAATGTTTTATTAAGATGTCGAAAAGCCATCAGGGCCAGGACTCTTTCCTACTTTGAGATGTTTTATAGAAAGGCCTAGTTCCTCAGCTGTGATGGGACAGTTTAAAGTTTGTGCTTCCTCCCTGGAAATAGGGATTGGACTATATAAAAGGCTGAGATGGATTCTTGCTTAGAGATTTGGTCAGACCTAGAAGGTGTGTTAGGTCTTATGTTATAAAGATTTGCATAATAGTGAACAAATTGGTCAGCTATATCATCCATTGAGGATAGAAGACACCCCTCCGAGGATTTAATATGATGGATTGCGGTGGTCGCTTTTTTGTTTGTAGAGCTCTAGCACTTACGTCTTATCGTCCATTCTAATTCAGTAAGTAGTTATTTTCTGGCATCTAGAAGTTCCTTAAAAGTTTGATGAGCACGTGTTTTTTTATGTGAAGCTTCCAGCCCACGGATCTGCATCTAGATGTTTCTGTCTCTCCTTCCTCCTGTGTGCGGCCATAGCAATTAACTCTCCCCTAATCACAGCTTCCCAGGTAGAGATAGGGGAGATTGTTGGGTCTGAGTTTTCCTCAAAGTATAAACTTAGATTAGTGTGAAGTTGTGTCACTCGCGTTTGGTCCGTGAGAAAAGAGGCGTCTAGGCGCCATTGTTTGGGGCATTGAACAGATTTTGGGAATGTTAAGGTCATTCTGATTGGGTTATGATTAAAAAAGAACATGAGCTTGATGGTAGCCTTCGGCAAGAAGTGAAGGTCTGATTGGGAAAGAAAAAAAATTATCTAGCCTGAAGTGGCAATTGTGAGGCGGAAAGAAATATGTATAATCACGGCTGTGGGGGTTAAGGGTCCACCAAGTATTGTGGAAAGGAAGGTCTTGTAGGATGAGGTTGATCTTCCATAGTGTCCTATATGGCTGGGAAGATGTGCCTGTAAAGGTGTCAAGGATGGGTTGCAGAGGTATATTAAGATCTCCACCTAATATGAGGATGCCCGATTGAAAGGTTGTGAGGTGGTTCACAAGTGAATTGAGGAAGGTGGTCTGTTTCACGTTAGGGCAATGAATATTTGCCAGAGTGTTTGGTCTGTTGTATAGAGAACCTTTCACAAAAAGGAATCTCTCCTCTGTGTCAGCAAGCATATCCGTAATTAGACATGTGCACACTGAAATAGTTTGTTCTGGAATTTCGTTTTCGTCTGAAAAATAAATTTATTTTGTTACTCCAGAAATTTGTTTTTATTTATTTAGTTAAAAATTGCATTAGTCCAAAAATCCAAATGAATTAAGGTCAATTCTGTCATTGAAGGCATATGGTGTCTGTCAAATGTTCAATGAAGATTTGACGGAGCAGCTAAACTGTATGACTCTGTATAGTTCAGCTGCTCCGTCGAATCTTCTTAGAACTTTCGACAGACACCATAAAATCAAAGATTCAACGTTTGTACGTTTTTCGCTGCTTTGTCGAATCTTTGTCGTTCATGTTGAATGTATATAGTTCAAACATAAAATGAACTGGTGACAGTGATCACTGATCAGACAGGTAACAAGATAGGGTATATCAAATCTATATTGAATCTATAATAATAAATCCCCCCCCCCCCCCCCCCCCACAACACAGGCAGTCTCTGAGGCTATCACAAAACTAGCAACACTAGTATCACTATCAAGTTCACAACACTAACACAATAGCAGCAGATTATTATGAAAACGTTAAGTTGGACTATAGCTTGCTTCACTATTGTTCTGCTGCTGTGCTTATGCTAAATTGCTAAATAATTTAGGTTCTCTGACAAATGGACCAGCTAAGATTGACTGTCTTCTGAAATGATTCAAAGTAAGTTGGCTGTACGTGTGTATTTAGTTCTAGCTATTTTACTGCTCCTCCTCTTTGGTTACAATCAGCCAATAACATCATCATCATTATTTTTATTTTACTTCCCCTACCCAATTCCAGCAGCGATCTTTTCTCTCTGTAGAATCTTTTCTCTCTATGTCAAATCTTTACTCTCTATGTAGAATAATCCTGGACTAATAGAGTTAAAGGGGTTGTAAAGGTTTGTTTTTTATTTTCTAAATAGGTTCCTTTAAGCTAGTGCATTGTTGGTTCACTTACCTTTTCTTTCGATTTCCCTTCTGTTTTTGTTCTTTGTTTTCTTTGTCTGAATTCCTCACTTCCTGTTCCTCCTCAGTAAGCTGTTCAGTAAGGTGTTCTGGCTGACTAAACACCGCTTGGATGATGGTGTGAAGTTTTCTGAGGAGAAACAGGAAGTGATAAATTCAGACAAAAAAAAAAAACATTTAGAAGGGAAATCGAAGGAAAAGGTAAGCAAACCAAGACACACCTAATTCTATACCTTCATTCCTCTCAGTGCAGGTTTCAGAGAGGACTGAAGGTTTAGTGGGGTTGGAAATCCCAGCTGATGAGGAGCAAGGAGACGTCCACTTTGTTCTTTGGTGTGGGTCTTTAAGGTACGCTTGCCAACGAGCTGCATGGCAGGTCAACATATGTCTGGTCAAGCATGTGGTGCTCAAGCGGCTGATGTTTTGGCCACGCGAGATACGCTTGAGATGTATGCTGCAAATAGCAGCGGTGCGATCTGATGCACTCGTCTCAAAAAAGGCCCACACCAAAGAACTTTTGGAATAACGCTCAGAGGCAGCGCCCTGCACAGGCAGAGCTCTGCGGTGTGATTCAGTCTGTGTGCTGCCCTTAAGCTGGCCCCCGCAGGGCATCCTGCCTCAATAGAGATGTGCCTCCTCCTTCTCCTCTCTCCTATCAGGCACCCACGTGGAGTCAGTGACCTCATCATCCCCTCCCTTTTCATCACTGGAGCAAACCTGGCAGTATGCTACAGCTGGTGGAACATGACTGCCAGATTGCTGTCCTACTTGAGCATCCCCTCTCTCTGTGCTCACGTTACTGCCTTCCTCTATCTGGGTATCATCATCAGAGCCTTCAAAACGCTGGGCATCCTTCTGGAGCATGTAACCAACACTGTGCTCAAACAGTTTCGGGGGACTCCTCAGGAGGACATGGTGGGTCTAGGGAAGGAGTGACTGATGACATTGAGACGAGGGAAGAGGATGCGTTGGCAGCTGCTTTGCTAGTATCCGGAGCCTGGGTGAGAGAGGATGAGGAGGATGAAGAGGGCTTGGTCATCCACTCTACCAAGTCTTTGGCATGATGCGGCTCAACACGTCCAGCTGCCGAAAATAAGGACAAGCGTGTCCCATGGCCACATACTGATGACAATGCACCGCGTCCATGACCAGCGCTGTTGTCTCTAGACACAGAGCCTGCTTGCCTTCTTTTATTGGCTCGTGACTGTCTGCCTCTCCTTGTTGACCTTCCAGACATAGTAATGGCCTGCAGGGAGATGGGAAAACCAGCAATTGAGGTAGCTTTAGGTGCACACTGAGCAGATGATACAGTACACTGACTGTAATTACTGCAGCTGCCTGCCTGTGTTACAGAAACAGAACAACACCAGCAATAAGGGGTAACTTCAGGTGTATACTGTGCAAGAGGCACACAACACCCACTGTAAATGCTGCAGATGCCTGTATTACAGAAACAGAACAACACCAGCACTAAAGGGGTAGCTTCAGGTGTATACTGTGCAGGAGGCACACCACACCCACTGTAACTGCTGCAGCTGCTTGTATTACAGAAACAGAACAACACCAGCAATAAGGGGTAGCTTCAGGTGTATACTGTGCAGGAGGCACACAACACCTACTTTAACTGCTACAGATCCCCGTTTTACAGAAACAGAACAACACCAGCAATAAGGGGTATCTTCAGGTGTATACTATGCAGGAGGCACACAACACCCACTGTAAATGCTGCAGATGCTTGTGTTACAGAAACAGAACAACACCAGCAATAAGGGGTATCTTCAGGTGTATACTGTGCAGGAGGCACCCCACACCCACTGTAACTGCTGCAGATGCCTTTATTACAGAAACAGAACAACACCAGCAATAAGGGGTAGCTTCAGGTGTATACTGTGCAGGAGGCACACTACTCCCACTGTAAATTCTGCAGATGCCTGTGTTACAGAAACAGAACAACACCAGCAATAAGGGGTAGCTACAGGTGTATACTGTGCAGGAGGCATACAACACCCACTTTAACTTCTGCAGATGCCTGTATTACAGAAACAGAACAACACCAGCAATAAAGGGTATCTTTAGGTGTATACTGCGCAGGAGGCACACAACACCCACCGTAAATGCTGCAGATACCTGTGTTACAGAAACAGAACAACACCAGCAATAAGGGGTATCTTCAGGTGTATACTGTGCAGGAGGCACACCACATCCACTCTAACTTCTGCAGATGCCTGTGTTACAAAAACAGAACAACACCAGCAATAAGGGGTAGCTTCAGGGGTATACTGTGCAGGAGGCACACAACACCTACTTTAACTGCTACAGATCCCCGTTTACAGAAACAGAACAACACCAGCAATAAGGGGTATCTTCAGGTGTATACTATGCAGGAGGCACACACCACCCACTGTAAATGCTGCAGATGCTTGTGTTACAGAAACAGAACAACACCAGCAATAAGGGGTATCTTCAGGTGTATACTGTGCAGGAGGCACACCACACCCACTGTAACTGCTGCAGATGCCTTTATTACAGAAACAGAACAACACCAGCAATAAGGGGTAGCTTCAGGTGTATACTGTGCAGGAGGCACACAACACCCACTCTAACTGCTGCAGATGCCTGTGTTACAGAAACAGAACAACACCAGCAATAAGGGGTAGCTTCAGGTGTATACTGTGCAGGAGGCACACTACTCCCACTGTAAATTCTGCAGATGCCTGTGTTACAGAAACAGAACAACACCAGCAATAAGGGGTAGCTTCAGGTGTATACTGTGCAGGAGGCATACAACACCCACTTTAACTTCTGCAGATGCCTGTATTACAGAAACAGAACAACACCAGCAATAAGGGGTATCTTTAGGTGTATACTGCGCAGGAGGCACACAACACCCACTCTAACTTCTGCAGATGCCTGTATTACAGAAACAGAACACCAGTAATAAAGGGTAGCTTCAGGTGTATACTGTGCAGGAGGCATACAACACCCAATGAACAAGAGCTAGGTTCCCAAGCAACAAAGACACTGTCCCTGCCTATCATGCTCTTTCCCAGACCGCCGCAACACACTACACAAGGCCGCCACGCTGGCGGCCTTTTATAGGGTGGGGTGTGTACTAAACCCCCCTGAGCTATAATTGTCTCTCCTCGCTGCCGGTGATGTGATTACAAATGTGATTGTGATTAAAAATGCATTGATTACTGTAAAAATGTCACTGGCAGTGAATGGGTTAACACTAGGGGGCAGTGAAGGGGTTAAGTGTGACCCAATGTGTGTTTCTTACTGTAGGGGGGCGTGGCTTGGCATGTGACAGGAAACAGACGATCAGTGACAGGCAACCAGGAAGCACGGGGAGAGGTTTGTTTATACTTACCTCTCCCCGTTCTTCAGCTCTGTGACCCAATCGCGGGACACCGGCAACAATCGAGTCCACGGGTCCCACAGGCACAGTCACGGAGCTCAGGATCGGGTGCGCAACCCACGGCTGGGCTCTTAAAGGGCAACGTACCTGTACGTGCTTGTGCCCAACCCTGCCATTCTGCTGACATATATGTGCGTGAGGCGGTCCTTAAGTGGTTAAAGGTTTAAATGTGTGCCTGACATGTGCTTTAATACTTTGGGGGAAGTGCTTGTACTAGGAAAAGGCATGGATTGGTGACCCTGCTTAGCAGAGACCCAGGATTCATGCCTTCTGTACTAAGAGAACAGCGATCTGTCTTGTTTACATCGAGTCTGCCGTACCTGCCGATCAGCTCCCGCTGTCGCTATGTACACCCCAGACCCGGAAGTGCAGAGTCACGTATTAGGTATGTTATTCTGCACAGCAGAGCCACCTTGCCGCCATATATATGTAGTATACAGTTGGCAAGCAGCTAAACACAGAACATAGGAATGTAATTGGCTGTGCAGATGATTGGCTCAATACTTTTCATAACAGCCTAGTTCTCAATTCACTCAGAGGGCAGCAACTGTCAGTCACCGCTCTATACTCTACCCTTCAAGCATTCACTGGAGCGCTGGGTAGGAGGGGTAGGCTCAGCACCTCGCTGATCTGGGTGGACAGGATACATCCAGAGACTGAAGTCATTCGGTAAAGTCAGCTAACAGCAGACTTTTTCCTGCTGTCAACTAATTCTGGCTCACGGGAGTGGAAAGCTAAAGGCATATGAGAAATATGAACCAACAAGTTTTGGCCACACTTCTCTTTTAAAGGGGTCGTAAATCTCCTGGTTTTTCACTTTAATGCATTCTATGCATTGAGGTGAACAACCTTTTGCAGTGCACCAGCCCCCCTACCCCCCATTTTACTCACCTGAGCTTGTTCGTTTCCATGCTGGAGATGCACTCTCTGGTCGATGTCTCGACACTTGATTGGATAGATTGATAGCAGCACAGCCATTGGCTCCCGCTGGTGTCAATCAAATCCAATGACGCAGGGGGGGGGGGGCGGCAGTGCCGAGTCCTGCTGTCTTTGTCTATGGACGCAGCAGCCGGACACGGGAGCTTGCCTGCATGGTAGAGCCGAAGGAGAGCGCTTCTCTGATGGGTCATTCGATGTGGGGAGGAGCCAGGAGCACCGCGGCGGGACCCCACAAGAGGAGGATCGGGTCACTCTGTGCAAAACAAACTGCACAGAGGAGGTAATTATAACATGTTTGCTATTTTAAAAGAAACAAAAGGGAACCTTTAGTGTTCCTTTAAAGTCTATGAAGGCATATACGGAAAACACACTGGTATTTGTATCATAGCATAGAGGGGGTCCCCTGCTGCCAAAATATTGACAAATTAATCGGCTGGGTAAGAGAGCATTTTGGGTGACCATAGATTGCTAAATTGAAACAGATGTGCATATACATAATATCACCAAAAGTGTTGGGGCGCTTGCCTTTATACGCACATAAACTTTAATGGCATCCCAGTCTTAGTCCGTAGGGTCCAATATTGAGTTGGCCCACCCTTTACAGCTATAACATTTTCAACTCTTCTGGGATGGCTGTCCACAAGGTTTAGGAGTGTGTCTATGGGAATGTTAGATCATTCTTCCAAAAGTGCATTTGTGAGGTCAGGCACTGATGTTGGGTGAGAAGCGCTAGTTTGCAGTGTATGCCCTAATTCATCCCAAAGGTGTTCTATCGGGTTGAGGTCAGGACTCAGACCAGTCAAGTTCCTCCACCCCAAACTCACTCATCCATGTCTTTATGGACCTTGCTTTGTTCACTGGTGCACAGTCATGTTGGAGCAGGAAGAGGTCACCCCCAAACTGTTCTCACGAAGTTGGAAGCATGAAATTGTCCAAAATGTCTTGATATGCTGATGCTTTAAGAGCTTCCTTCACTGGAACTAAGGGGCCAAGCTCAACACCTGAAAAACAACCCCTCACCATAATCCCCCCTCCACCGTATGATTTGGACCAGCAAACAAAGCAAGGTCCATAAATACATGGATGAGTGACTTGGAGTGGGGAGGAAGAACTTGACTGGCCTGCACAGTGTCCTAACCTCAATCTTATAGAATAAGGATAAATTAGAGCAAAAAATGTGAGCTAAGCCTCCTTAACCAGCATCAGTGCCTGACCTCACAAATGCACTTCTGGAAGAATGGTCTAACATTCACATAGACACACTCCTAAACTTTGTGGACAGCCTTCCCAGAAGAGTTAAAGCTGCAAAGGGTGGGCTAACTCAATATTGAACCCTATGGACTAAGACTGGAATGCCATTAAAGTTCATGTGCGCGTAAAGGCATATTACTTTTTCTACTATAGTGTACGTGTGGCCAATATAACTATTTCATCAGAATGCTATTGACTTCACCAGTAACTTGTCCAGACTATTGAGGCTCACTTATGCCGCGTACACACGTAGCCGACTATCCGGCAGACTTAGTCTGGCAGACTTCCCGCTGGACTGTCCGTCGGACTTTCCGAACGGGCTACTTGCCCACACACGGCAATTTTCAGCGGACTAATACGGCGTACTAAGTCCGCCGTACTATCCGCTGTACTTTTGAAATGAACGGACTCGCCCACACACGCGCCCATTTTGAGCGCGTCTCCAGGTAGGCTGGGCCCGCGAAGGAGACGTCGCTGACCCCGCCACCTGGTATGGACTTAAAGGGGAACCCCAACGCTGAAAAAAATCGGTGTGGGGCTCCCCCCAGGTCCACATCAGACCCTTGTCCAAGCATGCTACCCGGCCGGCCAGGAAAGGGGGGGACAAGCGAGCGCCCCCCCCTCCTGAGCCGTACCAGGCCGCAACATGGGGGGTGCCCTCAACATGGGGGGTGCCTTGGGGAAGGGGGGGCACGCGCCCCCCCACCCCAAAGCACCTTGTCCCTATGTTGATGAGGACAAGGGCCTCTTCTCGACAACCCTGGCCGTTGGTTGTCGGGGTCTGCAGGCGGGGGGCTTATCGGAATCCGGGAGCCCCCTTTAATAAGGGGGACCCGGATACCGGCCCCCCACCCTATGTGAATGAGTATGGGGTACAATGTACCCCTACCCATTCACCTGTGAAAAAAAAAGTACAAAAAAAAACACAACACAGGGTAAAAATTGTTTATTGCGCAGATCCGGGGGTCTTCCGTCTTCGGGGGTCTTCTCACCGGACTCCTCCGCTATCTTCTTCTAGCTCTTTTACTAGCGGAGGAGCCTGGCTTTCCTCCTCGCCGCCGCCCTCTTCTTCCGACTTCGGGGGTCTTGTCCCCCTCTTCGGTTCTTCTGCCGGGCCACCGCGCCTTCTTATAGCTCTTTTACAGGCGGTGGCCCGGTCTTCTGTCGTCGCTGTCATCGTCGCCGCCTTCTGTTCTTCTGTTCTTCTCTTCTTCTCTTCAGATGTTGACTCGTCGCTCCCTCCGCTCACAATGGCTCTGACGCGACTTATATAGGGACATCACCGGATGATGTCCCTGTCCATTATGGTGTCACAGTCCCAGAGGATGCTGTGCAATAAACTATTTTTACCCTGTGTTGTGCTGGTAGATGTTAGAGACCTTGCGCTCCACCACCTTCCATTTGAGGATGCTCCACAGATGCTCAATAGGGTTTAGGTCTGGAGACATGCTTGGCCAGTCCATCACCTTTACCCTCAGCTTCTTTAGCAAGGCAGTGGTTGTCTTGGAGGTGGATTTGGGGTCGTTATCATTTTGGAATACTGCCCTGCAGCCCAGACTCCGAAGAGAGATGATCATATTTTGCTTCAGTATGTCCCAGTACATGTTGGCATTCATGGTTCCCTCAATGAACTGTAGCTCCCCAGTGCCGGCAGCCCCAGACCATGACACTCCCACCACCATGCTTGATTGTAGACAAGACACACTTGTCTTTGTAGCCCTCATCTGGTTGCTAGCACACACGCTTGACACCATCTGAACCAAATAAGTTTACCTTGGTCTCATCAGACCACAGGACATAGTTCCAGTAATCCATATCCTTAGTCTGCTTGTCTTCAGCAAACTGTGGGCTTTCTTGTGCATCATCTTTAGAAGAGGCTTCCTTCTTGGACGACAGCCATGCAGACAAATTTGATGCAGTGTGCAGCACATAGTCTGAGCACTGACAGGCTGACCCCCCACCCCAACTTTTTCAGCAATGCTGACAGCACTAATACGTCTATCTTCCAAAGACAAGCTCTGGATATGATGCTGAGCACATGCACTCAACTTCTTTGGTCGACCATGGCGAGGCCTGTTTTGAGTGGAACTTGTCCTGTTAAACTGCTGTATGGTCTTGGCCATCGTGCTCAAGTTCAGTTTCAGGAAAACTTCCTTTCTTGGAAATCTTCTTATAGCCTAGGCCATCTTTATATAGAGAAACAATTCTTTTTTCAGATCCTCAGAGGGTTCTTTGCCATGTTGAACTTCCAGTGACCAGTATGAGAGAGTGAGAGCGATAACACCTAATTTAACACACCTGCTCCCCATTCACCCCTGAGATCTTGTAACACTAACGAGTCACATGACACTGGGGAGGGGAAATGGCTAATTAGCACATTTTGGAGATTTTCACTTAGGGGTGTACTCACTTTTGTTGCCAGTGGTATAGACATTAATGACTGTGTGTTGAGTTATTTTGAGAGGACAGCAAATTTACATGGTTATACAAGCCTTACACTCACTACCTTACATTGTAGCAAAATGTAATTCCTCACTGTTTTCACATGAAAAGATATAATAAAATATTTACAAAAATATGAGGGGTGTACTCACTTTTGTGAAATACTGTGTATATATATATATATATATATATATATATATATACACTCAGTATATATTTCATTTTTCATAATACATAAGTTGAGTTTTGGTACCAGTAAGGTCCAACATAGACTCAATGAGATTGTTGTTATTTTTTTTTTTTAAATCTTCAGATTTAAAAAGATTACAAACATTTGAAATGACAATGACATGTTAAAGCTTGTATGAGGTTTTAGTGGTTTAAAGCTAGTGGAATTGTGTTTTTCACTCTTTTTTCAGTGCCAAAAACCCCAACAGTTAACTGGCCCAGCATTGAAAACTGATGTAATTTATGTAATATCTCATTTCAGCTCATGTCTTATTATTCCACCTCTAAACTGTTTATCCTGGTACATTGCGTCTTCATCCGGAACGTCGTTCAACAATCACTTTCTGACTACAAACTGAGACTCCCCAACCATCAGAAACTCCTCCAGGTCTAAGTTTTGACAGAAAATGTAAAACTTCAAAGAAACCTGCTATATTGCTAATGGCTATTTGTAGATATATTGTAGGAACTTTATGAAATTGTACCACTTGTGACTTGTGATGATAATATTCTGTGTGCATGTCTTTACAAGCCAGCTGCCTCTGCTAAATCCAGATCTGCAGATAAGATAACATGTTGTGTGTCTGTCCAATATAGTTCAGCATACATTTCCTTTGTTAATTTTGATGCACCAAAGCATTATGTCTTTATTCAACCTTGCTAACTATGTAATTATTATACCATGGTTTGCAGATAAGGGCATCCAAATGACACAAGCAAACTCTAGAATTGCTATCAAATCAAAACCAGTGAGTACTAATAAATTATTATGCACTTATCTATAGTATCTTCTGACAAAAAGAGGTTGATTTACTAAAACTGGAGAGTGCAAAATCGGGCGCAGTTGTGCATGGTAGCCAGGGCAGCCATCAAAATTTTTGGGGCCCCTTACACAGCTTTAGGCCTTGCCCCCCCCCCTAGCCTGACCACCAACATTCTCCAGGGCCCGTCCATAAGGCATTCTACTGAATCTGCCCAATGGCCTTCCCACCATGACCTTCAGTGCACCCACTTTTATTTTAACACTCATACAACTTAAAGAGGAGCTCCAGGCTTCTCCAAAAAAAATTAAGTCAGCAGCTATAATTATTGTAGCCGCTGACTTCTAATATAAGGACACTTTCCTGTCCAGGGATCCAGCAATGTCCTCACCAGAACCGATTCTTCAATCGGCTTCGGGTGCAGGCACCAGCATCTCAAGTAAGGAAAACAGGCAGTAAAACCTTGCGACTTCACAGCTGGTTTTCTACTGTGCATGCACGAGCTATGAGGTAAGTATGATTTTTTTTTTTAAATCCCAAACTTTTCCTTTAAAAGTGTATTTCAAATTATCAATGCTTGCATCAACACTTTGCCGGTATTGAAAGAGTTGGTTCAATCCAACAAAGAGACATTGTGTTCAACAAAGAGACAGCCCAATCCAGAAAAGAGACATCCCCATATATTCAGCAAAAAGATGGCCCAATGCAACTAAGAGACATCCCAATCCAGCAAAGAGACATGCCTAATATATTCAGCATAGAGACAGCCCAATTCAGCAAAGATAGAGCCCAATCCAACAAAGAGACTGTCCAATCCAGCAGAGAAATCCCCATCTATACAACAAAGAGACATCCTCATATAGCAATTGTTAAAAAAGGTGGCACATTCAACACACAACCAGGTCCTTCTAGTGGGCACCTCCACACCTTACAGATGGAGGGGGTCTTCCTGCGCACACAGCCATCCCAGTCAGAGGAATCCCCCAGAAGGAGCCTGGACTTAAACCTGGGATAACATGAGCAGGGTTGTCCCAGCTTGCAGCATTTGAATAGTAGCATGTCCATCCTTTCACTCACCTATTGCCACACAACAAGGATGGAGGCATAAAGGAGACTCTGGGCACTGTGATCTGCAGGCTGCGGCAATTTAAAAAAAACTTTCCCTAGCCAAGCACACTGTTTCTTCAATTTCATAGTAATATGCTGTGCCAGGACTGTCATATACTTGCCTGGCACAGGATATTACTACACCAGCACCTGAAAGTGACGAAACAGTGTGCTTGGCTAGGCTAAGTTTTTTTTTTAATTGCTACAGCCCGGAGATCACGGTGCCCAGAGTCACCTCTCTGCCTCCAGGGTGTGTAAACTTTTTATATCCACTGTGCATAACCTATCATTTTTATATGTACTGTTCAATTGACTAGAAATGTATTATTATTATTAATATAAGGAATAAAATATATACAAGTATTCATTGCTTTTCTGGTACCTCATCAGATTATAGTTTCATGCTATTACTGCACTTTGCAATTTGTCTTATCAAATAATTATAGCTTTCAGTAGTATACAAGCATACATTTAATGGGCTAAATTTCAGAATTGGTTAATGTACAGGAAAAGAAAGGAAACCAAGAGATTTTTCAAGTTAAATTGTAACTAATACTTTTTTGCATGTGTGTTGTAACATGTTCCATACAGTTCATCGATGCCCTAAGCACTTTCTTCATTCCAGTCGTTTCATGGCAAAACAGAAAAAAAAAACATCACCCCCTTCAAGTATAACTCACAATGAAACCAGCTGCCTTTCACTGTCATATAAAAGGGAATGTCAATGAGTTATTGACTATTTGTTGATCTGAGCTGAGAAACACCGGCAGTTCCTACGGTCTTTCCATCACATAATGGAGAATTCCCATGGATCCTACATCCAGAAGAAGACCAGTATCTACATTATTTGCAGAAAATGGAATATTATCTTTACTCTCTGCCTTCTTTTTCAGTGTACAGGTAGGAAGAATAGAAGCCTTGATATAATCTGCATCCTTCATAATTTACTAGAAATGTTCAGCATGCAATTTTATATATGAACTAGCAGGTTATGTGCTCCTTCATTGTGGAGTATATAGCATAGAGCACAGCGTTCAAAGTGGAACAATGTCACGCATGTGACCACTACAAAGTAAATAAAAGGAGGTAGTCCAGAATATGTCATGTACATCAGAGTATACAGAGTGAGATGATTCAGAGAATGTAGAATTTAATAAAAATCAGTGTCTGTGTATAAAACACACATCAACTAAACTCTGTCATGTGAAAGGGTGTGGTTATCCCTCAACCTCACTTCCTAAATTTCTCCTTTAGTATAACTGGGATTGGATATGACTCAAAGAATCAGATTACTTTGTGTTATTATGCATGAACTTATCTTTAAAAGAAGGAAAAAATTAAAATATCAAAAGCAACAAAATAATTGCTGTTGTTTTAAAAAAAAAAAATCCTATTATATATGGTTATTATCATCATTGAAATAAATAGTAATAATACTTGTATCTTAAATAACTCTTTTAGTAACACTTTCATTATCTTTCTCAATAACCAGAGGTAACAATACTAGTTCTTAGCCTTTGTACACACGGTCGGACATTCCGACAAAAAAATCCGTCGGATTTTGTCCGACGGATTTTATCCGGAACTGGTGTTGCATACACACGGTCGGACAAAGTTGTCGGAAAATCCGATCGTTTGTTACGTGACAACGTTATTTAGTTACAACGGGACTACGTTCAGGCTAGTAGCCAATAGCATTGGTCTAGGAATTTGATCTGAGCATGCGTGGCACTTTGTCCGATTGGAATTCTCTGCAAACGATCGTAAAAAGTCCGATCGGATAGTGTTGTCGGAAAATGTTTATATCCAGCTCTCAAACTTTGTTGGTTGCACATTCCGACGGAAAAAGTCAGATGAAGCCCACACACGGTCGGATTATCCGACAACATGGTCCGATCGGACATTTTCTGTCGGAATGTCCGACCGTGTGTACAAGGGCTTAGACATGATAGGGCATATTTATATATATGCATAAGCAAGTCACCTGACATTCATTAAACATTCACTGCAGGTGAATCTTTCTGGTGCATGTCTTTTAAATGACAGTGATTGATTTTCCCACAGTGGATGTTTGGTGAAAGTCACTTTCACTGCTTTAGAAATATGTCCCATGGTGTTCCTATTGCAGTGCTCTGTAACCACTAAACTAAAAATAACTTTTTTGTAATATATCACGAAGAGTAAATATTTTGAGCTGTTTAAAGGTTTAAAAGTTACATTGTTTTATTTCATTTTTGCAGAAAAATAAGGCTTCATTCATACATAGGTGGTAAATAAAAGCCTAATGCTATCACTGCATTAGCAACCATTGAGATTGCAGATCCCTTTAATATGGGATATGCCCAGTAATTACATTTTTATATCTTTTGTAACATTAGTGTATGGTACTCTCAGCAAGCACAGAGTAGCTGTATGATACATCTATACTGAGCGCAGAGGGGATCCTACTTCCTTATGCACATGGGGTGGCTTTGTTTGGACTGCATGCTGTTTGCCCCAAAAATACATACCAGACCCATATCCTCGATGAAGGTCCAGTATAGAGGTCAAGGCTGACCCCATGAAAAAACAACTATATTCCAAATACAATTTGGATTTGTTATGGATTTTAAGGGTAAAACAGATGCAAAAACTAAAAAGGAATTGACCCCCCCCCCATACAAAATCCATCTCATACTGTTATCCAAGCATGCAGCCTGGCAGGCCAGTGAGAAGTGGTCCAGGCCACATGTTCTCAATAATGGAAGAGTATCTTGCCAAGAAGGATTCATTAGAAAAATATTAAAAAAAGAACCAGAGCTCGAACCAAATACAAATGTGGTAAATTTAAAATTGTAAAAGTCTTTTTGTTTCATTTTATCCAAGCCAAAGCTGAGCTAATAAAGCAGCTTCTAGAGTGCATAGTCTGCCCCTTTATATCAGCCTTTTCTAGGCTTTTTATAATAGACGAGCCCTTGAAACAATGTTCAGGTCTCAAGGAACCCCTCCTAAAAATTATTATATTTTCAGCTCATGATGCGTAAGCAATACAGGTCCGGTTAGTAGAAGGAATACCCTGTTACGCTGGTGGTCACTGAGAAAGAAACCTCCTCTACAATGATGGCCACTGAAATGCCTCCATAGGTTGGACGTCAATGTTTCCCCCAAAGACAGATAACATGGTCATTGTTGTCAGTGGTAACTTACCTGAGAAATGAGAGGAAAAGTTCTATATTGGACCTTAAGGCAAGAGATTTCTGCATTATTGCTCACTGCTTAAGGAAATTTTTGCAACCACTGTAACCCTAGTTAAGAAAGGCTACTTTAAATTGTAAGGCCCTGAAAATTCTATTATTCTAAGGTTTTAAAATAACAAACATATATTAATCCCATCCTGTCCAGTTTCTGTTTCTATGTGATATACAATATCTCACAAAAGTAAATACACCCCATCACATTTTCGCAAATATATTATTATACCTTTTCAAGTGACAACACTGAAGAAAATGGAACTTTGCTACAATATAAAGGAGTGAGTGTACAGCTTGTATATCAGTGTAAATTTGCTGTCCCCTCAAAATAACTCAATACTCAGCCATTAATGTCTAAACCGCTGACAACAAAAGTGCGTACACCCCTAAGTGAAAATGTCCAAATTGGGCCCAATTAGCCATTTACTCTTCCTGTTGTCATGTGGCTCGTTAGTGTTAAAAGGTCTCAGGTGTGAATGGGCAGCAGGTGTGTTAAATTTGGTGTTATTGCTCTCACTCTGTCATATTGATCACTGGAAGTTCAGCATGGCACCTCATGGCAAAGAACTCTCTGAGGATCTGAAAAAAAAGAATTGTTGCTCTACATAAAGATGGCCTAGGTTATAAGATGATTGCCAAGACCTTGAAACTGAGCTGCAGCATGGTGACCAAGACCATACAGTCGTTTAACAGGACAGGTTCCACTCATACCATGGTTGACCAAAGAAGTTGAGTGCATGTCCTTATCATAATATCCAGGTTTTGTCTTTGGGAAATAGATGTATGAGTGCTGCCAGCATTGCTGCAGAGGCTGAAGGGGTGGGGGGTCAGTCTGTCAGTGCTCAGATCATACACTGCACACTGCATCAAATTGGTCTGCATGGCTGTCGACCCAGAAGGAAGCCTCTTCTAAAGATGATGCACAAGAAAGCGCATAAACAGTTTGCTGAAGACAAGCAGTCTAAGGATATGGATTACTAGAACCATATCCTGTGGTCTGATGAGACCAAGATAAACTTATTTGGCTCAGATGGTGTCAATCGTGTGTGGCAGCAACCAGGTGAGGAGTGCAAAGACAAGTGTGTCTTGCCTACAGTCAAGCATATTGAAGCAGAGCATGATCCCCTCCCTTCAGAGACTGGGCTGCAGGGCAGTATTCCAACATGATAACGACCCCAAACACACCTCCAAGATGGCCACTGCCTTGCTAAAGAAGCTGAGGGTAAAGGTGATGGACTGGCCAAGCATGTCTCCAGACCTAAACCCTATTGAGCATCTGTGGGGCATCGTCAAATGGAAGGTGGTGGAGCGCAAGGTCTCTAACATCAACCAGCTCAATGAAGTTGCCATGTACACTCACTACTTTACATTGTTGCAAAGTGTCATTTCTTCAGTGTTGTCACATGAAAATATATAATAAAATATTTACAAAAATGTAAGGGGTGTACTCACTTTTGTGAGCTACTGTATACAGTGCCTTTAAAAAGTATTCATACCCCTTGAAATTTTCCACATTTTGTCATGTTACAACCAAAAATGTACATGTATTTTATTGAGATTTTATGTGAAGTGGAAGAAAAATGATAAATGGTTTTCAACATTTTTTACAAATAAATATCTGAAAAGTGTTGCATGCATTTATTGTACGCGGCATTAGAGTCTGCAATAGACTTGAGACTGGGGTGGAGATTCACCTTCCAGCAGGACAACGACCCCAAACATACAGCCAGAGCTACAATGCGATGGTTTAGATAAAAGCATATTCATGTGTTAGAATGGCCCAGTCAAAGTCCAGACTTAAATCCAATTTAGAATTTGTAGCCAGACTTGAAAATTGCTGTTCACAGACGCTCTGAATACAAATGCACGCCACGCTTTTCACATATTTATTTATTTCTTCCACTTCACAATTATGTGCCACTTTGTGTTGACCTAACATATGAAATCCCTATAAAATAAATTTACGTTTTTGGTTGTAACATGACAAAATGTGGAAAATTTTAATGAGTATGAATACTTTTTCAAGGCACTGTAAATTGATGTATAGATTGATAGATAGATACCGTAGATAGATAGGCCTGGCTCGCAGTCTCTGCTCTAAAACATCCCAAAGGTGTTCTATCGAGTTGAGGTCAGGAGTATGTGCAGGCCAGACAAGTTCCTCCACCCCAAACTCGCTCATCCATATCTTTATGGACCTTGCTTCCACTAAGTTGGGAGAATGTCTTGTTATGTTTGGTATGCTGACACTATCTTGTTATGCTGACACTTTAAGAGTTCCCTTCACTGGAACTAAGAGGCCAAGCCCAACCCCTGAAAAACAACCCCACGCCATAATCCCCCCTCCACCAAATTATTTAGATCAGTGCATAAAGCAAGGTCCATAAAGACATGGATGAGCAAGTTTAGGGTGGAGGAACTTGACTGATCTGACCTCGACTTGATAGAATACCTTTGGGATGAATTAGAGCTGAGACTGGGAGCCCGGCCTTCTCATCCAACATCAGTGCCTGACCTCACAAATGCGCTAAAAGAATGGTCAAACATTCCCATAGACACACTCCTAAAGCTTGTGGACAGCCTTTCCATAAGAGTTGAAGCTGTTATAGCTGAAAAGGGTGGGCCAACTCAATACTGAAGCCCACAAACTAAGACTGGGGTGACTTTAAGGTTAAAGTAAAGTGCGTGTAAAGGCAAGCATTCCAGTTGACAATATAATCTATATATGTATAGATAGATAGATAGATAGATAGATAGATAGATAGATAGATAGATAGATAGATAGATAGATAGATAGATAGATACAGTATCTCACAAAAGTGAGTACACCCCTCACATTTTAGTAAATATTTTATTATATCTTTTCATGTGACAACACTGAAGAAATGACACTTTGCTACAAAGTAGTGAGTGTACAGCTTGCCCCCTCAAAAAAACTCAACACACAGCCATTAATGTCTAAACTGCTGGCCACAAAAGTGAGTACACCCCTAAATAAAAATGTCCAAATTGGGTCCAAAGTGTCAATATTTTGTGCAGCCACCATTATTTTCCAGAACTGCCTTAACCCTCCTGGGCATGTAGTTCATCAGAACTTCACAGGTTGTCACTGGAGTCCTCTTCCCCTCCTCCATGATGACATCACAGAGCTGGTGGATGTTAGAGACCTTGCGCTCTTCTACCTTCCATTTGATGATGTGTTTGGGGTTGTTATCATGTTGGAATACTGCCCTGCGGCCCAGTCTCTGAAGGGAGAGGATCAGGCTCTGCTTCAGTATGTCCCAGTACATGTTGACATTCATGGTTCCCTCAATGAACTGTAGCTCCCCAGTGCTGGCAGCACTCATGCAGCCCCAGACCATGACACTCCCACCACCACTTGACTGCAGGCAAGACACACTTATCTTTATACTCCTTACCTGGTTGCCACCACACACGCTTGACACCATCTGAACCATATAAGTTTATCTTGGTTTCATCAGACCACAGCACATGGATCCATTAATCCATGTCCTTAGTCTGCTTGTCTTCAGCAAACTGTTTACGGGCTTTCTTGTGCATCATCTTTAGAAAAGGCTTCCTTCTGGGATGACAGCCATGTAGACCAATTTTATTCAGTGATGACCCCCCACCCCTTCAACCTCTGCAGCAATGCTGGCAGCACTTATACGTCCATTTCCCAAAGACAACCTCTGGAAATGACGCTGAGTATGTGCACGTAACTTCTTTGGCCAACCATGCCGAGGCCTATTCTGAGTGGAATCTGTCCTTTTACACCGCTGTATGGTCTTGGTCACTGTGCTCAAGCTCAGTTTCAGGGTCTTGGAAATCTTCGTATAGCCTAGGCCATCTTTATGTAGAGCAACAATTGTTTTTTCAGATCCTAAGCAAGTTCTTTGCCATGAGGTGCCATGTTGAACTTCCAGTGACCAGTATGAGAGAGAGAGAGCACACCAAATTGAACACACCTGCTCCCCATTCACACCTGAGACCTTGTAATGTGAATGAGTCACATGACACCGTTGAGGGAGAATGGTTAATTGGGCCCAATTTGGACATTTTCACTTAGGGGTGCACTTACTTTTGTTGCCAGCGGTTTAGACATTATTGGCAGTGTGTTGAGTTATTTTGAGGGGACAGCACATTTACACTGTTATACAAGTTGTACACTCACTACTTTACATTGTAGCAAAATGTAATTTCTTCAGTGTTTTCACATCAAAAGATATAATAAAATATTTACAAAAATGTGAGGGGTGTACTCACTTTTGTGAGATACTGTATATATAATATATTTGTCTTGTACTCTAGCCCATTTTAATATCCAATTGGGTTCTAGCACCATAACCTTTGATGTTAGATTGTTAATCCTTTATTTATATCTGTGTTCCCTGTGAGGAGATTTCACCTTACGTTTTTGGGTTCTGAGACCACACAAGATGTTTGCAGGATCTCTCAAAAATGCATAAACTGTAATACAAAAGAAAACGATTAACTGACAATCAAATGCTTCCAGGCTCTGCTAAAAAAAAAAATTATATTTCTAGATGCACCTTTATCCCCTGTCCTAGGGACCACAGTGAGGCCGCGTACACACGCGGGGACTGTTCGCCCAACTTTGTCCATCAAACAGTTTCGGCAAACAGTCCGCTCAAACTTAGCATGGACGGACATGGCCACACACGACGGACGAACAGTTTGCTGAAACCGTGCGCGATGACGTGAACGGCACGTACGACGGGACGAAAAATACGACGTCCTATACACTGCATTATAACTTTCGGCGTGAAAATCCTTTCTGAGCATGCGCGCAACTTTGTTTGACGAACAAGCCTACACACGAGCGGGCTGTTCGCTGAAACAAGGTTTCAGCGGACAGTTTTTCGGAAATTCCGAAAAACCTTGTCCGTCAAACTGTCCGCTGAAACTGTCCGCTGAAAGCCCACACACGAGCGGACTGTCCGCCCAAACACTGTTCAGCGGACAAAGTTGGGCGAACAGTCCGCCCGTGTGTACGCGGCCTCAGGGGAGATCTCCCCAACTCCCTAGTACACTGTCATGTAAAACTGAAAAAGGATTATAACCATTAACTACTCTATGAAAAACTTGCAAAAAGGTTTGCCCGCTACTTTTATTTTCTCTAGTATAATCTGGAATAGTTAGAATCTCTGTCACATTTTCATTGCTGTATGTGTCCACACTGGTGCGGGATAGGAAGTGGTTTGAAATCCTCCTCAGTGAGGAAAAGACAGCAAATTAAATAATAATAAAAACAATATTTTAATATAGGAAGCATGACATTTTTATTGACCTGTTTTGACTTCTGCTCCCAGGTACCTCTATGCCTCTCATTTCTCATCCTGCTGTATAATTAAAAGACTTAGGGTAAATTTCTTTAAAGAGGAAGTAAACTCTCCCACTCTGATGCTTCTTTTTATTTAGTCCATTATAATAAGCAATTATCAGACTATAGCCACTGTAATCCAGCCCAAATCGCATATTACTTACTGTTCAAAGAAACTTTAAAAAACTTGTTTCCAGGGGTTAGGCAGCACCATCTTAAATATTGTTTTCTGAGTCCACGGTGGAGTATATTTCCTCCCTTATATTGAGCACTTCCTGTACTGTTAACCAAGCCTCCTTCTCAATCCAACATTTCTATGACAACCCAGCTTCCCTGTTCATAGCTTACTTGTTTATTTCATAGTATTTACTTGTGCTGATGTCTAATGTTTGCCTTTGTCAGACTTATCAGCTTCAGCTGATAAGACTGCAGTAATGGTCAAGTTTAGACTGAATGTGAGGACACATGGTCACATGGTGTGTAGAAGGAATCTCTGAGTGATTAGCAGAGTTCAGTGTTGTGCCATAGGAAGTCCTGATAACAGATATATAAGCACATAGAGAGTGTGCCGTAAATCAGGGGAGATCTGGGCATGCTCAGTGACTTCATTCTACAGAAAAACAAGGATTACAACAATACTAAGCAAGTAAGGAGATATCTACAAGCAGTGTTCATTAGGGTTTTTATGCTGATTTAGATGGGACAAAGTTGTTGGGGAGGGTTTATAACCAAAGACAAAACTTTTTTCTTTTAATTTTGGTTAGAGTAGAGGAGGGTTAAAACCGATTTCTTTTATTTATTTATTTTTTTTTAATTAATGAAATACTTGTATAGCGCACAATGCGAACTGAATCGTCTCTAGACCTCTGTTAAGAATCTGTTTCTCATAAGGAAGTTTTCCCTTAATTTCCTGTGTTGGAGACCCAACAGGATGTGAAAGGATATTATTCCAATGTGAGAGAAATCCCCTCTTAGAGAAGTCTCAAGGGAACAAGTGTCCCCCATAGGTAGATTTTCTGTTCCTGTTGTAATGGCAACTCAAAATTTCCTTCCAAACTTCCTGGTGACACTGTTGTTAATGAAAGCATATGGCCCAGTATGGTTCAAGATGGTAGTGGAACACCCGTCTATCCCCTTTTCCTGGCCTGCTAGACTACATGCTCAGAAAGGTAACTGGTGTGAATTTTTGGGGGGACATCACGCCTTTTTTTCTTGTTTTTTGTGCAAGGTTCCGCCTTAAAATCTATATCAGAGCCAAAGGACATGCTATAGAATTCACAGGCAGGGCAGAGCATCCCCAGATATATTATTCAATGGAGTTTTGCATTTGTATTGTTTCATGTTAGACATCACTAAAATTTCTGCTCCCCAGTTTGAGCAGAGAGTTTGACAAAAGTTCATTAAAATTTGTGTACCAAATCAATCCCTCTGAGATCAATGGGAGCTAAAAGTTAAAAAACTCAATTGCCCTTTCCTAAGATAACATGCAAGGGATTGTCAAACATGTGCAAGGGGAGAGAACTTCGCTGGGAAATGTACCAATGCAAAATGTTATTAAAATTCCATTTAGCAGAGTGCAGCTCTTTTAATAATGCATTAAGAGATTCATTAAAAATACTGAATTCCTTCAAATAACATGTTTGATGGATGCCATAAACCTGCTTGTGAAGCTGCACACCTGTACATATGCATGTGCATCTAATGTACGAAGAAAAAATACAATTTAAATGGCAGGTAAATTACATTTATCAGTTGCTTGGTACTGTTTGTAAATAAAGAGTGTGGGGATTCCCTTAATCCATACCACAGACCCTTATCCCAGATGTGGGTCTGATATAGATGTTAAGCGCGGGATCACACATACCAAAAATGATTTGGGGTGTTCTCCTAAAATATACACATGATCCTATACCTTGGGTCTGGCATGGATTTTAAGTGTGAGCCCATGCAAATAAAGAACTAAAAAAAAGACTTCCGGTTCCGGCGCCGCATGGAGTAGCTGTCCCCTCTCACAGCTCCCGCACACCGGCCTCTAAAATCAGGCTTTACAGCGGCGATTTCGCCCGAAAACCTTTAGGCAGCCTCCCCCATCGCACCGGCTCCACGATGGACCGGTTCGTGGAAAAATCCGGGCCGCGATCGTATGCGGCCGCCACCGCGCGCCAGGCCTCGCTACAAATCGAGGCCCCGGCTTCGGCCTACTCAGCTCCGGCCTGCGCGGCCCCACCGGAGGACACAGCACAGCGAATGGAGGTAGGCGATCACACAGCAGGCCAGACAGCACCAAGAGACATATCATCCCCACAGGCTCCTGCTCATCCATGCCTGGCTGGCCATGTTGCACCTCCTCACATGCAGCAATCCCTGCCACCTCCGCCATTACAGGACTGTAATACTGAACTATTGGCACAGGCTGTGGCTGCTCTCCTCTCCTCTCCCCTATGATAGCCGCCTCAGTGGAAAAAGCCATCACAGGCATGCAGAAATTTCAAGCCCAACTAGGGGAACACGCTTCCAGGTTAAATGAGGCTGAAAATCGCATCACCAATTTGGAGGAAGAACTCTATCAGACGCAGTCCCTGGAACAAGCCCAGGACAGAACCAATAAATACATCCTGGAAAAGCTCGACGACCTCGAAAATAGATCCAGGAGAAGCAACCTGCGATTTGTGGGCATTCCTGAATCGCTGCCCCAGTCTACCTTGTCGGATCTTTGCTCGCGCCGCATCCCTGAGGCTCTGGGTCTCGGGGGGCTATACACCGTGGAACGAGCACACCGCGTGGGTGCTTTCAACGCCGAACGCAAATCCCCGCGCCCGATTATAGCCAAATATCTCAACTACTTAGATAAGACTTCTATTTTGCAGCAGTACCGACAATCCAGATCTCTTCAGCTTGATGGGACCAAAGTTTTAATCTTTGCCGACTACTCGGTGGACGTCTCCAAGAAACAAAAGGCTTTCCAACATATCTGCACGGAACTCCACCAACGCCAAATGAAATTCACCCTGGCATTCCCGGTGATTCTGCGGATCAAAGCGCCTAACGGCGAACAACTCTCGTTTCATGACCCTGATGAGGCGACCCGCTTCCTAAAATCACTACGCTCGGGCCCACATCTCAGCCCCACACCCAAGGTGGCTCCAGTCAACCAAGCCCTGGACCAAAGAAGCCCACGGAAAGACTCTCCCAAGCGCTTCAGGGCTGCGGGCCCGGCCCAGCTCGCCCAAACCACACGTTGAAGGGCCTGGATACCCCACAGGTTTTTTCTTTTTCACCTCTCTCCTGGACTTTAAGCTTCACGCCAACCCTTCTCTCGCCTGGATGAAGTGACCCGTTCTGAACTGTTCCCCTCCTGGGCCGTTCACACTTCTCAGGTAATATTGGGGTGAAGTGAGGGCTCTTTGAGCCATCCCGCTTTATCCCTTCTTCCTCCACACACACTGTACTGTTCCTCATCTCGGATGAATGTTTTTATATTCTCCTGGTTCAATTGTTTATTATCTTCCTTTTCTCCATTGTTCTACCGCTTGCATTTAATATTGCATATACTGCCGTTTACGAATTTGTAACTTCTTTTCCCCTGGGGTCCCATCTGTGCAGATCGCCAGGCACATCTCAGTTCCGGCTGGATTGGTGGCTCACCCCCCACACATTCCTCTTCTGTAGGGCAGTAATACCTGCAGTACTCATGAGGCTTGGTTATGGGAGCTGACCTACACAGTGACCCCCATGCGGAAAAAAGTGAAGTTTATGATTGTTTATGCTTGGTTGCACTACGTATACCTGGCATTTACACCCTTCCCCCCCCCCCCTCCTATTCCACCCTCTTTTCCTACTCGCTATGCTTACTCCTTTGCAGTCCCCACTCGCTCAACAGGGCATGTCAGCCCTCCACTATGTACTGCCATCTTCCTTGCGGCTCTCTAGCCCAACCGCACTAAAGACTTCACTACGAACTTGTTATATCTCCTTTGACGATCCATCATGCTCCAGATAGTATCATGGAATGTCAAAGGACTCCGTTCCCCATCAAAAAGATTGAAGGTACTGAGGCACCTTAAAAGGCTTAAAACAGATATAGCGTTGCTTCAGGAAACCCATCTCTCTTCGGCCGACTTTGTCCGGATGAAGAAGCTATGGGTGGGTGATGTAGCTGGCTCTGAAGCCGTTGGCCGTAAGGCGGGAGTACTTATCCTCATTAACAAGACTCTCCCCTGTCAGATCTTATCTACTGACGCAGATCAACAGGGCAGACTCCTCTCTATCCGGGTCCGCATAGGATCCAAAGAGCTTGTAATATCCAATATATACGCCCCAAACAACCCTACAAAACAATTTTTTAGCACGTTAACTAGTTGGCTCCTGCGTTCCCCTCACCTTCCACAAATTGTAGGGGGCGATTTCAATTCTATATTTCACCCGGTTGACGACAGGTCCTCGTCTCCACGCTCAGTCACACCCCCCGCCTCTACTAACCCCACGAGCCTGGCGTCGACGATAGGTTCCCTCCACCTTCACGACATCTGGCGATTACACCACCCGACCGACCGTGAGTTTTCCTTTTACTCCCACCCACATAATGTATTCACTAGAATCGATTACATCTTCTGTACGAACGACCTGATACCCTTGATCCCTGAAGCGAACATTCATGACATAGCTATATCAGACCACGCACCCATCTCGGCAACCCTGAACTCCCCAGACGTACACCCCAACCCTAACATATGGCGCTTTCCCTCCTACCTTCAACACAATTCAGACTTTCAGTCATACATGGAGAAGGAATGGGCAATGTATACACAGACCAATGCGACACACACCGATAGCCCCAACTTGTTTTGGGATGCTGGTAAAGCATTCCTCCGGGGACGCATTATTTCTTATGCATCCTCATTTAAAAAACACGCCCTCCACAATTACAAAACTTCCATCTCCAGATTACATCAAGCCCAACGAGAACTCTACGCGAACGACACCCCCGAAAACCGGACAACTTGGCACTCAGCCAAACAGTCCTTTGACGCATGGGCTGAAACCCTGGAAATCACAAAAAAAACATACCTTGACGCTTCCTTACACAAATTCGGCAACAAAGCTGGCAAACTTCTTGCCAGACTTTGCAAAGGACCCCACCACCCGACGATCATTCCTTCCATTCGTGACTGGGACGGTCGTGTTGCGTCCTCCCAGAAGGGCATAAACGCAGCAATGTTACGATACTACTCTGCACTCTACTCGACAGACCCTATTGACCAGCGCACGGCGCGAGACTTCCTCGGTAAAGTTGAGCTGACCCGAATATCCTCCGACCAACTCAATGAATTGAATGCCCCCATCTCCCCTTCGGAAATTTCCTCCACAATTCGGACCCTAGCCTCCTCCAAAGCACCTGGCCCTGATGGCCTGACAGGCGAATTCTATAAATCACTAGGTCACTTGCTGACTCCGACTCTCGCTACAGTCTACCAATGCATCTTTTCTGGCGGCGCTTATCTACCCTCCGGCAACCAAGCGATTATCAAACTGCTAGAAAAAAAAGGGAAAGACCCACAAGAACCAGGGTCATACAGACTCATCTCGCTCCTAAATCTAGACGTCAAGATCCTTTCTAAAATAGTAGCCAACCGCCTAGCCAATATCATCCCCCTCCTGATTCACTCCGCCCAATCAGGTTTTGTTAAGGGTAGAACAGCAACCATTAATATCAGGAAGGTGATGTTAGCACTGGAACACGCTAGATGTAACCCTAATAGTGATATGGCCATTATTACCCTTGATGCCGAAAAGGCTTTTGACAATGTTAACTTTGAATGGCTGTCCATGGTTCTGGGAGAGATGGGCTTCTCGGGCCCATTTCTTCACTTAATCAGCGCTATGTATACGTCCCCAGCAGCCAGGCTTGTTGCTGCAGGCCTCCTATCAGACGAATTTCGCCTGCATAAAGGAACCAGACAGGGCTGCCCTCTATCCCCTCTCCTTTTTAACATTGCTATCGAGCCACTCTCTAGATACCTATCAACTGTAGCCCCCTTACACGGGATCAAAATAGGGGCTCATGAACTAAGAACGTCTCTCTTTGCAGATGATGTTCTTATTTTCTCTGCAGACCCGTCCGCTGACATGCCCACGATCAAAGATACTTTTGATCAATTCAGAAAATGCTCGGGATTGCGTATAAATTACTCCAAAAGCGAGATACTCCCCTTGGGCTCCCGCCCACATCCAATATGGGCGCAAAACTCGATCTTTACAATAGCAAAAACACATATTACATATTTGGGCATAAAAATAGGGAGACTACCCTCTTCTCTCTACCACCTGAACTACCCCCCCCTTTTCGCCAAAATTATGCATGAATTTGAAAACTGGATGGATCTGCCTCTATCGCTACTGGGAAGGTGCCATCTAGTTAAGATGGTCAGTTTCGCGCGCCTATTATACCCCCTCCAGACGATCCCACTACTTCTCCGGCACAAGGATGTCAAACTCCTAAACGCCGCTATCTCCAAATTTATATGGCGAAACAAAAAACCACGTATAGCATTTACCAAGCTCCACCTTCCCAGAACAGAGGGAGGTATCAGTCTCCCTAACCTTAGAACATACAACCTAGCCTGCCTGTTAAGGGTAGGCATGGACTGGATAACCCAGAAATCCCGATGTTCAAACTACCAACTAGAGTCTGAAATGACACGTCCCTATTCTCTGACTGCCCTTCTCCACTGCCAGTGGAAAGGTCTCGAGCCATCCCTTCAACACAATCTTCTCCTGAGGGATACTGCTATCGCCTGGAGAGAAGTCAGAAAAGGTCTTAAGCTCTCTCCGTTCATGTCAAGACACCTTCCGATACAGGGCCATCCAAATTTTGCCCCAGGTCTGGATCACCATCCTTACGCAGCATGGCGACAGAAAGGTCTCATTAACTTCTCCTCTTTATGTGATTTGGACTCTGGTCGTCCATTATCTTTTCGTTCCTTGGCCCAAAAATACTCCCTACCAGATTCCTCTGCCTTCCACCACGGTCAATGCCTCAGCTTCCTTCAGAAATCCTGCAGGGTGGAACACTCAAGATTCAAATCTTCTTTCGTTGACACACTTCTACGCAAAGACTCCTACAAAATATCTGAACTCTACAAACCTCTACTTCTTAAAACAACGCCTCCTCTACATGCTTCCTCAGCTTCCAACTGGGCGAAAGACTTCTCGGACGATGACATAGTCGAAAAAATTCTGCACGGCCTTAACTCGGTGTACAACTTAATCCCGAATGAATCCTGGAGGGAAACCCAATTAAAAATTTCTCACAGAGCGCACATACCGTTCCTCTTTTCAGGGTCACAACATAACTCCCCTGCTCCACTGTGCCCTCTTTGCCAACATCCAAGACCTCCCCTTACCCACCGCTACTGGTCCTGCTCAGCCATCTCATCGTTTTGGGATCAAATACTGGCCTTTATTTTTGAGGTTACACTTCTGAAAATCCATTGCTCCTCATCTTTGGGTACTGGGACCCCAAACTGCTCCCATGGTCAGCTGCCTCCTCACCCCCGGGCAAGGAATGGGCCCTGATTTGCCTGTTGCTTGCCAGGAGAGTCATTCTAGCAAACTGGACCTCCATCGCTACTCCTTCAGTTTCTCAAGTCAATAGAGACCTCAAGCATCTTCTTCTCCGGGACAAACTTAACATAAACCTACACCAGCCTAGAGCTACACAACGCTTCCATGACAGATGGGACCTGTTCATTGCCTCCAAACTTACTATTCAGGAACGGACACACCTTGAAAGTCATTCTTTCACTCCCAAGGACCCCCTGCTACCAGTGAACTATACTATATCGTGATAATTTAATATATGGTTTACAAAACAACGCACCTTCTTTTCTTCAGCACCACAATCTCATCTCTGGTTGGGCTCCTCCCCCCCCCAGGTGAAGACTGCTATACCAGACTCTGCAAGTTACGCACCCCCCCTCCCCCCCCCCCTTCCCTTTAGTTGCCTTCTTTTGGGGGAGATTGGTGTGGCCTCTGTTTCCTGCAAGGAGTAATATGTTCATAATGCTTTTAACTGTCAATGTATCTGCATCCTTACGACTCTTACCCCCTTTTCAAAAAATGTCTTTGTTTATCTTACGATATTTTCATTGTCATGTACCATTCTTTTCAATAAAATTTTTCGAAAAAAAAAAAAAAAAAAAGAACTAAAAAAAATAAAATAAATACTTTTTGGGATCAGTATGGCTTTTCAGAGGAACAAAAGAAAAACATGGTATCCCATCCAAAATCCACCCCAGAGCCTTATATGAGGCTTATATGAGCATGCAGCCTCGAAAAAGGAGCAGCAAGTGTAAAGTGCTTTTCCAGGACCCTCCTTTGTGAATGAGTAAGGGTACTCATTCACAAAAGTATAACTCAATCACAAAAAGATTTGAAAAGTAATTAAACACACAGATACGTTTGGGACGTACTTTATTAAAAAAAAAAAAAAAGTCCCATGATATAAATCCATCATCAATCACATTATCCAGTGATATAGATCCATTGTCAATCACAATGAACGTTGCCCGCTGATCTGCCTAAAATAAAAATGCTAACCTTCCATTGAAGTCCACTTCTGGTTGCTCCTGAGACTCGCCATGAAAGACTTGCCCCAGCTGACAATTTGATTCTAAACAAAGGAGTGGGGATGCTGGCTGATGTTGTTGACTAATGCTTGGATTATCAGACAAATTATCATTTGTTTGTTTTTTGCACGCTAGTCTCACATCGAACATGAAGAATTCGCTAAAGCTACGAAAATCCTCATATGACAGAATAAAAATTCGGAAGTAATGTAATGTGTTGTAGTGTATTTGTATTGTATTTTCAAACAACAACTGTACTGATTAAACGAAAATCACATGATCTGGTATCGTATGAGAAAAATGTCCGTGCTTGTCCCATTGGATCATTTCTCATTAATTGTCATGATTGTGTCTCGAAAGCTGTGTACTAACGATTAGATTATGGAACGATCACCTCAAAAGCATTTTTTTCTTAGGCCGTGTACACACGAGAGGATTGTCCGTCCAACTTAGTCCGCTGAAACACGTGTGTGGGCTTCAGCGGACTTTTTCAGCGGACAGTCTGGCGGACTAAGTCTTTCGGAATTTCCGTAATATTGTCCGTCCAACTTTGGTTTCAGCGGACAGTGCGCTCGTGAGTAGGCTAGTTGGACGGACTAAGTATGGCGCATGCTCAGAAAGGATTTACACGGCCGAAGGTTGCATTGCAGTGTATTGGACGTCGTATTTCTAGTCCCGTCGTACGTGCTGTACACGTCATCGCGCAAGCTTTCAGTGGACTGTCTGTTCATCGTGTGTGGTCAAGTCCGTTCATTCAAAAGTAGGACGGACTGTCTGTCGGATTGTCTGACGGACTTAGTTGGACGGACAATCCTCTCGTGTGTACGCGGCCTTAGAGTACATTCAGCTGCTGGTTGGGAGTCTTCACCAGGAGCCCTGATTTAGTAGTAGTAGTAATACCACCAATACCATTGCTAAATGGTATGACTTCCTGCTGCAGCCAGAGGTTGGTTGGGCAAGCATCCCATTTAGTTCATCCCTTCACCAAATGCTGAACAGCCAAAGTTTGGACCAAATCCTACACCTGTCTGAACCCGAACCTCATCCGTAACAATGAATACTCCATTGTATAGGTTGCTTTGTTTATACCACATTTGCCAATTCTTTCAGTTTCGTTTTGATTTTACTGTTTTCTCTCTAGATTTTACTAACACATTTCTATTACTATATTGAGAACAAAGCAAAGGTATTAAGTAGAAGGGATTATTTTTTTTTATTTTTTTTGCTGCCTAAATACAAAATACAACACACTCACACATGAAATAATGTCTATTCAGTACCCAGTAGTCCATATAAACCAAAATCTTTATCGTTTAATGAACTGGCTACAGTGAACTAAAATCTAAAATCTAAATTCCCTTAGCAAACATGGCGGTTAGGTCCCGCGCATGCGTGATTGGTAACTACACCCTATATAAGTGGAAAGGTGTATGAAGATGGCCGCTCCAGATGACGTCTGTATGACGAAATGCGTAGGGCGTGGCCAGATACGTACACCTCCAGTGCAAACGGCGTGGTAGCCGAGCGGATGTTCCGAACGCTTTATAACAATACAATACGTGTTTTATCGTACTAAATGTGAGTACTTTTAAGGTTGTTTCAAATAAACTGAGTTTCAAACATACTACACCATGGAAAGTCCTCTTTTCTATCACATGTAAAACGAGGTACAACATCCCCACGGAGGAACGAGGGATCTCCCCAGCATCACAGCAGAGACAGCCCAAGAAGCGACACAGTGGCTTATACTGTGGAGGCTGATCCACCCCGGACGGGGTTATATCTCTGGTGAGAGCAAAATTCATAAACGTTCACTGCGAACGGATAGCAAAGTCACTCCCTCCACTCCTCCCCTACACACAGAAGACTTTTTTCACCATCAAATTTTCATCTTTAATTTTTTAATTTTTTAATCCTTATTCAATTGGACTTTCACATCTGATTAGTTTTGATTTCATTCACCATCTTCACATAGATTTCATCGCAAGATTTTTTCACTTTCTGGACTTAATCTTATCCTTATTTTTATTTTTATTTTTTCTATTTTTATTTTATTTTTAATTTTGCTAACTTTGGCATGTACTGAAATGTCACACAGTGTGTTATATATATTTGTTGCACCCACTATTTCACTTGTATTCACGCCTGTATAATTTTGAATAATTGGTTTTTGTCGTTCCCCTTTATGGCCATTTCCTTGATTTTGTAAACCAAGTCACTTGGTCGCGCCATAATCACAGTCACAGGCATTTTGAGTATTTTTTGTATTTCACTATTGAATATTGATTGATTCATGGTATTTTAGTAACATAGTACTAATTATTTATTCATTTATCTTAGCTATTTAATTTATTGTGGATTTTATATCCTTATTTCAATTTATTAACCAGCGCGCTGGAAAATTTATATTCACTTTGTATTCACTACTTAATATTAATTGATTTTTAGCACTATATCATTTATTGATTTTATTACTTAGTTCATCTAGTTTTATTCGGGATTTTAAAATTATTAGCCAGCAAGCTGGAAAATTTGTACATTTTTATGATATCCATATTTAGTGAGTTTAATAAGGTATAGCGCCATATCTATTTTCCTTTTCTTACCTAAAATCTAAATTTGACTTTAATGAACAAAGGTGTATGTCCTCCCACTTTTTGTTTTAGCCTTTATGTAAAATGTGTTTGGATTAGAACTACTCTCAGGTTTTTACTGTTATCTGGGGCTCTCCTCCCTTACCGTCATGGTGACAAGCTGCAACAGCAATGCAAACAGAAATATTTATATATTTATAAAATAGGAGAGAGCTAGAACCCCGTGTCTCTATTACCTGCTTGGTGAAACCCTTGTCTTCATGATAGTAGGGGAAAGGAAATCTTTGTAATGAAGCTCAAGATAGAAAAAAAAAGTGAAAGATATACCAGTTCTTCCTCACTCGATCTAAAACAAAAATATAAAAGTTTTCGCTAGACTATTCTTTAAAACAGCACTGTTTGTTTTACTGACTTATCCAATAATGCCCTGTACAGATGGTCGGAAATTCCAACGGAAAAGGTCCGATCGGATTATGTTGTCGGAAAATCCGACTGCGTGTGAGCTCTATCGGACTTTTTCCATTGGAAATCCTGACGGAAAAAGTTTTAGAGCTGGAGCTAAAATTTTCCGACAACAAAATCCGATGGGACTTTTTCTGATCGTTAGTAGAGAATTCCGACTGACAAAGTGCCACGCATGCTCAGATTAAATTACGAGACCAAAGCTATTGGCTACTAGCCTCTATGTAGTCCCGTCGTACGCAATGAACATCACTGCGTTTTGAACGGACATTTCCGACAACTTTGTCCAACCGTGTGTATGCAACACAAATTTCAGCCAAAATCCGTTGGAAAAAATCCAACGGATTTTGTGGTTGGAATGTCCGACCGTGTGTACTGGGCATAACTATATTTTTTCACTGAAAATTATTTTCCTCAGTAAACCAGACTCATTTGTTTTTATATTACAGTCGAAGTAACAATAACACCTTCATGGGAAACTGTGCTTAATACATCAGCAAGAAACAAACCTTCTGTCTTCACACTAACAGGACCCAAAGGAACACATAGCACATCTATAAATTCAAATGTTCAGCTTCAAAATATATCTTCCTCATCTACTTCCTCTTCTTCACGGACAAATGATGAAACTAATAGAAAAGGAAAGAGACTACAGAGATCTGCCAAACTTTTACATGGAAATAAGCAAAATCCATCAACAAATGTACAGCCTCCTATAGTTCCAGGTTTAAATTCTATTCATTTAGCTTCCAGTGCACATGGCAGCCCTGGAAAACCTAAAACTGCCTCTATAAATGCTGTATCCACAGTAAGAGATATCAAAGCTCACACAACTAATTCTAATGATACTACAAAACCAATGCCAACATCTACTTCTATAGCTACACCGGTATGGACTTTGACATATGCTACTGCAACATCAGAATCTACATCTACTTCTATACCGGTAAGAACAAGCACACATGCTTCTTCAACATCATTACCAACAACTTTGCCTGCTTCTACAGCTACACAAGTATTGACATCTACACATGCCTCTGCAACAACACTGATATCTACATCAACTTCTAAACCAATGAGAACGAGTGATCATGTTTTTCCAACACCTTTTTCAGCAAAACCAAATTCAACACATGTTTCACCAACCGAACCAACCTCTACTTTTACAGGAACACCAATTTTATCTATATTTGTTTCTTCAATGGATTCAAAATCTACTTCTATAACAACACCAATATTAACATCTACACATGTCTCTTCAATGGATTTAACATCTACTGCCACAGCATCATCGATATTATTATCTGCACATCTTTCTTCAACAGACTCAACATCATCCTCTACATCAACACCGATATCAACATATGTTTTAACAGAACCAACAACTATTTCTGGAACAACACCAATATCATCTACACATGTTTCTTCAAAGGATTCAACATCTACTTCTACAGCAACACTGATATCAACATCTACACATGATTCATCAACATCACCAACATCTACTTCCACAGAAACATTGATATCAACAGTTTTTTCTTCAGCAGAACCAACACAAATCTCTTCAGTAACACCAATTTCATCATATGTTTCTTCAAAAGAATCAATACCTACTTCTAAAGCAACACAGATTTCAGAATCTACACATGTTTCTTCAATGGACTCAACATCTACAACACCAATATCAGCAACATCAGAGACATCAGAAACACCTAAACAAAGCATTTTACCATCTGCAAAATCTACTTTAGGAACACCAATATTATCTTCAACACAGGTTTCTTCAACAGACTCAACATCTACTTCTACAAAAAAACAAATATCAGCTTTTATTTCTTCAACTGAACCAACCTCTAATTCTACAGCAACACCTATAGTAAATACTATGCTTGTTTCTTCAACAGATTTAATATCTGCTTCTACGAAAACACCAATATCAACATTTGTTTCATCAATGGACGTAACATCTACTGATAAAACAACACCAATATCAACATCCGCTTCTTCAATAGAATGGATATCTATTTCTACTGTAACACCAATTTTAACTTTTACACCTGTACCTAACATGGACTCAAAATCTACAACTCAAATATCAACAGGAGAGATAACTGAAACAGCAAACCCGATAACAACATCTGCACATGATCCTTCAACAGACTTAACATCCTCTTCTACAGCAACACTGATATTAACAGATTTTACTTCAATAGAACCAATATCTACTGCAGCAATACCGATATCATCTACGTATGACTCCTATACAGATATAACATCTACTTTAACAGCTACACTGGTATTGACATCTACACATGTTCTTTCAACAGACTCAATATCTACTTCTACTGCAGCAGTGATATCAACAGATTTTTCTTCAGCTGAACCAACATCCACTGCTACAGCAACACCAATTTCAAAATATGCTTCTTTAACAGAACCAATATCTACTTCTACAGCAACACTGATTTCAGCTTCTACACATGTTCCTTCAACAGATTCAACATCTACTTCAACACCAATATTGATATCAACAGTTTTTTCTTCAGCAGAACCGACATCCATCTCTACACTAACACCAATTTCAACATATGTTACTTCAATAGATCCAAAATCTACTTTTACAGCAACACCGATTTCAGCATCTACACATGTTTTTTCAATAGACTCAGCATCTATAACACCAATATCAGCAACATTGGAAACATCAGAAACAAATAAACAAAGCATTTTACCATCTGCAGAATCTACTTTAGCAAAACCAATATTATCTTCAACACATGTTTCTTCAACAGATTCAACATCTACAAAAAATCTAATATCTTTTATTTCTTCTACTGAACCAGCCTCTGATTTTATAGAAACACCTATAGCAACTACTATTCTTGTTTCTTCAACAGATTTAACATCTGCTTCTACAACAGCACCAATATCAACATTTGTTTCATCAATGGACTTAAAATCTACTGCTAAAACAATATCAATATCAACATCTGTTTCTTCAATAGAACCAATATCTATTTCTACTGTAACACCAATTTTTACTTCTACAGGTGTACCTATCATGGACTCAAAATCTACAACTCAAATATCAACAGGAGAGATATCTGAAACAGCAAACCCGATAACAATATCTGCACATGATCCTTCAACAGACTTAACATCCTCTTCTACAGCAACACCGATAATAACGGCGGTTACTATAAAAGAACCAATATCTACTTCAGCAACACCAATATCATCTACGCATGGCTCTTATACAGTTATAACATCTACTTTAACAGCAACACCAGTATTAACATCTACACATGTTCCTTCAACAGACTCAATATCTACTTCTACTTCTACAACAGCAATGATATCAACAGACTTTTCTTCAGTGGAACCTATATCCACTGCTACAGCAACACCAATTTCAAAATATGCTTCTTCCATAGAACCAATATCTACTTCTACAGCAACACAGATTTCAGCTTCTACACATGTTCCTTCAACAGATTCAACATCTACTTCAACACCAATATTAATATCAACAATTTTTTCTTCAGCAGAACCAACATCCACCTCTACAGTAACACCAATTTCAACATATGTTTCTTTAATAGAACCAAAATCTACTTTTACAGCAACACCGATTTCAGCATCTACACTTGTTTTTTCAACAGACTCAATGTCTACTCCTACTTCTACAGGAGCAGTGATAGCAACAGATTTTTCTTCAGCAGAACCAACATCCACTGCTACAGCAACAACAATTTCAACATATGCTTCTTCAATAGAACCAACATCTACTTCTACAACAACACCAATATCAACATTTGTTTCATCACTGGACTTAACATCTACTGCTAAAACAACACCACATGTTCCTTCAACAGATTCAACATCTGCTTCAACACCAGTAATGATACCAACAGTTATTTCGTCAGCAAAACCAACATCCATCTCTACAATAACACCAATTTTAACACATGTTCCTTCAACAGACTCAATATCTACTTCTAGTTCTACAGCAGCAGTGATATCAACAGATTTTTCTTCAGCGGAACCAACATCCACTGCTACCTCAACACCAAATTCAACATATGCTTCTTCAATAGAACCAATATCTACTTCTACAGCAGCACCGATTTCAGCATCTACACACGTGTTTTCAACAGACTCAGTATCTACTTCTACTTCTACAGGAGCAGTGATATCAACAGATGTTTCTTCAGCAGAACCAACATCCACTGCTACAGCAACACCAATTTCAACATATACTTCTTCAGTAGAACCAATATCTACTTCTACAACAACACTGATTTCAGCTTCTACACATGTTCCTTCAACAGATTCAACATCTACTTCAACACCAGTATTGATATCAACAGTTTCTTCTTCAGCAGAACCAACATCCATCTCTACACTAACACCAATTTCAACATATGTTTCTTCAATAGAACCAATATCTACTTTTTCAGCATCTACACATGTTTTTTCAACAGACTCAATATCTACTTCTACTTCTACAGCAGCAGTGATATCAACAGACTTTTCTTCAGTGGAACCTATATCCTCTGCTACAGCAACAACAATTTCAACATATGTTTCTTCAATAGAACCAATATCTACTGCAGGAACACCAATGTCATCTACAGATGACTCTTATACAGATATAACATCTACTTTAACAGCAACACCGATGTTTTCATCTACACATGTTCCTTCAACAGACTCAATATTTACTTCTACTTCTACAGCAGCAATGATATCAACAGATTTTTCTCCAGCGGAACCAACATCCACTGCTACAGCAACAACAATTTTAACATATGCTTCTTCAATAGAACCAACATCTGCTTCTAAAACAACACCAATATCAACATTTGTTTCATCAATAGACTTAACATCTACTGCTAAAACAACACCAATATCAACATCTGTTTCTTCAATAGAACCAATATCTATTTTTACTGTTACACCAATTTTAAATTCTACACGTGTACCTATCATGGACTCAAATTCTAAAACTCAAATATCAACTAGAGAGATATCTGAAACAGCAAACCCGATAACAACATTTGCACATGATCCTTCAACAGACTTAACATCCTCTTCTACAGCAACACTGATATTAACAGATGTAACTTCAAAAGAACCAATATCTTCTGCAGGAACACCAATATCATCTACTTATGACTCTTATACAGACATAACATCTACTTTAACAGCTACACCGATATTAACATCTACACATGTTCCTTCAACAGACTCAATATCTACTTCTAGTTCTACAGCAGCAGTGATATCAACAGATTTTTCTTCAGCTGAACCAATATCTACTTCTACAGCAACACTGATTTCAGCTTCTACATATGTTCCTTCAACAGATTCAACATCTACTTCAACACCAATATTGATATCAACAGTTTCTTCTGCAGCAGACCCAACATCCATCTCTACACTAACACCAATTTCAACATATGTTTCTTCAATAGAACCAATATCTACTTTTTCAGCATCTACAAATGTTTTTTCAACAAACTCAGTATCTACTTCTACTTCTACAGGAGCAGTGATAGCAACAGATTTTTCTTCAGCAGAACCAAAATCCACTGCTACAGCAACAACAATTCCAACATATGCTTCTTCGATAGAACCAAAATCTGCTTCTAAAACAACACCGATTTCAACATTTGTTTCATCAATGGATTTAACATCTACTGCTAAAACAACACCACATGTTCCTTCAACAGATTCAACATCTGCTTCAACACCAGTAATGATACCAACAGTTTTTTCTTCAGCAAAACCAACATCCATCTCTACAGTAACATCAATTTCAACATATGTTTCTTCAATAGAACCAATATCTACTCTTACAGCACCAACGATTTCAGAATCTACACATGTTTTTTCAATAGACTCAACATCTATAACACCAATATCAGAAACATCAGAAACGCTTAAACAAAGCATTTTACCATCTGCAGAATCTACTTTAGCATCACCAATATTATCTTCAATACAGGTTTCTTCAACAGATTCAACATCTACTTCTACAAAAAATCAAATATCATCTTTTATTTCTTCAACTGAACCAACCTCTAATTCTACAGCAACACCTATAGCAACTACTATGCTTGTTTCTTCAACAGATTTAACATCTGCTTCTACAACAACACCAATATCAACATTTGTTTCATCAATAGACTTAAATTCTACTGCTAAAACAATACCAATATCAGCATCTGTTTCTTCAATAGAACCTTCTAATGAAACACCAATTTTAACTTCTACACCTGTATCTATCATGGACTCAAAATCTACGACTCAAATGTCAACAGGAGAGATATTTGAAACAGCAAACCCGATAACAACATCTGCACATGATCTTTCAACAGGCTTAACATCCTCTTCTACAGAAAAACTGATGTTAATGGATGTTACTTCAAAAGAACCAATATCTACTGCAGGAACACCAATGTCATCTATAGATGACTCTTATACAGATATAACATCTACTTTAACAGCAACACCGATGTTATCATCTACACATGTTCCTTCAACAGACTCAATATCTACTTCTACTTCTACAGTAGCAGTGATATCAACAGACTTTTCTTTAGCAGAACCAACATCCACTGCTACAGCAACACCAAATTCAACATATACTTCTTCAGTAGAACCAATATCTACTTCTACAGCAACACTGATTTCAGCTTCTACACATGTTCCTTCAACAGATTCAACATCTACTTCTAAAAAAAATCAAATATCATCTTTTATTTCTTCAACTGAACCAACCTCAACAGACTCAACATCCTCTTCTACAGCAACACTGATATTAACAGATGTTACTTCAAAAGAACCAATATCTTCTACAGGAACACCAATATCATCTACGCATGACTCTTATACAGATATAACATCTACTTTAACAGCAACATCGATATTAACATCTACACATGTTCCTTCAACAGACTCAATATCTACTTCTAGTTCTACAGCAGCAGTGATATCAACAGATTTTTCTTCAGCTGAACCAATATCTACTTCTACAGCAACACTGATTTCAGCTTCTACATATGTTCCTTCAACAGATTCAACATCTACTTCAACACCAATATTGATATCAACAGTTTCTTCTGCAGCAGACCCAACATCCATCTCTACACTAACACCAATTTCAACATATGTTTCTTCAATAGAACCAATATCTACTTTTTCAGCATCTACAAATGTTTTTTCAACAAACTCAGTATCTACTTCTACTTCTACAGGAGCAGTGATAGCAACAGATTTTTCTTCAGCAGAACCAAAATCCACTGCTACAGCAACAACAATTCCAACATATGCTTCTTCGATAGAACCAAAATCTGCTTCTAAAACAACACCGATTTCAACATTTGTTTCATCAATGGATTTAACATCTACTGCTAAAACAACACCACATGTTCCTTCAACAGATTCAACATCTGCTTCAACACCAGTAATGATACCAACAGTTTTTTCTTCAGCAAAACCAACATCCATCTCTACAGTAACATCAATTTCAACATATGTTTCTTCAATAGAACCAATATCTACTCTTACAGCACCAACGATTTCAGAATCTACACATGTTTTTTCAATAGACTCAACATCTATAACACCAATATCAGAAACATCAGAAACGCTTAAACAAAGCATTTTACCATCTGCAGAATCTACTTTAGCATCACCAATATTATCTTCAATACAGGTTTCTTCAACAGATTCAACATCTACTTCTACAAAAAATCAAATATCATCTTTTATTTCTTCAACTGAACCAACCTCTAATTCTACAGCAACACCTATAGCAACTACTATGCTTGTTTCTTCAACAGATTTAACATCTGCTTCTACAACAACACCAATATCAACATTTGTTTCATCAATAGACTTAAATTCTACTGCTAAAACAATACCAATATCAGCATCTGTTTCTTCAATAGAACCTTCTAATGAAACACCAATTTTAACTTCTACACCTGTATCTATCATGGACTCAAAATCTACGACTCAAATGTCAACAGGAGAGATATTTGAAACAGCAAACCCGATAACAACATCTGCACATGATCTTTCAACAGGCTTAACATCCTCTTCTACAGAAAAACTGATGTTAATGGATGTTACTTCAAAAGAACCAATATCTACTGCAGGAACACCAATGTCATCTATAGATGACTCTTATACAGATATAACATCTACTTTAACAGCAACACCGATGTTATCATCTACACATGTTCCTTCAACAGACTCAATATCTACTTCTACTTCTACAGTAGCAGTGATATCAACAGACTTTTCTTTAGCAGAACCAACATCCACTGCTACAGCAACACCAAATTCAACATATACTTCTTCAGTAGAACCAATATCTACTTCTACAGCAACACTGATTTCAGCTTCTACACATGTTCCTTCAACAGATTCAACATCTACTTCTAAAAAAAATCAAATATCATCTTTTATTTCTTCAACTGAACCAACCTCAACAGACTCAACATCCTCTTCTACAGCAACACTGATATTAACAGATGTTACTTCAAAAGAACCAATATCTTCTACAGGAACACCAATATCATCTACGCATGACTCTTATACAGATATAACATCTACTTTAACAGCAACATCGATATTAACATCTACACATGTTCCTTCAACAGACTCAATATCTACTTCTAGTTCTACAGCAGCAGTGATATCAACAGATTTTTCTTCAGCTGAACCAACATTCACTACTACAGCAACACCAATTTCAACATATACTTCTTCAGTAGAACCAATATCTACTTCTACAGCAACACTGATTTCAGCTTCTACACATGTTCCTTCAACAGATTCAACATCTACTTCAACACCAATATTGATATCAACAGTTTCTTCTTCAGCAGAACCAACATCCATCTCTACACTAACACCAATTTCAACATATGTTTCTTCAATAGAACCAATATCTACTTTTTCAGCATCTACACATGTTTTTACAACAGACTCAATATCTACTTCTACAGCAGCAGTGATATCAACAGACTTTTCTTCAGTGGAACCTATATCCTCTGCTACAGCAACAACAATTTCAACATATGTTTCTTCAATAGAACCAATATCTACTGCAGGAACACCAATGTCATCTACAGATGACTCTTATACAGATATAACATCTACTTTAACAGCAACACCGATGTTTTCATCTACACATGTTCCTTCAACAGACTTAATATTTACTTCTACTTCTACAGTAGCAGTGATATCAACAGACTTTTCTTTAGCAGAACCAACATCCACTGCTACAGCAACACCAAATTCAACATATACTTCTTCAGTAGAACCAATATCTACTTCTACAGCAACACTGATTTCAGCTTCTACACATGTTCCTTCAACAGATTCAACATCTACTTCTAAAAAAAATCAAATATCATCTTTTATTTCTTCAACTGAACCAACCTCAACAGACTCAACATCCTCTTCTACAGCAACACTGATATTAACAGATGTTACTTCAAAAGAACCAATATCTTCTACAGGAACACCAATATCATCTACGCATGACTCTTATACAGATATAACATCTACTTTAACAGCAACACCGATATTAACATCTACACATGTTCCTTCAACAGACTCAATATCTACTTCTAGTTCTACAGCAGCAGTGATATCAACAGATTTTTCTTCAGCTGAACCAACATCCACTGCTACAGCAACACCAATTTCAACATATACTTCTTCAGCAGAACCAATATCTACTTCTACAGCAACACTGATTTCAGCTTCTACACATGTTCCTTCAACAGATTCAAAATCTACTTCAACACCAATATTGATATCAACAGTTTCTTCTTCAGCAGAACCAACATCCATCTCTACACTAACACCAATTTCAACATATGTTTCTTCAATAGAACCAATATCTACTTTTTCAGCATCTTCACATGTTTTTTCAACAGACTTAATATCTACTTCTACTTCTACAGCAGCAGTGATATCAACAGACTTTTCTTCAGTGGAACCAACATCCACTGCTACAGCAACAACAATTTCAACATATGTTTCTTCAATAGAACCAATATCTACTTTTTCAGCATCTACACATGTTTTTTCAACAGACTCAGTATCTACTTCTACTTCTACAGGAGCAGTGATATCAACAGATGTTTCTTCAGCAGAACCAACATCCACTGCTACAGCAACACCAATTTCAACATATACTTCTTCAGTAGAACCAATATCTACTTCTACAGCAACACTGATTTCAGCTTCTACACATGTTCCTTCAACAGATTCAACATCTACTTCAACACCAATATTGATATCAACAGTTTCTTCTTCAGCAGAACCAACATCCATCTCTACACTAACACCAATTTCAACATATGTTTCTTCAATTGAACCAATATCTACTTTTTCAGCATCTACACATGTTTTTTCAACAGACTCAATATCTACTTCTACTTCTACAGCAGCAGTGATATCAACAGACTTTTCTTCAGTGGAACCTATATCCTCTGCTACAGCAACAACAATTTCAACATATGTTTCTTCAATAGAACCAATATCTACTGCAGGAACACCAATGTCATCTACAGATGACTCTTATACAGATATAACATCTACTTTAACAGCAACACCGATGTTTTCATCTACACATGTTCCTTCAACAGACTTAATATTTACTTCTACTTCTACAGTAGCAGTGATATCAACAGACTTTTCTTTAGCAGAACCAACATCCACTGCTACAGCAACACCAAATTCAACATATACTTCTTCAGTAGAACCAATATCTACTTCTACAGCAATACTGATTTCAGCTTCTACACATGTTCCTTCAACAGATTCAACATCTACTTCTAAAAAAAATCAAATATCATCTTTTATTTCTTCAACTGAACCAACCTCAACAGACTCAACATCCTCTTCTACAGCAACACTGATATTAACAGATGTTACTTCAAAAGAACCAATATCTTCTACAGGAACACCAATATCATCTACGCATGACTCTTATACAGATATAACATCTACTTTAACAGCAACACCGATATTAACATCTACACATGTTCCTTCAACAGACTCAATATCTACTTCTAGTTCTACAGCAGCAGTGATATCAACAGATTTTTCTTCAGCTGAACCAACATCCACTGCTACAGCAACACCAATTTCAACATATACTTCTTCAGCAGAACCAATATCTACTTCTACAGCAACACTGATTTCAGCTTCTACACATGTTCCTTCAACAGATTCAAAATCTACTTCAACACCAATATTGATATCAACAGTTTCTTCTTCAGCAGAACCAACATCCATCTCTACACTAACACCAATTTCAACATATGTTTCTTCAATAGAACCAATATCTACTTTTTCAGCATCTTCACATGTTTTTTCAACAGACTTAATATCTACTTCTACTTCTACAGCAGCAGTGATATCAACAGACTTTTCTTCAGTGGAACCAACATCCACTGCTACAGCAACAACAATTTCAACATATGTTTCTTCAATAGAACCAATATCTACTTTTTCAGCATCTACACATGTTTTTTCAAAAGACTCAGTATCTACTTCTACTTCTACAGGAGCAGTGATATCAACAGATGTTTCTTCAGCAGAACCAACATCCACTGCTACAGCAACACCAATTTCAACATATACTTCTTCAGTAGAACCAATATCTACTTCTACAGCAACACTGATTTCAGCTTCTACACATGTTCCTTCAACAGATTCAACATCTACTTCAACACCAATATTGATATCAACAGTTTCTTCTTCAGCAGAACCAACATCCATCTCTACACTAACACCAATTTCAACATATGTTTCTTCAATAGAACCAATATCTACTTTTTCAGCATCTACACATGTTTTTTCAACAGACTCAATATCTACTTCTACTTCTACAGCAGCAGTGATATCAACAGACTTTTCTTCAGTGGAACCTATATCCTCTGCTACAGCAACAACAATTTCAACATATGTTTCTTCAATAGAACCAATATCTACTGCAGGAACACCAATGTCATCTACAGATGACTCTTATACAAATATAACATCTACTTTAACAGCAACACCGATGTTTTCATCTACACATGTTCCTTCAACAGACTCAATATTTACTTCTACTTCTACAGTAGCATTGATATCAACAGACTTTTCTTTAGCAGAACCAACATCCACTGCTACAGCAACACCAAATTCAACATATACTTCTTCAGTAGAACCAATATCTACTTCTACAGCAACACTGATTTCAGCTTCTACACATGTTCCTTCAACAGATTCAACATCTACTTCTAAAAAAAATCAAATATCATCTTTTATTTCTTCAACTGAACCAACCTCAACAGACTCAACATCCTCTTCTACAGCAACACTGATATTAACAGATGTTACTTCAAAAGAACCAATATCTTCTACAGGAACACCAATATCATCTACGCATGACTCTTATACAGATATAACATCTACTTTAACAGCAACACCGATACTAACATCTACACATGTTCCTTCAACAGACTCAATATCTACTTCTAGTTCTACAGCAGCAGTGATATCAACAGATTTTTCTTCAGCTGAACCAACATCCACTGCTGCAGCAACACCAATTTCAACATATACTTCTTCAGCAGAACCAATATCTACTTCTACAGCAACACTGATTTCAGCTTCTACACATGTTCCTTCAACAGATTCAACATCTACTTCAACACCAATATTGATATCAACAGTTTCTTCTTCAGCAGAACCAACATCCATCTCTACACTAACACCAATTTCAACATATGTTTCTTCAATAGAACCAATATCTACTTTTTCAGCATCTACACATGTTTTTACAACAGACTCAATATCTACTTCTACAGCAGCAGTGATATCAACAGACTTTTCTTCAGTGGAACCTATATCCTCTGCTACAGCAACAACAATTTCAACATATGTTTCTTCAATAGAACCAATATCTACTGCAGGAACACCAATGTCATCTACAGATGACTCTTATACAGATATAACATCTACTTTAACAGCAACACCGATGTTTTCATCTACACATGTTCCTTCAACAGACTTAATATTTACTTCTACTTCTACAGTAGCAGTGATATCAACAGACTTTTCTTTAGCAGAACCAACATCTACTGCTACAGCAATACCAAATTCAACATATACTTCTTCAGTAGAACCAATATCTACTTCTACAGCAACACTGATTTCAGCTTCTACACATGTTCCTTCAACAGATTCAACATCTACTTCTAAAAAAAATCAAATATCATCTTTTATTTCTTCAACTGAACCAACCTCAACAGACTCAACATCCTCTTCTACAGCAACACTGATATTAACAGATGTTACTTCAAAAGAACCAATATCTTCTACAGGAACACCAATATCATCTACGCATGACTCTTATACAGATATAACATCTACTTTAACAGCAACACCGATATTAACATCTACACATGTTCCTTCAACAGACTCAATATCTACTTCTAGTTCTACAGCAGCAGTGATATCAACAGATTTTTCTTCAGCTGAACCAACATCCACTGCTACAGCAACACCAATTTCAACATATACTTCTTCAGCAGAACCAATATCTACTTCTACAGCAACACTGATTTCAGCTTCTACACATGTTCCTTCAACAGATTCAAAATCTACTTCAACACCAATATTGATATCAACAGTTTCTTCTTCAGCAGAACCAACATCCATCTCTACACTAACACCAATTTCAACATATGTTTCTTCAATAGAACCAATATCTACTTTTTCAGCATCTTCACATGTTTTTTCAACAGACTTAATATCTACTTCTACTTCTACAGCAGCAGTGATATCAACAGACTTTTCTTCAGTGGAACCTATATCCTCTGCTACAGCAACAACAATTTCAACATATGTTTCTTCAATAGAACCAATATCTACTTTTTCAGCATCTACACATGTTTTTTCAACAGACTCAGTATCTACTTCTACTTCTACAGGAGCAGTGATATCAACAGATGTTTCTTCAGCAGAACCAACATCCACTGCTACAGCAACACCAATTTCAACATATACTTCTTCAGTAGAACCAATATCTACTTCTACAGCAACACTGATTTCAGCTTCTACACATGTTCCTTCAACAGATTCAAAATCTACTTCAACACCAATATTGATATCAACAGTTTCTTCTTCAGCAGAACCAACATCCATCTCTACACTAACACCAATTTCAACATATGTTTCTTCAATAGAACCAATATCTACTTTTTCAGCATCTTCACATGTTTTTTCAACAGACTTAATATCTACTTCTACTTCTACAGCAGCAGTGATATCAACAGACTTTTCTTCAGTGGAACCTATATCCTCTGCTACAGCAACAACAATTTCAACATATGTTTCTTCAATAGAACCAATATCTACTTTTTCAGCATCTACACATGTTTTTTCAACAGACTCAGTATCTACTTCTACTTCTACAGGAGCAGTGATATCAACAGATGTTTCTTCAGCAGAACCAACATCCACTGCTACAGCAACACCAATTTCAACATATACTTCTTCAGTAGAACCAATATCTACTTCTACAGCAACACTGATTTCAGCTTCTACACATGTTCCTTCAACAGATTCAACATCTACTTCAACACCAATATTGATATCAACAGTTTCTTCTTCAGCAGAACCAACATCCATCTCTACACTAACACCAATTTCAACATATGTTTGTTCAATAGAACCAATATCTACTTTTTCAGCATCTACACATGTTTTTTCAACAGACTCAATATCTACTTCTACTTCTACAGCAGCAGTGATATCAACAGACATTTCTTCAGTGGAACCTATATCCTCTGCTACAGCAACAACAATTTCAACATATGTTTCTTCAATAGAACCAATATCTACTGCAGGAACACCAATGTCATCTACAGATGACTCTTATACAGATATAACATCTACTTTAACAGCAACACCGATGTTTTCATCTACACATGTTCCTTCAACAGACTCAATATTTACTTCTACTTCTACAGTAGCATTGATATCAACAGACTTTTCTTTAGCAGAACCAACATCCACTGCTACAGCAACACCAAATTCAACATATACTTCTTCAGTAGAACCAATATCTACTTCTACAGCAACACTGATTTCAGCTTCTACACATGTTCCTTCAACAGATTCAGCATCTACTTCTAAAAAAAATCAAATATCATCTTTTATTTCTTCAACTGAACCAACCTCAACAGACTCAACATCCTCTTCTACAGCAACACTGATATTAACAGATGTTACTTCAAAAGAACCAATATCTTCTACAGGAACACCAATATCATCTACGCATGACTCTTATACAGATATAACATCTACTTTAACAGCAACACCAATATTAACATCTACACATGTTCCTTCAACAGACTCAATATCTACTTCTAGTTCTACAGCAGCAGTGATATCAACAGATTTTTCTTCAGCTGAGCCAACATCCACTGCTGCAGCAACACCAATTTCAACATATACTTCTTCAGCAGAACCAATATCTACTTCTACAGCAACACTGATTTCAGCTTCTACACATGTTCCTTCAACAGATTCAACATCTACTTCTAAAAAAAATCAAATATCATCTTTTATTTCTTCAACTGAACCAACCTCAACAGACTCAACATCCTCTTCTACAGCAACACTGATATTAACAGATGTTACTTCAAAAGAACCAATATCTTCTACAGGAACACCAATATCATCTACGCATGACTCTTATACAGATATAACATCTACTTTAACAGCAACACCGATATTAACATCTACACATGTTCCTTCAACAGACTCAATATCTACTTCTAGTTCTACAGCAGCAGTGATATCAACAGATTTTTCTTCAGCTGAACAAACATCCACTGCTACAGCAACACCAATTTCAACATATACTTCTTCAGCAGAACCAATATCTACTTCTACAGCAACACTGATTTCAGCTTCTACACATGTTCCTTCAACAGATTCAAAATCTACTTCAACACCAATATTGATATCAACAGTTTCTTCTTCAGCAGAACCAACATCTATCTCTACACTAACACCAATTTCAACATATGTTTCTTCAATAGAACCAATATCTACTTTTTCAGCATCTTCACATGTTTTTTCAACAGACTTCATATCTACTTCTACTTCTACAGCAGCAGTGATATCAACAGACTTTTCTTCAGTGGAACCTATATCCTCTGCTACAGCAACAACAATTTCAACATATGTTTCTTCAATAGAACCAATATCTACTTTTTCAGCATCTACACATGTTTTTTCAACAGACTCAGTATCTACTTCTACTTCTACAGCAGCAGTGATATCAACAGATTTTTCTTCAGCTGAACCAACATCCACTGCTACAGCAACACCAATTTCAACATATACTTCTTCAGTAGAACCAATATCTACTTCTACAGCAACACTGATTTCAGCTTCTACACATGTTTCTTCAACAGATTCAACATCTATTTCAACACCAATATTGATATCAACAGTTTCTTCTTCAGCAGAACCAACATCCATCTCTACACTAACACCAATTTCAACATATGTTTCTTCAATAGAACCAATATCTACTTTTTCAGCATCTACACATGTTTTTTCAACAGACTCAATATCTACTTCTACTTCTACAGCAGCAGTGATATCAACAGACTTTTCTTCAGTGGAACCTATATCCTCTGCTACAGCAACAACAATTTCAACATATGTTTCTTCAATAGAACCAATATCTACTGCAGGAACACCAATGTCATCTACAGATGACTCTTATACAGATATAACATCTACTTTAACAGCAACACCAATGTTTTTATCTACACATGTTCCTTCAACAGACTCAATATTTACTTCTACTTCTACAGTAGCAGTGATATCAACAGACTTTTCTTTAGCAGAACCAACATCCACTGCTACAGCAACACCAAATTCAACATATACTTCTTCAGTAGAACCAATATCTATTTCTACAGCAACACTGATTTCAGCTTCTACACATGTTCCTTCAACAGATTCAACATCTACTTCTAAAAAAAATCAAATATCATCTTTTATTTCTTCAGCTGAACCAACCTCAACAGACTCAACATCCTCTTCTACAGCAACACTGATATTAACAGATGTTACTTCAAAAGAACCAATATCTTCTACAGGAACACCAATATCATCTACGCATGACTCTTATACAGATATAACATCTACTTTAACAGCTACACCGATATTAACATCTACACATGTTTCTTTAACAGACTCAACATCATCCTCTACATCAACACTGATATCAACATATGTTTCAGCAGAACCAACATCTACTTCTGGAACAACACCAATATTACCTACACATGTGCCTTATACATATTTAACATCTACTTCTACAGCAATACCGATGTTAACATCTACACATGTTCCTACAACAGTCTCAGCATCTACTTCAACAGCCACATTGATATCAACAGATTTTTCTTCAACAGAAACAACATCCACTTCTACATCAACACCAATTCCAACATATGATTCTTTAACAGAACCAATGTCTACTTCTACAGCAACACTAATTTCCGCTTCTACACATGATTCTTCGATAGAGTCAACAACTATTGCATCAATATCAGCAACCTCAGAGACATCAGAAACACCTAAACAAAGCATGTTACTATCTGCAAAATCTACTTTAGCAACACCGCTATTAACATATGTTTCTTCAAGCCAACCAATATCTACTGCAGTAGCAACACCAATATCATCTACACATGACTCCTATACAGATTTAACATCAACTTCAACAGCAACACTGGTATTAACATCTACACATGCTTCTTCAAAAGGCTCAATATCTACTTCTACAGCAGCAATGATATCAACATATTTTTCTTCAGCGGAACCAACATCCACTGCTACAGCAACACCGATATCATCATATATGTCTTTGACAGATGCAATATCTACTTCTGCAACAGCACCAATATTATATACACATGTGCCTTATACAGATTTAACATCTACTTCAACAGCAATACCGATATTAACATCTACACATGTTCCTACAACAGTCTCAGCATCTACTTCAACAGCCACCTTGATATCAACAGATTTTTCTTCAACAGAAACAACATTCACTTCTACATCAACACCAATTCCAACATATGTTTCTTCAGCGGAACCAACATCCACTGCTACAGCAACACCGATATCAACATATATGTCTTCAACAGATGCAACATCTACTTCTGCAACAGCACCAATATTATCTACACATGCTTCTTCAATGGATTTAACATCAACTGCTACAGCATCTTCAACATTAACATCTACACATGTTTCTTCAACAGACCCAACATCATCCTCTTCATCAACACTGATATCAACATATATTTCAGCAGAACCAACATCTACATCTGGAACAACACCAATATTACCTACACATGTGCCTTATACAGATTTAACATCTACTTCTACAGCAATACCAATGTTAACATCTACACATGTTCCTACAACAGTCTCAGCATCTACTTCAACAGCCACATTGATATCAACAGATTTTTCTTCAACAGAAACAACATCCACTTCCACATCAACACCAATTCCAACATATGCTTCTTTAACAGAACCAATGTCTACTTCTACAGAAACACTGATTTCAGCTTCTACACATGTTTCTTCAATGGACTCAACATCTATAACATTAATATCAGCAACCTCAGAGACATCAGAAAATCCTACTCAAAGCATATTATCATCTTCAGAATCTGCTTTAGCAACACAGATATTAACATCAACACATGTTTCTTCAATGGACACAGCATCTCCTACTACAACACATATATCAACATCAACATATACACATGTTTCTTCAATAGACTCAAAATCTACTTTAACAACAACAGTAACATCACCATATGTTTCTTCAATGGAATCAGCATCACCCTCTACAGCAACACCAATATCAACATCTACACATGTTTCAGCAACAGAACCAACATCTACTTCCACAGCAACACTGATATCAACACATGTTTCTTCAATGAAACCATCTACTTCTTCAGCAACACCAATGGCATCTACGCCAGTTTCTTCAACAAATTTAATACCTACGTATACATCAACACCAACATTAACATCTACTCCAGTTTCTTCACCAGAGTCAACATCTAATTTTACAACAACATCGATAGCAACATCTACTCCTGTATCATTAACAGTCTTAACATCTGCTTCTACGGCAACACTGATATCAAAGTATGTTTCTTCAATGGAATCAACATCTACCTCTACAGCAACACCAATAGCTTCTACACATGTTTCAGATGTAACATCTAATTCTACAGCAACACCAATATTAACGTCTGCACATGTTTCATCAACAGACTCAACATCTACTTCTTTTGCATCACTTATGTCAACATATGTTTCTTCAAAGGACCCAAAAAATACTTCTACAACAACACCAATTTTACCATCTATGGTTGTTTCTTCAATGGTCTCAAAATCTACAACACCAACAACAGAAGGGACATCAGAAACATTATCTTCTGCAGAATCCACCACGGCAACACCAATATCAACTTCTTCACATGTTTCTTCAATGAACTCAACATCTGCTTCTACAAAAACACTGATATCCACAAGACAGACATCAGAAAAATCTAAACAAAGCATATCATCCTTACATACTGTAAAGATAGCAAAACCTACTGAACCATTAGTGGCAGCAGCTACAGGATTTGCAACAATGACTTTAGGAAATTACACAAAAAATTATTTAGAACATGAAAAAAGAATTCCCACGAAACCAAGCATGACAAACTTGACTGAACATACATCAACATTAATTGCAAAAGGTACATCAGTTTCTAGAGATGATAGAGAGCCCAGAAGAAAATGTATAGTATTTATAGCAGTATTGTACTTTAATGGCTTTCCTGCCTTAATGCTTTATTTTTACAAGTGTGCACAATGTAGTATTAAAATTGTACAAAGATACATACTGACCTTCTGTATTTGCTGTTTTTAGGGGTTGATTTTGGAAGAATGGAAGCTCAACAGGTAAATAGTCTTTAATATGATCAGCTACACGGAATTATTTAATATTGTCTTATTTGAATGATAAGAATGCTTATTATTATCTATTCACTAAAAATATCAGACAATAACAGTCTCTGCTGTACAAAAGTAAACAGTCTCTATTATTTGAATTAATTGACCTGATTGTTTTCCCTGCCAGAGGCCATGAAGTATGAATTTTATGATACTTTATAGGGATGAGCAAACCTAAGTTTGGAGTGACTTGTTGTTGTTTGGAGGCTCAGCAATAAGTCAAAATAAATTGGTGTTCAGCTGTGTTGGAACCTCTGGTGGCAGACCACTGCTAAATGACAGCTTCCACTCTGGCTGGTTGTTAGGAAGCTGGCAGCTGCAGGCATCTTAACAACCATGACTCACTCCCTGATATGATGAGGAAGGCCTCTCTTACACCTCTGACTCTGGGCCTCTAATAGTGTGAACAGAAGGCACAACAGTGCAGAGTGACATGAGTGCCTGTATGTCTTGTTAGCAGAGCAGGTGTCCACGCCAGGTAGGGTAGTCACCAGAGGTCTATAATGAAGCAGTTATGCAGGGGGGCAGCTGGTGAGCAGCAGGCCAAAGAAGGCTGGTACTGGCAATAGCAGGCGAGGCGTATACTGGGAGCAAACAATGGGTAGTAGGCACAGTCGGTGGACAGGTAGGTCTTGGCCACAGCAGGAGGAATAGCAGAGTCAGGCAAGCTGGGTCATACACTGGCAAGACAGGTCAGGTACATGGGCACAGACAGGAGCACGGTCAAGCTGCAAGCCAAGTCACAAACTGATCAGTGGAACAGTAGCAAATGGAGCAGCCAGAATCAGTGGTCAGGAGGCAAGCCAAGGCTTGTACAGGCAGAGTTTAGGGAGAAGCGTTCACAAGAATGCACGAGGATGCGAGTATGCAAGTGCGCATATGCATTAGCCAGTGTCCAGTTCCTGCAAGCATGACAGGGAACACCCTTTGCACAGAAGTCTGTCCAAAGGAGCTATCTTTTCCACTGGCATGACTATCCTGACATAGGGTCCCCCCTAAAAATCGACAGCAGACCCATATCTGAGCATGCAGGCCAGGAAAGGGGTGGGTCAGCCTGCAGCATGCTGATGGAGACAAGGACCTCTTCCCCACAGCCCTGCCCCAGTGGTTGTGCAGTTCTGTGGTTGGATGGGCTTATCAGCTCCCAGATAATGCCCCTGTGTGAATGAGCAAGGGTTACATAATAACCATACTCATTCACAAAAAAAATAAAAAATAAAATAGTCGATAGAGACAGACACAGCTTTTGGCAAGTCCTAATGACCCCATACAATTTGTTTGGCAATCTATTTCTTATTAGTCTGGAAAACGGCCATTGTTTGTACTGATTTTTTTTTTTTCCAACATTCAGCTTCCACTGACTTAAATGGGGTTCAGATTTGGCATCTGAAATTTAGCTGTGTTCTGTGAACATAATTAGTGAAGATCACAATAGTGCTATAAGCAGACAGCCACACACATTTAGCTAAATGGTGTTTAACCTCCTTAATGCAGCGATTCATATTCAGCTTCACCTGACTCTGTTCCTGGGTACAAAGCACTTGGTGATATCTCAGGAGCAAAAAGACAATCTAAAAATCTGGGATTTGTTTTACATTTTTTTTCAGTACAATAAAAGCAGATTTTCTAGGTATCTCTATAGGAATAGTCACATCTACTTTGTTATGTTACTATAAAGTGTTATGTCTAGACCTAAACTTTTTTTTTCTTTTGTGTAGAGGGAAATCTTCACCAAATACATAAGTAAGTAATCCAATGCTACTAATACCATTTTTTACAATTTCAGTTAACATAACCAGAAAAGAGTAACATATTACACTGTATAGATTATGTTGTATTATATGGAAGAGATAATAAGAAATATATAATTTGTTGATAACATCTATGTTGATATAAATTTGTTTACATTTCCTAAATCCATCAGTAAGAGGAAAGGGTTTAAATATTATCCATAGCCTTTAATAAGTTCATGAGTAGTGTATAACATTTAGTGATGAGATAACTGGTTTAAAGTTGTTCTTCTTTCCTCCTCCTTCTGCTTGTGTGATTGCAGACAGGAGAGCATCATGTTCAACGTTTGGTGGACACGTGCCAAGGTTAAGTGGTTTTGGATTGGAATATCAATGCTCATTTATACCATAGTAACATGCCTAAGAATGCAAGGGTGATGGTCTTGAATGAACCAGCAGTAGATGTATCTATACATACCCAGACACTGATATTCTTAATATTTTTTGGAAAATCGCTAAGGCATGGAAATCCTCTGTTGTTCAATAGCTGCTACCAAAAACAAAGTTTCATGGATTATGATCCATGAGAAACTGGCTAGTATTTTACTACATAGACAATCCAAATTTGATCAAATCTGGGATCCTTGACATCCTTGATATTTGCAATGCAAATGGTGGGACGGCGATGGAGTGTGTGGTCCAACCCTGGAGGGGGCCACCTGTTAGGGCATGTCTGAACTAGCTCCTTTAATACTCTCTCATCTCACCTTCTTTTTTCTTTACTCCATGTCTTCTTTCATTCCTTCTTTTGTTAATCAAATGCTTATTCTGAATGCTTTTGAGACTCAAATTCAAGGTCTTACTTCCTTCTGGTTATAATATGTGGAATACAGTATGTATATATATTGTAGTTATCCTGATAGGATTTATTTTATACTGATATTGCAACGACTTAGCATAGCCCCTGCCCCCCCACACACAATGAAGCCAACTGGGTGAAATATGTAGGGTTTCTATAAAGAATTTTGCTGTGTAGAGCTCTTTTTTCATGACAGAGTGTGCTGTTCTTTATGCACAAGTTTTTTTCTTCAGTTCTTTTATTGTGTCTTACCTGAGCCTTTATCTTAAATAATTCCCTGTAATTCTCTGTGTTTTCTTAAAATAATACAAACTCATGGAAAATAAATTGTTATACTTTAACAATATGGTGATATGAAGTTGACTGGCTTTGCAAGTCTAGAGAAAAATGTATTGTGAATATTATATCTGTAAGAATTGTTCATTTGTAGTAATGTATTCCTTTCAATTTTTTACATTCATCCATTGTACTTAACACCTTGCAAGATGTGACAACACCATCTTCATGGACATCTACTAGTGGAAAATTGAAAGAAAGTTCATCAGCTGTTACCTCTACAATAGAGAGAGTTACAGAGGGTAAAACCTCAGCAGCAACCAAACCTGTTGCACTGGTTACCACAGGAATTGCTACAGAAAGCTCAGCTACATCAATACATTCTGCAACAACAGACAAAGCTACCAAGTCTGTTACCTCATTTTTGGGCACTACAACCCCAATATCATTAGGAAACTATACAGAAGCTGCATCAACAGTTCTATATTCCACCATTGACAGCAAAACTACAGCTCTTACATCCAAAGAAACAACTACAGCAACTTCCATAGATGCTTCAACCATGCCAAGTACAGGGACATCTTCAATAGCAAAACCATGGACATCTGTGGTAGGAGGAACTGAAGATACAGTAAAATCAAAAGAAGAAACAACATTATCTACAACGGTAACAATTAAAGAGGAATCACAAACATCTATAGATTCTGCAACAACCCAAAGAGTCACAGAAGATTTTAAAACACAAAATACACAAAGTACAAAACTTACATCAGACACCCATGTCAGGAATATGTCGACCTCAGCAAGTACTGTGTCAACAGATGTAACAAAGGTCACTGTAGCCACCTCTGTAGAAGAGTCAACAAGTTTATTAACAGCTGCTACATCTGATACAAAAATGACTATAAAAGCTTTAACAGCAGTCAGTGATGTTGTAACTACATCCTATATAGGACCAACTGTAGGTAGCACAGCTGAGACTAACCTAACATCCACCGATTTCACAACTAAAAATGATTCCTCTTCTGTAAGTAGTTCTTTAGACCCCAATACGCTGCCAGCAACCATGACATCTGAGGTTTCTTCCTTATGGTCTACAGTGGCAGAAGAGGCTGGAAAAACGAAAGAAACAGTGATTTCAACATCTACAGATGCTGCAACAATTTTAGCAGGTAGAAGTATAGGTAGTACATCTTCACATCTATTTATGACTAAACTTACTATACCACCACTTCAGGCCACAACACCAGGAACACCAGGAACACAAGCAGACGCTGGACTAACGACAGCCCCCACCTCTGAAAATAATACTGTTGCAGCAACGGTACAAGCTTTTATGACATCAACACCAGAAAGTGCTACAGAGTCAGAGAGTACGCCAGCTACAGAAAAAACAGTTACAAGTTCTATAACAAAAGGTGCAACTGAACCAATTTCACAACATAAAGAGATCAGTCTTACAGTGACCACAAAAGATGAAACAACGCAAAGTAAAAGAAAAGAGGTAATCAGTCCAAATCAATTTACAGAATTCACCACTTTGCAAGAGCAATCCTATAGAACAGATTTAGAAACCACATTGCCAACGACTACACAGTCATCAAAAGGACACATTACCAAACCATTTACAATCACTAGTGAAAGTGTGAGTGATCTTACAACAAACCCATTCAAAGAAACAACAGAGAAACAAGTAGAGACTACTGTAAATACCATCACAATACTTTCAACAGAGGTTCTAACTGGACCAACAAGTATGATTCCAACCAATAGGGATATTAGTGAGGCAACAGGCACAATGGTTGTAGATTTGCAAACAGAATATAAAGGAACATCAACTTTATCAACCTCATTTACAACAGCCCAAGCTTTAGCTGCCACCACTGATCTTAAAACACCAGTAAATACTGGGACAAAACAGGATAGTACAATAAGTGCAGATGTAGAGACAAATACACCCTTTACTGACAAACCTTTCAGAGCTACAAGTCCACCTGCAACCAAAGAGCTTACAGGGGCTCCAACCTCTACAACACCAGTAAGAGTATCTATGGAAACATTTTCAGGAACTATTGGAACATCTAAAGGTACGTTAACATTTACGGCAGCAACTACAAATGTTACTGTTGGCTCTCAATTAGCTAAAACAATATCTATAAAAGCAACACAAGAAACAACTTCTGAAAATCAAACAACTCAAGAAGGAATGAGCAGAGCAAAAGAATTTACAATGCTATATGAACCTAGTCAGAGGACATCAGAAACAATGATATTTACCGATTCAAAACCCTCTAATGAAGTAGTGACTCCAAGTAAAGAAGGTTCCACAACACAAGGCACAACAGAAAAGATAACAGTTTCCATTAAAGCAACATTTAGTTCACATAAAGAAGTTACAAATTCATCAGCTACAGGAGAGTACAAAGAGCCTACAACAATAAAGAGTACAACGGCAGATGTAAGCTCTACTACAGCGATGAAAAAAATAGGTATGACTGTGAGAGATGACATTTTAGCATCACCTGCATCACATTTAGGATCAGCAAAAGAAAGATTGATAAATATTACAAAAAGCACGACTGTTCCAGGAAAAACAACAACCGAAAAATCCATCAAAGACATAACAAAAGAAATAACAGGAACGACAATTGCGGAAAGTGTAAAAATTACAAAAGTCGAAAAAGGAGCTGCCACAATGGAACACACAAGAACTACCACTGGAGCTCTATCATATCAAATGACACCTTTGACTGAGGCAAATACAACAATAATAACAAGTACTCAAACAGAAACAGTAACAGCAAGCATGAGCACAGAAAGCAAAGGTGATACAATTAGTGTTATTAGTACGATAGCACAACCGACAATAACCATGCCAGAGAAAGGTACCAGAGGATTGGATGTGTCGATTTTAACAGCAAATTTTACCATGGGAATAACTACAGAGGCAACTACAGGAATGATATCAAAGGGAGAAACTGAAACAACTCTAAAAATACATCCTGATAAAATAACCACAATATTACCAAGATCCACTACGGTGACTACCTATAAGACTCCAATACTTACTTCAAAAGAAGCTCACATAGCTGGCACAACAACACCAAGATTGACAGCTGGCAGTGACACAATTATACCAACAACTATAAAAGTACAATCGTCTGAATCAACTGCAACAGAGTCAGTCAAATCTAGCAAACCTGAATTAGTTCCGACAGCAGGAAATACTACGACAGTGCTGGCAACTGTCACTCCTACATCAGCACTGTCATCCAATACTACTATAGAAGCACAAACCACTGAATTTAGTAAAGCACTGAAGACAACTGAATACATGACTACTGAACCCAAAACACAGACCACGTTTAAAAATACTACAACAGCAATGGCACCAACAACTAAAACTACTAAGATGTTGCAAACTTTTGAATCAATTTCAACAGCAAAAGCAACAGATATTAAATCCACTGAAATAACAATTGCAACTACTACCACACCAGACACATCTACATCAACATCGACAACCAGCGGTACTAAAGGAGGGCAAACTGTTGAGTCTATTACAAAAGCAGTAGTGAGTAAAGCCACTACACTTAAAACCCTCATTACACCTGAAACTACTACATTAGAAGCAACAACCAATACTACCACAATATCACATACAGCAGAGTCAAATACAGCTTCAAAAATAGCTGAAACTTTACTTACAACATCTATAATGCCTTTTACCACTGATAAAACTACCTCATCATTAGCCCCTGACACTGCTTCAATGCCACCAACAATTAGTACTACTAAAGTAGCTTCTTCGACAGAATACATTACAACAGTAAAAACAACCAAAATTCTATCTGTTAAATCAAAAGCACCACCTACAGCTGGAACTTCAATGTCAGCACCTATAACCAATGCTACTTTGGAAGCACACCCTACAGAAATGTTTACCACAGAGATATACAAATCCACAACCACTGAACCTAAAGGACCTTTTTCAAGTGAAATTACTACCATACAGCTGTCAACTGACACTGTAACACCAGCACCACCAATCAACACTACATTGCCAATACACACTGCTGAATCCATCATAACATCAAAATCAACTACTGAAAGCAAACAAGCAACGACAACACAAGTGCTTGAGGCATTCACAACTCCTACTGCAGTAGTGAGGTCAACAATTCCTACAAGTAGTTCAACAAGAGGGCTGTCAACTACAACAACTCCAACTTTTGTTGCAGACATTCCCATATCTACTGAAAATACAATATCTGCAAAGCAGGCAACAACTTTAAAAGCCCTCGTAAAAATGGCTACAAGTGTTTTAGCAGGTTCCTCAAAAATACCTCACGTCCAGCAAACAGAGCCAGCTGTGAAGAAAGGAAACTTCTCAGAGACTAAAATGGCAATGCATACCACCGATTCAACAGTAGTGCAAACATCTCCACTAACAAAAGTTACAGCTGAGCCAAGCACCGAGGTTACTAAAGTTTTTTTACCTTCCTCAAGTTTTCAAGTGACCAAAAAAGTTTTTCCAACTGAAACAAAAACAGCTATAATGGAAAAAACATCAACAACAACACAAACTACAACTACAAAATCGATACCACGGAGCACCTTGGAACTTATAAAAGGGTTAACAATGCAACCTGAGAAAAATGTGACTTTGCACAGCACGACAGATGCTGTTGCAGTTGGGGAGGTCTCAACCAAAAAAGTAGACTCTGTGAGTGTCACTGGTAAAACTACTGTAGTAGCATCTAAAACAACAACAGCAAGTAGTGTTACTATATCAATTAGCAAGGCAACTGTTCCAGGCATAGGAGCTGCAAAAGACATAACTACGGGTTCAACTACAAATATCACTAACCAAACAGCTGGCAAAGCTTCTACATTCGCCATTCAAAAAGGAGAAGCAACGTCATCAGAAGATACAACAAGCAAACCTTTAATAACATTATCTAGTCACATAGGTTTAATTATTTCCAACAAAACAACAGAGAGGGTGGTCAATGCAACAGTCAGCACAACAACAATAAGAAGACATGTTACTATCACTGAAAGCTCATCTACTATTACGAAAACAACCAGAGGACTAGTGACCAGCAGTCTAATCCCAAACACCACCAAACCTGGGACAATCAGTATTAATGCTACAGCCCCTGTAAATGGAACAACTGCATATCATATAGGAAATATTACGATTGTCCTTATCGCAGTCAACACTTCATTGCCTACAAATATAACAATGCCACCAGGTAAAGGTTTATATATGTGTACAATATATAATACATCTATTTTAAATTAAAGTTAAAGTAGATTTCTTTGTGGCCCTGGAAAGTCCCTCAATCCCATTATACCTAAGCTTCAAATTTGGTATTGACTATAAGATAATCTCTGCCCATATTGCAACTAAACTCTTCCCTGCTATTTTATAGTCCATCATTAGAGCCTTACTGCCCAGTGGAGGGACTCGCATGAGGCTACTGAATAGTGAGGATTAGGCTTAGCTCCAGGATTAGTGTTGAGGAAGGCGTTAACAGTTAAGTTCACTTTTTTTCTAAATTCCAGCTTCCCTACATGCCAATATATCATTATTGTACCTCAGAAAATAAAAAGCTTTTTCTATGGTCTAGGGCAGATTTACCTCAGCCTCCAGTTTCTCCTATGGAAAACACCTCCATGACTTCCTAGTATCATCTCCTTTGGGAGGTGAAAACCATTTGAAGAAAGTACTTTAGTAGCAAACCTCATTAAAACACACCCTGCACTGCCTTCCCCCTCCAGCTCTGTAGTTACATGCAGACATTGTCAGTAAGCACTGTTCTCCCTGAATACATTGCCAGAGTCTTCCTATAATGTCTTCCTATAATTTTGTGCCTTACCTTCTTTTTGTATGGCTCGTTCATTTAGCAGAGTGTGCAGGAGCTGAGCGATTACATAACAGCCTATGTGGAGCATAGCTGTAGTATTGAAAACAGGAGAAGTGTGTCCCTGGATCTGTAAAACAATATACAATCTGATTGCACAATCTCTTTTAGATCTATCATCAACTATGTAGTGCAAAGGCCTACCTGATTGTATACGGGGTGATTGGGTAGATAGATGTGTCTTCCTATTATATAATTTTGGTAAATCTAAAGAAGATTGCACAGAAATCAGATTGTATAGTATATGGCCACCTTATAAACCTAAAATGTTTTGGCTCCTATTAATTGTTAACGGGAACTCAAACACGGAAGCAAGCATGCATTGTGCCGCATGGAAAACATATGACAAATGCGCACTGTAAAGAAAACAATCAAATGGCAGCACGCCAAAATGTCTCATGAGCTACGTTGTGCACTTGTAGGGCAGCCTAGTGATTGTACCGTTTATGGACACCTTGAAGGAAGAAGTAAGAAAGTGCGTGGAAATTAGAAAAGAGGTGGTATAGTAATGAGGGAAGTGTGGTCCAGAGAGATAAAACAGGCCTTAATCCGTGATGCAGTAAGACAGTGTCTGATGGGATTTAAAGCATCCTAGATGGTCACAGGTTGATACAGGAAGTTATGGGCTAAGATGTATTTATTTATTTTTTTAACAGAGAGGTGCAGATTCAAAGCTGCCACAGGCTAGGCACGTGAGAGATACGTACATTGGGATGGCTTGGGCACAAAAGACATTACAAATGGTTTCCATTTATCATGAAAAATGAAATTCTGCATGAAAAGGTGAACTTAGTCCTTAAAGTAAACAGATCTTGCTAGACACGTCTTCTCTTCCTTAGCACTACAAGTCCATGTATGGTCTGTGATAAAACAGAACTCTGGGCTGGAACACAGAAATATCCTTGCATTGGGGCTCCCCCATACTGCAAGGGTTAAATGCTTGCTATTAAGAGGTAGTTGAAGAGGCTTTATTACTTACCCTAATCCTTATTCCAGTATGGTCCAGCACTGTCCACCTCTTCCCGAAGTTCTGGCCTATTTGGCCGTAATTTCTGTAATAGATTAATTCTTATGATTGTCAGTTCCATCGGTGGCCAAAATGGGGTATATTTTTTCAATGAGGTGTTTCAGGAAACAATAACACATCATGGGCAGTTAATGGCGGTGATGATCAAAGGAATGAATCTATTACTGAAACTATGACCAGAATTTGTGCAACCTGCATGAAGGTGTGTGACATTCATCCAATGAATGTTCTACTGTATAAACAGACATCTAACTGTAGTTACATTTAAAAAAGCATTTAATAATTTTTGAAGTGGAACCACAATTGTATTAAATTATTTTTTTTTATGTATGCTTGGATTTCATATTTAAAGTATAACTAAAGGCAAACATTTATTTATTTATTTTTTTGTTTTGGAGTGAAGAGGGATTAGACAGCCTGTCAGTTTTTATTGCTGTCTGTGGCCCCATTAGGGAGATTCACTCTCTCTATTTGTATTGTTTAACATTATCAATGAAAGTGAAATTAAAAGAAAATCCCAAATTTGAGGTTGTCCCCAGAAAAGTAATAGAGGTGAAATCTTCCAAAGGGGACACTAGTTCTGTGACCTGGGGGTCCCCAAGGAATTTCCTTAATTTGCAGGAATTTCCTCTCACTTCCTGTTTGGCTATAGGACAAGAAGTGAAGCAAAATCTCTGAAATGGGACTCAGATGGCGAAAAAAAATCTGGCAGGGGTTTTGCCTATAGTTCTTCTTTAATTGATCATATTTTTTTCCAATCAACTGTTTTCATTTTCTATTCTAACTTTTCCTGCAACGTTTTGGCTCCATGCCTATGTATCTTCTGAGTCTCTGTATGTACGGTATGTCTCTCATCTCTTTTTACCACTCTTCTTTATTTATGCTAATTTAGTTTATTGATATTTTAGTGGCAAGTGAATATGAGGATTTGGCTAGCTGGGGTATCATACTTGTCTGCCTGGGAGTAATAGCAGGAACGGTTTTGCTTTTGATCCTTTGTTGTATGGTAAGTTTGGATCATTTTTTATAAAACTATTTTACAGAACTAAAGGACCATTTATCATTGCTGTACCAATACAGTCTTAATGCAATGTATATGTTTACTGCCTTCTGTCATTTTCAGCATTCAGAATATTCCATGACAAAATGAGTTTGTCATGCTATACGTAACACAAGCTGTCTCTTTTTGCTCATGAAATCCACTTTTAGAAATCAAAATTTCTCATTCTAAATGCAAAAATCTTAATTTTAGGATCCCATTTCTATGCCCTATATTTATATAACTTAACCACTTTCAGACCGGACCATTTTGCTGGTCAATGACCAGAGGTCTTTTTACAATTTGGCACTGCGCTGCTTTAACTGGTAATTGCGCGGTCATGCGATGTTGTACCCAAACAAAATTTGCGTCCTTCTCTTCCCACAAATAGAGCTTTCTTTTGATGGTATTTGATTGCCTCTGCGATTTTTTTTTTTTGCGATATAAACGTAAAAAGACCGCAAATTTTGAAAAAAAATTATATTTTCTACTTTTTGTTATTAGAAAAATCCAATAAACTCAATTTTAGTCATACATTTAGGCCAAAATGTATTCAGCCACATGTCTTTGGTAAAAAAAAAGTCAATAACTGTATATTTATTGGTTTGCGCAAAAGTTGTCACATCTACAAACTAAGGTACGTTTTCTGGAATTTACGCAGCTTTTAGTTTACGACTGCCTATCTAATTTCTTGAGGTGCTAAAATGGCAGGGCAGTACAAACCCCCCCCAAATGACCCCATTTTGGAAAGTAGACCCCCTAAGGAAATTGATAAGTGGCATGTTGAGCCCATTGAATATTTTATTTTTTTGCCTCAAGCGATTGAATAATGACAAAAAAAAAAATTTTTATTTTTTTTTACACAAAGTTGTCACTAAATGATATATTGCTCACACATGCTATGGGAATATGTGAAATGACACCCAAAAATAAATTCTGCTGCTTCTCCTGAGTACGGGGATACCACATATGTGGGACTTTTTGGGAGCCTAGCCGCGTACGGGGCCCCGAAAACCAAGCACCGCCTTCAGGCTTTCTAAGGGCGTAAATTTTTGATTTCACTTCTCACTACCTATTACAGTTTTGAAGGCCATAAAATGCCAAGATGGCACAAAACCCCCACAAATGACCCCATTTTAGAAAGTAGACACCCCAAGCTATTTGCTGAGAGGCATGTTGAGTCCATGGAATATTTTATATTTTGCCACAAGTTGCGGGAAAATTACAAACTTTATTTTTTTTAAAAAAATTTTCCACAAAGTTGTCACTAAATGATATATTGCTCACACATGCCATGGGCATATGTAAAATGACACCCCAAAATAAATTCTGCTGCTTCTCCTGAGTACGGGGATACCACATGTGTGGGATTTTTTGGGAGCCTAGCCGCGTACGGGGCCCCGAAATCCAAGAACCGCCTTCAGGTTTTCTAAGGGCGTAAATATTTGACTTCACTCCTCACTACCTATTACAGTTTTGAAGGCCATAAAATGCCAAGATGGCACAAACCCCCCACAAATGAACCCATTTTAGAAAGTAGACAACCCAAGCTATTTGCTGAGAGGCATGTTGAGTCCATGGAATATTTAATATTTTGCCACAAGTTGCGGGAAAATTACAAACTTTTTTTTTTTTTTTTTTTTTAACAAAGTTGCCACTAAATGATATATTGCTCACGCATGCCATGGGCATATGTGAAATGACACCCCAAAATAAATTCTGCTGCTTCTCCTGAGTACGGGGATACCACATATGTGGGACTTTTTGGGAGCCTAGCCGCGTACGGGGCCCCGAAAACCAAGCACCGCCTTCAGGCTTTCTAAGGGCGTTACAGTTTTGAAGGCCATAAAATGCCAAGATGGCACAAACCCCCCCCAAATGACCCCATTTTGGAAAGTAGACACCCCTAAATTTAGGGGTACACTAGTGAGACTAGGTAATAAATGGCGGGTGCCCTGAAACTAAAAAAAAATAACTAACCAACCAGCGTCACCTGTAACAGTTATATGGTGATCACTGGTGAAAGGGTTAACTAGGGGGCAATCAGGGGGCTTTATGTGGTAGTATATGGGGGTCCCTGGCGCTATAAAAAGCTGCGGCGAACCTAAATACCTACCTGCCTAACTAGCGTCACCTGTGACACTAATACAGCGATCAGAAAAACGATCGCTTATTAGGCTGGGTTCACACTGGAGCGATGCGGGAACGCCACGAATCCGCGGCGGGTTCCCGCATCGCATGCCTCCCGGCGGCAGTTCACACTGCCCTATGCGAACTGCTGGGAGTGTCAGTGAAATGTTAATGACACCCCCAGATCAGTTGGCATATCGCAGTGCGATCTGCAAACTCGGATCGCATGGTGTGAACACCCATGCGATCCGATTCTGCTGCGGACCAAAAAAAGGGTCCCGTGCGAGTTTGCGGCGGGTGCGACACGAATTCAGCCATACTATCTGTATGGCTGAACTCGAATCGCACAGAGATCGGATGTGATTTGCACTGCAGTGCGGTGCGAATCACATCCGTTCTCATAAACCGCTGCAATGTGAACCCAGCCTTAGTGACACTGGCGACGGGGGGTGATCACGGGGTTAAACCTTTATTGGGGGGGGTTAGGGGGGTACCTTAGAACTAAAGGGGGCTAACCCTAACTGCCCTAACAGTTATTACAGTCACAAATGACACCCGCCGGGTGATCAGGGGGTTAAACCTTTATTAGGTAATAAATGGCGGGTGCCCTGAAACTATAAAAAAATAACTAACCAACCAGCGTCACCTGTAACAGTTATATGGTGATCACTGGTGAAAGGGTTAACTAGGGGGCAATCAGGGGGCTTTATGCGGTAGTATATGGGGGTCCCTGGCGCTATAAAAAGCTGCGGCGAACCTAAATACCTACCTGCCTAACTAGCGTCACCTGTGACACTAATACAGCGATCAGAAAAATGATCGCTTATTAGGCTGGGTTCACACTGGAGCGATGCAGGAACGCCACGAATCCGCGGCGGGTTCCCGCATCGCATGCCTCCCGGCGGCAGTTCACACTGCCCTATGCGAACTGCTGGGAGTGTCAGTGAAATGTTAATGACACCCCCAGATCAGTTGGCATATCGCAGTGCGATCTGCAAACTCGGATCGCATGGTGTGAACACCCATGCGATCCGATTCTGCTGCGGACCAAAAAAAGGGTCCCGTGCGAATTTGCGGCGGGTGCGGCGCAAATTCAGCCATACTATCTGTATGGCTGAACTCGAATCGCACAGAGATCGGATGTGATTTGCACTGCAGTGCGGTGCGAATCACATTCGTTCTCATAAACCGCTGGAATGTGAACCCAGCCTAAGTGACACTGGCGACGGGGGGTGATCACGGGGTTAAACCTTTATTGGGGGGTTACGGGGGTACATTAGAACTAAAGGGGGCTAACCCTAACTGCCCTAACAGTTATTACAGTCACAAATGACACCAATGCAAAAAAAAAAAAATGACATTGGTGTCACTGTGACTGGGGGGCAGGGGTAATTGGGGGGGTGATCGGGGGGGGTGTGAGTGTGCCTGGCATGTTCTACTGTGTAGTGTCGTGTTGGTGCAACTCACCGATCCTCTCTCCTCGGTGTCGGAACGAAAAATACCGACACGGAGGAGAGATTACATCACTTCCTCTCCTGTGTTTACATTACAGGAGAGGAAGTGATGTCACGGAGCATTTCCATTCGTCGGGAGCGATCGCGAGGGGGTGGCCATGAATGAATGGCCGCCCCCTCATCCCGGATCGCTCCCGAACGAATACCGACCGCCGCAGGCACCGGGGGGGGCCCGTTCGGGCCCCCCACCCGCGGGAAGGCAGGGACGTATATATACGCCCATATGCCTGCCCGTGCCATTCTGTCGACGTATATCGTCGTGCGGCGGTCGGCAAGTGGTTAAGTATATGTAAACTCTAATAGCACACTTCAGTTATTAGTTCTTAGTTCTCTTTTGATTTGTTAAATATACCATTGAAAACAGTTTGTATTTATTTTAGATAAATAAGAAAAATAGCTATTGATCTTACAAAAAAAAATCAGCGAGATGATAACTTCCTGTGCTCTCTGCAGCATTGAATTCTCAAGCACTGAAACCAGCTTGCCCAGTTCCTTTGAACTACAGAACACCTCCTCCCTAGTATGGAGATGAGGGGAGAGGAAACTGTAGTCCAAATCTAGCTAGCAACCTCAGATGATAAGATTGTTAGACCATAGGGTGAGTACATGGATTGAAAACTGGCCACAGGGGCAAGTTCAGAGGGTAGTGATAAATGGGGAGTACTCAGAATTGTCAGGGGTGGAATGTGGGGTCCCCCAGGGTTCTGTCCTGGGACCAATCCTATTTAATTTATTCATAAAAGACCTGGAGGAAGGGATAACCTGTTCCTGACCGTCTCACGTAGATATACTGCTGCAGAATGGCTCTCCTGAGCCAAACCCTATACAGGTATGGCTTCTCCTTTAAGAGCCGGCAGAGGGCATGCGCCCACCTGCTGCACGGCGGGGACCCGATGTGTGTGGCCAACGGGTGCAATCGCCGACAGCTACACGTCATTGCGTGCACGAGAGCCAGCACGGGGATTTGTGTGTGTAGACAAATATGTAGCAGCCATCCTAGATGACATGGATCACCTCCAGGACAGAGTATAAACATGAAATCTGTACTAGTTGAACCATGTAATGAAAATGCAATGTGTCAAATAAACCCTACGCGTTGCGTGGGTTTATTCCACTCTTCAGGGGCAAATGCATCAGATATATATGAGCAGAATATGAAGTGGGGAAATTGCAACAAGAGTGCCACTTAAGGTGTCTGTCACGGGAGCTGAGGTATTGGGACCCAAGGAATGAAACAGGAGCATAACTCGAACCTGCATAGGAAAAGAATGTCCAGAGGTGATGTGTGTGGGCTCCAATACTTCTTGTTTCTACTGATTTAGGGATGGAGATGTATTCACATTTTCATTCACATATTTCATTTAAAGTCCCACAGAATGTTCCCCTCCCCAGACCCTTTTCTTACTGTAGGTACAAGAAATAGCTAAACGTGCACCACTTAGAAGATAGTCACTGTTTCTGCAGAGGGTGACATCACTGGCACAAATGCGCTGCACTGTGAAAGGATGGCATGCTGTCCTTTCAGAGTTTTCCGCCATTGCCAGTAAAAACAATAAAATACAAGGCCCTAAATTTATCCTGTATTTTGCAGATGTGATAACTTTTGCGCAAAGCAATTAATAAAAGACTATTGCAATTTTTTGACCAGAAATATGTAGAAGCATATATATTGGCCTGAACTGATGAATAAATAAATATTTTATATATTTATTTTGGATATGTATTATAGCAGAAAGTAAATAAATATGCATATATATATAAATATATATATATATATATATATATATATATATATATATATATATATATATATATATATATATATATATATATATATTTATATATATATTTATATTTGTTTATTAAAATTTTTGGTATTTTTTGTTAAATACCACCAAAATAAAGCTCTATTTGTGGGTAAATAAGGACGTCAATTTTGTTTGGGAACAGCGTCGCATGACTGCGCACATGTCAGTTAAAGCGACGTAGTGCCATATCGCAAAAAAATGGCCTGCCATTAAGAGGCAAATTCCTTCTGGGGCTGAAGTAAGACTTTCCTAATGTGCTAGTATGTGATGCATACTAGCACATTATGCTCTTGACTTGCAGGGGGAAGATTTTTTTTTCTCCCAGAATTAACTACCGCTTTAATTATATTTTTAATTATATTTTTGACATTTTGGCTTTCACACCATTATACCCTTAATGGACCAAAACAATATTTCAATTTTATCTATAAGGCCGCGTACACACGGGCGGACTGTTCGCTCAACTTTTTCCGCTGAACAGTGTTTCAGCGGACAGTCCGCTCGTGTGTGGGGCTTCAGCGGACAGTTTCAGCGGACAGTTTGACGAACAAAGTTTTTCGGAAATTCCGAAAAACTGTCCGCTGAAACTTGGTTTGAGCGGACAGCCCGCCCGTGTGTAGGCCACTTTCGAAATGAGCAAACTGTTCCCGCTCGGAGGAAAGTCTGCTCATTTCGAGCGCGTCTCCAGGTAGGCGGGGCCCGCGAGGGAGACGTCGCGGGCCCCGCCGCCTGGTATGGACTTAAAGGGGAACCCCAACGCCGAAAAAAATCGGCGTGGGGGTCCCCCCAAAGTCCACAACAGACCCTTGTCCGAGCACGCTACCCGGCCGGCCAGGAAAGGGGGGCGAGCGAGCGCGCCCCCCCTTCTGAGCCGTACCAGGCCGCGTGCCCTCAACATGGGGGGTGCCTTGGGGAAGGGGGGGGCGCGCGGCCCCCCCACCCCAAAGCACCTTGTCCCCATGTTGATGAGGACAAGGGCCTCTTCCCGACAACCCTGGGCGTTGGTTGTCGGGGTCTGCGGGCGGGGGGCTTATCGGAATCCGGGAGCCCCCTTTAATAAGGGGGCCCCCGGATACCGGCCCCCCACCCTATGTGAATGAGTATGGGGTACAATGTACCCCTACCCATTCACCTGTAAAATAAAAGTACCCAAAAAAAAAACACAACACACGAGATAAAATATTTTATTGCACAGCTCCGGGGGTCTTCCGTCTTCGGGGGTCTTCTCGCCGGACTCCTCCGCTATCTTCTTGTAGCTCTTTTGCTAGCGGAGGAGTCCGGCTTTCTTCCTCCCCGCCGCCGGCCTCTTCTCCCGACTTCGGGGGTCTTGTCCCCCTCTTCGGTTCTTCTGCCGGGCCACCGCGCCTTCTTATAGCTCTTTTACAGGCGGTGGCCCGGTCTTCTGTCGCCGCTGTCGCCTTCCGGTCGCCTTCCGTTCTTCTTCTTGTTCTTCTTCTTCTTCTTCTCCAGGAGATGTTGACACGTCGCTCTCTCCGGCCGGAATGCCAGAGCCGCGCTGTGCGGCCACTTATATAGTGACAATGGGGCGGTGTCACATGGTATATGTCACATGGGTTGGTCACATGGGTTGATGTCACATGGGGACTATGACATCGTAAGGGTGCGGGGTCACCATGTGACCAACCCATGTGACATATACCATGTGACACCGCCCCATTGTCACTATATAAGTGGCCGCACAGCGCGGCTCTGGCATTCCGGCCGGAGAGAGCGACGTGTCAACATCTCCAGGAGAAGAAGGAGAAGAAGAAGAAGAAGAACGGAAGGCGGCAGCGGCGACAGAAGACCCTGCCACCGCCTGTAAAAGAGCTATAAGAAGGCGCGGTGGCTTGGCAGAAGAACCGAAGAGGGGGACAAGACCCCCGAAGTCGGGAGAAGAGGCCGGCGGTGAGAAAGAAAGCCGGACTCCTCCGCTAGCAAAAGAGCTACAAGAAGATAGCGGAGGAGTCCGGCGAGAAGACCCCCGAAGACGGAAGACCCCCGGAGCTGTGCAATAAAGTATTTTATCTCGTGTGTTGTGTTTTTTTTTTGGGTACTTTTATTTTACAGGTGAATGGGTAGGGGTACATTGTACCCCATACTCATTCACATAGGGTGGGGGGCCGGTATCCGGGGGCCCCCTTATTAAAGGGGGCTCCCGGATTCCGATAAGCCCCCCGCCCGCAGACCCCGACAACCAACGGCCAGGGTTGTCGGGAAGAGGCCCTTGTCCTCATCAACATGGGGACAAGGTGCTTTGGGGTGGGGGGGCCGCGCGGCCCCCCCTTCCCCAAGGCACCCCCCATGTTGAGGGCACGCGGCCTGGTACGGCTCGGGAGGGGGGGCGCGCTCGCTCGCCCCCCTTTCCTGGCCGGCCGGGTAGCGTGCTCAGACAAGGGTCTGTTGTGGACTTTGGGGGGACCCCCACGCCGATTTTTTTTCGGCATTGGGGTTCCCCTTTAAGTACATTCCAGGCGGTGGAGCCCGCGACGTCTCCGTCGCGGGCCCCGCCTACCTGCACACGCGCTCGAAATGAGCGGACTGTTGCCTCGTGTGTGGGCGAGTACGTTCATTTCAAAAGTTGCGCGGACTTAGTACGACGAACAAAGTTTGCCGTATTTGTCCGCTCAAAAAGTGCCGTGTGTGGGCGTGTTCGTTCATTCAAAAGTTTGAGCGGACTGTTTGACGAACTTAGTTTCGGCAGACAGTCCCCGCGTGTGTACGCGGCCTAAGTCTACTTAAAGAATTCAAAGAAATTAGAATGAGTCATTACAGCAGTGGTTTCATCCCCTCAGATTTCAGTCAAAGGGACCTTCTAAGCAGGCAGCATCTGCTTTACTGTCTCTTTATGTTACTCATTTTTAATTTAAAGATTATATATGATAATAATAATTACATGCTCAAAACTTAAAAAAAAAAAAAAACACAGTTTGCAGCTTTTGTCTTCCACTGTTTGTCTGTATAAGAAAATAGAGCAGAGGAATGTCTTATGTAATGCAGTGAAGGATTTTCAGATGAAGATGTGAATAATGTTTTTGAAGGAATGAGAACAAAATGGTATGGTTCTCTTTGAGCTTATCACCTTGAGAACAATGCTTCTTTTCAATGTGTAAGGCAACCATTATTGAAGAGGTATAGAAGCAACCATTGCTTATTTCACCTTCTGAAAATATTAGCTTCATGGCACACACGCTGATCCAATGGCTTCTGTACTTTCTAATTCATTCAAGTGATTTACTACAAGAATATTTTATTTAAAGTGGTTCTAAAGGATGAAGGTTTTGTAGCTTTATGCATTCTATGTATGAAGGTAAAAAACCTTCAGTATGCCACCTTCAGTATACTTACCCAAGCCCGATTATGATTCAGTGATGTGTCCAAGAGCAGCCGCTCTCTTGGGTCTCTGCTCTCTCATTGGCTGAGAGACAGCAACAGGAGCCATTGACTGCCACTGCTGTCACTCACAACAAGTGAGTAGGGAGCAGGGGTAGGGACTGAACCCTGTTCTGTGTCTTATGGACACATAAAGCGGGGCTCGAGGGCAAGCACACACAATTGCCCTCAAAACAAGTGGCTCACTTTGGAGGTACCCAGAGAATAGGAGGAGCCAAAAGCACCAGGGTGGATTAGGGCTGCTTTGTGCAAAACCATTACACAGAGCATGTAAATATAACATGTTTTTTATTAAAAAAAAATTAAACAAGAGCACATCAGTAATAATTTACATTGCTCAAATTATTTGGTAAATCAGTAATGAGATTGTATTGATGGAGTTTACATATATTTTAGAGTTTACACTTAAAGGGATACTAAAGGACCGTTTTTTTATTTTGTTTAAATAACAAACATGTTATACTTACCCTCCACTGTGCAGCTCATTTTGCACAGAGTGACCCCTGAACATCCATTTCTGGAGTCCCTTGGCGACTCTTGCAGCTCCTCTCTTCTCTCCCGAGGGGGTTACCTTGAGGGCACTCTCCCAAGTCCAGCATTGGGCATTCATAGAGGCCGAATGCAGGACTCGGCCTCGCCCCCCCGGCAGCTGCATCGTTGGATTTGATTGACAGCAGTGGGAGCCAATCGCTGCTATCAATCTATCCAATCAAGAGCCGGGGACACGTGGAGAGAGGGATGACGAGGATGCGCCGATGGAAATTCAGGGCTCAGGTAAATAAAACGGGGGGCTAGGGGTCCAGTGACTGCAAGGTGCATTAAGGTGAAAAAACACGAGCCTTTACAACCCCTTTAACCTTAACTAACCTGAACTATAACTGTTAAATATTATCTAACTAGTGAAAAAGTTTTATGTATGTAACTAGGGCAGATTGACTTAGGCTGGGTTCACACCGCTGCGGCAGCGAGAACCGGATGTGATTCGCACCGCACTGCAGTGCAAATCACATCCGCTCTCTGTGCGATGCGAGTTCAGCCATACAGATAGTATGGCTGAATTCGCATCGCACCCGCCGCAAACTCGCACGGGTCCCTTTTTTTGGTCCGCAGCAGAATCGGATCGCATGGGTGTTCACACCATGCGATCCGATTCCTGTCCGAGTTTGCAGATCGCGCTGCGATATGTGGACTGATCTGGGGGTGTCATTAACATTTCACTGACACTCCCAGCAGTCCGCATAGGGCAGTGTGAACTGCCGGCGGGAGGCATGCGATGCGGGAAAACGCCGCGGATTCGCGGCGTTCCCGCATCGCTCCGGTGTGAACCTAGCCTAAAACTGCAGCACTCAGAATCTGGTGCACATGGTAGCCAATCAGCTTGTAACTTTGGCTTATTCAATCAAAGTTTGGAAATAAAACCTGGAAGCTGACTTTTTTCTATAGCTGCACTAGATAGTAGTTTTTGCACCATGTAGTTTGAGTAAATAACCTCCACCATTTCAGTGTGCGCTAATGTTTTAAAATTCATGATTTGCTCTATCACTTGTTATGATGTATGAATATGGGGGACACCATTTATGTTACTTTGTTTTTCTTTTCTACTGACAGTTTCTGGCTGCCCGGCGGAAGGGTAAATATGAGCTTCCAGTATATCATGTACATAATATATGAAGATGAAAAGAAGACTTGAACACGAGGAATCTTATATGTTTAAGGTTGCTCCCTGAAAGTTCCAGTCTATTTCACAGAGTCATGCACTTCTAACACTAACAACTTTCAACATGCAAGACATGAACGCATTGAGCAAAATCCATACACTGGCATGTCTTTTATATCTGCCTAGAGTTCAGATTAAATATTACTTAAAATACATTGATATTTATTAAAAAAGGATTTAGCAACTTTCAGTAAAAAAAAGTGTATCTTGTGTAAATATTATAGATATACCATGATTTGTGATGCCTTGTAAGCTATGTAGAAAACGAACCACTCCTTACTGTTCTATAGCCATATACTAAGTTGCTTCAAATATTGCCTTTGGCTAAACAGCTTACCATATGATATATGATATCTGCTTTTTTGATTTCAATTAGCTTATAGTAAATCTGTCAAAAGCTAAGCAATTCAAGCTAAGCATGTGATGGAAAAAGGCTTAAACATTACAACAACGTTGTTCAATCACCCATGGTAATCCACCGGATCTCATCATTCATCGGCTCTAGAACAGTGCGAACGAAGACTGATTATTGAATTGTTACAAATTGGAGCTGATTGTTCTTTGACAAATAACACTTGATATAATATGTGATATAAGTTTGTAAATAGAAAAGTATGTATATAACATTTTTAGACAAAATTCTATTTATTAAACAGCCATTTGTAAAATAAATGAATTTCGTTCACATTTATTATGCTATTTATTGTAAAAACTTTGTAAAAATGGTAACTTCTTTGTAAATGTTTGACTTTGAAATAAACAATTTGTCATCAAATAACCAAATATGTGGGTGAAAAGTGAAAGAACATGTGTAAAGTATTACAGTAATGGCAGCCTACATATTCTTTCAATTCTGCTTACTTTTGGCACTTGTACCTACAGGTAAGCCTATAATAAGGCTTACCTGATAAATAATCACATTGTGTTGCATTGCAGCCTGAAATGAAGACAGACACAATTTTTTTTGTTTTATCCAGCTGTGTTTACTTATAATATCCAGGTGAAATATATAACACCAAAATGTCAGAAAAAATAAAAATAAATTAAAAAACAGAATCATTGAGTTGGAAAAAGGATCAACCCCTTGTGTCAGAATTTTGTTGAACCACCTATTGCTTTAACCGGTTCCCAACTGGCACATGCCGATATACGTCAGCAGAATGGCATGGCTGGGCAAATGGGCGTACCTGTACGTCCCTTTAAATTTACCGCCATGCCATTGTGTGCTTGCTGCCGCCAGCCGAACCTCCGTGAGTCAGGTCGCATGTCTCACCGACTCGATTGATGTGGGGATTCCCGCGATCTCCTCACAGAGAGGAAGAACGGGGAGAAGCTAATGTAAACAAGCATCTCCCCGTTCTGCCTAGTGACACTGTCACTGATCTCTGCTCCCTGTGATCGGGAGCAGAGATCAGTGATGTGTCACACGTAGCCACACCCCCCCCAACAGTTAGAATCACTCCCCAGAACATACTTAACCCTTACACTGCCCCCTAGTGGTTAACCCCTTCACTGCCAGTGTCATTCACACAGGATAGGAAAAATGTAAACCGCACTAGGAAAAATAGTGTAAAATTGACAAACGAACAAAATAGGCAGCAGCAATAAATGTGATATGGCACCAACAGTAATAAAGTATATATAAAGCCGCGCCAACCCTCCACTAAATATAATGTGAAATTAAAAAATAGAATATGAAAATAAAAATAAAGACTGATACAATTATGCAAAAAGACCTCAAATAATGTGTAGATAACCAAAAAAGCCAAAAAATGGCATAAAGTGAAAAAAGTCCAATCAAAGAAGAGTTCATAGGTGAATCCAAATAACGGACGTTAGTGTTCTTAAATTACAACACCACAGTGGTTCAACACTTTCCAAGGCGCGTGAAATACCCGTCACCATATGTTGAATGCGCTTACCAGAAAATATATGGAATGAAGCATATATAAATGATCAGTGGATAACATCCAGGTTAACCTTCCTCAGCTGGGTCAGCACTCCATCTCTTAGCGGTATTTCCAAGATAGTAGTCTGTTCAGTGGTCTCGATATGAAGCACTCAGAGGCCCACAGAAAAGAAAGGAACTGACATAGCGTAATAACGTAGGAACAGTTTAATAAATAAAAGTAATGCACTTACAAGTACGTAGATAAAACACAGCATATAGGAGCAATGTAAAAAGCCGGCCGGCAAACAGGAGCCCGTCCTCCTCTCCTACAACGTGGTGGCGTCACTGCGTGCCTTCCCAGACGCGTTTCGTCATACCTGACGTTGTCAATGGGGAACGGGCAGCGCAGTGACGCTCCGCCTAATAAAGCTAACGAAGGGAACCAAGCCTCGTATTGAGATACGAGACTCAGTAACGCTCCGCCTAATAAAACTAACGAAGGGAACCAAGCCTCGTTCTGAGATGCAAGACTTAGTCAACAAACGCCATTACGGATAATGGCAAATAGCCCTAATACGAGCGCTGTCTATCCAGAATTGAAATATTATAGCAACCCGTAACGAACACACTTAACATCTGTTAAATAGAACATCATAGATGAAAATCACATCCAACAGATATATTATGTGTTTAAAAAGAAAAGGAACATTAAAATAATGCATATATGTGCTCGTGTAACGCAAATAGAAAGTTGGCAATATATAAATCACATAACACTTCATAATCGCATATCACTTCGTGATGCACGAACGAAAAATCAGTTAAATCGTGAAACGAAGGAATTACATCCAGTCCTTCTAACGGGATTGGCGCGAAAAAAACGTCTGCATATATGGTGCCATATGTCTAATAATATGCTGACAATATAAAGAAATCGCATACCCTTCGCAATACACGAAAGAAATAAAAAATTAAAATTTAAATTATGAAAAGAAGGGGTTATATTCAAAGGGGAATAAGTGGATAAAAAAGGATTATTGGAGAAAATTATTTCACACAAATCCATGGGTATAGTGTTTATCCAGATGGAAAGGACAAATAAAATAGATGTTAATGAAAAATACGGAGTGGTCAATGTGCATAGATCCAACCATAAATAATATGAGTTGGAACCCCGCACATGGGCCAAACCCCATAATAACATAAAATAATAATAAGAGGATCTGTATATATAAAATAAAATAAAAAAAATAAAAATAATACATGTACCTAAAGTATATATCCAGAAATGGCGCACATATCTAGAATGCATGGACCAGTCTAGCATCTCACAACAGGCAAGGCCAAAAGGGTGTTGTATACATAAAACTAGTATAACATTCGAAGTGCAAAAAGTACATAAATTAAATGTATAAAAAATATATGAATAAAGAATCAAAACCAAACAAATAAAAAAGAGAAAAAAGTTTAACTAAGAATTGTCAATGAAGGCGTTGACATCAGTGTCAATATTAAGCCCAAAAGGGGTATAAGTTTTGAGACGGTGGACCCAAGACATTTCCAGTTTAGAAATTTCTCTTACTAAAGAGCTACCCCGCCAGTGAGGCTTATATTTGTCAATCCCCAAGAAAAGGGTCTTAGAGGGGTCTTTATTATGAAATTTCAAATAGTGTTTAGACACAGAGTGGTTAGGGAAACCAATGATAATATTGCTTATATGTTCATTGAGTCTCACCTGTAGGGGGCGCTTCGTGCGTCCCACATATTGCAGCCCACAAGGGCACTGCAACATGTACACCACTCCCAAGGTGGCACATGTGATGCATGGTTTAATACTATGATTTAATCCAGTAGCGGTACTGCGAAAAGTGGTGGTCCGTCTCTGAAGGCAAGAATTCAAGGAACAGACCCTACACTTACCACATTTGTAAAATCCTGTGAGCTGGTCAAAAAAAACCCTACCTCTAGCTGGAGGGTCTATGACATTTGGTGCCAAGCGATAACGGACTGACGATGCCCCTCTAAACACTATTTGAGGCCTCTCACTAACCACATTTTTCAAGGTAGCATCGCTGCTAACAATGTGCCAGTGTTTGTTTATCAATTTCTTTATACTCTTCTGTTGGAGAGAGTAAGTGGTAATAAAGGGGACTTTTCCTTGAGTGTCATTAACACGTGGGCCCCTCTCGACCAGCAAATCGGCACGGTGAATATTGGTCACTTCATTAAGAGTCTTAATTAAGAAATCTTGTTGATATCCTTTTTCTAAAAATCTGGAGGTGAGAACTTTGGCCTGTGCCAAAAATTCCTCAACTTCAGAGCAGTTGCGCCTCAATCTGATGTATTGACTCTTGGGAACTGATCGAAGCCAGGGGATATGATGGCAACTATCAGTCGGGATGAAAGAGTTCCGATCAGTGTCTTTAAAGAACGTTGAGGTGACAAAACGATCCTTTGCTATAACAATATTAAGGTCTAAAAAATGTATTCTCACCTGGCTTATCTCATAACTGAGATGTATGCCCCTTTCGTTATCATTCAAGGAATCCATAAAATGTCTCAAATCTCGCTCGTGGCCATCCCAAAGGAGGAGGATGTCATCTATATACCTAGCCCACAAAACAATCTGAGGTATATCGTGGGCATAGATGACATCCTCCTCCCATCTGGCCATAATTCACACAGGAATCAGTGCATTTGTATAGCACTGATTGCTGTATAAATTACAGTGGTCCCAAAAATATGTCAAACATGTCCAATGTGTCTGCCATAATGTCGTAGTCACGATAAAAATCGCTGATCGCCACCATTACTAGTAAAAAAAAATTATTAATAAAAATGCCATAAAACTATCCACTATTTTGTAAACGCTATAACTTTTGCGCCAACCAATCAATAAATGCTTATTGCGATTTTTTTTACCAAAAATATGTAGAAGAATACATAGTGGCCTAAACTGAGGAAAAAAATTTTTATATATATTTTTGGGGGATATTATAGAAAAAAAATTAGTTTTTTTCAAAATCGTCGCTCTTTTCTTGTTTATAGCGCAAGATAATATAATAAAAATAATATATAAATATTAAAAACCGCAGGTGTGATCAAATACCACCAAAAGAAAGCTCTATTGTGGGAAAAGAAGGACATCAATTTTGTTTGGGAGTTACGTCGCACAACCTTGCAATTGTCAGTAAGGCTGGGTTCACACCGCTGCGGGGGGAGAACCGGATGTGATTCGCACAGCAAATCACATCCGATCTCCGTAGCACTGCGAGTTCAGCCATACAGATAGTATGGCTGAACTCGCAGCTGTCCCGCAGCAAACTCGCACAGGACCCTTTTTTGGGTCCACAACGGAATCGGATCGCATGGGGGTTCACACCATGCGATCCGATTCCTGTGCGAGTCGGCAGATCGCACTGCGATATGCCGACGGATCTGGGGGTGTCATTAACATAACATTGACACCCCCAGCCGTCCGCATAGGGCAGTGTGAACTGCCGGCGGGAGGTGAGCGATGCGGGAAAACGCCGCGGATTCGCGGCGTTCCCGCATCGCAATAGTGTGAACCTAGCCTAAAAGTGGCACAGTGCCGAATCGAAAAAAAGTGCTCTGGTCTTTAGCCAGCAAAATGGTACGGGGGTTAAGTGGTTAATTACAGCCATTAGTCTGTTGAGATATGTCTCTACTAACTTTGCACATCTAGACTTTGCAATATTTGCCAACTTTTCTTTGCAGAACTGCTCAAGTTCAGTTAACCTTCACATGTGCCACATGTGTACGTCGGACGGCTTTTGCTGATTAAACCTCTTACCTCCTACCATTATTCAGTAGTACTCTCCTCTAAATCGTATTCACTTGTTGTCCTCTGGTTGGAAAATTTAGGCTGGAGCTCCTCATTGAACCCATAACGTAAAGGACACCTTTACCAATACATTTAGTATATATAATTGGCAAGTGAATCAGGGATTTGTTACAAACATATACTTTTGTAAATCACCCAAAAAGGGTCAAATCCTGTTGTCAGCAAGTCTATCTACTCTCAACATTAGCAAAAGAAATTGAGAGCAAGCTAACGAGTAACAAGTTGGTTAACATATATATATATATATATATATATATATATATATATATATATATATATATATATATATATATATATATATACATACATGTGTGTGTGTGTATATCTATATATATATATATATATATATATATATATATATAGTTTTTTTTTCATTCTTCAAGAACGACCTCTTTTAGAGCCTGGATGCTTTAGAGAGTGATGCTCAACTTGTCTGTTCAGAATTCCCCATAGATGTTCAATTAGGTTCAGATCAGAAGACATACTTGGCCACTAATTCACTTTGGCCCTGTATTCCTTCAGAAATGCAACAGTGGCCTGATATGTGTTTTGGATCATTGTCATGTTGGAAAACTGCAAGATGACCAAGGGCACACTGTGATGGTAGCATCTCCTCTTTCAATATAGAGCAGTATATCTGTGAATTCATGATGCCATCAATGAATGCAGCTCCCCAACACCAGCCCCACTCATGAAGCCCCACAGAAGGACACTGCACCATGTTTCCCTGTAGTCACCATGCATTTATCCTTGTACTTCTCACCTCTGCGAAACCATGCAGTTTTGAAGCCATCAGTTCCAAAAACATTTATTTTGGCCTCCTTACTCTAGAGTACATAGTTCCAGTCATCTTCTTTTTCAGCATGGGCCCTTGAAAATTCTAGGTGGACTTTTTTGTGCATGGTCTTTAGGAGAGGTTTCCTTTGTGGACGACAATCATGCATGCTATTCCTCTGCGTCATGGGGAACACTTACCTTAGTTTGGCCTTCTTCTTCTTTAGCCAACTTTAGTGAACTTGCATGGTGATTTTCTTCAACCCTTCTCATCAGAAGGCTCTTCTGTCGAGGTGTTAACTTCCATGGACAACGTGGACATCTCTATGAGAGGGATGCAGTTCTATCTTTGTTACATTTTTGTTTCACTTTTTCTACAGTATTCTGACTGATAAGTAAGTACTTTGCTGACAGCATGAAATGGGAAGGGGTTTTCTTTGTTAGGTTAGGGTTGGTTCACGCTGATACGACACAACAGTCATACCACTTTAGATCTGACTTTGCCCTGTTACTTGAAGTCTGACATGCGTCCGACTTCAATGAACAGGGATCAGACATTGATCCCCGACAATACCAGCCACTGTGTCTGGTATAAATCTTTAGGGGGAACTCCATGCACAATGTTAAAAAAAACAAAACGGCATGGGTTCCCCCTCCAAGAGCATACCAGGCCCTTTGGTCTTGTATCGATTTTCAGGGGAACCCCAGGCTGAAAAAACGGCATTGGGGTCCCTCCAGAATCCATATCAGACCCTTATCCAAGCACACAGCCCGGCAGGTCAGAAAATGGGGTGGGGGCGAGCGAGCACCCCCCCCTCCTGAACCATACCAGGCCGCATGCCCTCAGCATGGGGGGTGGGTACTTTGGGGCAGGCGGCCCCCAGATTCCTGTCCCCACCCTATGTGAATGAGTATGGGGTACATTGTATCCCTACCCATTCACCTAATAAAAATGTAAAAAAAAAAAAAAAAACACACATTACATTTAAGTTGGCGTTCAGTTCCCCTTCAAGATCAAGTCCCAAGTTCCCAACGTCAGAGCATTTGTCATACCAGTGTGAACCTGGCCTAAGGCCCTTTTATAATCAACTGTCTGCTGGACACCTGTTGAATAATTAGACTCACCTGTAGTTGAATTCTTGTTAATTAATATTGTGTTATCTAAAATTTAGCTTTGCTCCTTAGGCTCCATGCACACTGGAGCTCATAAACTGCAGTTTATTGGAGTTTGGGCATTTTTTTTAAAAGCCCATAAACTCCACTCTATGTTAGCCTATGTGTCCATGCACACATGGACGTTTTTTAGCTTTAGTGAGCAGTGGAGTTTATGGGCTTTTTTCTGAACGCCATAAATTTGCGTTCAAAGTGCCGTTTTTCACTGCCAAAAAACGCCAAAGCCGATACATGCTCATAAACGCTTATAAACGCTCATAAATACACGTTAATTAGTGTTCGGCATTCTATTTTTTCAATGCATTGTGGGAGTTTGGAATGCACTGTGGGATTTTTGGAGTGTCCTTTGTGTATTTTTATTGAAAACACCCATAAACGCTAACGCTAATAAACGCTCATAAACGCTAGTACAAAACACTGTTAAAAGCACGTTTTTCAACCAGCGTTTTCTGCCAGCAATCTAGCGTCCAGAAAAAGCTTTTTTGAGCTTCAGTCTGCATGGAGCCTTATGCCCCATACAGGCAATCGGAAATTCCGCCAGCAAAAGTCCGATGTGAGCTTTTGGTCAGAAATCCCGACCATGTGTATGCTCCATCGGACTTTTGATGGCGGAATTTCTACCAGCAAAAGATTGAGAGCAGGTTTTCCATCGGAAAAACCATCCAAGATTTTTACGCTCGTGTGTATTGTATCGTGATATTCAAGAAGGAAAAAGCAATCTTCCACATGAGTCACTTGGTTATAGGGTGCTAGTGAAGTGCATTTTGCTGCAAACTGATTGGAAAATGTATTCACATCAAGAGGGTGGTGTTCCTTTTCACCTAATTCCTATGGCCGGTGGTTGTCACTAAGGCCCCTTATAAGGATGCTACACTGATGACTAACTTTCACCAGCACCCAGGAAATAGTTATAACCCAATTCTGCTCTGGGGTTTGAGGTTAGTAGAGGCCCACAACACCAATGTTTCCAACTCCTACAGGTGAACTACCCCAATCACAATACCACTGGTTATCTTCACCTCCCCCCTAATAAAATTCTCTAGGAATGGTGTTCTCAAGCATCCCTCACTGAGTTTTTGTGTTCCAGTCATCCAGTGTAGATAATAAAACTTAAAAATAAGTACATTAAGAAAAAAATACACTACTATCTAGCAATCAATATTAATTACAGTGTTTCAATTTAAAGCTTTAATGCTGTGATATAAGTAGAATTTGGGGAGGTTATAGTCTTTTACCCTAGGTTCACATCTATAGGGTTGATGCAGTTTTCAGGATCATTTTGAACATGTGTTTTTTGATGTGTTTTTTTTTTTTTTATTTCTCTTTAACAAACTGTGTATACTGTAGCTGGTTGTTAAGGAGCAGGCCAAGAAGCCAGCCGCTGCGTCTTAACAACCAATGAGTCATTAGCTGCCTTTTTTCTTTTTTTTTTTTTTTAGCATGGGGTTCCCCCCAAAATCGATGCCAATGGCCCGGTATGAATTGGGGGGGAGGACCCCTTGCCGTTTTTTTTTTGGTTTTTTTACTGCCGGCAATGCTTGTTTTTACATTCAGCTGTCAGCAGGGAATCCCACTCCTTATCAATCAGCTATACACAGTGTGTTATGGAGAGAAAAAAATTTAATGTAAAACACAAAATACAAAATGCATGTAAAAACGCATCAAAAAGGCAACGCACTTTTGCTGTGGGTCCATTGAAGTCTATTGCATGCAAAACGCAATCTGCTGCAGGAAAAAAAGTCCCTGACCCTTTCCAAAAATGCATATTTGTGAATGTGTGCCATAGGAAACCATGTTAAATGGACTGTAGTACGCAAAACGCACTAAAATATGCATAAGTGTGAACCTTAAGGTACACTCAGCTGACTCCATTGTCCAATATTCTTGTAAACTGAAACTGCTAGTCTCTTTTCCCCTAACATGACAGCACAGAAAATTTTATGTTACAATGTTTCATTGCTACATATTTTAATTTCTATATAGGTAGGAGCACTCCTTTATGTACATTTGTAAATGGTGTCAACAGTTTTTTTCCTCAAAGGTACTTTATTTTTTATGTATATTGGCACTCAATAAGAGTTTTCTTGAAGATATTTAGAAAATAAGTTTATATACTTTCAAATGCAACGAATAGTCCATATAGAAGAAATGTTTGGGAATGACTGCCATTTTTGTGTTGTAACATGTCTCAGTACTATTCTGTATGCTTGCAGCCATTCTCCGGGCTTTTTCCTCATTCCTCATATTATACGTGGCTGTACAATATGACATGCCTTCTATATAAATCAGCTACAATTTAGCCAGCTGCCTTCTGCTGTCATATGAAAAGGGAATTTAATGAATTAATTGGCATTTATTTTACTTCAAAGTTTTGAATTAGGAGAAGATCTGGTATTAAAGTTTCTGCAATATGGAGATGTTGCATGGATTTTATTCCCACAGCCAGAACTGCACTAAATGGAATATTATTTTTATTCTTTACTTTTTCCTACTGCCTGCAGGTAAGAATTCAATATCTACCAATGCGGATTAATAACAGCCTAATCAAATTGCTGCCTATTACATAAGTTTGGTTTCCTTTTAGTTACAGTAGCATTTACAATAGCAACTTCTCCCTGTATTCTGCATGGGCTTTTATATGTTTCTAAGCGTTTTATGTGATTTTGTGTGCACATTTTAAATACTTTTATTTTTGTGCATTTTTGATACTTTTATATGTTACAAATGCAATCAAAAGTATAAACATAAAATATGCACCCAAAATGCACAAAGAGCACAACAATACATCTTGCAAACACAATTTGCAGGAAAGTAAATAAAAACAAGTAGATAAAAATGAAGAAAAAAAGATCAAATACATATTTTAAAACATATGAAATGCAGATGTTTTTTGTACAATAGTGGCAATGAGGAAAGTCCATAGTCCATAACAATGACCTGACTTAGGTTGGTTATTGATGAGATACTGAAACCATATTCTGCTTCTGGCACAAATATTAATGCAGTGGTGACACATGTCAGTCTTTGACATCAGTAAAGCCTAAACATACTACAGGTCAGTCTGGGGTGCTGTGTTATAATATACTTTTTTTTTATATTCTTCAATCTTAAGTGGTGGCTCACCACTGTGGATATATATGTGTACCTGCTGCTGGATTCCAAATATTAATTAGACCATTCTGGGTCTCTAGTCCACAGATCATATTCACTTTTACATAATACCATTATCATTTCCAAAGATACTTTGCTGCCTAAAGTGAATCTATTCTTATTAATAATATTAACTAATATGGCATTGCATACAATGCTCCTCTGTTATAATATGTCACAAAATAGGTTAATAAAATAGCTAACTAGATTTCAATAAAAAAAACATTAGTGGAAACTTGTACTGGCATGATTGGTTAAAATTCTGTTTGCTTGGCTGCCATTGTAAGCTAATAATTTATAATAGATGCAATCCTGATTGGATACCAGTTTGCTAAATCACTGAGTACCAGAAACAATTACCATGTTTTTTTTTCTCTTAATAAATACTTTTTTCATGTTTTTTTTTTTCATCTTTTTTGCTACTGATCTCCAGCAGCCTTTTCATGTCTACATGCATTTGAGAGATGGCTGCATTAAGAAGGAAAGTTCAGTATTGGGCGCTTCCAAGTTTTCTAAGTACTGGTTTCCTTTAAGAACAGTCAGAATAAATAAAGAATTATATTTACTTGTTTTTTTGGGGGGGTTTTTTGTAACTGGTGAATTGAGATTCAGGCTCCATGCACACTGGACATTAAAATAACATTATAAAAATGGCAGTAGATTTGCAGTCTTTCATTGTTTTTTTTTATGTTTTTGCAATAGCGTTTATTAGCGTTTTCCCACGTTAGCGTCTTTTAGTGTTTTTTTTTTTAATGGATCAAAACCGTTAAAAAACGCTGGTGAGGTACATTTTTGAGCATTTATCAACGTTTATGAGTGTTTATGAGCATTTGGCATTTTTTGTGGTCAGAAAAATGGCTCCTGAACGCGATTTTATGGCATTCAGAAAATAGCTCACAAACTTCACTGCTGATAAACATCCAAAAACATCCATGTGTGCATGGATACATAGGATAGCATAGAGGGGAGTTACAATGTTGCAATGACGGGTTAGGGCAAATGACCCCTTGGGTGTTTATATATATACTTGTTACTGTCCTGTATATAGCGGTTTGAAAAGTATATATATACACACAGTATATAATTATTATTCCGTATTTATATAGCACCAACATTTTCCGCAGTGCTTTAAAAAATGAAGACAGACATTACAGTTACAATACAATTTGGTACAAGAGGATCAGAGAAATTATATGGGAAGGTTCCCCCAGGGGGGTTTTAATGAAGCAAAATTGGTCAAAGTATGAAAATTATATAAAAGGGTCTTTATTAAATAAGTTAAAAATACATGTCAGTGTTAAAATGTTAGACTCTGGTTGAAAGAATACAATAATCATTCCATAATACAGCCAAGCAACCATATATTCGCACAGCATAACATAAGTGGTTTAAACTGCATGAGAATCCTGACGTTTCGACCTATTATATCGTGGTCTTCTTCTGGGGAACGGTTGACTCCTAAATAAATATGCTTGAACATCTCAGTTTTAAGAAGTATCATACATTATGCATCAATTATCATGGGCACAATGCTATTATATTTACCGCTGAAGAGTGAAATGAAAGAGGAATCAGGGGGCCCTGCTCATTAGAGTTTACAATCTAAGAATATATAGAGCCAGAGAGATTGTATATGATTATTTAAAATGAACTTTTTCAAAAGTCATGTAGTCACCATCGTAACTGCCCCTATAATATGATTTGAGCAAGACTGCAAACACTTGTTTGACAATTGAAAGGATATTTTAGAAATGGAACTGAACCTAATAAATTAATGTAAAATAAACTACTGCAAGATTGAGCCATGTATGGCCAGGATAAAAAAATGGCCAGCTTACTACAATTTCCTTTGCAAGTTTAGAAAATGGGAATTTTTTGTATATTCACACAAAGCGTGCAAACTATATTGTAATTTAACAGGAGCTTATTAACCCTACTGGAACCATCCAATAATATGATCAAATTGTTAGAATTAAGGTCCAGTGTTCATTTGACCACACCTTTTATTTAGTCATGACATGAAGTCCAACTCCACTACTTTTCTACATTTAAGAAATAAATAAATAAATAGGGCTGTAGCTAAATACAAAAGCTGTTTTTTCCACTGGAACAATCATCTGTTCTCTGGTGTTGTGCCCCTTAGACTTAGGGAGGGTGGCTTGATCTGTACAAGTAATCCTGAGCTTTGCCTATACAAGTAAAAAGGTAAAGATTCATGCCATGATAGCTGCACATACGTCCTGTCATGGCGGCTCTGATTTGCTACCTGGAGTGAAGAGAAAAAGCCTTGTCTAAGCTTTAAGACTTGGAGCTTACACAGGGCTACGAATTTCCACCCCGCCCTCATTTGGCAATGCTTGGTTCTTGAGCAGCCAATCATAAAGTACTAGCATGTAAAGAAAGAAAGTCACATGCTCCCCTTACTTAGAAATAACACCCATTTTCTGTGCTACCACTGGCTGAATACAATGGCAACAGAATGAGAGTGGCAAAAAGATGGGTGCTTCTGGATGGTCCCTCATTTAATTCTCCAACATTTCTTAATTTAGGAACCGATTTGCAACATTCTGTCAATAATGGGTTTTTACATCTAAATTCCCAAGAGCATATTTATTTATTTGTTGGGGTATTTGAAATGTAAGTTCACCTTTAGCAACATTTTCCAAAAAAAAACCCCCACTCTATGCAATTTCACATCTTCCGAATAGTACATACCGGCAGTCCTCCTGTTTCAAATGATGAACCTCCTCCCACTACACATGCAGCTGTGTTAGGCGCTCCACAAAAACTTCTAGCCCCTCCATCCTGCTGTTTGCAGGACCGACTACAATTGTGTGCTCCCTAGCTGTCACTCTGGGCCCTTCAAACTCCCACTTTTACTACATTTTACTTGATAACATTGGAGAGCTATGACTGGTCAGGCAGAGAAGAAGATTTGGCTCAGGAACATAGTTATTCAGGTTGAAAAAAAGTCAGGCTTTTTAAATACTTTAAGAATCTTGGCATTTGTTAAACTGTGATACAGGAGCCTTTAGTTCATTTTTTTTTATAAGTGAATCTTTTATGCTTATAGCATTTGTTAATATTTTTCAGTGACAAGAATAATGGCACAGAGTGAAGCAACGAATGCATCAACACAATTACCTTCACCAGTTCCAGATGAAAAAACAACTTCAAGCACCGCAGTCCCTGCAACATCTCCAAGTCTCCCCAAACCCCCCACACTTTCTCTAACTCATAGCACTGCAGATCTAACTACAAAATTTGCTATAAAAGGGGCAACGGTAATGACAACGCATAATGTACCAACATCCCATTTGGAAAGTACAGCTAAACTGGATACAGAAGGTGCAAAATTAACAACTAGCAAAAACATGAATGCAGAAATGCCCCAATCTAAAACAGCAGCAATTATAAAAAGTACACCAACTACACTTGAAACAACAGCTTCAATTACAAGCGCAGGACAAATAACGACAGGGGGAGCAATCACAACTGCAGAAAGTATAGCAACTACACAAGGCAGCACACCAACAACAATGGAAAATACAATTCTAACAACTTCACAGGGTACGTCGATTCCAGCCTCTGAGGGTTCATCAGCAGCAGCTACAGCACATACAACAGAATTATCCACACATGTTTCAATAATGTCAGCAAAAACTAGCATTATGCCAACATCAGTGACTGCAGAAGGCACTGCAATAATAACTACCGGAAGTACAACAATAATGAGAAGCTCATTGCCAGAGGAAACTTCAGTATTAACTACCGAGAACCTAACAGAAGCCACAACATTGTTAGGAAAAACAACAATTATGGCAACAGCAGAAGTCAGTAGTATTCCAATAACAACTCCACAAGGCACTCCATCATTAACTACAAAGGGTTCAACCATGCCATCTAGAAACGAGGAAACAATGACAACTACTGGGGGCATAACATCCATTTCAGAGAGCACTTTAGTAACAACTACTTCAGTTACAACAATGTTGGAGACAACAAAAGAAACACCAACTCATGTAATAACAACTGAAGAAAAAACATCAGCGACATCTACAGAAGGTACAGCAGCCACAACCACAAAAGGAACCACTTTGTTAAACACAAATAGTGCATTATTTTCAACTCAAGAATCAACAGTGACCGGTACAGAAACCACCAAAGCCTTACCATCAACAACACCAGAAGAAAGCACGGCATTAACCACACTAGTCGCAACTTCAACACCAACAATTACCAATCCAACAGTAACTACTGAAGGAACTACATTTGAAACAGCAGCTTCAATCACAAGGACAGAACAAATAACGACAGAAGGAGCAGGCACAACTGCAGAAAGTATAGCAATTACACAAGGTAGCACATCAACAACAATGGAAAATACAGTTGTAAAAACTTCACAGGGTACGTCAGCTTCAGCTTCTGAGGGTTCATCAGCAGCAGCTACAGCCCATACAACAGAATTATCCACACATGTTTCAATAATGTCAGCAAAAACTAGCAGTATGCCAACAACAGTGAATCCAGAAGGCACTACAATATTTACTACAGGAAGTACACCAATAATGAGTAGCTCATCATCAGAGGGAACTTCGGTATTAACTACTCAGAACCCAACAGAAGCAACAACAGTGCTTGGAAAAACAACAAGTATGGCAACAGCAAAAGTCAGTAGTATCCCAATCATAATTACTCCACAAGGCACTCCAACATTAACTACAGAGGGTTCAACCATGCCAACTAGAAATGAGAAAACAATGACAACTACTGGGGACATAACATCCATTTTGGAGAGCACTTCAGTAACAACTACTTCAGTTACATCAGTGGCAACAACATTGGCGACAACAACAGAAACACCAACTCATGTAATAACAACTGAAGAAAAAACATCAGCAACATCTACAGAAGGTACAGCAGTCACAACTGCAAAAGAAACAACTGTGTTAACCTCTAATAGTGCACTATTTTCAACTCAGGTATCAACAGTGGCAGCAACAGAAACCACTGGAGCCTTAACATCAGCAACACCAGAAGTCAGCATTGCATTAACCACATTAGGTACAACTTCTGAACCAGTTGGGTCTACTGAAGCCTCAACAGTTGCAGTATCAGAGGTTAACACACAAATCACTACCACCCAAGTCACAACAGTGACTGCTATAGAAAGTTCAACATCAGCAGTTGTAGGGGTCACCACACCAATAATTACAGAAAGGACAGCATTAACGACTTTTGAAAGGGACACATCTAGTGTGAGTACATCTTCAGCACTTACAGAAGGCACAACCCAAATAAGCACAAAAGGTACCTCCATATCATCTACACAAGGTGTACTGGTAACCACGGTAGAAGGCACTACACCCAAAATCACAGAAGACACAAAAGTCTCAGAAAAAACATTGACAGAGAGCACAACATTATTAACTACTCCATTTACATCAACAGTATTAATTACAAAAGGTACAGTAACAGAAAGCACTGTTGATACAACAGCTTCTTCAGTGGGAATATCAGTAGTGACTACAGAACACACAACAGCAATATACACAGAAAAGGGCAATATGTCTACACAGGCAACAACAGAAAGTAACACTGGCACAACAAAATCAACCATAGAGGGCACTTCAGTCTCAACTACAGTAGGTGCTAGTATGATGAATACAGAAGGTAAAGCAGTAACAACTAATGAAGGAACGACAGTTATAGAAGGTACCACAAGATTAGCTACTGATGATGCATCCAAAAAAGCACCTACCAATGAAATAACTACATCTGCAAAAGATACAACAACAGAACCTTCAACTGGTATTACAACAGCAACCAAAGAAGGGACTTCAGCAATGACCGCAGCAACTACAGAAATATTGACAGCACTCACCACAACAAATGCCGCACCAAGCTCAACTCAAGTAGCAACAGTGCTAACAACAAAAGATTCTAAAGACACAATAGCAACAACACAAGGTACCATTATATTATCTACATTAGTCACCACTACTTCCGGTGAAACGGTTAGTATTACAGAAGGTACAACAGTTAAATCTCTAGATATCACAACTGGAATAGCAAGTATAACTACAGCAATTACAGAGGCCACCACGCCAATAACTACACTAAATACCGCCCTAACAACTTTGGAAAGTAAAATAACTCCCTCTAGTGTAAGTTCATCAGAATTCACCACTCAAGGCTCAACTCCAATAATTACAAAGGGATCAACACAGATAACTACAGACAGTACAACAGTGAAAACTATGGAAGGTTCAGCAACAATAATTACCAAAATTACCAATCCAGTAACCGATAAAAATGCAACCATAACAAATTCAGATAGTAAAATATTACCAGCAATGACAGAGACTACATCCATGCCCATGACTACAAAAGTCACAATAGCAGAACCTGCCATGGGAACATCAGCTGAAGGAGGAACAACAGTAACTACTGAAGAATCTACTCTTGAAACCACAGCTTTAATTACAAGGACAGAACAAATAACGACAGAGGGAGCAGTCACAACTGCAGAAAGTATAGCAATTACACAAGGCAGCACACCAACAACAATGGAAAATACAGTTGTAACAAATTCACAGTGTACATCAATTTCAGCTTCTGGGGGTTCAACAGCAGCAGATACAGTCCATACAACAGAATTATCCACACATATTTCAATAATGTCAGCAAAATCTGCCATTATGCCAACAACAGTGACTCCAGAAGGCACTACAATATTCACTACAGGAAGAACAACAATAGAGAGTAGCTCATCATCAGAGGGAACTTCAATATTAACTATTCAGAGTACATCGTTAGCAAATACAAAATTTACAACAGCAGAAACTTCCATGGGTGTGACAACAAATGTAGAAGGCACAAAAGTAGCAACCACAGCAGGAGCAACTGTATTATCCACAGAAAGTTTAGAAGTTCCAAGACAGGCTACAGCGGCCACTACGGAAACTTCAGAGAGGAAACCACTACCAAGTACTGGAGTTTCAACAACAATATTTACAAATGTGGGCACCAAGTTAACTAAGGAAGTTACTTCAGAAACAAGTGAAGGTGCAGAGACAGCAGAAACACCAACAGTTGCTAGGACTACAGTAACCATAGAGAAAAATTATACAGATGTCACAACAGCATTAACAACAGGTACAGCAGCAAGGACACAGGTAATGACAGGGACAGCAAAAGATATGACCAAAAGTGCAATATCAATTCCAGACACTACCACAACAGTAACTACAGCAGGTGCATCGGAGCTTACTGCAGAGAGCCCTATAGTGGCAACTACTGAAAGACCAGCAAGCATTGCTATAGTAATAACAGAAAGCACCAAACAAACACCTTCAGCAAGCACAGCACTACCAACTATAGAAAGTTCAGTACCGTCAACTATAGACACTACAACTTTAATAACCAAAATAGGATCAACAATACCAGTTTCTGAAACCACCACCCAAATAATCAAGGAAAGTACAGCTGTAACAAGTACTCAGAATGAAACAGACATAACAAATAAACCCTCAATCACTAAAATTACAGAGAGTACAACAATAATAAAAACTGAAGGATCAACAGCAGTGGATTCTCAAGGCACAGCAGGAACAGTGTCAACTACTGATGTTGTTAGGTCTGAAAGTACAAAGGTTACAACATGGGTAACCCCAACAGAGCCATATACGGAAGACACAAAGATGTCAACAGTTTCAGAAGGTGCCACAACATCTTCAGAAGGTATAACATTAGTAAGCACAAAAGCAACAAGTTCCAAGAGCACAGAAGCAACAAGTACTGAAAATGTTACAATAAAATATATACCATTACCTATAGACGGCTCAAGGGCAGACAAAGTAATTACCACAACTACAGCAAAGGGGTCCACAGCATTGTATAGTGAAGATAATATATCAACATCAAAAAGCATATTAGTGGAAACTGCTGAAAGCACAACATCAAAAGCAGATGGTACTGCAAAAACTGTTTTGGCAACCACAACAATAAAGGCAAAGGAAACCACAACACCATCTGAAAATGATACTAGAGTAACAACTTCTGAAGGCACCATAGCCCATACTACAAAAAGCACAATGGTGCCATTTACAGAACATTCTACACACATAGTTACAGAGGGTTCAACATCAGGATTATCTTCAGATATTACCACAATAATGACTACTCAGCTTTCAACATTATCGGCAGGCCCTTCTGTGACCTCGAAAGGCACAACATTAACTACAGAAAACCAAACATCAATAACAAAAGACCAGGTAGTATTCCATTCAGATCATACCACATCAAAATCTTTGGAAATTACAACAAAACAATCCACAGAATGGACAAAAGCGCTATCAACTGAAAGTATATTAGATACAGGTGCTACAACTACACTAAATTCATCAGGACTACCTAAACTGACAATATCGCCTACCACAGAAAGTTCAACGGCAGGGACAAGGACTAAAGGACCAACAACGTCAACTACAAGAGGGATTTCTACATCATTTGCCATAACAGATAGTAATACAGAATCAGTTGGTGTTAGCACGGTTAACAATCCAATCATTTATGTGAATGTGACCATGCTGGATGCATATACCAAGATGAAACAAACAGGTAATAGTATATTTATTGCATGTATTTTATTATAGTTATGGTTATAGGTAATGATCGTAATATATACATACATACATAAAGTGCATATGCTTTCATTGCAAATGCTTACCTGCAAAGGTCGTGGGAAGCCATGCTGCTGCGGGAACGTGTACCAATGCCAAAATTGAGGGAATAAAGAAAATCAATATCTCTCCCTACACAAAACTGTTGGTTCTCCCCAACACAGAATGACAATATCACTGCTTTGAGCTCTCCATATAGTATAAAGGTTGCTGGGTTATATATACTGTACCTTTTAAAATGCTGCCTCCTGTGACTCATCTAACCAAGGGTACACGCTATTATGCATTATGGGTAATTGTACACAGTACTTATGTATGCAAATCAGATATTCCTAGCAGAAAAAAATGATGAGGATCTGTACATATTCAATCGTATTTGCGTGTATGTGTACACAGACGCAAAACTTCTTCTACTCTTTTTTAATCAAGTGGCCTATGGGTTGTTCTTTATTTCTGATAGCGAGCCTGCAAATTTTTCAGCCAAAACTTTGTAATCTTTGCAAATCCTATGGATTCACCATGTACCCACGGTAGCAACAAACCTGAACTGTAGCCTTAATATTTGACTAGCATGATAGTTTTGGAAGTTAAAGCGAAACCAAAAATGAAACTTCCGCGTGTCCGGTACCTCCCCCCCTCCAGTGTCACATTTGGCACCTTTCGGAGGGAGCAGATACCTGTCTAATCCAGGTATTTGCTCCCACTTCTGGGGGAAAAATCGCTGCAGAATCCGTAGCGATCTACGCCATGTCCAGCCCCTCCTCCGTCCCCACCACTGTCTTCTGGGAGACACACAGGTCCCAGAAGACAGCAGGGACAAGTCAGAACGCGCAGCGTGGCTCACACATGCGCAGTAAGGAACCAGGCTATGAAGTTGCAAGGCTTCACTTCCTGATTCCCTTACTGAAGATCCCGGCGCCTTCACCCCAAGCTGATGGATGGGTCTGCTTTGGGTGAGGACATTGCGGCGCCCTGGACAGGTAAATTTCTTTATTTAAATTTTTTTTTGGTGGGAGCCATGTCGCACTACCACGCAACTGTGAGTTAAAGCGATGCAGTGCCGAATCGCAAAAAGTGGTCTGGTCAGGAAGGGGGCTAAATTCTTCTGGGGCTGAAGTGGTTAATAAATAGCGTATTGCAGAAAGTATTATGATTACTTCCATTATCTGTCCTTAATCCACTTACACCTGTTATCGCATGGGAGGACTAACCCTGTGGGGGGAAGGATCTTTTTGAAAGTGATGGTCCCAAGTGTTTGCTGAATTTTTGGTCCCTACAAAAGCTAATTGGACCTTTGAAAGGTTGTAACATTTACAACAAGATGAGAGTACATCTGGTACATAGGGGTAGAAAATTGTGTGGTGGATCACATGGTGGAGCACATTTCATTAATTGATTTGACTATTTTGGGTGGAGTAATGTGAATATTGTGTAATCACTACTTAGTATATTGTAGATTGTAAGCTCTAATGAGCAGGGCTCTCTGATTCCTCCCGTATTGAATTGTGTTGTAACTGCCCTCATGTTGTAAAGCGCTGCACAAACTGTTGGAGCTATATAAGCCAGCGATCACCAGCACCATCAACCAGCTACCCCCCCCCCCCCCCCCCGCATGGGAGATGGACATGAAGGTGGCGATCACCACCGCCACCAACCCCACCTCAGCGGGTGATGGACAGACAGGAAGTTGGAGGGCCTCCTTACCTTAGGAGGCAGATGACAAGTCCCCCCGAGGTGACACTGTGATCTCCCCTCCTCCTCCCTCTACTGTCTGAGCCGGAGGGCTGGATGTAGCCGCGGGTAAGCCGTCCATGGAGACTTTGCTCCGGGGAGCGTTCCTTTTCCTCTTGGGAAGTGGGTCCTGAGACTCCCTGGCCAATTGAGTCTCAGGACCCGTGGCCACTTCCTGATTGGCCAGGAGGACAATCAGAAAGACAATAGTGAATATTAATTCGCTACTGTCACACAAGCCCACCCTTTTTTTAAGTCAATTATAGCCTCAGGCTCTAATATGTGCTTTAAAAAAAACAAAAAAACATTGGAATCCATGCGTCCAGCGCCTCCATGTAGATTAGGGGGCCGGATGCATGGATAATGGGGAAGGTGCCCCTGCTCCCCATATGGATGGGCCGCCACTGTCCCCTAGACTGACAATGCTGCTGTCCAAATTCCACCCTGTGCTCCTTCATCCAGAGTGCAGATCACCAGATGAACACAAAGGGCAAAAAATGAAAAAGAAAACCAATGCAGCCATCACATCTAATGATTGGTAAGCTGCAATATATTACATTTTTGGTTTGGGGTTTAATGCCACTTTAACCCTTGAGGGGAAGAAGTGATCTTTTGTCATTCCCAAAGGACTGACCTTTGCCTTTGGTTTCAATAAGTGCTTTTGGACCTACAACCGCGGTCAAAACTTTTGAGAATGACCCAAATATTAATTTTCACAAAATCTGCTGCTTCAGTGTTTTTAGATCTTTTTGTCAGATGTCACTATGGTATAATGAAGTATAATAACAAGCATTTCAGAATTGTTAAAGGCTTGTATTGACAACAGCATGAAGTTTATGCAAAGACCCAATATTTGCAGTGTTGACCCTTCTTTTTCAAGACCTCTCAATCCGCAATCCGACATGACATGCTGTCAATCAACTTCCGGGCCACATCCTGACTGATGGCAGCCCATTTTTGCATAATTAATGCCTGAAGTTTGGCATAATTTGTTGTGTTTTTTTTTTTTGTTCACCCACCTCTTGAGAATGGGATTAAGGTCTGTGAAAATTAATATTTGTGTCATTCTTAAAAATGTAGGCTGTATAAGAGATTGGATCCTACAGAGTTAGTGTTAGTACATCTAGCATAATTTGGTGGCACAGTTTGCATAGTGGAGCACACTTTATTAACTCGATGGACAATTTTGGGTGGAGTAGTGTGAGTAGTTTGGCTTTTGGGCAGCCGTCACCAAGTATAGTAACAGAAAACTCTCTGATATCATTTTTTACTGTTGATTCCTGTTTTTAACATTATATGGAGCCATGGAGAGACATCGACCCTTGAAGAGTTAGGAAGTATTTTTTCTGGCATCCATAATTTCCAAGTGTCTGACCTCCTGATCTGTAAGATTGCATATTTTGGACCTAATTAACACTGGATCCCAGAAAATAGGATGGTTGGAGGGGGGTGAACACATGATATCCAGAGAAGTCTTGCTTAAATTTGTAAATTTGGGTGAAGCATTTATGCGATTTATGGAAGTAGATTATTTTAACTGGACTTTAAACATCAATGTCAAGGATATTCATTCACATATAGCACTACCACCAGAGCCGCTGAATTGTTTTGTTATTTCTCTGCACACCTAAAAATGGCACACCTCGTTCACCCAGCACTTACCTACACACCTTGATGTAGTTCAAAAAAATTATTAGGCCAAGAATAGCCTAAAAGGAGAAATTAATATCAAGTGTACTTACACAAACAATCAATAAGACAATACCATTACTCTGGAGATATGGTTAAACACCTGCAGTATTCTGATTAACCGCTTCCGACCAGAGCACGCCGATGTCCGTTGGCAGAATGGCGCTGGTAGGCAAAAGGGAATATGGGTACGTCCCCTTTAAGAAGCCGTGTCGCAAGCATGCGCCCACCCGTCACGATCTCCATGACCGCGGGTCCCATTTAGTGTCAAAAATGTGGGGGGGCGCTCTCTCGTCCCCCCCTCTTTTCCTGCGTCCTGCCAGGTTGCATGCTCAGATAAAGGGTCCACGGCAATTTTTTTTTTGGACGCGGGGTTCCCCTTAATATCCATACCAGACCAGAAGGGTCTGGTATGGATATTTAGGGGGAACCCCACGTCAATTTTTTTAAAAAAATTTACGCGGGGTTCCCCTTAATATCCATACCAGACCAGAAGGGCCTGGTAATTGAATTTGGGGGAACCCCATGCTTTTTTTTTTATCAATGGCTTTCAATGAGTGTTCTCTGTATTTCGGGGAGCCGACAATTCATTATGGCCGCGAGTGATTTTAAAGGACTTTTTTTCTGCAGAAATGACACTTTGTGCAGGGACAGTTCTAAGCATGGGAAACATGCGCCCCTTCACAGGCATACTATAGACACCCCCCAGGTACGAAATTTAAAGGAATATTACACTTTTATTGTTTCACTTTAATCATTATTAAAATCACTGCTCCCGAAAAATGGCCGTTTTAAAACTTTTTTTGCATTGATCCATGTCCCCTGGGGCAGGACCCAGGTCCCCAAACACTTTTTAGGACAATAACTTGCATATTAGCCTTTAAAATAATCACTTTAGATTTTGAACGTTCGAGTCTCACAGACTTTAATAGGGTTCTAAAGTTCACACGAAGTTTAGGTCTGTTGTCAGGTTCTGGTGCGAACCGAACAGGGGGGTGTTCGGCTCATCCTTATTCTTGACATTCAAAATTTCCGACAACCTTGTGTGATCGTGTGTATGCAAGACAAGTTTGAGCCACCATCCGTCAGAAAAAGTCCCATGGATTTTGTTGTCGGAATGTCCGATTGTGTGTACGCGGCATTACTGGCAGGATCACCAGGTAAGAATCATAGGCATGTGCAGGGGGTGTGCCACCCTAATCGCTGAATGCTATGCCGATCCCCCCATCGCCTGAGCTTCCCCCTGTGTTGCGTTCCCAGAATGGAGAGTGGGGGAAGGGGCTTGTAAATATGTCATGTATCGACCCCTTCCTTTTCTAAATGAACACAGTGAACACGCTCACTAAGTGTGTTCATTTATAACTGACGCATAGGAAACTGTGCTTCCTATGCTTCGGTTTGTGAATGAACAAGCAGCCACTCAGCACAGAGCACTTCCCATTCATTCACTGTCCAGTGCTGAGGCTGCAGAGAAAGACATGTGTGTTTGAGATTTGGAGTGCACACCCTAATGTAGTAGGCTGCGCACACCTATGGTAAGAATTAAAGAAAGAAAGTCTAAAAAAGAAATCAAATGCAGCCACCACATGTAAAAATTGCTAAGCTGCAATATAATAAATGTTTAATGTTATAATAAATGTTTGCTTTTTGCTTTGATTATGTACCTAAAACTGTATAATCACCAGGAAACTTATGTTCCTCTGGCATTTGCGCTGCACTTTTTTCAATTATTCTATTTTGCCTTCTGACATTTTAACCTCCTATTTTTCATCTTTGACAGATACGGATGACCTTCCTTTTTGGGCTATTATTCTCATTGGACTTGCCTCAGCATGTGTGATGTTTTGTACTTTTTGGACATGCTGTGGGGTAAGTACAGTAGATGTGACAGTTGTGAATGGAGGAGGAGGTGCACATCATCAATTTTTCATCCAGACAGTTCTGTTCCTACTATTATGCCTTGTACACACGGTCAGACATTTCAACCACAGAATCCGTTGGATTTTTTCTGACGGATTTTGTCCGAAACTGGTGTTGCATACACACGGTTGGACAAAGTTGTCAGAAAATCCAATCGTTCGGAACGTGGTGACATTCATTGCGTACAATGGGACTACGCAGAGGCTAGTAGCCAATATTTTTGGATTTTTTTGTCGGAAAATTTTAGATCTTGCTCTCAAATTTTTTCCGTCTGAATTTCCGATGGAAAAAGTCCGATAGAGCCCACACACAATTGAATTTTCTGACAATATAATCCAATCAGACCTTTTCTGTCGGAAAGTCTGACCATGTGTACAGGGCATTAGGCTGACAGCTAAATTCTGATGGAGCCTACACATAGTCGATGAGCTGTCTGACGATTTTTTTGGATTGTTAGTACGGGGCTTTCGACAACCGATTTCGCTTTTTCGTCAGACAGAGGCTGGATGTGCAGACTATAGAATTTTTGTTGGATGTGAACTCAACGTCTGATTTTCATTACATTAGTATGGTTTTCGTATGAAAAAAAATCGTAAGAGCAAGACTACACATGCTCAGAAACAAAACAATAAATACAAAACTATTCAACACATTACATCACTTCTGATGTTGCATTCTCTTGTACAAAAATTTTCGTATTTTGAGTAACCTCTACACTTTCGACATGAGACTTGCATGCCACAAAAAACAGACGTTCAGTCGTCCAAAAATGTAAGCGCGTGTACGAGGTTAAGAGGCTTCCCACTGCAGACTTTATATTCTCGTGCATCTACTCTGGTACTAACTGGGATAATGGATGGATTTAGCACTTGGGGTGATAGTTGAACAGAGTCTGGGCCAGAAAGTTAGCCAAAAACGGCTAAAAAATTAAAGTAAATAATCACACCAATATAAGCAAGTAATAGTAAATAAAGTATTTGTAGTTATTAAGTATGGTAAAGTGGTTCTAAAGACAGACACTCTTTTTATCTTAATACATTCTATGCATTAAGGTAACAAACCTTCTGGGTGCACCCACCCCCTTATACTAACCTGAGCCCCATGTCGAACAGTGATGTGCATGAGAGCAGCAGCTCACCCGGGTCTCTCTCTCTCCTCATTGGCTCACACAGCAGTGGGACCCATTGGCTCCTGTTGCTGTCATTTATAGCTCGTGAGCCAATGGGGAAAGAGTGGAGGAGGGATCAGGGCTGCTGTGCACAAAACCATTGCACAGAGCAGGTAACTATAACATTTTTATTTATTTATTTAAAAGGTAATACCTTTAGAATCACTTTAAGCATTATCTTAAAGCTGAAGCTTAGTTAAAAAAAAAAAAACATTATTTTCTTTGCAGCTTAAAGAATAAATTCAGATTTCATAACATGTTTCATGCTATACCCATATCCAGGGTGTAACATGTAACATGTAACATGTTACTAAACGAGCAGCCCCCGCACCCTCCCGAGCTCTCATTGTGACAGCAGGCTGGTGATTTTCTCCCTGTACCCACTGTCACAACTTTTTTTTAAATGTGGCCGTGTGGGGCTCAGCCCATCCGGCCATGTTATTTATTCACAGTTCTGTGAATGGGAGAACTACAGTTACCATCAGGCATTGAGGCTGATGGCTTGTAGATCTCAATGAACTACCAGGGCGCTGATGAACTCTCTAGGTAATTCATTGATTCTTCCTGTCATTTAGTAACTGCCAGTCCATGCTAGGTATGAGCAGACAGCTGCACTGACAGTCTGCAGGAGCCTTGCATTGCACCTACAATCTGCTGATCGTGAGTGCATTTCTTTACAAGTTTAGAATAAATAATAAATGCACAATTTTTTTTATTTGCAAAGAGATGTGTATTTATTATTTTTCAGGTGAACGTATCCTTTACTTTACAGTTACATCACTGACCTGTAATGAAGGATGTCCCATGATATTCAGGCTGTTAGATTCTGTAGAAATCTTTACTTTAGGAACCCAAACAAATCTGGGAAGATGCAAAATAAAATGCAACAATATCAGTAGAGCGAAGAGAGACACCTGAAGAGGATACTTGACCTAAAGGGTTAGCCTAAAAGGTACAAGTAGGGACATGAAGAAACCCCCATTTGGATATCCATACAAAAAATTATTAGCAGTGTACTGTATCAATGATGTTGAATAAAGTCATTAAAGAACTAAAGATTACAAAAATACAAGGCTAGCAAAAATGTAGGTAGACTTTTTTTTCTGCAGAGCAAAGCAAAATTGAGGCATGTCAGGTAGAACGGATTATTTGGGGTATGGATTTCAAGGATTTTTTTTCTGTTTTTCAGTGTCCCAACCTCCTGTAGGTGGCAGTATAACCAAACTTTAATAGAATGCTTGTGTCCCTCAATGGACAACACCCACATTTTTTTTTTAAGAAATTACTAAGTATGCACCAATAACATTTTTTTTTACAATGGGTAGGAGCACAGATACTTTTTTTTAGTATTCGCCGATACCAACTGCAAGTGTTTCGTTTATACTTTAGCTGTCAATCTATGTTGAAGGTGTAAAAATATCAACGAACCAAGCAAAGAAAAAAAAGTTTTAAATATCAATAGTTTATAAAATAGAAGTGAACAAAAACAAAATCAGCAGTAAAGAAATAATTAAATAGGGGAGAATAATGAGTTAAAGTGGTTGTAAAGCCACAAGGTTTTTCACCTTAACGCGTTCTATAAATTAAGGTGAAAAACCTTCTGTGCTGCAGCTCGATCCAATCCAGCGATGTGCTCCACCCACTGTTTCTCTCCTCATTGGAGAGATTGATACAGTGGGAGCCATTGGCTCCCGCTGCTGTCAATCAAATCCAGTGACTCGTAAGAAAGCCTGCATTGGTGCCCCCCAGGGAAAGCGGCTTTCTGTTGGGGCAGTTGGATTCTGATAAGCCCCCAACCACCGGGCATCAACATGGGGACAAGGTGCTTTGGCGGCTACCCCAAAGCACTCTCCCCATGTTGAGGGCACGTGGCCAGGTATGGTTCAGGAGGGGGGGGGGGCGCTCTCTGGTCCCCCCCCTGATTTTCCTGTGGCCTGCTAGGTTGCGTGCTTGGATATGAGTCTGGTATAGATTTTGGGGGGACCCCTACACCATTTTCTTTACATTTGGCACAGGGTTCCCCTTAATTTCCATACCAGACCCAAAGGGCCTGGTATGGATTTTAGGGGGACCCCCGTGCATTTTTTTTTTAAATTTGGTTCGGAGTTTCCCTTAATATTCATAGACCCAAAGGTCCTGGTAATGGACTGGGGGGATCCCATGCTCATTTTTTTCAATGAGTTTTATCTATATTGCAGAGACCCGACAATTCATTACAGCTGCGATCAGTTTTAGATTACAATTTTTCTGTGGTACTGTTCTAAACACAGGAAAAATGTGACACTTTACATGCATACTATAGACACTCCCCAGGCACAATATTTAAAGGAATATTTCATTTTTAGTGTTTTACTTTAAGCATTAAAAAAATCACTGCTTCTGAAAAAAAAAAAACTTTTTATGACAATAACTTGCATATAAGCCTTTAAAATGAGCACTTTTGATTTTTCATGTTAGTGTCCCATAGACTTTAACGGTGTTCCGGCAGCTTTCGAACTTGCCGCGAACACCGTATATTGTTCACTGTTCGACGAACAGGCAAAATTATGTTTGACTCGAACATCGGGCTCATTGCTAGTCTTAAGCTTGTTTTTTTCTTTTTGTATTAATGTGTTTTCAAATCCTTAATTCATGACATAGCTTGCTATTATACAGGTATATGTGGCAAGCCATTTGTGTTAATTACATATACAGGCTTTTTTTTCTTTTCTTTTGACAGTTTTTGGCTGGTCGGCGGAAAGATGAATATGAACTTCCAGTGTATAATGTGCATAATATATGAAGATGAAAAAGAGATTTGAAAGGTGATCGCTCCCTGAAAATTTCAGTCAGCTTTATACAGTGATGCACTTCTAGAACTATCAACTTCCAGAATGAATACATTAAAGTGGTTGTAAATCCTTATATATACCCAGTGAAGTGACTGGCCTCCTGTGATACACAGATAAGAAAAAATCCTCCTGCATAAGTTGTACCTATTTATCTGTAACCCTGACTGACTGTTCTATAGCTGTTGAAAGTACAACATTGAATGTTACACACAGCACAGCATAGAGCATGGAGCTGAGTGTAATCTGAGACCTGAGGGGAGGGAAAGGACACACCCCCTCTACACAGTCTCATAAGGAAATATGCACAGCTGAAGCTGTCAACCTCCTGCTGTGTTCCTGAAGGAGGGTGAGACATCTCCTGGGATTGACTGACATTGGACTGGCAGAAGTGACTCATGCAGAGAGCAGAGACAGAAATCACACTTGGTGTTTTGGATGGAGACATGTACACACTATAGAAGAATATGTTATGTTCATTCTTCGATTCAGAGGTTTACAACCACTTTTGGCAATGTCAATACACTACATGTGAACCCAGAAATAATTTCCATTTCTGTCTGGAGAAGAATACAAAGGACAAGGGGACATTTGTTGCTTATGCATCATAGAAGAGGTCACAGAAGATGTCTCCAGCATGAAGTTCGGGTTCACCACTATCATGGACAATGAAAGCTAATCTTTGAAGGCATAAAGCCGAACCTTTACATTTAGGTCACATGACTTAGAAGGGCCAATTGAGGGCTTTTGTATAAGCCAGTCCCCTCACTATAAAAGGGCGTGGTCACAGCAGCCATATACTGTTTTTGTGCTTTATACAGTGCCTTGAAAAAGCAATCAGATCCCTTGACATTTTTTTTCATGTTACAACCAATAACAGAAATCTATTTAAGTGGGGTTTTATGTGATAGACCAACATAAAGTGGCACATAATTGTGAAGTGGAAGGAAAATGATAAATGTTTTTAAATAATTTTTACAAATAAATATCTGAAAAGTGTGGCGTGCATTTGTATTCAACCCCCTTTACTCTGATACCCCTAACTAAAATCTAGTGGAACCAATTGCCTTCAGAAGTCACCTAATTAGTAAATAGAGTTCATCTGTGTGTAATTTTATCTCAGTATAAATATAGCTGTTTTGTGAAGCTCTCAGAGGTTTGTTAGAGAACCTTAATGAACAAACAGCATCATGAAGGCCAAGGAACACACCAGACAGGTCAGGGATAACGTTGTGTTGACGTTTAAAGCAGGGTTAGGTTATAAAAAATATCCTAAGCTTTGAACATCTCACAGAGCTCTGTTCAATCCATCATGCGAAAATGGAAATAGTATGGCACAACTGCAAACCTACCAAGACATGGCCGCCCACCTAAACTGACAGGCAAGGAGAGCATTAATCAGAGAAGCAGCCACGAGGCCCATGGTAACTCTGGAGGAGCTGCAGACATCCACAGCTCAGGTGGAAGAATCTGTCCACACGACAACTATTAGTCGTGCACTTCACAAATCTGGCCTTTATGGAAGAGTGGCAAGAAGAAAGCCATTGTTGAAAAAAAGCTATAAGAAGTTCTGTTTGCAGTTTGGAGATTGGGGGCCATCAATTCCGTTAACGAATGTGACAGCCCGGATCACCAATGCAGCGACCCACACCTTCCGTTGCTGCCAGCCTGCCAGGACTCACTCTCCACTGCCAGGACCCGCTCTCTGCTCCGACTTCCAGGAGCCGCTCTTCATGCAAAGGTATCGGCTCAGGCATCAGGAGCATTTGCCTGAGTACAAGTACTTGGGCAAATCCTCAGCATTCATTGATATCAATAATAGTATGGGTATCAGTGCAACCCTACTTTACACATTTATTTCTAAAAAGTGTTGAAAACCATTAATCATTTTCCTTCCACTTCACAATTATGTGCTACTTTGTGTTGGTCTATCACATAAAATCCCAATAAAATACATTTATGTTTTTTGGTTGTAACATGACAAAATGTGGAAAATTTCAACGGGTATAAATACTTTTTCAAGACACTGTATGTGATATGGAAAGCATGGGGAGTGCAGCTGATAAAGTACCTATGGAGAGATTAATGTTGGGCTTGTAGACACTGGCAAGTCTGGTAGTATTTGTTTGAAGCTCCAGATGGCAGCTGATGCCTGCTATCTGGAGCTGCACTGTCAAGCCAGTGTACAATATTTGTGGCTACTGTCTTTCAAATAAAACAATGTAATGGTTATATCAAGATAAAACTTGCCTTTTCCTCTTTTTTTATATTGTGTAATAATCAAGTTGCTTACATACTTACAGGTTGCTTACATACTACATATCCAGTCACCAAAGACTATCTGTGGCTATTGTCTGTCATATAACACACTCAATTTTTTTTGTTTTAAGGTAAAACATGACTTGTCTCTGCCTACTCAAATTCTACTACTGCCTATGTTGTATGAAGTTGAGGGCTTTAGCTTGACCTTTTTAAAAGTAAACTTTCCTATAGCTTTTAGATCTATTGTGGCTGCTACTCTCAATGGTCAATTCAGGCCTTTTTAATACCTACAAATAAACTTTTTTTAAGTTGAAATGAATTTGTTTGGGATATGGGTGCTGTATTTAAAGAGGAGAGCCAGTTTTAAAAAAAAATTTTTAAAAGTCAGCAGCTGCAAACACTGTAGCTGCTGACTTTTAATAAGCACACTTACCTGTCCAGGGCGCCCGCGATGTCGGCTGTGTTCTGGGACACACAGTTCCCAGAACACACAGCGCCCCATTACCCAGAAGATGCCGCACGGAGGATTGAAGACCGAAGATCACAGCGGAGGAGGAAGAGACAGATTAGGACGATGTGCCTAGCAACAGGCATTTCTGTTAAGTTAAAAAAAAAAAAATGTTTTCATTTTTTTTTCTGATTTTTTTCTACATTTTTATGTATTTTTGTTTTTCAGGGTGGCCCTCCACTTTAAGCCAAGCTAAATGTCAAAGTTAAAAAAATTGTTGCACATCCAAAATATGTAATACCAGAATAGGATGTCACTGAAGCTGTCCTTGACACCACGTATAGCCTAAAGGCATCTCCGCGTAATTTACAGATTTGTATTTTTCTATGTCATCCATGAAGTTGCATGAAGAGACCCTCTCCCTGTTGTACAGTATTTCGGGTTTTTTTTGTTTGTTTTCTTGCTTGTTAAATGTCCATTATGGCAGTAGCTAGCTCCCCATGCCCTATTTTATACACAAGCTTGCCTATTAGCCTTTAAATTTTAGTATCGCGATTCCCCCCCCCATATATTTTAAAAAGGACTTGACACCCCCTCCCCTTTCCAACCTCCTTTTCCCATGCAAAACAAACCTAGCCCAATGCACTCATTCCTAATGACCAGCAGTTTAGCATCGGGCTCTTTATAGCAATAGTTCTTAAGCTGTTAAATGTGTGTGTTGATTATAACAAAATTAATGATAGCATTTTAGAAAAAATGTATTCGCTTTTTATTCATGAATAATATATATTGTATAATACTGTAACTAAATATAGCATGGAAATATTTAGATTTAGATTGAGGTCTTTGCTCTGACATCCTTGAGGGGATGAGAAATAATTTTATTCTATATGTGGAGCAAAATTAGTCATAGTTCATCTTTCTCTGGAAGAAAATTGATGGATTTCATAATGCGGTAGCAATCTGGCTGTATGCAGAGCACCCAGCCACATCTCTTGTGCTAATATAAACACCCATTTCCGTCTTAATGATATAAAACTTTACCTATCAACTCACTCATCCAAGTAAACAGACATCACCAGCATTCTTACATCCTCATCTCAGCATGGTCAGTCAGCATCACTGACTCACACTAGCTAGCATGGCCTTTTATTATCACAAAAGCTTTCACAAACAGGAATTGCAGATCCCAGCCAATCACTTCTTATTATCTTATTTTTATTCTTTTAAAAAAAACAATCACAGACATGTATACATTCAAATAGACTAGCAGTGATCATTTGTAAACGATCGGGTACAGAGCCATGCTTTCTGTGAGACAAAGGTTACACTAGAAAGCTGGCTCTGCACAAAACCGCATGCAAACCAACTAACTGCTTTCAATGACGCGAACCATACAAAACCATGGCTCAGTGGTCCATAATATTCATATAGTTATGCTATAGTTCTCATGTACACAAACATGTTTGCTCGGAGTCATTAATGCAGTCGCCAAGAAGTGGCCAGTCTCTTGGTGAGGCATAAACGAACATCCTTAAAAGAGCAACCATATCTGCAGTGTCCACAGGAAGGTTTTCGTGGCCAATGGTCTTCCGCCAATGTCTGTATGTGCGAATACCCTCACATAAGCGCATTACAGCAAAACCGACACTGGGGGACATCTGACAACATACATTTATAGGAATTTCCACAACAATAATGTTTGAAATTAATGGACTTTAACCTTTTATCAGCTTAGTCCATTGGACAACCAAAGTACAAGGTCAAATCTACAGTGTCATGGGCCCTGGGTATCTTTCACTCTTGTATTATTTTACAATTCAGAGCACGTTTTCTCCACCAGGGCTATTCACACTATGTCACCTGTGTTCTAATTCATGCTTTCACATTCTTGTTGACTGTTATAGTGATTTGATTATGTTCTTTTTAATGGGCAATGTACCTGGTAGAAGTTATGTCATGTTATCCATTTTGCACTCTCTGCACATGGAGAGAAAGTGTAAACAATTGTTTGGCCATTTTGTGGAACTCATTATTGAAATAGGATGTATTTTTGCCAGCATAGTGCAGATATAAAATGTCCAGTGTGGGCTCCAGTGGAAGCCATTTTTTCAAAAGCCTAGAGAATGTCAGAGAAATGCAGAGCTCTCACCACAGCATGATTGTTTCCCACTGGTAAGCACTACACTCTATATCCCTTGCCCCTACGTTTGCAGGTAGCTGTCTTGACAGAAATGATGAGCTAGACCAATGAAAACTGTTTTTCAATTTATGCATTCATTATGGACTAGTGTGATTTGCCTGACTGTGTTAAGCTGACTAGTGATGAGTGAATACACTTTCTTTACTTTGCAGTGAACCTCACTGATGTCTTTAGGGGGAAAATCTTCTTAGGTTTGTCAAACAAAATACAATGGAGCTCAGGCACCACCGTGGTGGACATGAAAAAAATACAAACTTGTGGGTGGGTGCAGCATGGTGTGGTGGTAATAAGACACACAGTCTAGGTTAATTTAGTAGAACTGATACAAATAGTTCAAACAAACCCAGTAAAAGAGGACCCAACCAGGAGCACTCACAATGTCCAAGACGTTGCAAACCCTTCCTTGTTGCTAATACTGTCCCTGACAGACTAGTAACTTGGCCCTATACTACCCACACACAAAATGTGCACCAAACCCAGAGGCAGGGGTTTTAAATACACTCTGCTACACCATCACGGAATCCTCAACCCTAGGCAGTGGGTAGGCATCCCTGTGGGTGTATGCATTTATTTTACAATAGTTCACACAAAATCGTAGACTGCCATCCTTCTTTCACACCAGGACAACAGGGGTGGCCCAAGGACTGTGGCTTTCCTGGATCATTCCACTCTGTAACATATTGCAGAGTAAATGCTTGACCTTGTGGCATAGTGCTGGGAAAATGTGATAGTACTGCTCCAGGATAGGCAGTGCATTCTTCACGTGGATTGGGTGGTCAATGACTTCAATGAGCCTGTGATCCTCTGGGCTGGTGGAAAACACTAAGGCCGCGTACACACGGGCGGACTGTTCGCCCAACCTTGTCCGCTGAACAGTGTTTGGGCGGACAGTCCGCTCGTGTGTGGGCTTTCAGCGGACAGTTTCAGCGGACAGTTGGACGGACAAAGTCTTTCGGAAATTCCGAAAAACTGTCCGCTGAAACTGTGTTTGAGCGAACAGTCCGCCCGTGTGTGGGCTTGTCCGCTGTACTTTCGAAATGAGCGGACTGTTCCCGCTCGGAAAGTCCGCCCATTTCGAGCGCGTGTACAGGTAGGCGGGGCCCGCGAAGGAGACGTCGCGGGCTCCGCCGCCTGGAATGGGCTTAAAGGGGAACCCCAACGCCGAAAAAAATCGGCGTGGGGGTTCCCCCCAAGTCCAGACCAGACCCTTGTCCGAGCACGCTACCCGGCCGGCCAGGAAAGGGGGGCGAGCGAGCGCGCCCCCCCTCCTGAGCCGTACCAGGCCGCGTGCCCTCAACATGGGGGGTGCCTTGGGGAAGGGGGGGCCGCGCGGCCCCCCCACCCCAAAGCACCTTGTCCCCATGTTGATGAGGACAAGGGCCTCTTCCCGACAACCCTGGCCGTTGGTTGTCGGGGTCTGCGGGCGGGGGGCTTATCGGAATCCGGGAGCCCCCTTTAAGAAGGGGGCCCCCGGATACCGGCCCCCCACCCTATGTGAATGAGTATGGGGTACAATGTACCCCTACCCATTCACCTGTGAAATAAAGTACAAAAAAAAACACAACACATGGAAAAAGTATTTTATTGCACAGCTCCGGGGGTCTTCCGTCTTCGGGGGTCTTCTCGCCGGACTCCTCCGCTATGTGTGTGTAGCTCTTTTACTAGCGGAGGAGTCCGGCTTTCTTCCTCCCCGCCGCCGGCCTCTTCTCCCGACTTCGGGGGTCTTGTCCCCCTCTTCGGTTCTTCTGCCGGGCCACCGCGCCTTCTTGTAGCTCTTTTACAGGCGGTGGCCCGGTCTTCTGTCGCCGCCGCTGTCGTCGTCGTCGCCGCCGCCGCCGCCGCCGCCTTCCGTTCTTGTTCTTCTTCTTGTTCTTCTTCTTCTTCTCCTGGAGATGTTGACTCGACGAGCTCTCCGGCCGGAATGCCAGGGACACGCTCCGCTGCCACTTATATAGTGACAATGGGGCGGTGTCACATGGTATATGTCACATGGGTTGGTCACATGGGTTGATGTCACATGGGGACTATGACATCGTAAGGGGGCGGGGTCACCATGTGACCAACCCATGTGACATATACCATGTGACACCGCCCCATTGTCACTATATAAGTGACCGCACAGCGCGGCTCTGGCATTCCGGCCGGAGAGATCGTCGAGTCAACATCTCCAGGAGAAGAACAAGAAGAAGAACAAGAAGAAGAACAAGAACGGAAGGCGGCGGCGGCGGCGGCGGCGACGACGACGACAGCGGCGGCGACAGAAGACCGGGCCACCGCCTGTAAAAGAGCTACAAGAAGGCGCGGTCGCCCGGCAGAAGAACCGAAGAGGGGGACAAGACCCCCGAAGTCGGGAGAAGAGGCCGGCGGCGGGGAGGAAGAAAGCCGGACTCCTCCGCTAGTAAAAGAGCTACACACACATAGCGGAGGAGTCCGGCGAGAAGACCCGCGAAGACGGAAGACCCCCGGAGCTGTGCAATAAAATACTTTTTCCATGTGTTGTGTTTTTTTTTGTACTTTATTTCACAGGTGAATGGGTAGGGGTACATTGTACCCCATACTCATTCACATAGGGTGGGGGGCCGGTATCCGGGGCCCCCTTCTTAAAGGGGGCTCCCGGATTCCGATAAGCCCCCCGCCCGCAGACCCCGACAACCAACGGCCAGGGTTGTCGGGAAGAGGCCCTTGTCCTCATCAACATGGGGACAAGGTGCTTTGGGGTGGGGGGGCCGCGCGGCCCCCCCTTCCCCAAGGCACCCCCCATGTTGAGGGCACGCGGCCTGGTACGGCTCAGGAGGGGGGGCGCGCTCGCTCGCCCCCCTTTCCTGGCCGGCCGGGTAGCGTGCTCGGACAAGGGTCTGGTCTGGACTTGGGGGGAACCCCCACGCCGATTTTTTTCGGCGTTGGGGTTCCCCTTTAAGCCCATTCCAGGCGGCGGAGCCCGCGACGTCTCCTTCGCGGGCCCCGCCTACCTGTACACGCGCTCGAAATGGGCGGATTTGCCTCCTCCTTACGTGGGCGAGTCCGTTCATTTCAAAAGTTGAGCGAACTGTTTGCCCAACCTTGTTCGTCAAACAGTCCGCTCGTGTGTGGGCAAGTCCGCTCATGCAAATTTTGAGCGGACTGTTTGCCGAAACTGTTTGACGAACAAGGTTGGGCGAACAGTCCGCCCGTGTGTACGCGGCCTAACATGTGTCTTCCAGAAGCCGATGAAGCAGTCTGTGTTGGGGTAAAGAAAAGTATTTGAAGGGAATGTCCAGCATATTGGGTCTCGTCCCAGGATGGCATAGCTGCCTGTAGAGGGATGCATACCGCTTCCACCCTAGGCTGGGCCTTAGAGATGCAGTGACAAGGTATATCAGCCAAGGTGTCATGCCTGGGCAGAAAGAGTGGTGCTGTTTCCAGGTTGATGAGTCGCATTGAGACTCTTCCCCGGGGGACCTTGGACAGGGCATGGCCAATCAGCCCCTTCCCTGGTGTTACGGGGTCCTTGCAGAATATGACCATAACAGTGGCCCCCGTGGCTTCTTGTGAGCCCCAACAGGGAGTGACCAGATCACCTTTTGCAGGGGTGCCAAGAGTAATTTTTGCTTGGGGGTGTATAGATCATTCCTACTTGCTCTCATTGCATCATGAAAGGAGGTGGCAGGTTGCACTTTAACTTTCTTTTGAAGGGCTCTCCAGACTGGGCCAGCCTTCATGCCAGCAATGAACTGGTCTATCTAGTAATCTATATAGTATATAGTCTGAATCAGTGTTGTCATCACAGCCACGCACATCCCTCTTTTCCAGGCGCTTCCAGAGATTCTGCATGAGTGAGGTTATCGTATTCCTGCTGTTTCCTTACAAAGAACCTTTGCCTCTGCTCCAGAAGCGGTATCTCACTCCTCCTCTGGCATTGCCATCCCAGTGTGAAGGGCATCGTACTCTAAGGCATTGATGGCAGCTCCGGAAACTGGTACAAGCGTGTGGCACTTTCAAGTCTCTCGTCACACTCTGCCAAGGTAATGTTGGAGCCATGAAACTTTGGTATTAAAGTTAAGGCTGATCCTAACGTAGCCATGTTGGAGCCCAAACTTCCTTCTGCACCCTCTGCAAGGGACATATCATGCCGACTGCTGCTAAGTGTGGGTGGGTGCAGCCTGGTGTGGCGGTAATAACTCACACACAGTCCAGATGCAGTTAGTGGAACTGGTATTATAGTATACATGTTGCATTCGTTTTCGTCCGAATGCATTTTCGTTGATTTTCGTGTTCATTTAACACAACGATAACTAACGCGCAGAATCCGAAATCCCGAAGATCCCACATAAAAAAATGCTTTATTTTTGTGTCCATTATATTTTCGTATCATTGCGACAACAGTTCGATATATATAGAAGATTCGGCATGACGGTGACAAACAATATCGATCTGTGTCACGATTGCTAGCAGAGAGAGACACACACTGAATCATTTCAGACAGTCAATCTTAACTGGTCCGTTTGTTAACAGAAAACCATGAACGTTGAATGTTGAACTTGATACTGATACTAGTGCTGTTAGTGTTGTGATAGCCTGTTAGTGTTGTGGGGGGGATTTATTATTTATTATAGATTCTATATTATAGATTCTATATAGATTCTAAATACCCTAATCTGTTAATCTGTTACCTGAGCAGGGCTGGACTGGGACAGAAATTTGGCCCTGGACTCCAGACCGGCCCACTTACATCAGAGTCCCATCAGAAGCCCCTATAAATCAGAGTTCCATCAGCAGCCTCCTTACATCAGAGTCCCATCAGCAGTCCCCTTACATCAGAGTCCCATCAGCAGCCCCCTTACATCAGAGTCCCATCAGCAGTCCCCTAACATCAGAGTCCCATCAGCAGCCTCCTTACATCAGAGTCCCATCAGCAGTCCCCTTACATCAGAGTCCCATCAGCAGCCTCCTTACATCAGAGTCCCATCAGCAGCCCCCTTACATCAGAGTCCCATCAGCAGCCCCTTATATCAAAGTCCCATCAGCAGCACCCTTAAATCAGAGTCCCATCAGCAGCCTCCTTACACCAGAGTCCCATCAGCAGCCCCCTTACATCAGAGTCATATCACCAGCCCCCTTACATCAGAGTCCCATCACCAGCCCCCTTACATCAGAGTCCCATCAGCAGCCCCCTTACATCAGAGTGTCCCCCTCCCACATGTACTCACAGTTCTGAAGGCAGCTTCTCTTCTTCCTCCCTCCAGTCATGCGGTAACAAGCGATAGGGGAGAGAGGAAGGAAGGAAGTTCCGGAAAGGCCGGCTGTCTATCTCTCCCTGCAGGCTGGAGGGAACATAACGCCTAATGCTCTCTCCAGCATATGATGGAAGCTGCTCCTCCTGACAGGAGTGAAATCGCTATCACTCACTGTCAGAGAGGAGCGGCTCCAGGACTGCACCAGACTGGCCCACTGAGCCAGCGGCCCACCGGGATTCTCCCGGTAGTCCTTATGGGCAGTACATGCATTTACCTGAGTGCAGGCAGTTTTGCCAACTCTGGCATATTTGTTGTATTTGTTCTATTTCTTGTATCTATATTTCATTTGATTTCACATCGTTACCTGCTTTCAGGTCGGATCACTATCACCAGTCCATTTTCTGCTTGAACTAAATATACAGCAATGTACCATTCTAATGGAAAAGTGAAGACAGGTAGAGGTTGTGGTCGTAGTGGACGCCTTGCTAAAAAAAAATGGCAAGGTCACTGCTACTAGCTCATAGGTACTACTGACACTTCTGCCACCACAAACAATTTTTTTTATGTAGCACAAGATTTGCACATTTTTTAATTAACCAAATTTATTTTAGGAAAAATGAAAAAGTTATGCTTTTTAGTGTACAATAAAATATACAGTAAAATATAATAATAGATGTCCAGTCCACCTTTCTAATTACGTGCTTGTGTCAACTGTGTATGGTGTAAATTTCCTTTCTTTTTTCCTTTGCAAAGCATTACCACTTGCGGATACGGACCCGCACATAGTAAACATACGGCGGGTCCACAAGCTGGTTAAGTCCAGCCGCCGTAACACAACAATTTTTTAAAATATTTAACTCTCTTTTTTTTTTTTTTTTGCTTCAATAACAAAAAATGTAAAACCCAGCGGTGATCTAATACAACTAAAACCAAATCTCTATATGTGGCGGGAAAATGGCATCAATTTCATTTGGGTAGTATATTGCAGGAGCGTGCAATTGTCAGTTAAAGCTGGAACTCGCTAAATAGCAAAATATGGCCTGGTCAGAAGGAGGGCATAATCTACAGGTCATCAAGTGGAACTTTAAAGCACTTACTGCTCATAAGTTTAATGATAAGAACAAATAACGGCCATGGAAGTATTCCTCTCACAAAGATTGGGATTTGTCCGCTGAAATGTCACAGTCCCACTAAAATTCACAGATCACCACCATTACCAGTAAAAACATAGAAAAATAAAAAAAAGTTCATAAATCTTTCCCATAGTTTGTAGATGTGATAACTTTTGTGCAAACCAATCAATATACGCTTATTGTGATTTTTTTTTAATCAAAAATATGTAGCAGAAAACTGTAGTGCCCTCTACCATAAGGTAGGATATGTATTCTTCTTCATATTTTTGGTAAAAAAAAAATCACAATAAGCGATTATTGTGATGGCGGCGATCAGCGATTTTTATTGTGACTGCGACATTATGGTGGACACATCTAACATTTTTGACACATTTTTGGGACCATTGTCATTTATACAGCAATCAGTGTTATACAAATGTACTGGTAAATGACACTGGCAGTAAAGGGGTTAACCAGGGGTGGCAGTGTAGGGGTTAAGTGTGTCCTAGGGGCGTGTTACTAACTGTGGGGGTCATGACTGTGTGTTAGTGAACACTGATCTCTGCTCCAATCACAGGGAGCAGAGATCAGTGTCACTTGTTGCTAGGCAGAATGGGGAGATGCTGTTTACTTCCGCATCTCCCCATTCAGCCTCCCATGAGATGATCGTGGGTATCCACGCGGTGATCGAGTCCGCGGGACCCGTGACCGGACTCACTGGGGTCCCGTACGGCATGTGCACTTTTTTCAAATGGACGTACCTGTACGCCAATTTGCCTGCCTGTGCCATTCTGCCAACGTACATCGTCGTGTGCCGGTCGGGAAGTAGTTAAACGAGGCATTGGTGACATCACTTCCGGTGTCGCAGGAACCCAGTAGTAGCGGTGAGGACGAGAGCCTCGTAGGATTTTTGAAGTGGATTTTGCTTTATACAAGACGATTACTATGTGAGTGGACACTTGTTAGTTTTAATAAATTACTTTGTTTTATACAATGTTTGCGCAATGAAAGCCTTTCTTTTACTCTGAGCCCCACCAGAGAATAGTCAGCCCTTTTTATCGACTGAGTTTTAAAGAGACCAAATGCAGTAGTGGTTCCTCGCCAGGAATATCAAAGATATATCAAGGCATAATTAGAACCAGTGGGGTCACTCCCTAAGGTGAGTGGGAAATTCACTTGGTGTTGGACGTGGTGGTAACTATCACTGAAGTTTTTATTCGTGAGGAGACACTTAAAGAAGGATTATAATTCTATTTGATTTTTTTTCTGTTTATGTGGGACAATCACAAATATGCCTCATCTATCACCTATTATGTTTTGGTTGTTCATGTATATATATTTTTCATGTTGGATTTGTTTGTATTGTCCCAGTATTGTAGAATGAGTGCACCATTCCTCTGAATTATTGTTCTAATTAGTGTAAGATCACTTTATAAATGGTGCAGCTGTTCTGAGTGTTTTAACTATATTTAACACACATACAGTAGCAGTATTTAGCATATTGGTATATATAAGAAGACTGTTTGCAGTCTCTGAGAAGCCATGTGGGGGACACAGCAAACGTGGAAGAAGGTGCTCTGGTCAGATAAGACCAAAATGTAACCTTTTGGATTAAAAGCAAAATGCTGTGTGGCGGAAAATTAACACTGCACATCACCCTGAACACACCATCCCCACTGTGAAACATGGTGGTGGCAGCATCATGTTGTGGGGATGTTTGAGACTGGGACAGGGGTTTACCTTCCAGCAGGACAACGACCCTAAACATACAGCCAGAGCTACAATGGAATGGTTTAACGCAAAGCATATAAATGAGTTAAGTCTCATACACACGCTTAGAATTTCAGATGACCGAATGTCCGTTTTTTGTGGCATGCTAGTGTCATGTTGAAATTTTGTATGTATTCTTTTATTTCTGAGCATGCGCAGTCTTGCTCTTACAATTTTTGTTCGTATGAAAACTATACTAATGAAATGAAAATCATTGAGTTCATATCCAACAAAAATGTTATAGTCTGCACATCCAGCTTTTGTCTGACAAAAAAGCGAAATCGGCTGTCGAAAGCCCCGTACTAACAATCCGATTAACGACAGCTTGTCATACAAATTTTTCTATCCGATTTTCATATCGTGTGCACGGGCCTTAAAGGGGTTGTGAACCCTTGTGTTTTTTGACCTTAACCACTTCAGCTCCGGACCAATAAACACCTTAAGGACCAGAGGTCTTTTTGCAATTTCGCACTGCGCTGCTTTAACTGGTAATTGCGCGGTCATGCAATATTGCACCCAAACGAAATTTGCGTCCTTTTCTTCCCACAAATAGAGCTTTCTTTTGATGGTATTTGATTGCCTCTGCGATTTTTTTTTTTTTTGCGATATAAATGGAAAAAGAGCGAAAATTTTGAAAAAAAAAGATATTTTCTTCTTTTTGTTATAAGAAAAATCGAATAAACTAAATTTTAGTCATACATTGAGGGCAAAATTTATTCAGCCACATGTCTTTAGTAAAAAAAATGATGGGTATGTTGAGCCCATTGAATATTTATTTTTTTTGTCCTAAGGGATTGAATAATGACAAAAAAAAAAAAAAGAAATTTTTTTTACAAAAAGTTGTCACTAAATGATATATTGCTCACACATGCCATGGTTATATGTGGAATTGCACCCCAAAATATATTCCGCTACTTCTCCCGAGTATGGGAATACCACATGTGTGGGACTTTTTGGGAGTCTAGTTGCGCACGGCACCCCGAAAACCAATCACCACCTTCAGGATTTCTAAGGGTGCAAATTTTTGATTTAACTCCTCACTACCTATCACAGTTTCGAAGGCCATAAAATGCCAAAATAGCACAAAACCCCCCAAAATGACCCCATTTTGGAAAGTAGACACCCCAAGCTATTTACTGAGAGGCATGTTGAGTCCATGGAATATTTTATATTTTGCCACAAGTTGCGGGAATATTACAAACTTTTTTTTTTTTGCACCAAGTTGTCACTAAATGATATATTGCTCACACATGCTATGGGCATATGTGAAATGACACCCCGAAATACATTCTGCTGCTTCTCCTGAGTACGGGGATACCACATGTGTGGGACTTTTTGGGAGTCTAGTCGCGCACGGCACCTCGAAAACCAATCACCACCTTCAGGATTTCTAAGGGTGCAAATTTTTGATTTAACTCCTCACTACCTATCACAGTTTCGAAGGCCATAAAATGCCAAAATAGCACAAACCCCCCCCAAATGACCCCATTTTGGAAAGTAGACACCCCAAGCTATTTACTGAGAGGCATGTTGAGTCCATGGAATATTTTATATTTTGCCAAAAGTTGCGGGAATATTACAAACTTTTTTTTTTTTTGCACAAAGTTGTCACTAAATGATATATTGCTCACACATGCTATGGACAGAAGTCAAATTACACCCCAAAATAAATTCTGCTGCTTCTCCCGAGTACGGGGATACCACATGTGGGGGACTTTTTGGGAGCCTAGCCACGTACGGGACCCCGAAAACCAAGCACTGCCTTCCGGATTTGAATATAAAATGCTACCAAAAAACCTGTTAGCGATGGCAGGGATCAGGCCTGACTCTGCGATCGCTGCAGTTATGTGTTTAGTGTTTTGTAAGTGACAGTGATCGATCGATACTGCACTTGGGTGGGCTGGGCAGAGGGGCAAAACGCAGGTGCTAGCAGGTATTTGGGCTGATCCCGCTAACAATGCGTTTTTTTGGAACCCTAAACTGCTGGGGACGCTAGTATAGATCTGATCAGATCAGATATTGATCTGTTCAGATTCTATACCACTACGGGAGGTGTATGCTTTGCGTGTGGGTGTTAGCGGTACTGGCACTAACCTAGCGCTGCCTGGGGCGACGCAGACCCTGACCCTAAAACCTAATTGATATCACCCGCCGGGTGATCAGGGGGTTAAACCTTTATTGGGTAATAAATGGTGGGTGCCCTGATGCTATAAAAAACAAACTAACCAGAGTCACCCGTAACACTTATACGGTGATCAGTGGTGAAAGGGTTAACTAGGGGCAATCAGGGGGTTCAAATTTTTATTAGGTAGTATATGGGGGTCCCTGGCGCTATATAAAAACCTGACGGGGAACCTAAATAACTAACTGGCTAACCAGCGTCACCAGTGACACTTATACTGTGATCGCTGGTGAAAGGGGGTGAAAGGGTTAACTAGCAGCAATCAGGGGGTTAAAACCATTATTGGGTAGTATATCGGGGTACCTAGCGCTATAAAAACCTGGCGGTGAACCTAAAAAAATAACTAGCTACCTAGCGACACTAGCGACACTGATGCAGCGTTCAGAAAAATTATCGCTTAGTGACACTGGCAAAAGGGGGTGAAAGGGTTAACTAGCGGAAATCAGGGGGTTAAAACCATTATTGGGTAGTATATCGGGGTACCTAGCGCTATAAAAACCTGGCTGTGAACCTAAAAAAATAACTAGCTACCTAGCGACTGTAGCGACACTAATGCAGCGATCAGAAAAACGATCGCTTAGTGACACTGGCAAAAGGGGGTGAAAGGGTTAACTAGCGGCAATCAGGGGGTTAAAACCATTATTGGGTAGTATATCGGGGTACCTAGCGATATAAAAACCTGGCGGTGAACCTAAAAAAATAACTAGCTACCTAGCGACACATGCAGCGATCAGAAAAATGATCGCTTAGTGACACTGGCAAAAGGGGGTGAAAGGGTTAACTAGCGGCAATCAGGGGGTTAAAACCATTATTGGGTAGTATATCGGGGTACCTAGCGCTATAAAAACCTGGCGGTGAACCTAAAAAAATAACTAGCTACCTAGCGACTGTAGCGACACTAATGCAGCGATCAGAAAAACTTTCGCTTAGTGACACTGGCAAAAGGGGGTGAAAGGGTTAACTAGCGGCAATCAGGGGGTTAAAACCATTATTGGGTAGTATATCGGGGTACCTAGCGATATAAAAACCTGGCGGTGAACCTAAAAAAATAACTAGCTACCTAGCGACACATGCAGCGATCAGAAAAATGATCGCTTAGTGACACTGGCAAAAGGGGGTGAAAGGGTTAACTCTAGGGGCAATCAGGGGGTTAAATCTTTATTGGGGGGTGATAGGGGGCTACCCTGGACCTAACACTAACTGTCCTGACAGTTTTTACTGTCACAACTGACACTGAATGCATTGATCAGTAAAGAAATGATCAATGCAATCAGTGACACTGTGACTGGGGGGGAGGGGGGGCGGGGGGGATCGGGGGGCGATCGGGGGGGGATCGGGGGGGGGGTTTGTGTGCCTGTGTGTACCTACATGTCAGTGTAGTGTTGGTGCACACTTACTATTAGTCTTCTCCTCATAGTCCGGTCAAAAAGACCGCCCCGAGGAGAATGACATCACTTCCTCCTTCCTGTGTAAACAATACACAGTGGGAGGAAGCTTCTCATTGGCCAGGAGCGATCCAGAGGGGGTGGCCGAAAACCAACGGCCATCCCCTCATCACGGAGCGCTCCTGGAGCGAACCGGACCGCCGTAACCAGCGGGAGGGGGTCCGATCGGACCCCCCACCCGCTGGAAGGCAATCACGTAGATCTACGTGATTGTGCCTGCCTGTGCCATTGTGTTGACGTACATTGGCAATACGGCGGTCCTGAAGTGGTTAATGCATCCTCTGCACAGTGGAGGTAAAGTATGACATGTTTGTTAGTTAAATCCAATTGAGAATCTGTGGCAAGACTTTGAAATTGCTGTTTACAGACGCTCTCCATCCAATCTGACAGAGCTTGAGCTATTTTGCAAATAAGAATGGCCAAAAATGTCACTCTCTAGATGTGCAAAGCTGATAGATGCATCCCCAAAAAGACTTGCAGCTGTAATTGCAGTGAAAGGCAGTTTCACAAAGTATTGACTTAGGGGGCTGAATACAAATGCACACCACACTTTTTAAATATTTATTTGTAAAAAAAAAATGTAAAACATTTATCATTTTCCTTCCACTTCACAATTTTGAGCCACTTTGTGTTGGTCAAAAACATAAAATCCCAATAAAATACAATTAAGTGTAGCGCCAGCTCCTGAAGACCACGTGCTATATGTTTTGAAATTTAAGTTACACCTAAACTGCAGTATGGTTTGGGTATAATTGTTCCAAATTTTGACCTCAGCATCAGTCTGACTGGACTATAGGGTGTTCAGCCTGGCCATAGGGGGCACTGTCTCTTCTGGCAGGAATGGAACCACAGTCTGGTTGGGTGCTTTAAGGTTACTTTCTCTCAGAGCCAGCCCAGTGGGAGTGTCACTCTTGCTGTGCTTTCTGGGAGAGGGTACTTAAGATGCAGATGTCACGTTGTTCGGGGTTCCGGTCCAGAAGTATGTTCTGACTCCATGGTCCTGGTCCTCCTAACCAGCCCCCAGGAAGGCTATGGCCTGGGGTGCGGATCCACCCGACTTTATGTCTCGGGGCTGGCTAGCCCGTGGCAAGGAAACTAAAGAAAGGATTCTGTATTGGTCCGGTGCTGTCTCCGGTCGTGGAGAGGCCCAGCGACTTCGTAGCTATCCAGGGGAGGACTCTTCAGAAGAAGGCCATGCACTGGTTGGCTTCTTGGGTACTTCAGCCCTACCAGGCTCTTGCCAAGTGAATCCAATCTCGTGAGTATTGCCAAACTGGCTGAAAGATCCAGGTATCACACGAGTGTTCTGCAAGTCCTAGTTTCCTACATGTTCTACAATAACGTCTGTGGCAGAGACTTATTACTACGTGTTCTACAACAAAGTCTGTGGCTGAGACTTATTCCTGAGTTAAGCACCTTGTTGGCTGCTAGGCATTGTGAGAGAGGGACTATCCAACTTGAGTGAACATCCAGCTGTGAATGGCTATTCTCTGGATTTAGTCGAAGTAAGCAAGTTCTTTATTATTGACTTTGACACTAAGAGTACCTGAACTTTCTTCCTAACCCTCTGATCCTATACTAAGAGACTGTTTGTTAACTATGTTTTTTCAAATAAAAATCCCTTTAAGTTTATCTGTCGTCAGTCGGATTCATAGAACACAGGACAAGTAGGGATGGGGACAAGGAGGAGAAAGCACATAATATTTGATGTATTTTGTCATACGATTCCTCGGCAGTAGTCTTCAAACTGCGGCCCAGGGGCCGGATGTGGCCCTTTGCTTGCCTTTATCAGGCCCTTAGGACACTATTCCTCCCACTGAGTCACTATTCCTTGTACACCAACAATGGGTCATAATTCTTGTCACTGAGCCCAACAATGGGGCACTATTCCTGTCACTGAGCCCAACGGTGGGGCACTATTCCTGTCACTGAGCCCAACGGTGGGGCACTATTCCTGTCACTGAGCCCAACGGATGGGCACTATTTCTGTCACTGAGTCCAACGGTGGGGCACTATTCCTGTCACTGAGCCCAACGGTGGGGCACTATTCCTACCACTGAGCCCAACGGTGGGGCACTATTCCTACCACTGAGCCCAACGATGGGGCACTATTCCTACCACTGAGTCCAACGGTGGGGCACTATTCCTACCACCGAGCCCAACGGTGGGGCACTATTCCTACCACTGAGCCCAACGGTGGGGCACTATTCCTGTCACTGAGCCCAACGGCGGGGCACTATTCCTACCACTGAGCCCAACGGCGGGGCATTCTTTACTCCTATTGATGAAGGACATTTTATCGGCACACTGGCTACAGTCCCAGTCAAAGTATGAATGATAGTAAACTGGCCCTTTATTCAACAATTAAAAAAAAATATATATATATATTTTTTACTTTCTGCTATAAAACATATGCAATAAAAAACAAAGACAGTTTCTTCATAAATTTAGGCCAAAATTCTGCTACATGTAAAAAAAAAAAAAATCCCATTAAGTGTACATTGAATGGTGTGTGTGTGTGTGCATGGTAAAGTGTCAACATCAATCTGTGGTGTGTGTGTGTGTGTGTGTGTATATATACTGTTATGTGTATGTATATGTGTGTGTATGTATGTATGTATGTATGTATATATATATATATATATATATATATATATATATATATATATATATACTGTTATTTTTTATATTTTTTTTTATATTAGTAAAATGGCGGTGATCAGCGATTTATAGTGGGGCTGTGATAGTGCGACAGACAATCTGGCACTTGGTGGAAACTGATTAACCACTTGCCGACCAGCCACTGTATATATATGGTGGCAGGTCAGCTCAAACCGCCGTACCTGTATGTCGGTAAGTGCATGCGACACTATGGGCACGCACCCGCTGTACCTGATGTCTGCCGTCGACTTGCGGTACACATAGTCAGAACGGGGATCTGCCTATGTAAATAAGTTGGATCCCCATTCTGACAGGAGACATCATATAGATCTGCTGTTCCCAGTGATCGGGAACAGCAATTTCTGTGTTGTCACAGTGAGCCCATCCCTCCCCTAGTCTTAACCCCTTCCCTGCCAGTGTCATTTATACATTGATCACTGATCAGTGTAATAATGTGACTCCATGGGGTCGAACTGCTTGAAGCCACCGTCGGATGCTGCCATCGCACTTAAACCAGAACTGTTGGAGAGCAGAGTGAACGGAAAGGAAGTTATATGCTTGAATTTTGATATGGAATTCTATTGGCTGACTGTTGGGGTAGACCGTTCGACATGAACAGAAACAAATAAGTATCATATCATTCGATACGATGAAAAATATGTATAGTACTGTTTGACATGAAGATTCAACAAAGCAGTTAAAAACATACGATCGCCACGAGCAAACATTTACGGTCAAATGCTCCGCCCATAGGCTATAGAAGAACTCTAATGTTGTTGACTAGTAATAATAATTAATAATTATAATGCCAGATTTAACCTTAATTAATTCAGATTGCATTTTTTAACCTAATCTAAATAAATAAAAACGAATTTCGGGAGTAACAAAATCATTTTATTTTTCAGACGAAACCGAAATTCTGAAACAAAATATTTCAGTGTGCACATGTCTATATTGTATTAAAGGCAAAATAGTTCACAACAAACCCAGTGGGAGAGGACCCAACCAGAAGCACTCACAAATATCAAGAACATGTAGCATCGTGGGTATCAGCCAAACTGCCAGCATCTATTGTGAACCCTAAACTTTCCCTCCTCATCTGGAACCTTTTCCTGCCACTAAAACTGTCCCTGACAGATGGCTAACCTGTTGCTACACTACCCACACATGAATGTACAACAATCCCAGTTGTCCGGGTTTTAAGTAGACTCTGCCACAACCAATATGACCGCTAGAGTCACATAGGCAGCCAGCATCCAATCGGATCACTGCCCCAGTGACTCAGGAAACCATAGAGGAACCATGTTCCTCATAATTTCTTCTCCCTCTGCATTGCCACTGCGGTTGAGCGGCACCTGGAGTGGAGACGGCAGACTACACCTGCCTACAAACTTCTTTAACCACTTGACGACCAGCCACCGTAATTATACAGCAGAAGGTTGGCTCGTTCCCCCAAATGGCTGCAGGTGTACTTCAGCATCTTTAAGGGCCATATCAGGCGCATGTGCCCGCTGCCTGTGGCTGGCGGTCGCAATCTCTGCCGCCCACCCATGTATGAGGGCATGAGAGCCAGAACGGGGATCTGTGTATTTAAACAGACAGATTCTCATTTTGACAGGGGAGGAGTGACAGATCTGCTGTTCCTGGTGATTAGGAACAGCGATATGTCTCCTCCTCCAGTCAGTCCCATCCCCCCACAGTTAGAAACACACAAGAGGGAACACATTTGACCCCTAGTGTTATCCTCTTCCCTGCGAGTGACATTTACAGTAACCGTGCATTTTTATAGCACTGATCGCTGTATAAATGTCAATGGTCTCAAAAAAGTGTCTGATCTGTCGGTCACAGTGTCGAAATCTGGCTAAAAATCGCAGATCGCCGTCTTTACTAGTAAAAAAAAAAATGTAATTATAAAAATCGAACCCCTATTTTGTAGATGCTATAATTTTTGAGCAAACCAATCAATATACGCTTATTGCGATCTTTCGCTCTTTTTTTTTTTTATAACTAAAATGTTGTAAAAGAATATATATCGGCCTAAACTGATTGGGATATTTGTTATAACAAGTAAAACATTTTGTTTATAGCGCAAAAATGTGATCAAATACCACCAAAAGGAAGCACTATTTGTGGGAAAAAAAGAACGTCAATTTTGTTTGGGTACAACCTCGAACGACTGTGTAATTGTTAGGTAAAGCGGCGCAGTGACGTATCGCAAAAAATGGCCTGGTCATTAAGAGGAAAAATCTTCCCATCTGTAAGTGGTTAATCTAAATTTTCAAAATAGTTGTCAGTTTTAAAGTAAGGAGACACTCTGGAATTTTTGCAGCCTGGGGAAGACTGCATTAGGCACACAAGGTTAATTCTTAGTGCTCATCAGGATGACCAGAAACTCAAAGGGTAATAAATCTACACTGCTAAGACAGCTAAACAAATTCTTCTTACTGCACAGCCTGCAGAAGGGAATCTGTGACTAGAAATAATTACTCAAGTCTCTTCCTGTAAGTCTGTCTTCTTGGCTAGAAACATCACAGATTTATTCAGTGTACCTTCAGTAGAAGTTTGGGTTTAGGGTGATACCATTTCTTGGCTAACCAAATAGATAGTTCTGCAAGCTTTCATGGCATGCTGGCCTCCTCTTTAGACGAGATGCCAGAATATGGGGCCTGTGTGCCTAGAGGTCTTGCACTACAATCTACCGTAGTTAAAGGAGAAGTCCAGCCTGAGCTTTTTAGACCAAAACGAATTGCACTCCTGTGACCCGTTTTCAGCGGAGATCGGTCTGAGGTTCGGTCTCCGCTGACATCACGCAGATCAGTCCAGGAACCACGTCATCCAGACTCCCCAAGTCTGGATCCGCCAGCTGCCTTGACTGAAGGCAGTCTCAGCATCGCAGCAAGCAGCTGAGACAGCCTCTCCCCGCCCCTCCACAGTTCAGTGCTCCAATGAGCATGGAGGAGCAGAGAGGAGAAATGCTGACTGACAGTCAGCAGCTTTCCTCTCGGATCTGTAAGAATCGAGCCATCCGCGGTGTTCTGTGGCTCGGTTCTCAGTGCTGAGATGGCGGGGGGCAGATGCAGCATCGGTCTAGGTAAGTATAAATCTAAAAAAAAAACATACTTGTCTTTAACCAAAAAACTGTATCATCCTAAACGTAAATGTTTTACTGTACTTGATGGCTAACACAGAACAACACTCGGTTGCTACAGTATAACTTGTAGCCAGAAGAGGGCAGTGCTGATTTGCTTTCTTCGATATTAGATTCATAATCTGTAGTCCTGTGTTTGTATGTGTTGCTCTTCTATGTTTTTCTGCATTGAACATGTGAACATTTTTAATTTATTTATTTATTTATTTTTTGACATTTTTGTGGTTGAGAGAAAAAAAAATCCCACACTAAGATACTAAGAACATTTCTATTTTCTATTTTCTAATAGTGATATTCTTGATGTTGGATAGAAAATAAAATGGATTGAATGTATTTTCTTAAATACTTACATCTATGCACACATCCTAAGCCCTTGTACACACGGTCGGAGATTCCGACAACCAAATCCGTCGGATTTTGGCCGAAACTGTTGCATACACACGGTTGGACAAAGTTGCCGGAAAATCCGACGTGATTACGTTATTTCGTTACGACGGGACTACGTTCACGCTAGTAGCCAATAGCTTTGGTGTAGGAATTTGATCTGAGCATGCGTGGCACTTTGTCCGATCGGAATTCTCTACACATGATCGGAGTATGTCCGATCGGAGCATTTTGTCGGAAAATTTTACCAACAAGTTGGAAAACTTGGTCCGTCGGATACTCAGACGGAAACAGTCTGATGTAGACCACACACAGTCGGAATATCCGACAAAATGGTCCAATCGGACACATTCCGTCGGAATCTCCGACTGTGTGTACAAGGGCTAAGAGTGCACCACATTCTGCCCATAATCCCCATATATCCTATAGGCCTTGGCATGTCTTCATCGGCTCTCTCTTCAAGATAAGGATATTACTTCTAGGATAAGTAGGGTGAACTTCCAATTTCACATATCAACAAAGGAGTCATCAAACTGATGTGTTTCATCTACAAAGACTTCAACTGGGGTATCTTTTTTTGTAGCCAGAAAAGGAAGCCTTTGTAGAAAAAAATGCATCAGGTTTGAGGAGTCCTTTCCATGCCATTGCACCTCTTTGAATTTTATGCTTTGTGATCACAGAGGAGATTTTTTACTTGATGCAATACATTTTGGAATCTATATAAAGCCTTTTTATTCCATAAAGAACACCCTGTAACCATACAGTTTTTCACTATGTGGAGGCTTTCTGTTGTTTTTTTCTGAATGCTGTTAACCATAAACCTACCAAACGGTTCTGTGGTGGAAGGAGGTTTCTTACCATCTGGGACATTGCCATTTTGACCCATATTCTCACATGCCGGGCCAAGGTTGTCTGGGGTGGCTCAGCTGAGGAGGAGGAATTGTGCCGCTCTCTATCCAGAGCTTTGACATCATATGCCTGACTGATGCTACCTTCTGGTAAGCATATTTAATCTTCTCCCCTGGGTGGTGGATGCACACACAGTGGTGACTCCTTTAGTCCTACTCTCCTGGATACCGTCTCATCAATATATACTAATGGATTCATGTTTTAATCTCCAATAGGACTATACTACCAAAGTTGATTTTCAATTTGCACAGAACACTTTATTTAGAGGCACTATCAATCAGATGACGATGTTAGAATTTTGTGTATATGCTCATAATTTATTTTGTATATCACAGTATATTGATATGCCAATACTCAACATTTTGATTCTTAGCACTGCACTGTTTTCACTTTAATCATTCACACAATTTCTGTTAAGATTGTTGTGCTGGCTGCTATTGTTTATTTATGTGTATAGCGCAGTATTTTTATATAAATTTCTTTTATTTTTGGTTAAAAATAACAAACATGTTATACTTACCTACTCTGTGCAGTGGTTTTGCTCGGGTCCCTGGCGCTCCTGGCCCCTTCCTCCTGCCGAGTGCCTCCACAGCAAGCAGCTTACTATGGCGGCACCCAACCTGAGCCTCTGCTCTGTGTATCCATTCAGACACGGAGCTATGGCTTGACTCCACCCCCTCTCTCCTCATTGGCTCACTGACTTTGACAGCAGCAGGAGCCAGTGGCCCACTCTGCTGTGTCTCAACCACTCAGGAGGGAGAATACCGGACAGCCAAGTCTTTTGTGCAACATTACTGGATCGAGATGGGGCTTAGGTAATTATTAGGGGGGCTGAGGGGGGGCTGCTGCACATAGAAGTTTTTTTTATCGTAATGCATTAAGATAAAAAAAAAAAACCTTCTGCCTTTAGAACCACTTTAAAGCTGAACTCCGGACTGACAAACTTTTAGTGAAAATACATTCCTCAATAGCAACAGAGGATTTAAATCCAATTGTGTACACCAAATGTCTTTGTAAACTCAGTTATTACCTTGACACCATTACTGTATTGCACATAGTCAATAGCCTGGGTCTTGGTAAAAGAGATCCTGCAGGCCCCAACCACTAGATTGCTGTCAGAAAACTACAGGGGAGGTGGAGAGAAGACCAGTCACCCAACACAAGGACAGAGAGCAGCAGTGGCTGGTCCTTATTACAGGAAGCTCCTGCGCAGAGGTAAAGTTTAATGCTGAATTACTGCATCAATCTAAACTATAAAAAAAAAATAAAGCTTACCAAGTTTAAAGTAACAATACACCTGCCTATTGTATTTAGGTCATTATGCCATTAGGGTCTTATAGTACTGTTACATTTGCACATTACTTAACATGCAAGCTAAATTATCATTATTATTTGTAGCATGCAAAATTAATGTGTTTCTAGGTCCACCTTAAAGATCATCTTCTGCCAAAACTGTTGTTTTGAAAAAAAAATTGAATTGAGTGGGGAGGCTGAGAACCTCTGTCAGGTTTTTAATTGGTTAGTATGGAACAAGAAATTATTTTGGCTGGGGTTGTGCTTTAAATGTGTTGGCAATCTTTAAGTTTGCATTAAATGTCAGAAGTCTGAAAAGAAATGAGTCATGAGTTATAGAGACACACCCTGGGATCGGAACAAATCTACTTATATGTATACAGGAAGATCCTGGCCAAATAACTCCCAAGCTTATTTGTATCACTGATAAACAGCAAAAGAAATGGCGTGAAGTTTAGTCAAAATGAAAGCACGTTTTTTTTTTTTTTTGGGGGGGTTTTTTTGTGCAAAATCTGTGACTATCTCATACCAAAGTACAACAGCATTGCAATATTACATTGGTAGAGTAACATGCAAATGGGGTACCAAAAGATATCCACTGGCTCGCTGACAAGGGATACTGTCTCAGGAGCCTTTCATATAGCACAACAATGGTCATTATTGCTCCAATACAACCAAACAAATTGTAAATTTTTTTTTTTTCTTTACACTCCAATTATCATCCTATATGGTGGCTTTGGATCTGATTAATTTCCAAGCTTTTTTATGAATTATATTTATGTTGGAAAAAAAAAAAAAGGTTTGACTACATTGTTATATCATTACTCCCTAGAAAAACTGCCTTTAGCAGGTAAAAAAGTTTGCTTTGCCCACCATTAATAGATAATGACATCACCCCATTAATTTTCTGTAAAATCCACATGGCCATATTCGGTCAATGACATCCTTGGGTATATCACACCCGCTTTGTTAAAATTTAGCAGTGGAGACCGGAGTTGTCATTCGCAGCAAGTAGGGATCAAAAATGTCTGTCAGCAGGATTTCTTCATTTTCGTCGAGTTGTCAGATTGTCAGATTTACATTGTGTGACTTTTTTGGACTTGTCGTTAATGATGATAATAAAAAGTAATAGTAAGAATACTAAATTAAGAGTTTACTATGTACATTTGTTTTGTGAATGAGTAGGTCTTTGCTCATCTTATTCCTGTAGGAGGTGGGGATAGTATCTGGGGGGCCCCCTATTTTTAAAAGTGGGGATGTTATTTAATGGATTTTTGCATTTTTCATGTTGCCTTTCCAGCATTATTAAAATTACTGCTCCCCACCAAAGGGAATTAAAAAAGTTATTTGCTTTGGTAAATGTTCCCGCTGGCAGTGAACAGCCCCACCAATGCGATTTTCTGGACAATCCCTTGCCTAACAGCCTAGAAAATGTCAGTTACTGCTTTTTTAACATTTGAGTCCCATTTACTTTAATGGGGTTTGGATTTAGCACCCAAATTTCATTAATGTTCACCAAACCTGCCTCGCATTGAACAATGCCAATCCTCCACCGACCCATTTGACTTGGTTGTGCTAGAAAATGTATCAAAATGTATGACAACACACCCAGTGCATATGTAAAATTTCATGTAAAAACCACATTGATTTGGAAACATGATTGGATGAACCCAGGGTCGCTGATAAGGCAGTACAACCAGCCCTGTTGTAGTGGGCCCAAGCCCCGTCAGCTAAACAGGGGGGACCAGGGCAGCTTTATTGTTCATTTCTGCCTAAATAAATACATGGATTTTAACAGATCACACCCTCATTCCTATTTGCTTACCAGGGTTTAAACTTTGTTTTTCCTGATGAGCCCCCCACCCCCCCATACAAACAAACAGTCTTGTTCTGGTACAACAAAAACAGAATGGCTTAACAGGGTTGTGCCCCTGTTAAGCCAAAACAACCTCAAATCCCCCATTGATAACAACCTCAAATCTCCCAGTGACAAGAACCAAAGATCCTACAGTGACAACAACCAAAAAACCCCCCTGTAACAACAACATCAAATCCTCAAGTGACAATAGCCTCAAATTCACCAGTCATTGACAACAACCTTAAATCCTCCATTGACAACAACCTCAAATACCCCAAAGGCAATAACCTTAAAATTCTGAGTGGCTACAACTTCAAATCTCCCAATGACAAGAACCTTAAATCCTCCAATGACAACAAACCCAAAACTCCCATTGACAACAAACCCAATTCCACCAGTATAGGTTTGCAGAAAATGCCACAAAATGTGGGAATTCAACATAGGAACCAGATTGCACTGCCTGGCCTTTGAACCTTGGCAACTGGCTTAGATGGGCAAATAAGAGGACACTGCAGAACTGTTACTAAATGTCATCTAGGTAGGTTATTTTTTTCACATGGATTTGTTTGAAGTAGAAATTCTATGGTTGAAACCCTCAAAGTCAGTTCACTTTTGCAAGTGTAAACGCTTTCACTGAAGAAAAAAAATTACTTACTTCACCCTACTTCTGATTAGTGATGGACGAACTTCCGACGGGACGTTTCGCGAACGCGGCCGATAGTTCGCGAACCGTAACGTTTGCGGCGGGCCCCATTGACTTCAATGGGAGGCGAACTTTGCAAACCTACAGGTCAAATTTGCAGCCACAAAATAATTACTAGCTGCGCAAACATAGTCCCACCACATGGCCAATGACATAACACATGTATGAGGTGAATCTGGGATCGACAACTACAAGCATTCTTTTTTTATATGTGAAATTCTGACAATTCAGGACTGTGGAGCGCATGAAGGCAATGGAGGAGAGGGAAGGTCAAGGTAGGCAAAGAAGAGGGTGCAGGAGATGATCACCAGCAGCGTGACATACAGCAATGACACCTGCACCGTGATAGAGTGATCTGACACCAGCACCGTGATAGAGAGCACTGACATCAGCAGCGTGACATACAGCAATGACACCTGCACCGTGATAGAGTGATCTGACACCAGCACCATGATAGAGAGCACTGACATCAGCAGCGTGACATACAGAAATGACACCTGCACCGTGATAGAGTGATCTGACACCAGCACCGTGATAGAGAGCACTGACATCAGCAGCGTGACATAAAGCACTGACACCAGCACCGTGATATACAGCACTGACACCTGCACCGTAAACAGCCCCAGGAGTAAGTCAGCATAGCACAGGGATGGTGGGAGCCCCTCATAATGAGCATAGCACAGGGATGGTGGGAGCCCCTCATAATGAGCATAGCACAGGGATGGTGGGAGCCCCTCATAATATGCACAGCAGAGGTACAGCCCCAGGAGTAAGTCAGCATAGCACAGGGATGGTGGGAGCCCCTCTTAATAAGCAGCCCCAGGAGGAAGTCAGCACAGCACAGGGATGGTGGGAGCCCCTCATAATGAGCATAGCACAGGGATGGTGGGAGCCTCTCATAATGAGCATAGCACAGGGATGGTGGGAGCCCCTCATAATAAGCAGCCCCAGGAGGAAGTCAGCACAGCACAGGGATGGTGGGAGCCCCTCATAATAAGCAGCCCCAGGAGGAAGTCAGTATAGCACAGGGATGGTGGGAGCCCCCATAATGTGCATAGCACAGGGATGGTGGGAGCCCCTCATAATGAGCATAGCATAGGGATGGTGGGAGCCCATCATAATATGCACAGCAGAGGTACAGCCCCAGGAGGAAGTCAGCACAGCACAGGGATGGTGGGAGCCCCTCATAATATGCACAGCAGAGGTACAGCCCCAGGAGTAAGTCAGCATAGCACAGGGATGGTGGGAGCCCCTCATAATAAGCAGCCCCAGGAGGAAGTCAGCACAGCACAGGGATGGTGGGAGCCCCTCATAATGAGCATAGCACAGGGATGGTGGGAGCCCCTCATAATATGCACAGCAGAGGTACAGCCGCAGGAGGAAGTCAGCATAGCACAGGGATGGTGGGAGCCCCTCATAATAAGCAGCCCCAGGAGGAAGTCAGCACAGGGATGGTGGGAGCCCCTCATAATAAGCAGCCCCAGGAGGAAGTCAGCATAGCACAGGGATGGTGGGAGCCCCTCATAATGAGCATAGCACAGGGATGGTGGGAGCCCCTCATAATGAGCATAGCACAGGGATGGTGGGAGCCCCTCATAATATGCACAGCAGAGGTACAGCCCCAGGAGGAAGTCAGCACAGCACAGGGATGGTGGGAGCCCCTCATAATAAGCAGCCCCAGGAGGAAGTCAGCATAGCACAGGGATGGTGGGAGCCCCTCATAATATGCACAGCAGAGGTACAGCCCCAGGAGGAAGTCAGCACAGGGATGGTGAACTTTACAAACCTACAGGTCATATTTGCAGCCACAAAATAATTACTAGCTGTGCACACATAGTCCCACCACATGGCCAATGACATAACACATGTATGAGGTGAATCTGGGATCGACAACTATAAGCATTCTTTTTTTATATGTGAAATTCTGACAATTCAGGACTCTTGAGACAATGGAGGCGAGGGAAGGTCAGGGTAGGCAAAGAAGAGGGTGCAGGAGATGATCACCAGCACCAGCACCGTGATATAGAGCACTGACACCTGCACCGTGATAGAGTGATCTGACACCAGCACCGTGACATAACACATGTATGAGGTGAATCGGGGATCGACAACTACAAGCATTCTTTTTTTATATGTGAAATTCTGACAATTCAGGACTCTTGAGACAATGGAGGCGAGGGAAGGTCAGGGTAGGCAAAGAAGAGGGTGCAGGAGATGATCACCAGCACCAGCACCGTGATATAGAGCACTGACACCTGCACCGTGATAGAGTGCACTGACACCAGCACCGAGATAGAAAGCACTAACAGCAGCACTGATACCAGCAACTTTCTGCTGGGCCCCAAAAATATGACACCGCTCAACCTCTTCAAACAGGAGGGTACGGGCATATAGTACGGTGTGCTTTTTAGGTTGTGATTAGCATACTGTACCTCACTCAACCCTATATACCAGTGATGGCGAACCTTGGCACCCCAGATGTTTTGGAACTACATTTCCCATGATGCTCCACTACACTACAGAGTGCCAGAGCATCATGGGAAATGTAGTTCCAAAACATCTGGGGTGCCAAGGTTAGCCATCACTGCTATATACTGTAGTACACTATACCTTACCAGTCCTTAGAAGGACCTTTGTGCAACTAGTAGGTTGAGATTAGCAGACTGTACCTCAGTCCCTATACTGACAAAGGACTGCTGCAGAATTGGGCAGCAGTCAGCAGTAGTGCACCTCAACCCTATATATTGTGGACCTATACCAGTCCTTAACCACTTAACAACCGCCCATTGCCGATTAACGGCTTCAGGGCGGTTGTTTAACTCTGAGAGGCCGTTAATTAACGGCCTCCCAGAATTCTGGTCTCGCGCGCCCCCTGGGGCGCGCACACAAGAGCATCCGTGACCGCTGGGTCCAGTGGACCCGGCGCATTACAAATCATGGTAAACGGCCGCTCATCGCGGCCGTTTACCACGTGATCGCTCCGTCAAATGACGGAGTGATCACTTGTAAACAAACCGGCGTCATGTTATGACGCCGGTTCCTCCCTCCCCCTCTCTGTACCGATCGGTACAGCGGAGGGGGAAGAGATCGGTGTCAGCAGCGATGTGGGCTGCATCTGCAGTGCCCACATCACTGCTCACCGAAAATTAACCCCTCAATTCCCTGCCAACACTCTGCAATACCCTGCCATTACTCTGCATTACTCTGCAATACCCTGCAATACTCTGCAATACCCTGCAACACTCTGCAATACCCTGCAACACTCTGCAATACCCTGCAACACTCTGCAATACCCTGCAATACCCTGCAACACTCTGCAATACCCTGCAACACTCTGCAACACTCTGCAATACTCCACAATGCCCTGCAACACTCCGCAATGCCCTGCAACACTCTGCAATGCCCTGCAACACTCTGCAATACCCTGCAACACTCCGCAACACCTTGCAACACTCTGCAATACCCTGCAATACCCTGCAATACCCTGCAACACTCTGCAATACCCTGCAATACCCTGCAATACCCTGCAACACTCTGCAACACTCTGCAATACCCTGCAACACTCCGCAATACTCCGCAACACTCTGCAACACTCCGCAATACCCTGCAACACTCCGCAACACTCCGCAACACTCCGCAACACTCTGCAACACTCTGCAACACTCCGCAACACTCCGCAACACCCTGCAACACTCCGCAACACCCTGCAATACCCTGCAACACTCTGCAACACTCTGCAATACCCTGCAACACTCTGCAATGCTCTGCAACACCCGCCAATACCCTGCAACACTCTGCAATGCTCTGCAACACCCGCCAATACCCTGCAATGCTCTGCAACACCCGCCAATACCCTGCAATGCTCTGCAACGCAATACTCTGCAACGCCATACTCTGAGATACCCAGCCATACTCTGAGATACCCAGCCATAGTCGGTGATACCCTGCAATACCCATCCATAGACATCCCGCCCCCTCCCGCCGCCCACCGGTGCTTCTACCGAATCGCTAATACGATCAAAACCAGAATCTTTTTTTTTTTTCAGGCTTCCCAGCTTAGAGGCGAGATGCGGGGTCTTATTGACCCCACATCTCACTGTAAAGAGGACCTGTCATGCCATATTCCTATTACAAGGGATGTTTACATTCCTTGTAATAGGAATAAAAGTGATCAAAAAAAATATTTTTGGGGAAAAAAATGTCAAACTAAAATAAATAAAGTAAAATGAACAATAAAAAAAATGTTTTTTTTAAAGCGCCCCTGTCCCCATGTGCTCGCATGCAGAAGCGAACGCATACGTAAGTCCCGCCCACATATGAAAACGGTGTTCAAACCACACATGTGAGGTATCGCTGCGAACGTTAGAGCGAGAGCAATAATTCTAGCCCTAGACCTCCTCTGTAACTCAAAACATATAACCAGTAAAAAAAAATTAAATCGTCGCCTATGGGGATTTTTAAGTAGCGACGTTTGGCGCCATTCCACGAGCGTGTGCAATTTTGAAGAGTGACATATTAGGTATCTATTTACTCAGCGTAACTTCATCTTTCACATTATGCAAAAATTGGGCTAACTCTACTGTGTTTTTTTTTTTTTTAAGCACAAAACTGTTTTTTTTCCAAAAAAAAGCATTCGAAAAATTACTGCGCAAATACCGTGCGAGATAAAAAGTTGCAAAGACCACCATTGTATTCTCCAGGGTGTTTGCTAAAAAAACATATATAATGTTTTGGAGTTCTATTTAATTTTCTAGCAAATAAATGATGATTTTTACATGTAGGAGAGAAATGTCAGAATTGTCCTGGGTGCTCCAGAACACCTGATGGCGCTCCCTGCATGTTAGGCCTCTGTATGTGGCCACACTGTGTAAAAGTCTCACACATGTGGTATCGCCGTACTCGGGAGTAATAGCAGAATGTGTTTTGGGGTGTAATTTGTGGTATGCATATGCTGTGTGGGAGAAGTAACCTGATAATATGACAATTTTGTGAAAAAAAAAAAAGTAAAAAAAATCTTGATTTTGCAAAGAATTGTGGGAAAAAATGACAACTTCAAAAAACTCATCATGCCTCTTACTAAATACCTTGGAATGTCTTCTTTCCAAAAAGGGGTCATTTGGGGGGTATTTGTACTTTTCTGGCATGTTAGGGTCTCAAGAATTGAAATAGGCCGTCAGTACTTCAGGTGTGACCAATTTTCAGATATTGGCACCATAGCTTGTGGACTCTATAACTTTCACAAAGACCAAATAATATCCACCAATTTGTACTTATTTTTACCAAAGATATGTAGTAGTATAAATTTTGGCCAAAATTTATGAAGAAAAAATTACTAATTTGCTAAATTTTCTAACAGAAACAAAGAAAAATTCATTTTTTTACAGAATTTTCGGTATTTTTTCTTTTATAGCACAAAAAATAAAAAACCCAACGGTGATTAAATACCACCAAAAGAAAGCTCTATTTGTGTGAAAAAAAGGACAAAAATTTCATATAGGTCCAGTGTTGCATGACTGAGTAATTGTCATTCAAAATGCGAGAGCACCGAAAGCTGAAAATTGGTCTGGTTATTAAGGGTGTTTAAGTGCCCAGTGGTCAAGTGGTTAAGGATTAGCAGACTGTACCTCACTCAACCCTATATACTGTAGTACGCTATACCTTACCAGTCCTTAGAAGGACCTTTGTGGAACTAGTAGGTTGTGATTAGCAGACTGTACCTCAGTCCCTATACTGATAAAGGACTGCTGCAGAATTGGGCAGCAGTCAGCAGTAGTGCACCTCAACCCTATATATTGTGGACCTATACCGGTCATTAAGGATTAGCAGACTGTACCTCACTTAACCCTATATACTGTAGTACGCTATACCTTACCAGTCCTTATAAGGACCTTTGTGGAACTAGTAGGTTGTGATTAGCAGACTGTACCTCAGTCCCTATACTGATAAAGGACCGCTGCAGAATTGGGCAGCAGTCAGCAGTAGTGCACCTCAACCCTATATATTGTGGACCTATGCCAGTCCTTAAGGATTAGCAGACTGTACCTCACTCAACCCTATATACTGTAGTACGCTATACCTTACCAGTCCTTAGAAGGACTTTTGTGGAACTAGTAGGTTGTGATGAGCAGACTGTACCTCAGTCCCTATACTGATAAAGGACTGCTGAAGAATTGGGCAGCAGTCAGCAGTAGTGCACCTCAACCCTATATATTGTGGACCTATACCAATCCTTAAGGATTAGCAGACTGTACCTCACTCAACCCTATATACTGTAGTACGCTATACCTTACCAGTCCTTAGAAGGACCTTTGTGGAACTAGTATGTTGTGATTAGCAGACTGTACCTCAGTCCCTATACTGATAAAGGACTGCTGCAGAATTGGGAAGCAGTCAGCAGTAGTGCACCTCAACCCTATATATTGTGGACCTATACCAGTCCTTAAGGATTAGCAGACTGTACCTCACTCATCCCTATATACTGTAGTACACTATACCTTACCAGTCCTTAGAAGGACCTTTGTGCAACTAGTAGGTTGTGATTAGCAGACTGTACCTCAGTCCCTATACTGATAAAGGACTGCTGCAGAATAGGGCAGCAGTCAGCAGTAGTGCACCTCAACCCTATATATTGTGGACCTATACCAGTCCTTAACCACTTGAGATCCGCGCTATAGTCAAATGACAGCTACAGCGCGGATCTCGAATGCCGGGACTACGTCTATTGATGTCGTCCCCTTTAATGGCTCCCCGCGCACTCCCGGGAGCGCGCATCGGGGAAAATTTGTGTTGGCCGTGTCCCCTGGACACAGCCAATCACAGATCGCTGTGAACGGCCAATCACAGCGGCCGTTTACAGCGCGATCGCCGCCTCCAATGGGTGATGATCTCAAATGTAAACAAATGAGATCATCTCCCATTGCCGAATCTGTCTCCTCACACAGAGACAGCGTGTGAGGAGAGAGATTCTGTGAGTTAACAAAAAAAGTGTTTTTTGTGCCATCTGTGCCTGCCAGTGCCCATCTGTACCCCGCCAGTGCCCATCTGTACCCCACCAGTGCCCATCTCTACCCCGCCAGTGCCCATCTCTACCCCGCATCTGTGCACCGCCAGTGCCCGCCAGTGCCAATCGGTGCCCATCTGTACCAATCGGTGCCCATCTGTACCATCTGTGCCACCTCAGCGGGGCCCATCTGTGCCGCCTCAGCAGTGCCCATCCGTGCCGCCTCAGTGCCCATCTGTGCCGCCTCAGCAGTGTCCATCTGTGCCGCCTCAGCAGTGCCCATCTGTGCCCATCTGCTGCCTCATCAGTGCACATCTGTGCAATAAATCTGCACATCTGTGCAATAAATCAGTGCACATCTGTGCCGACCCATCAGTGCCCATCTGTGTCACCTCAGCAGTGCCCATCTGTGTCACCTCAGCAGTGCCCATCTGTGCCGACTCAGCAGTGCCCATCTGTGCCGACTCAGCAGTGCCCATCTGTGCCGCCTCAGCAGTGTCCATCTGTGCCCATCTGCCACCTCATCAGTGCACATCTGTGCAATAAATCTGCACATCTGTGCCGACCCATCAGTGCCCATTTGTGCCGCCTCAACAGCGCCCATCTGTGCCACCTCAAAAGCACCCATCTGTGCCACCTCAAAAGCGCCCATCTGTGCCACCTAAACAGTGCACATCTGTACAATCAGTGCACATCTGTGCCGACTCATCAGTGCACATCTGTGCCGACTCATCAGTGCACATCTCAGATTCGGATTCTGAAGCCGACATAAATTATGAGCCAGTCCTCAGCAGTGAAACACTGACTGAATCCGAGGAGGAAGATATCCGGCCCATCAAACGAAGGCGTTCTAGTGAGGCAGTGCCGTCCACCAGCACCGAAGTGCCGTCCACCAGCACCGCAGTGCCCCGGCAAGAAAGGCCAAGTACCAGTGGGGTGTCATCTCAGCCCCAAAGGGTTAGGAGCCATGCCGGCCTTCCCTATGCACCTTCAGAACCCCTTGTGGCTTCCTCCTAATTCAGGAGAGGCCAATGTTCCCCCTTTCACTGCCCAGCCAGGAGTCCAGGTGGACACGGAGAATTTTACCCCAATAGATTTTTTAATTTAATTTTTACGGAGGATATGTTGTCGTCAATTGTGGCCCAGTGCAACCTGTATGCACAACAATTTATTTTGAAAAATCCGACATCTTATTATGCCCGTCCCTACAAATAGAGAGACCTAACGGTGGAGGAGTTCAAGATTTTTTTAGGCCTCACATTTAACATGGGACTCAACAAAAAAAATCAATTGCGTACCTATTGGTCAACCCACCCCCTCCACCACACACCACTCTTCTCCGCGGTAATGCCCAGAACCAGGTATCAGATGATCCTGAGGTTCTTACATTTCAGCGACAATTCCCAGTGCCTTCCACGAAATTACCCAAATTACGACAGGCTTTACAAAATTCGTCCAATACTTAATTATTTTTCCGTAATAATTAAGCCGGAGCCTTGTCATAGCACAGTCGTGTAGCATGCTGTACCATTCTCTAATTTTGTATCTAATTTGGAATAGTTGCGTTGCGAGATCAATAGACGGGTTTTGCTGGTTACGATGCTCTAGAGAGCGGAGTTCTTTTAGTAGATTGTTCAAATTGGTAGCGCGAGTCTTCTGGATTTTTGAATTAATTTTTATTAGGGCCCCCCTAATGAAGGCTTTGTGGGCATTCCAGTTTGTAAAGGGACTAGTGCATTTGGGGTCGTTGATCTGAAAATATTCTACAAGTTGTTGGGAGATTTCTGCGTGGTATTTTGGGTCCTGCAATACAGTCTCGTTGTTCCGCCATATGCGGGACGAGGCGTGTGTTCTACCTCCTTCAATATGGATTATGATGGGTGCGTGATCTGACCATGTTATATCAAGGATAGAGGAACTGGTAGTTCTGCGAAGTAGATCTAAATCAGTGAGAAACATATCTAGTCTGGAGGAGGAATTAAATCTAGGGGAATAATATGTATATGATCTTTCGTTCGCGTTCAGGCAACGCCAGGCGTCGAATAGACCTTCCTGGTGTAGGAGATCTCTAAATTTAGGGAAGTGATTCCTGACTCCAGAGGAGGTATCCAGTTCTCTATCCAGAATCATATTGAAGTCCCCACATATAAGTATGCTACCAACACGCACCCGTTCTATTTGTTTGAGAACTTTCCTCAAGAATTTCAATTGGTGCGAGTTAGGAGCATATATGCATGCAAAGGTAATGGAAATCATATTAATATTGCAAACCATAATGATGAACCTACCATCAGGATCTATAACAGAGTCTTTAAGTTCAAATTTCACCGAGTCTCTTACGGCAATCATAACCCCTCTTTTCTTCGCCGTGAAGGAAGAGTGGATGATATGTGGGAATTTCTGGTGCGAGCACATAGGTGTAGCTAGTTTATGGAAGTGTGTTTCTTGCACAGCTAGTAAGTCCACGTTCTGTTTGATTGCTTCTTGCCACAGGGATCGTCTTTTGGCAGGATGATTGAGACCCCGTGCATTAAGGGAAAGGATTTTGATGCTCATTGGAGGTTAATGAAAGTCGATAGGAACCATCGTTTGTAGAAATTAAATGGAGAGTCTCGGAGGGGTGCTAGATGACGTACGAAGAGTCCTATATGCATACAGGTGTGTGTCTTCATCATATTGGTGCATATTCCGCATGTACTTAATTATTTTTCACAAACATTCCCCAAATTGTTTACCCTGGACCAACACATATGTGTGGATGAGTCCCTTATTAAATTTAGTGGTAGGCTTAAAATGAAGCAATTTATGCCCAGCAAAAGGGCCCGCTATGGGGTGAAGATCTACAAATTATGCGATCGAGCCACAGGGTACACATATTAATTCATAGTGTACGAAGGGAAGGACACCCAGCTGCAGCCCCCTAATTGTACGGACTACTTGGGATCCAGCAGAAAAGTTGTTTGGGTCCTCATATACCCCCTATTGGATAAAGGCTACCACCTGTATGTAGATAACTTCTACACATCTCTGCCCCTGTTCCACAACCTTCACCGGAAGAAGACTCCAGCATGTGGCACCGTAAAAAGGAATCGGAAGGGCTTTCCTCAAAGTCTTGTGAATAAGAAGCTGCGAAAAGGAGAAACCGCAAGTCTGAGAAACAAGGAGGTTCTGGCAGTGAAGTGGAGGGACAGAAGGGATGTGTATATGTTGTCTTCTATCCACAATGATACCTTCGTGGAAATCCCCAGAAGGAATGGCCCCGTAAAAAAACCAAAATGCATTTATGAATACAATTTGTTCATGGGGGGAGTCGACTTCAACAACCAAATGATGTAACCATATCTTGCCACAAGACGGACATACCGTTGGTACAAAAAAGTAGCAATTTATTTTTTTCAATTGGCCATTTACAATTCCTATGTCATTTACCGCAACTCCACCCAAAACCCCAAACGTTTCTTTGGCTACCAGGAGGAAGTTTTCAATGCCCTTATTTTCCAAAACGGCCCACCAGAAAATATCCGATCAGATGTTATTAGTCAACTCTCCGAGCGCCACTTTCCCGATAAAATCCCTCCCAAACCAACAGGCCAAAGATGTCAAAAAAGATGTAAGGTGTGTACCAGAGCAGGAGTCAGAAGAGACACATCTTATTATTGTGCACAATGTCCTTCCCAACCAGGCCTCTGCATAGGCGACTGTTTTCGGCGTTACCATACTTCAATAAATTTTTAGTGAAGTATGGTAAACATAATCCTCAGTTCCTGCCTTCATACACCTTCACACCCATTATGCCACTGCCTGCTCTGTAACTGACCCTGGCTTGTTATTTGACCACTCTTATGCCTGCCGATTCTGTACATACCACTGCCTGATCTGGAACTGACCCTGGACTGTTATTCGACCATGCTTCTGCCTAACGATTCTGTACATACCTCTGCCTGATCTGGAACTGACCCTGGACTGTTATTCGACCATGCTTCTGCCTAACGATTCTGTACATACCTCTGCCTGATCTGGAATTGACCTAGGACTGTTTGACCACGATATTTGCCTGCCTCTTGGACTGATCTTGTATTCTGCAACTGGACTAGTGGGATTCAACACGGGGTCTCACATATGTGAGGGGCTCCAGTATAGTTTTTCTGGATGAAGAAAACAATTTTCTTTGTTTTCTTATTCCTAGATTAGGGTCTGGAGACTCGGAGGCTTCAAAGAGATTTGGGAGGGAGAAGCCTCTACCCCTATCCCCATTCTGTCCTGAACGAGGCTCTACTTCTGTCTTCTGCCTGTAGGACTTACTGCCGTCATGCCGCACTGACCACACCACAAGGACCTGCCTACTACCAGGACCAATATTTTTGGCACTGCTGACAATATCTCTGCACTGACCCTGGACTGTATATGGACAGTACCCCTGCCTGCTGCCTGAAAAACTGTGTTCGCTGTTGCTGACCAAGTCCCTGCCTGCTGCCTGGACCAGTGATATCCTCCTATGGACAACTGCGCTTCTAAAACCACAGGTAATCTTTTCTTTACCCTTTGCTCCGCATAATGTATTTGGGGGTGTAATTCTTGGTATGTGCAGGCTATGTGTCCCTGGAACGCCGACGGTGTTCCTTGCATGTTACGCCTCTGTATGTGGCCAGGCTGTGTAAACGTCTCACACATGTGGTATTGCCATACTCAGGAGGAGTAGTAGAATGTATTTTGGGGTGTTATTTTTGCTATGTAAATGCTATGCGTTGGAAATATCTTAGAAATGGACAACTTTGTGTAAAAAAAAATGCGTTTTCATTTTTTTCCACATTTTCCAAAAACTTCTGGAAAAATATTAACCATTGAAAAGACTCATTATGCCTCATATATTATACGTTGGGGTGTTAGCTTTCCAAAATGGGGTCATTTTCTGGACGTTTCCATTGCCCTGGTGTTCCAGGGCCTTCAAAACTGTAATAGGTGGTTGAGAAATGAAATGTGTAATTTATGCTCCTAGAATGCCTGAAGGTGCTACTTCAAAATTAGGCCTCTGTATGTGGTCAGGATGTGTAAAAGTCTCACACATGTGGTATCGTTATACTCAGGAGGAGTAGGAGAATGTATTTTGGGGTGTTATTTTTGCTATGTAAATGCTATGCGTTGGAAATATCTTAGAAATGGACAACTTTGTGTAAAAAAAAATGCGTTTTCATTTTTTTCCACATTTTCCAAAAACTTCTGGAAAAATATTAACCATTGAAAAGACTCATTATGCCTCATATATTATACGTTGGGGTGTTAGCTTTCCAAAATTGGGTCATTTTCTGGACGTTTCCATTGCCCTGGTGTTCCAGGGCCTTCAAAACTGTAATAGGTGGTTGAGAAATGAAATGTGTAATTTATGCTCCTAGAATGCCTGAAGGGGCTACTTCAAAATTAGGCCTCTGTATGTGGTCAGGCTGTGTAAAAGTCTCACACATGTGGTATCGTTATACTCAGGAGGAGTAGGAGAATGTATTTTGGGGTGCCATTTTTGCTATGTAAATGCTATGTGTTAGAAATATCTTATAAACGGACAACTTTGTGTAAAAATAAAAATGCGTTTTCATTTTTTTCCACATATTCCGAAAACTTCTGGAAAAAAATTAACCATCGAAAAGACTCATTATGCCTCATAGATTATACGTTGGGGTGTTAGCTTTCCAAAATGGGGTCATTTTCTGGACGTTTCCATTGCCCTGGTGTTCCAGGATTAGCAGACTGTACCTCACTTAACCCTATATACTGTAGTACGCTATACCTTACCAGTCCTTAGAAGGACCTTTGTGAAAATAGTAGGTTGTGATTAGCAGACTGTACCTCAGTCCCTATACTCATAAAGGACTACTGCAGCAGAAGGGTAGCAGTCAAGTATAATATTCTTTCTATATTTGGAAGAAAGAATATTATACGTGTACAAGCCTATTACCATACCAGTCCTGAAAAGAACCTTTGTGGACCTAATAGTAACAGCTACTGATTAAACTGACTGTCCCTCACTGCCACACACAGCTTCCTGCCTGTCCCTATTTAAACTGACAAAACACAGGCTCCTGCAACAATAACTTGAATAGCACTCAAAACTATATCCTGTACTACTTTACCATACCAGTCCTGAAAAGGACTTTTGTGGACCTAATAGTAACAGCTAATAATTAAACTGACTGTCCCTGCTGCACACAGCGTCCTGTCCCTCTCTCAGCACTGACAAAAGACAGGCTGCTGCAACAATGACTTGAATAGCAGTGCCTCAAACCTATATCCTGAACTACACCTATACCATACCAGTCCTTAAAAGAACTTTTGTGGACCTAATAGCTAGCGATTTGGGTCACTGCAGTCTCTCCCTGCTCCACACAGCAACCTCTCCCTATAGTGACATACGAAAGAATGTAAAATGGCCGCCGGATCGGGTCTATTTATAGGTTAGGGGGAATGTCCAAGTGTCCATGTGCTGTAATGTCTCAATTGGCTGTCCTGTACCACATGATGGATGTGTCATCATAGGTCAAAGTTCTTTTACACAGTAAACACGTAAGTCAGCCGGGCGAACAGCGGCAATAGTCCGCCGATCGGGCGGACCGCGAACAGCCGAAATTCGCCGCAAACCGACCGCTGGGCGAACAGTTCGGCCATCACTACTTCTGATACTTCTAGGAGGTGCGGATGACATCACCATACCTCACCTCTGCCTCCTAGGATAGCTAAGTGCTTGAAATGCAGCAAAAAAAAAAAAAACATTCCAGCCAGGACATATTATCATGAGATCAGATTCTAGAATCTGGTTATAGTTTATTTCTAATGCCGCGTACACATGACTGGACTTTCCAGCAGACTAGGTCCGATGGAATCATTCCGTCGGATAGTCCGATCATGTGTGGGATAGTCCAATCGTTTTTATTTAAAGAATTCTGACGGACCTAGAAATATAACATGTTTCAAATCTGTCCGACGGACTCAATTCCTATCGGGAATACCATTCATCTCTATGCTTGTCCGAAGGACCAAATACGTTGCAAGGGCAGCTATTGGCTACTGGCTATTGAACTTCCCTTTCTAGTCCCGTTGTACGTCATCACGTTCAAAACGAACAGACTTTTGAACAGACATTGGTCCGTTCATGTGTGGGCAAGTCCGTTCGTTCGGAAGTTCATCTTAACTCCGTCAAAAGTCCGTCGGGAAGACTGTCAGTGTTTTTCTGCCGGAAAGTCCGGTCGTGTGTACGTGGCATACAAGTTTGGGAAAACCATTTGGTTGAGTACATTTGAGGGGTAGTAGTCTGCCAAGATTCTGCTCTCATAAAAATAAAATAAAAATAGCCACTAGCTTTGTGAACTTTGGAAATGTATTTCTTCATAGTGGTTATATATACAGAGAAGGAGGAGAGCGTGTTTTAAAGTTATTTTACTGCTCATTTGGAAGATGTAAATACTTTAGTGTCCATCATCTGGGCACAGGTTGAGTCACTTGTGCAGTGTAAAGCAGATTCATTTTTAAAATATTTTATTAGATAGATTTTTGTTTTCCAGAAATAAATACAAATACATTTCTCGTGGCTAAAGAGTTTCTTTATAAAACATCAGGCACAGTGGAACATCAGGCACAGTCAAGCCAAGATGGAACAAACATTGTGTAACCACCCAGCATACAAGGCTCAACTACAAAAAAATAAATATGAATTATTTAATAGAAGAAGCAATTTGGTTGCAGGATGCTGTTGGAACTTCAGGGGCAACACTGATAGCAAATCTGTAAATATTTCTGACAGGAAGCCAGCTTTTCCTAGGCGGGCACATGTAAATGAGGTCTGCAAGTTGGAGGTCCATTTCTTTCATATGGTCGTCAACCAGAACGTGAGAGAAATATCATCTAAAAACAAACAAAAAAGAAAGCAAGTTGGTTAAAAATACTACATGAATGACCATTATGAAAAAGTAGACCCCAACCCCATTATAAATATTCCATCTGTCTTATGGATGAGGCCGTCCTGAGGTCCTTCCTCTTCTCCTCTGTTGTCAGCAGCGGGCGGTCATGACCACTGCATATAACACCACATTGTGTAGTAAGAATGCTGTTCTTTGCAGGATTCCACCGTAAGCCCAGGCCAATGTGATGGCACACCCCCATGGGGTGTGTTTTAGGTAACAGTCTTAATTCACAAGAAGTGTGTTGAATGACACAGGAGCCAGCGAAGTCACCGCTGTCCCCTGTAGTTCTGAGTGTCCATCTTCTTGGTGGGTCTCGCTTCTCCGGCGCTGTGATTCGCCGGAGCAGCGATGATGTCACTCCCACGCATGCGCATGGGAGCCGACACTCGCGGCATATCGCCACGATCTGCGGCTTACCCAGTGCGCCTGCGCGCCGCTGTCTACGGCGCATGCGAAGTAGACAGCAGTGGCTGTCTTCAGGTAAATATCTCCTAAACCGTACAGGTTTAGGAGATATTTCTTGGACCTACAGGTAAGCCTTAATCTAGGCTTACCTGTAGGTCAAAGTGGCTTGTAAGGGTTTACAACCACTTTAAGTATTCCAGACCTTCTACAAGGTTATTTAGCTAACTAAGAATTTGAATTATAGTGAACCTATATGCAAAGTGTATCTATAGTCAACATTTTTAAATATATTCATTTCCACTGTATTTCATGTATTTATAGTTTGCTCTGAACAATCTTGAAGTTTGTAAACTTACTTTGTGAAGAACCCTACACATTTACTTTTTATTGAATTCTGTGACACGTGTTCACTAAGTCCTTTGAGTACTAGGCACAGAGCCTGCCTTCTGAACTACAGAGGTGATTATTATTATTATTATTATACAGGTTTTATATAGCGCCAACAGTTTGCTCAGCGCTTTACAACATAAGGGCAGACATTACATTTACATTACAATTTGGCACAAGAGGAATAAGAGGGCCCTGCTCGTTAGAGCTTACAGTCTAAAAAGGAAGGGGCAATTGATACAGGAGGTAATTACTGTGGGGGATGAGCTGATGGGGGAAGTAAAACAGTGTTAGTTAGAAGCAGGATAGGCTTCTTTGAAGAGAAGGGTTTTCAGGGATCGTCTAAAGATGGATAGATTAGGGGACAGTCGGACAGATTGGGGTAGGGAGTTCCAGAGGATAGGAGAAGCTCTGGAGAAATCCTGGAGGCGAGCATGGGAGGAGGGGACAAGGGAGCTAGAGAGCAGGAGGTCTTGAGATGACCGAAGAGGGCGGTTTGGTTGGTATTTTGGGACCAGGTCAGTGATGTAGCTGGGGGCAGAGTTATGGATGGCTTTGTAAATTATTGTTAGTACTTTGAATTTTATTCGTTGGGTGAGTGGAAGCCAGTGCAGGGATTGGCAGAGAGGGGTGGAGGACACTGAATGGCTGGTAAGGTGGATGAGTCTGGCAGCGGCATTCATTATGGACTGGAGGGGGGATAGCCTATGTAAAGGTAATCCAACGAGGAGGGAGTTGCAGTAGTCGAGGCGAGAGATGACCAGGGAGTGAATTAGAAGCTTGGTGGTGTCATTAGTTAAAAAGGGGCGTATTCTGGAAATGTTGCGGAGGCTAAGGCGGCATGATTTGGACAGGGCTTGTATGTGGGCCTGAAAGGACAGTTCGGAGTCTAAGGTTACCCCTAGCACCTTGGCATGTGGGGATGGACTGATAGATGTGCCATTGATCTTGACAGAGAAGTCAGGTGAAGGGGTACGTGGGGGAGGAAATATTAAGAGCTCGGTTTTAGATAGATTAAGTTTGAGGAAGTGGTGTGACATCCAGGCTGATATGTCTGTTAGTAGATCAGCGATGCGTGAGGAGACTGATGGGGTGAGCTGAGGGGTAGAGAGATAGATTTGGGTGTCATCAGCATATAAATGGTAGCGAAAGCCATGGGAGGCTATCAGCTGACCCAAGGAGGATGTGTAGATCGAGAATAGTAGAGGTCCAAGGACAGAACCTTGGGGGACCCCAACGGTAAGAGGAGTTGGAGAAGAGGAAGTGGAGTTGTAAGTGACACTGAAGGTGCGATGAGATAGGTAAGATTCAAACCAACGGAGAGTGCAGTCATGGAGACCAAGCAAATTGAGTTTTTTGAGGAGGAGGGGGTGGTCAGCTGTATCAAAGGCAGCAGAAAGGTCCAAGAGTAAGAGTATGGAATAATGACCGTTGGTTTTGGCTGTTAGTAAGTCGTTGGTGAGTTTTAGAAGGGCAGTTTCTGTGGAGTGCTGTGGGCGAAATCCAGACTGAAAAGGATCGAGAAGGTTATTTTCAGTGAGGTGGTTGCTCAGTCGGTTATAGACTAAACGTTCGAGGAGTTTGGAGGCAAAAGGGAGTAAAGAGATGGGTCTTAAGTTGTTAAGATTGGTGGGGTCTGAGGCCTTTTTTGGTATGGGAGTGACTAGTGCATGTTTTAGAGGGTTGGGGAAGATGCCAGTAGAGAGTGAGAGGTTGAAGATATGAGTTAAGGAGTGTAGGATTGAGTCAGATGGTGACCGTAGTATTTGAGAAGGAACAGGGTCCAGGGGGCAGGAGGTTAGGCGGGCATTAGAAAAAAGTTTAGTGACTTCCTCTATAGTAGCTGGGTCAAAAGAGGAAAGTATTGATTGTGCAGGAGGACAGGGAGTGTAAGGTGAGGGAGATGTCTGTAGAGCGGAGATCTCGAGACGAATCGTCTCAATCTTATTTTTGAAGTGATAAGCAATCTCCTGGGCAGTGAGTAAGTTAGTGGGTGGGGGTAATGGAGGACGAAGTAGAGTGGTAAAGGTAGAAAAGAGTTGACGGGGACTGCGTGAGAGGGTGTTAATGAGAGTGATAAAGTAGGTCTGTTTGGCAGCGTGCAGGCAGGAATGGTATTTTTGGAGGGCAGATTTATATTGGCTGAAATCTTGCTGTGACTTCGTTTTACGCCACAAACGCTCAAGAGCACGGCTACGTTTTTTGAGGCTTCTGGTATTGTCTGTCTGCCAGGGTTGCAGCGGCCGGGGCTTGATTCTGTGCGTAGTAAAGGGGGCCAAGGTATCCAGGGTGGATGACAGCGAACTGTTGTAGACAGAAGTAGCCAAGTTGGGGCAGGACAAGGAGGAGATTTTGTCGTAGAGACAGTCTGTAGCAGAGAAAAGAAGAGAAGGGTTAAGATGGCGAAGGTTTCTACGGGTAATAGTTTGGTAGTTGGAAGGCAAGGAGGAGGCAGACAAGGAGAGATTGAAACTAATAAGGTGGTGATCAGATAGAGGAAAAGGAATATTGGAAAGGGTGTGCGGAGTGCATAGGTAGGAGAAGATAAGGTCAAGGCAGTTGCCAACAGAGTGAGTGGAAGCACTTGTCCATTGTTTTAGATCAAAAGAGGAGGTTAGGCTCAGCAGCTTAGAAGTGGCAGGAGTGTTAAGATTAACAGGGATGTTAAAGTCACCAAGAATGAGTGTTGGAATTTCAGAGGAGAGAAAGTAGGGTAGCCAGGCAGAGAAGTCATCAAGGAAGTTTGATACCGGTCCAGGGGGGCGATAGATCACAGCAATTCTCAATGAAACCGGAGAAAATAGGCGAATACAGTGAGCTTCAAATGAAGAGAGGGACAGAGAGGGGGGTGGATGAAGAACCTGGAAAGTGCTTTGAGGGGATAGGAGAATTCCAACACCACCTCCTTTCCGGCCTGGGAGAGTGAGTCCACAGGAGGCCACCATAGGAGAGAGACGCAGGAGAAGGAAGGTCAGATTCTTGAATCCAGGTCTCAGTAATTGCAAGTAGGTTCAGAGAGTTAGTGATAAATAGGTCATGGACAGTGGTGAGTTTGTTACAAACAGAGCGGGCATTCCAAAGGGCACAGGAGAAGGGGAGGCTGGCTCTAGGCTGAAGAGGAATAGAAATGAGATTGTGTGGATTGCGGCTGCTAGCAGAGGATGGGCTGTGCTGGGTATGTTGGCCGAAGGTAAATGATTGTGGTCCAGGATTTGGGGAAATATCTCCAGAAGTTAGGAGAAGCAGAAGGGTGAGAGAGGTGATATGGGAGTGTGACTTATGTGGGGGGACACGTCCCAATGGCCTGCAGGCTTTATTGGTATAAGGATTTAGCGTTAGCAGGAGCTGATGAGTGCAGTAATAAGGTGAAGACAGGAGTGAGGGAGATATATATAAGCTGTGGGGTGGAGAAGGTGGGTGAAGGAGTGAGAATTTAAGCAGAGACGATGCAACTGTGAGAAGGAAGAATAGAGAGTGCATGATACAGAGTGGTGAGATTGGGAGGAAGCATGAATAAGAGAAGAAAAAGTTTGGAGAATCAGGTCACCTGTAGTCTGCTGTGTATTTTCGCTTTGTGCATTCGCTGAAGTGCTGAGCAGAAGTGCAATACTTAATCCAATATGAAATACTTTATCCAAGATGTTAGTAGCCAATGCAACCCCATGCCTGTGCAAACCCCTTGCCTGGGCATCCCCTATGGTATGCCTGATTTTATACTGAATTTGGGTGGGGGTTTTGCCAATTAATTAGTCAGGATTGCATAGGAGGAACACATGGCTAACAGAATGAACTTCTCACACCAAGACTCACTACAAGACACAGCAAGAGAGCAGAAAAGGTCAGATGAGAGGAGGAGTTTCAGGAGGTCTACTCCTTACATCCATTAGGGCCCCGCCCCTCTTTCCACGCCCCCCCCCCCCCGTATTGGTTAATGGATAGATTTGTGCATAGCATGAAGCTATTCACGCCACCCCCTATTCAGCCATCCCCTTTCAGGACGCTGGGCACCTAAATTACAGCAGCAGGTTTTTTTTAAGCACCTGATTAGAGCCATATGCTCTAATAGGCTTCAAATAGGGTGGACTCAGAGCGCAGAGCAATGCGCTCGGATCCCATCCAGGTGTGTTAGAAAAGCAAATGAATATTCACTTTTCTAACACTAAATCACCTCTCCACCAATCAGAAAGCGCGTGTCTGTTACCCATTTCCCGATTGGCTGAAAGGTCAGACGATCCTATTGGATACCTAGGAGGAGGAGGGGGGGGGGAACGCATGGTGGAAGCCTCTGTGATCTCAGAAGAGAAGAGGACACAGGAGACGCTGCCAGATGCCTGCCACAGCCTGTCCCTCTGCCCGATGTGCCCGCTGATGCCCAATGTGCCCGCCGATCCCCGCCGCCGATGGCAGACAGCGGGGGGGGGGGGGTTGTGGGGTTTGAGGTGCCACGGAGGGGTGGTTATTTACATCCCCCCCACAAACAAAAAAACACCAGCTGCTACTGGTTCGTTGAAATCAAAGTAAACAGCAGAGGAGAACCTGCAAAGCATGAAGGGAATCCAGGACGTCGTGGAAAGAGACCAGCAAACAAGCAGTACTGACAACAGTAAAGGAGATTTTTCAAGTAAGCTTATATTGGATTGACAAAAACGCTATTGTTGGTATTGCTTTTGCAATGCTGATGATAAAATTAAAGCGTATGCTGTGACCATAGGTCTCATTTTACATAGATTTATGTTAACATTAAAATATAGGTCCAACAGGGACGTGCAGTCAGGGGAGGCAGGTGAGGCAGGGTCTCACCTGCTATGAAAAAATCGAGCTTTGAGAGTCATAGCTCGATGACCTGGGGGACATAGAGACCCCACATTTGGGGGGGGTATGTAGCCCTACCCCACCACTGGTAAAATGGGGCTCCTACAACTTATGGTCAACTTTAAATACAAGCTGACACACTCTGCAGCAGACTGAGAGGATGAACTCGCAGTGCCTCTCCTCTCTTCTTCTCAGAGGCACTGATCTCAATAAACAGCTTGGAGTCTTGGACCAATGGTAAAGTACCATTGGTCTCAGCTGTCCAATAAAAAATGCTTCAGTGGAGGCACGCCTCTCACTGCAGTGTCATAGAAGGGGGATGTGTCTAAAAGACAAATGCTCCCGCCCAGCCGAGCCCTCTTAACTACAAGGAAAAAAAACATAGGTTTATGGGTATAAGATTTACCCACAATCCCATGTTTTTCTCACACACAATTAAGAGGGAGAATCTGCTGCATGCTGAAAAAGTACTTTTTATATTCAAGTTAAATCATATATTTATACGCTATATGTTACAACATAATAATTTATTATTTATCTATTTACTGTGAAATTACTGGTTGGAAGTTATAACTTCAAACTTCAGTAATTTGTCCGTTAAGCCAAATGCTTGAGTACAGATTTTGAAAATATAGTAAATTACCTTTAAAAACAATATATTATAGTTATTTGTATATTACTTATGGTAATTAACCCCTTGTCACCCAGGCCAATTCTGACACTTTTCTCCTACATGTAAAAATCATAATATTTTTTGCTAGAGACACTTTACATTTCTTTACAGGTTACATGTTTAGGTTTACAGTGGAGATCTAGTACTAGAATTATTGCTCTCGCTCTAACAATCGCGGCGTATGTAACCTGTGTGTAACCTGTGTCTCTGATACTAGCCAGTGCCTCACTAGCCACTGACCTCACCGCACGTCCCTTAGGTCCACTATAGTACAGTAGTATTGAAAGACTGTTACCTATCACTGAAGATCCCATCCACCTCTGGAGATTCCTAATTGTAGTGCCTGTGTGGAGACAAAGCAAACCTGTGGAGCTTTACACCCAATAATATGCCTAGCAGCCTTTTGCACTGGATAGGAGACTCCACCTAGACAGGTAGCATCCATTGTGACAGATTCCCTTTAGACTCCTTTCACACGGGCATTCTGGTCAGGTCCACCAGTCAGTTTTTCAGGCAGACCTGATCAGAAGGTCCATGGAGCCAAACTTTTTTTTTGCTGTTTGTGTCCCCACTGGGGAGAATCCGAGTAATTCTGGTAACCATTATCTCAAGGATGGAGAGTAAGGGGAGTTCTCAATTTCTAAAGCCGCATACACACGGGCGGACTGTATGGCCAACTTAGTCCGTCAGACAATCCGACGGACAGTCCGTCCTACTTTCGAATGAACGGACTTGACCACACACGGATGCACAAACAGTCCGTCGAAAGCTTGCGCGATGACGTGTACAGCGCGTACGACGGGACTAGAAATAGGAAGTCCAATACACAGCAATGCAACCTTTCGCCGTGTAAATCCTTTCTGAGCATGCTCCATACTTAGTCCGTCGAACTAGCCTACTCACGAGCGGATTGTCCGCTGAAACCAAAGTATTATGGAAATTCCGAAATACTTAAGCCGCGTACACACGGGCGGACTGTCTGGCCAACTTAGTCCGTCGAAACACATTTCAGCGGACAGTCCGCTCGTGTGTGGGCTTCAGCTGACTTTTTCAGCGCGCAGTCTGGCGGACTAAGTATTTTGGAATTTCCGTAATACTGTCCGTCATACTTTGGTTTCAGCGGACAATCCGCTCGTGAGTAGGCTAGTTCGACGGACTAAGTATGGCGCATGCTCAGAAAGGATTTACACGGCGAAAGGTTGCATTGCTGTGTATTGGACTTCCTATTTCTAGTCCCGTCGTACGTGCTGTACACGTCATCGCGCAAGCTTTCGACGGACTGTTTCTGCATCCGTGTGTGGTCAAGTCCGTTCATTCGAAAGTAGGACGGACTGTCCGTCGGATTGTCTGACGGACTAAGTTGGCCAGACAGTCCGCCCGTGTGTACGCGGCTTTAGTTGTCACCAGAACAAAAATAGAATCTTCCATTGTGTACACTACACTTCCTTCAATTTGCAGAGATGTCCTTTCACTTCCTATTGTGCCCATGGGACAGGAAATAAAGGTAAATCTCCTCCTTAATGAAACGCAGGTAAAAAGGGTTTTAACCCTTCCCTGCTCTATCCAGAATTAACAGTTTTTTGGGCTTTAGTTATACTTAAACTTTCAGGTACTAAGACACTTCAGATAATAATTCTAAGGCCACGTACACATGGGCGGACTGTTCGCCCAACTAAGTTTGTCAGACAATCCGACAAACAGTCCGCTCAAAATTTGCATGAACAGACTTGACCACACACGATGAACGAACAGTCCGCTGAAAGCGTGCGCGATGACGTGAACGGCACGTACGACGGGACTAGAAAAACAACGTCCTATACACTGCAATGCAACCTTCGCCGTGTAAATCCTTTCTGAGCATGCGCGAAACTTAGTCTGTCGAACGAGCCTACACACGAGCGGACTGTCCGCTGAAACCAAGTTTGGGCGGACAGTCTTACGGAAATTCTGAAAAACTTTGTTCGTCAGACTGTCCGCTGAAACAGTCCGCTGAAGCCCACACACGAGCGGACTGTCCGCTGAAACACTGTTCAGCGGACAAAGTTGGGCGAACAGTCCGCCCGTGTGTACGCGGCCTAAGAATTCAACAGGTAGAGTGGACAAGACTTTCAATAACCATCCCAAGGTTTCACTCTGTAGATGGGCATTATGTGTAACAATGTGGATTTACTTACCGAACCTAAGAAGAACAGTAGTGCCAAGCCACAGATAACAGCACTCATAACAAGAATTGCGATTTCAGCCGCTGTTTCAGGGTAATCAGCTGGAGAACATAAAAAAAATATTTAAATGGATCATATATCGATAAAAAGCAATTAATTTACTATGTTAAGGTAAAGCTGTCACTGCACATGGAGATCTAACTTCTCATGATTTTATGTCCTGGTAGCAATAGAAACTCTTCTCAGATTCTCTGCTCTGGCTACTCAGTTATGGAAGTTTAATACCTTGGTACTCCTTTGGTAGATTCACACTGTGAAGGGCGGGAGAGGCAGACATATCATATGGGCAGACCGTGAAGAAGCACAAGGGTCTCCTGGGACTTGGGGCCTATTTACACTTCCCTTCCTCTATCACATAGACCTGAACATTGCTCATGTAAAGGGCAGGTGGGAAGCAATGGGTATTCTTCATTATTCTTTAACTATGCTCCAAGATAGGGATATTTATGGTGTTGGCTACTGAACACCTCATTTACTTTTTGCCTGAATGGGACATAAATTTCATATTTCCTCTTGTCTATGGTATTAGGAAAAGCTACAAAAGAGTTTTTTGGTAGATCAACTATACTAATCAAATCACTAGCTATGTCAGTATTTTGGTTGTTTGTTGTCCCTGGGAATATTTCACATCACTTCCTGCACCAGAAAATAAAGAAGTCTCTTTAACATGGGCAAAGTCAGTAACAATGCAGACAGAGGTCGTAACTGTTACCCATTCTACTAGTCAAAGTTCCTTTATTGGGTGAACGTTGATGCGATGCCCCTAACTTCTGTCTTGGTAACACCATAGGAAGTGAAGAGGGAAATTCACCAATGCGGACACAGACAGTAATAAAAACCCAACTTTAGTTCTACCCTTCTATCTAAACCTAAAACAATTTTTTTGACCCATTCTACTAGTCAAAGTTCCTTTATTGGGTGAACATTTATGCAATGCCCCTTACTTCTGTCTTGGTGACACCACAGGAAGTGAAGAGGTAAATTCACCACTGCGGACACAGATAGTAATAAAAACCCAACTGAAGTTCTACCCTTCTATCTAAACCTAAAACAATTTTTTTTTTAACAAATGTTCTACTTTAATTATCCTATTTTGCCCCACATTTTATATATTTTATAAATCATAAAAAATATTTAAAATATTTTTAAATATACTTACCAGCAAGAGCTGTTAGAATGAAAAAGAAAAAAAATAATATAATTAATAATTGAATCTATACAGACTGGTAGCTGCATTACTAGCAATAATTATGTATTTTAACAGGAATATTCTAAACTATGAAACATATTTTCATGGAAACAAAACTTTTTTTTTATCACTTGAGTCACAAGGCCTCTTGTTTCCTAAATTTATTTGAGACCCTGAGAATTTTTTTATTTTTTAATTTCAGGAATGTCATGGTTCTGCACATTATACCTATCAGAGTGTGACGTTTATGTGCAAAATTTGGTGCAGCTCTGCATAAAAACACAATCCAGTTTCCAGGTTTTTTTTTTTGTCAAAGCTTAATTGAACAAGCTGAAGTTAGAGGCTGGGTTCCCCATTATGCGATGCCAGACATCACATGTGATTCACACCGCATTGCTGTGCAAATCACATGCAGAGCCGATCCACCCTATACGCTCACTACGCAAGCTGTGTAGGGCCCCGCCACTGTGGGGGAGCCCCAAGGGCGGATCAGCTCTTCTCCCAGAGCTCCAATCTCTTCCTCACCCTCCTCCTCTTGTCACACAGCTGGAGTAGGAAGACCGCTGTGTCTCAGAGCTGACTGAAACTTTCGGCCGCGCTATGACAAAGATCCTGCCCTCCTCCAAGACCAGCTTGTGTGATATATGTAGTATTCTGTCTATCACACAAGCTGGTCTAAGAGGAGGACGTGACTTTTGTCATAACGCTGCATTACATTTCACATTGAGCTCCGCGACACAGCGGGTGATGCCTGCTGTACGTAATCCACTGGCACTGACTGGTGAGGCTACATTGATTGCCACAGTAAGACTGCATGCAATGATGACAGCAAGGATGGGCAAGGATGCCTGAAGTTGCTTGATCATTCTTTTTAATTAGGAGCAAATAATTAGCTCTCTGTACTGTAACACCCTGTAACTCCCTTGCATTTTGTGTGTGTATGTGTACTATATAATTTATTTATATACAGTATATACACACACACAGGTATTTATATTAAGACCTGATCCAGACTGCCTCATGCAGCTGTTCAGCAACAGATCACTTCTAACAATGATCTATTGCTGGCTCCATTAAGGTCAGCAATATATAACTATAGGAGTAATCTGCTGCTGTAGGGAGGAACTGGAAAGAGCAGCAACAGCTTTGTCTGAGCTTCTTCCTTGACAGACTACACCATGACTGCACTCCTGATGTAACCACATTGCAGAAGCACTGTATTTACATTTGTTTCTACAGTGTGCTCCTATGGAGTAATCTGTGACAGCATTGGAAGCCTAGGAGCTGATTGTTTCAGCTGCTGGGCTTGGTATCAGACCATGGCTGCCACTAACAGCCATTTTGGTGGCATTACCAGTGGGGGCCCACAGAAGCCACTAAGTCTGGACACCATTTTAAAATGTCTCTGTCCCTGTGATACTTGTTTAACAAAGCACTATGTCAGGTTTATTATAAATTTATCATCTATGATCTAATAATTATATTGCTTCAGATAGAACGAGGAATTCATGCCTGGGACTTCCCCCTCTGACACAGACACCAACTCCTTGAGGTTGATTTACTAAAACTGAAGAGTGCAAAATCTGGTGCAGCTCTGTATAAAAATCAATCAGCTTCCAGTTTTTTTCCTTTTTGTCAAAGCTCAATTGAATAAGCTGAAGTTAGAGGCTGGGTTTTCACGTATCCAATGCCAGACATCACATTTGATTCACACCATATTGCAGGACCCTTTTTTTGGTCTGAACTGGAATAAGATCACATGCTATCTGATTCCACAGTTCGCCCTGCATTTTGCAAACCTATGTGGGGGGGGGGGGGGGGGTCATTAACTTTACAGTAGAATAAAAAAAGGGGTTAAAGGAGCGTCCGGTGATCGAAGAGGTAAGTAATTTGTATTTTATTTGAAGTTTCAGCAGTAAAAAGAGGCAAACACGTTTCAGGGGACTAACGACTCCACCTTCATCAGGGCTGCTACAAAAATAATTGTGGGAAGATCCTGCTGGAGGGTGCCTTTGGCACATGGATCTGGACTGTTAGAAGCCCTCAGCACTGACATACAGCTAGCACTGAGGACTTCTAACAGTCCAGATCCATGTGCCAAATGCACACTCCAACAGGATCGTCCCACAACTATTTTTGCTAGCAGCCCTGATGAAGGGTGAGTCTTTAGTGCCCCGAAATTAGTTGGCCTGTTTTTATTGCTGAAACTTCAAGTAAAATACAAATTACTTACCTCTTTGATTACCAGGCACTCCTTTTATCCTCATTTCTTCTACATTACACGAGTCGACCATAAGGCACACCGAGGTAGCAGCCCAAGCCATAACAGGGCTCATCACCACCTTTTTCCAAACTGGGCACGGACCTCTGCAAACTAATTATTTCCCTCTGCCCACACCCTACCTATCTACAACACTGACTGGTAGAGTCAGTCCAGCATGATCTACACCCATTCTTCTCAACCAATTAACTTTACATTGGCACTCACAGCAGTTTGCAGATTTCAGTGTGGACCACCTGCGATTCAGATTCGATGCAGGAATCCGCACAAGAATCACGCTGGTTCCTGCATCACACCAGTGTCAACATGAGACTGAAGCTAATTGGCTACCATGCCCAGCCACACCAGATTTTACACTCTCCGGTTTTAGTAAAGCAACCCCCTTGTCTGCTTTTCTGGAGCGAAAGTTATCAGAGTTTGACATTTACCGAGAATGTACGGCTTATTTCCTCTTATATCAATTGGTTTTCTGGGGCACAAGACAATCCCCTGGCTAGAGTTTGGTTCCCAGTCTCCCCTGAGGGTTACGGGCTATGAGCTTGACAGCAAAAAAACATTTTTTTTCTCTTATTTTGGATAGTGTAGAGAATTGTTGAAAGCCCTTCTGGTCTATTTTTTGATGTCTGTGTCGTGTTGGGTACTTCTTTTCTTGGAGATGCAACAGGAAATGAGAAGAAATCTCTCCAAACTATAAATTCCTTCTTAGTTGTCACCAAAACCAGTTTGCCCATCCGAAGATTTGCCTTCTCTTCCAGTTTAGGTAATAACTTCACTTTCTGTCACAGTGACAGTAGAACAAATAAGCTGAAAGAATCTGCCCAGTGGGGACACACACTGCAATATAAACCTTTTCCAACACTACAACAGTCAACAAAAAAATAAAATAAAATACATGTCTAGAGATACACACCAAACAGAAACATGATACATTAACAGTGAACATCCTTCCTGAAAATATTAAGAATTCCCATCCCTTCTTGGCTTCTCAAGTCACATAGAGCAACTGTCAGCAATAACTACAAATGTAACAAAATTGGCAGCTTGGCAGGCCAATGGTTGGAGAATAATATTGTAAAGTTATGTAGATAACAAACTTATCTAATAGTAATCCAAATGTCATATTAAAACTATTAGTGATCACAAATGGTTTGACCCCACACAACCAAACTGAGTGTAACCTTTTAGACACTAACTGGAGTTTTCCTAACACAACTCGTATATGTACAAAATAATAAATGCTGACGATGGACACACACTCACCATTTTGTGCCAGTAAGGAAACGAGAAACAGCAGGAACAAACCACGAGCTATAATTTTACAATTCATTGTGACTGAAAATGAAATGCCAGATTGGGTGTGTTCATATATATAACTGGCAGAACAAGCTGGCTAATATATACCTGCTGGTACAAGGAGGGTTCAGTATTATCTCCACCCCCTCTTCTCCTTTTTTTTCTCCTGTTTATGTATGGGGTTTTATCACTCACTACAAGGAATCTCAAATTCATTAAGGCTGAGATGGCATTCCAAACTGTGTTCTATATTTAGTAACCATGAGCTAATTCTACATTCGTTTATTAGTTTCTGTTTATGACTTTATAACATAGATATGTGACTATCTATCTATCTATCTATCTATCTATCTATCTATCTATCTATCTATCTATCTATCTATCTATCTATCTATCTATCTATCTATCTATCTATCTATCATCACCATCATCTGACGCAAAAGGAGTGATTTACTAAAGGCAAATAGGCTGTTCATTTTGCAAGGGAATCTTCACTAAATCCTAGTGCATCCCGTGTAATTTTACTACAAGGAAGAAAAAAAAACACGATTGCTTGATTGAATGATAAAATTCCCTTGCAAAGGGGGCAGTCTACTTGCCTTTAGTAAATCAAAGTCTATCTGTCTATATAGCTAGAATCTCTACCAGGATTTTAATGCTGTCTTTGGTTAGATTCACCCTCAGTAAATCATGGTTACCATTGTCAGGGCACAAAAGGAAAATCCAATATTCTATGTATTGATGAGATGAACTGCCCTGGGTTCAGTTAGGCCCCTTTCACACTGGGGCGGTGCGGGCGTCGGCAGTAAAACACCGCTATTTTTAGCAGCACTTTACTGTCGTTTTAGCGGCGGTCTGCGGCCGATAGCGGGGTGTTTTTAACCCCCACTAGCGGCCGAAAAAGGGTTAAAACCACCCGCAAAGCGCCGCTGCATCAGCGGTATAGCCGCACTGTCCCATTGATTTCAATGTTTAAGAGTGGTGAATACACCACTCCTTTAACCGCTCCAAAGATGCGGCTAGCAGGACTTTTTTTACTGTCCTGCTAGCGCACTGCTCCAGTGTGAAAGCCCTCCGGCTTTCATGCTGGAGTGAAAGGGGCCGTTTTTATCAGGCACTACACAAGCGCTATTTTTAGCGCTGTAGTGCCTGAAAACTGCCCCAGTGTGAAAGGGGCCTTATAGCAAGGGTTGAAAAACTTCAAATAACCTGAACCTCATTGAAATAAATAGCAGCTGAATCTGTCAAATAAAAAAATGATGACTTTCAGGATTGATAGGCAAAGGGTTATCAAGAAAAGGTCCCCCAGGATATAAAATCTTTTTTTTTATTTTTTTTAAGAATCCAGCAATAAAATGTAATTTGCCAATAATTTAAAGTGTATAATTTTTCCTTTGTAAATGTCACTTTTCCTGTAGTACATTCTACAGCAAGAATGTAAATAGATTGTGTAAAATCCCCCCCAAAAAAGTATACCCTTTGAGTCTGGTATGGATTTTAAGGGGGTACCTCACACAACAAAAACAAAAGAAGTGAGAGTACCCCCTAAAAATCCACGCCAGACTCTTAATCCGAGCATGCAGCCTGGTTGTCTAGGAAAAGGGGAGAGGAGCATGAGTGTGCTCTTCCTCTTAAACCATTCTAGGCCACATGCCCTTAAGATGGGGGTACCTTGGCAAGGGGCAGTGTTAATAAGGATAGGGCCTCTTCTCCACAACCTTGGCCGGTGGTTTTAGGGGTCTGTGGGTGGATGGCTTTTCGGAAAATCTGGAAGCCCACAAAAGTGTAACCTAGAAATAAAGACAAAATGTTTGTCAAGCCCTTTATTAATAAAAATAAAGATCCCAAAAATGTCCCTTGTAAATCCAAATACTGCTTCTATATACGATGCTCAGCGCCCTTTGAACCGTGGGCCAAACAGGCAATATTCAGATGGATCATCCCTAATTTTAAGGTTGTCATCAGAAAAAGAATAAAAAGGAAATCTTCCAACAGTGAAACCTGTTCCCATAACAGCTGCCAAAAGGGGGGGGGGGGGGGGGGTGTATCCAAAATCTTCTAATTGGCAAATTCACATTGATAAAAACCTGACAGAGGAAGGTACTAATCCTTCCACCAAGCAATGCAAAGCTTTAAAAAAAAATTGATGGAATTTCTACTCTAGGGCACGTAAAAGTATAATAGATACACAGTTGTGGGCACATTTTAGCACGATTTCCCTTATTAACGTAGACATGAAACTCTTAACCAAGGTACTTGCCAATCTCTTGAATAAGATTTTGCATCACCTGGTCTCATAAGATCAAACAGGTTTTGGCCCTCTTCAGCAGGCCACTGATAATATAAGCCCTATGGTTCTTCTTACCCATGTAGCTGATCATTGATCTATACCCCTCATGTTATTGTCCTTGGACATCTGGAAGATGTTTGATACTTTATTATGGGCATATTTGAAAGAAGACCTCCGCTATAGGGGTCTGGGTGATCTTTTTTTTTGTTGGGTCGATAAGTACAATGCAATAAGTTGTATTCCCCACCGACGGCTGCCGTCAAATATAAGGGGTAAGAATCTTCTAAATTTCATATTTTACGTGGTACACCTCAAGGCTTCCCTCTGTCCCAGCTCCCCTTTATAATAGGCCTTGAGCCTCTGGTGGAACATATCCTGATATTTGGGGGGTGGAATTGGCTGGAGTGCATCATGAACTGATATACTATTCTCTTTTGCACAGTTTCGCCTCCTTATCAGGACTTCAAGTTAACCAGACAAAATCTCGTGCTTTAAATATTTAATTGTCTAACTCGGGTCAACGTGCTTTAACAACAAATATTCAATTTTATTGGTCACCCTCCATTCCATATCTGGGGATCAACTTAACATAGAAATATAATTCACGATATATGGCTAATTAACCCCCTTATCAGATCACTCACCTGTTTACTGGAATTGTGGGACAAATTTACGATCTCTTGGATGGGCCGTACCAATGCAATAAAGAAGACCCTGTCAAGATTGAATTAGGCAGTGTTATACAAACAGAAGGGTGCATGGGGGTTGGAGGTTCCAAACCTGATGTACTATTTTAAAGCATTGCAGGTTGCACCCTTGATACAGCTAATGTATATGCTGGAAAGTTGGCTCCTCTTTGGACATACATTGACCAAGTAGATGTGGACCTGGTCCCGCTATCATCATCTTTATGGCTGCCCGCTCAATTTCATCCTAGGCTTCTAAATCCTATCTTGTCCCACTCGCTTCTGATATGGTATTAGGTTAAATATTCTGCTGGACTTCTTTCACCTCACCTACCTCTTCTGGAGGTTTTCAACTGACCATGGTTTCCTCCAGGGTTGGATTACCCCCGTAGCTTTCATTGGTGGCGATCCAAAGGCATGATAATGGTCCTCTCCTTTCTCATGACCATAGGGTATACATTTTTCAGCAGATTCAGGAAACTTTTGAAGCTCCTGTTTAACCACTTTCAGACCGGACCAATTTGCTGGTCAAAGACCAGACCACTTTTTGCGATTCGGCACTGCGTCACTTTAACTGACAATTGCGCGGTCGTGCGACGTGGCTCCCAAACAAAATTGACGTCCTTTTTTTCCCACAAATAGAGCTTTCTTTTGGTGGTATTTGATCACCCCTGCGGTTTTTATTTTTTGCGCTATAAACAGAAATAGAGTGACAATTTTGAAAAAAACGCATTATTTTTTACTTTTTGTTATAATAAATATCCCCCAAAAATATATAAAAAAAACATTTTTTTCCCTCAGTTTAGGCCGATACGTATTCTTCTACATATTTTTGGTAAAAAAAATCACAATAAGCGATTATTGATTGGTTTGCACAAAAGTTATAGCGTTTAAGAAATAGGGATAGTTTTATAGCATTTTTATTAATAATTTTTTATTATTATTTTTTTTTTACTAGTAATGGCGGCGATCAGCGATTTTTATTGTGACTGCGACATTGTGGGGGACCCATCGGACATTTTTGACACATTTTTGGGACCATTGTCATTTATACAATAATCACTGCTATATAAATGCAGTGATTCCTGTGTAAATGACACTGGCAGTGAAGGGGTTAACCAGTGGGTGGCAGTGTAGGTGTTAAGTGTTCCTAGGGGTGTGTTACTAACTGTGGGGGGGTTGGGCTTTCATTTAGTGAACACTGATCTCTGCTCCAATCACATGGAGCAGAGATCAGCGTCACTAGTTGCTAGGCAGAATGGAGAAATGTTGTTTACAACGGCATTTCTTCATTCGGCCGCTCCGTGAGACGATCGCGGGGATGCCCGCGGCGATCGAGTCCGCGGGTTCCGCGATCGGACTCACGGAGGTCCCAACCAGCGCGGGAGCGCGCCGCCCGCGGTGCGCTCCCGATGGCAGAGCGGCAAATTTAAAGGGACGTACATGTACGCCCATTTGCCTGCCCGTGCCATTCTGTCGACGTACATCATCGTGCGCTGGTCGGCAAGAGAGATACGACTATATCCAAATTTGCCATTTTTTTTAGACACCCTGGTTAGAAATTGTGACAGTTTTCGGCCCTCGACTGCATTTGAAACCACATGCTGTACCTATCTGGTTACTCAAGGCCTAGTCTCATTACTTTACTCCTCCCATCTGTCCGCATCTAACACTTCAGCCCCCTGCTACTGTGCACAAAGGGAGGTGGATTTGGGAGCCCTTAAATCCCCTGAGGACTGGTCCAAGATGTGGTAGGCTCTTTTTCGTTCTCCCCGTAATGTCACAGCATTAGAGAATTTGTTCAAAGTTAGCTAGATGGTACTATCCCCCCCCCCCCCCCCACATTGAGAATTGCAAAGTACCTTTCTAAATACCCAGCAATGTGTTTTCAGGGGTTTTTAAGACCAGGACGATATTATGCACATATGGTGGACATGTCCCAAAGTTAAAAGGCTGTGAATCCAGGTGTATGCTTTGGTCAATACACTTTTTCATTCTAATAAACGTAAGGATCCATGGGAAGCTTTACTTCATAGCCTATCCTAGAGCAAAATGAGAACGCATCTTGGCAACAGACATTTTTATGGCTACTAAACAAACCATTGCGAGGGCATGGAAAACACCTCTCCTCTCTTTTGAGGAGGTGAAGCGATGGGTGCATGGTATGTTGATGAACGAGAAACTTGCAGTGATACTCGCGGGCACTAGGGACAGATTTCCAAAGACTTGACAGCCTTGATTGGATCAATTTCCAGTGTTGCTTTTTGGAGCTATTGGAAATTCTGTCTAGTCTACCTGTGGCCTTGGATTCCCTGGGGAAGAGCTTATCTTCCTCCTACCTTTTTTTTGTTTTGTGATTCCTTTGCCTTCAGCGTCTTCCTTTTACTCTCCCTCTTGTTCTTCCTGTTCGCTTTCTTCTCTTTTTATTCCTTTTTATTTTTAGATTATCTACAGCCTGATACCAGTTAGCTGAGTCTGTTAACTGTCCTCTGACCATACTTTTGAGGTCAAATGTTTCTTTTATTTTTTTGATAGTATAGCATATCGGTGTGGGTAAAGCCCTTTTGTACATTAGGAGACTTGCGAGACAGTTTTCCCCTAGTATTTTTTTTTAAATAATTAATATTTTTTGGGTCCCTGAGAGGTTTTCGGACTTTATCCCTATAACTGAACATAGGTAAATCTCAGGTACTGCATGGCATTTTTTCGTTTCAATATTTTTTATTTTGCATCAAGAACAGTAAACAAAGTCAACGTGAAAATGACTAAAACATAGTGAAAGACAATATAGAAATATGGACAGTCTTAAGTTTGAATATGTCAAGCCAGTTTGCAAGCATACAGAGCATTATAATACTGACCCGAATCCAACACAAAATACATATGATGGGAAGTACACATTCATGTAACTGAGGTAAACATTTGCCTCTAATAGGCCTGAGCTAACGTAGGCATTTGAACAAAATCCCAGTCAAATAAGGAAGAAAATACATAAAAAATATAATGGTCATGGAAGGAGGGAGGGATCTCCGCCACCCCATAAGGGCTCTTTGCTGTGGCCGAGGGCCCCTATCCCCCTGCCAAAAATAAAGACAGATAGGACCAGGAGTAAATCCACAAGGGTTATTAAATTATATACGTGAGCCATCATATGTAACCAAAACATGTAGCATGGCTATAATGCAAAAGTAATCCTGAGATGAATGGAACAACATCCCGAACGGGCACAGAAGCCCAGTGCAACTGGATGAAAGTATGTAAATCAGGTTTCTGTGAACCGAGTGTAAAATACTGAGATCCACATAGCGATGCAGGAACTGGCCCTGAAATCAGCTGGCCCGGCCCAACTCCGCAATGAAGCGTCCACTAAAGACCGTCTTTCACTAGGCTCCTTAGAAGAAAGTGAAGAATAAAAAATAGTAGAAAAGGAGAAGAAGAGGAAGGGAGAAAGATATAAAGAAGGTAAAGGGAAGTGGCATTTTCCTACAGGAGTCGCCTGGGGGTAACAGAACCGTAATCAGGGTCTAAATCCGGGAGCATTTATGTGGATAGAGAAACTCCCACGAAGTGCGCCCATGGTTCCCAAGTGGCCCTGAATTTATCCGAGCGATCCAGGAGTACGCTTGCCGTCTTTTCTTGTAACATAATCCAGGAAATTTTCCTTTTGGCCTGTATAGTGGAAACAGAGGGCTGCTTCCAGGCTTTGGCAAGAGTGAGCTTAGCTCCCAATAAAATGAAAGTGATGAGGCGTTGTGTACTCCTGGAGGCTCCCTCTGTAGGGAAATTAAGAAGTGCCACCAAAGGAGACATCTGAACCGGTGTTGCAGAGACTCTGGATATCCAGGTAAAGATCCTATACCAGAACTGCCGTATTCTAGGGCATGTCCACCACGTGTGTATCATGTCACCTCGAAGGCCGCATCCCCTGAAGCACAGTGGGGAGGCGGAAGGGAACATTTTGGCCAATTTCGAAGGGACTAGGTACCATCTCGTTAGCACCTTGACACCAGCCTCTATCATACTTGGGTTAAGGATACCTCTGAAGGATTTCAGGAACACACCATGCCACTGCTCAATGCTCCAGGATTGGTTAAGGTCCTCTTCCCAGGCCAACATGTAAGATGTCTTGGACTTTGTGGAAGACAGTGCCTTATAAATGACTGAAATCCCCCCCCTCTGCTCATCGGACTGACAGCACCATGTTTCATAAGACGTCACCTGAGGACCACTGGGAAGGGACTTGCATTTTTTGTGTAGGAAATTTGAGATCTGAGTGAATCGAAATATTTCAGTGGGGGGCATATCAAGTTTGCTGGTGCAGTAGGCTTTAGAGATTGGGCCCACTGGTCTCAGGAAATGACCTATTCTATATAGCCCCTTGTCCAGCCACCATTGAAAGGCTTTAATGTTCAGGCCCGGAGGGAAGTCTGGGTTATGGAATAGGTGAGATAAAGGTTTTAATTGGGAAATTAGGGAGCAATTATGTTTAAGTCCATCCCAAACTGCGAAGGAGTGCGAGAGAGTTGGTGAAAGGATCGGAGGTCTCATCTTTTTAGGGCTCCACATCAGGAAGTCTAGCGTGTGCCTAGGTACCGCTTGTCTCTCTATCTGTATCCAATCAGGCTGTTCCCATCTAGAATAGACAGCTGACATCTGTGTCAATTGGGCTGCTTGATAATATAGACGTAAGTTTGGAAGTCCCAAACCACCTTCCGATTTGGATCTGAATAAAATAGATTTAGAAAATCTATGTCCACCCTTACCTCAGACAAATTTAATAACTTTAGCTTGAAAGCGTTGCAGGCGTACTATATCCACCGGGATGGGAAGAGCCCTGAAATAATACAGAATGCGAGGGAGCAGCGTCATCTTTATAGCATTGATTCTACCCAGCCAGGATAGGGACAGCCCAGTCCACCCGATGAGATCCTCCTCCAATTTGCGGAATAACGAAGGGTAATTAGCTTGATGGAGGAGATCGATCCTAGTGGTTAATTTAATCCCCAGATACGATATTGATGAGTCACTCCAGGTGAACTTGAAGCTGTCCCTAAGCCTTTCTATGAGTGAGCCAGGGATATTAACATTAAGAGCTTAAGATTTCTGATAATTAACCCTGAGACCCGAAATCGATCCAAAGTCATCTAAGAGACTACAAATATTGGGCAACGAGGTCAGGGGGGAAGAGACGAACATAAGGATGTCGTCCGCAAATAAAGCACATTTGTGTTGGATAGAACCGCAATGGATACCTTGTATATTTAGGTTATGCCTAATGGCTATGGCCAGGGATTCGATCGCTATTGCAAAAATTAAAGGGGAAAGCGGACATCCCTGTCTTGTCCCTCTGGATATGGGGAAAGATTCCGAATAAAATCCCTGCAGACGTACCTGGGCCGTTGGGGACGAGTACAGGGCGCGCAAGACATTGAGAAAAGACTCTCCAAATCCCCAACGTTGTAGGGTGGTGAAAATATATGACCAGTGTACAGAGTCAAACGCTTTTTGGAGATCCAAAGACAAGAGGCATCCCTGTCTGGTAGATTTCCCGTCCCAATTCGAAATAAGAATTGATATGATGTCTATGGCCCTTCGAGTTTGGTCCGGACCTTGTCGACCCGGAATGAATCCCACTTGGTCCTTGTGTATGTATAAGCTAATGAAGGAAGCCAGACGGTCCGCAAGGATCTTGGTCAGAATCTTTAAATCATTATTGATAAGAGAGATTGGTCTATAATTACCGACTGAACTGGCATCTTTATTAGGCTTAGGGAGAACAGTGATGTTAGCCTCATTGAGAGAGGAATCTAAACTCCCCCCCCCTTCGGAGAGTGTTGAAAAAACGGGCCATGTACGGGGCAAGCGTAGGGGCAAACGCCTTATAGTAGGGAATCGAAAACCCGTCCGGACCAGGGGCCGAATGCGTTTTCACATTTTTAATCACCGCGCACACCTCATCCGCTGAAATGGGCGAATCCATCCTAGATTTGTGTCTATCTTCTAGTGAGGGGATCGGGAGGGTATCTAGGAATTTGTTAATCTCTGCAGGGGATGGACTATGAGTACTACTGTACAATGATGTGTAAAAGTCGTGGAATTCGCGCATAATGCGCTGGGGATTCTGGGACATAGAGCCTCCTTGTATTCTGATTCTGGGGAGAGCCGGGGATCGGAATTTAGGTGTCAATCTCTTGGCCAGCATAGAACCAATGTTATCACCCTGATAGTAGAATCTTGCTCTATTCCAGCGCAGCCATTTTTCGGCTTTGGTGGTTAGGGCCAAGTTCAAAGCCACTCTAGCAGCATCAAGTTGGGGAATGGGGACCGAGCTTGGGTTCTTTTTATGTTGTTTGGCTAGTTTGGTGTACTCCCAGTCCAGATTTTCAATATTAGCTTTGTTAGCTTTGTTGATTTGTGAAGAAAGTTGTATAAGTTGACCCCTAATTACCGCCTTATGGGCAGCCCACAGGCAAGTGGCATTTATGTCAGGTGTATCATTTGTGGCAAAGTATTGAAGGATGTTTCGTTCAATTTCTTGAACGTTAGCGGGATCACTCAAAATAGACTCATTAAGTCTCCAACGTCTACTCGGCCTGTGGTTAGCAGGATGAGAGAGGCACAAAACTACCATTGAGTGATCTGACCAGACCACCTCCTTAATACTAGCCCTTGTAGCCAGAGGAATAGAGGCAGATTCGACAAGGATGTGGTCTATCCGGGAGAAGGAGCCATAAGGGTTAGAATAGTGAGTAAAGTCTTTTAGGGTCGGATTCACTTCTCTCCAGATGTCGACCAAACCTCGCTGAAAGAGCAGCTTGGCTATACGTAGGCTTTGATTGGTAGGTCTGGTCAGGCGCTTGCCAGGAGGGCGTGACTTGTCTAAACCCTGGTCAAATGCGGTATTGGAGTCCCCACCGAAAACCACAGTACCTTCCAGTAATGGCAAAAAAACGTTCCCTGTGACACTGCGCTATCCAAAAAAAACAGAAAAAAGCTGCTAACACAATCACAAGGATAAAACAGTGAGTAATTAACAAATATCAAATCATAGTGTAGCGCTTAAGAAAATTATAAATGACCTAGTTAGTGCATCATCATACAATAATTAACCCAAAACACCTTAAGTGTGAAAATTCATAAATATATATAAAAATAAAATTATAATACAAAAAAATATAAATAAATTGAAAGTCTCTATGTAAAATGTTGATCCAATCCAAACGTGAAATAAGGGTCACCATCCACCTTCTTGCAATGAGGCTAGCATGCAGACACCCTGTGATATTCCCGTCACCTTTCGAAATAAAGGCTTACCGGATAACATGGATCCAAACGAATATATATTCGAAGGATCATGCAAGCTTGTACACTCAGAAGGCGAGATTACAGATGTAAATTATCCAGGGAAGTAACAAGTCAGACTCCTCATACAGATGCCCCAACTAGTTGTTAAATCCTCATCGGTAAACTCCAACTCAAAATGTTGAACTCATACAAAGGAAAATAAGGAGCCACAATAGTGTAAATCCGTTTAGAAGAAAAAATTTAATAAAAAAGTAATGAACTCACATGTAACCAAAGAAATCAAGCGCTTATTCCATAAAAACAGTGCTACAGCAGTAGTCCTATCCTTCCAGTAATGGCGATAGAGTAGAAAGCATACGTTTAAAAAAGGCTAGCTGGCCCTTGTTGGGAGCATAGTAAGAAACTAAAGAGTACAGCTTTCCATCGAGATCACCCACCACTAACAAGAACCTACCCTCCGTATCCTTGAATTCGGATTTCAGTGTAAATTTGCAGTGTTTAGAAATAAAGATGCCCACTCCCCTAGTTTTATCCTCTGCATTGGCCAGGTAAAATAGAGGGAATTTAGAGTGTATAAAGGAGGGGTTAAATCTTTTAGGGAAGTGTGTTTCCTGAAGCAGAGCCACCTCTACCCCATGTTTGTATAGATACTGAAATACTTTGCGACGTTTAATGGGAGAGTTCAGTCCCTGGGAATTGTGGGAGATAATTTTGAGTGGGGATAGTGGAGGCAAGGGCGTATCAGTCATTGAGCAGAGAGGGGGGACCGCTATAGAAATCAAAAGCACTTACCCCACAGAGCCCACCAAACCCAATCCATACTACCAACCATGGAAGTAGCCCCTGAGGAAGATGAATGTTCCGATGTAAGGAACCTCCGGCGACTCCTGTAACGAAAGTGTAAAAATAAATACAGAGGGAAAGAAGAAAAGAGAGAAGGATAGATAGAAAGACGGGTGACAAGAGAGCCAACCGTATAGTGGAGGGGACAGAGCCCTCAACAAGCAACGACAAAACATTCACACAAACCGTCCCTTCAAAAAATTGGGACATGGTTTGTCCAGTCACTAGGACCAATACGCCCCAGTAAGCCAGACAAATGGGGGGTACATGAGTACCGCCGCAGCAGGCAGGCCCCAACAATTATGGGTAAACCATAAAACATATAAAAATAAGCTGAAATAAGGCACCATTACAACCAAGGCTCTCGTGTCTCCACTATGATTAATAAGTTGGGATAAGCTAAAGTGGAGGGGGATGACCGAGAGCCCCGTCATGCAGCAATAAATGTGTAAAAAATCAACATATGAAAAATGTAAGGAAAGTGTAAGCAAAGGAACATAGAGGACACCTGAAACTAAGAGGAATTTAAAGTCACGGACATTTGGCAGGTAGATGAGCGAACATAAACAAAAAAAAAATCACCGGCCTCACGGGTAGGCGAGGATAGGAGCCAATAATGAAACCCAAGATATCATTCAGGGAGAAAAATATAAGGACCAAACACATTCCCCCCCCCAGAAACATGCATGAGAAGGAGTGGGACATGGGGAGAAACAATGGGAAGTCCCAAAGGGGGTCACACGGCCTAGTCACTCTCCAAAGTCTGCCTCATGTCCACCGTGGATGGGAGAGGCAGCAGTAGACAAAGGAAAGGGACAGGATCCAAGGCACAAGTGGGGTGGCATTTGCTCCCGGGGAGCTTCTGAGAGGTTACAAAGAACTTGGACAGCTTGTGGTTGGTGCTCTCAGGGGGGACCGGTTTCCTTAGACTTTTTGGAACGTACTGTCTCCCACACTGGAGGCAGGGGGCTGGTGGGCAGTTGTCTCTTGGCAGATTGTAGCGTGTTTCCATGAGGAGCGTGATTTGGAGTCTGGCTGATGAGGCCTAGCTGCAGCAGGAGTTTTTCCCCTTCATGCAGGGAACCGAAAGTGTAAGCTTTGCCTCTCCAGACAAATTTGAGCTGGAATGGAAAGAGCCACCAATATTTGATTTCTTTCTCCATCAGGACTTGAAGCAGAGGTTTCAATGTTCTCCTTTTTTGGATAGTAGACGGAGATAAGTCAGCGAAGATCTGCAGATGATGGCCTTGAAAAAGGATCTTCGGTAAGGATCTTGACTTGCGCATTATTTCCTCTTTGACTGAATAGAAGTGGGGTTTAACCACGATGTCTCGGGGGAAGCCATCTGCCCTGGGAGGCCTGAGGGCTCTGTGGGCCCTATCCAATTCCAGTCGGTGGGTCGGGATATCTGGAATTAGTGTTTTGATGATAGAAGAAACCGCCTCAGGGACATCTTTGAAGGATTCAGGAAGCCCCCTGACCCGAAAATTGTACCTTCAATTTCTATTTTCGAGATCGTCTATTTTAGCTTGTGCAGTCTCCAATTGTTCTTGTAGATTCTGTATGCACGCCGTGTTTTGATTGGTCCTGGTAATAGTGGATTCCAAATTAGACTCTACTATTTCAATGCGGGAGCCTATATGCTGAAGGTCAGCCTTAATGTCACTTGTAATCTTATGTGCCATTACATTCAGGAGTTCAGCAAACTTAGTAAAGAGATCAGACACATTCAAGTTATGATGTAGGCCCGAGGCCTCAGGTTGTAGTGAGGGATGTGACTGAGGTGGACCTGCCTCCATGGGTGAAAGACCCATGTCCGCCAGGGTATGCTCCAGGAGGGATGCAGTAGAGGCAGGAGAGGTGGCTCCCAGGGGGGGGGAAGTCAGCTAAGGGGTCCGGTGTCAGTAAGGACGGGGATGCCGCTGTGTGTAGGCTAGGCGAGCGTGCGGGGCCTGGGCCGCACGGATCCGCCGCCATCTTGGCCGTTTCTGACAGGGACACAGCGGCTTCGAATGCAGGCTTCAGGTTCCTCCTTACCACTCCCGCATACATCGGATGTGTCCCCGAGGCTTCCGCTGGCTGCGTGGGTACTTTCCGAACGAAAATCGCTGCTGGGGGTGCCGAAAGAGAGGCCGGAGCTGCTGCGGCGGGACGGAGCTCTCGGACTACGCGTCCATCTTAGGGGCCTCCGCGCATGCGCCCCCCTTTAACTCATTTAAAGTTCACGATGGTTGTAGATGACAGACAACATTTAGATAACAGATAATGGGTGTAGATATTTTCAGAAGAATCCACTCCTCTTGCTCACTATGAGGCTGTGGTGATAATAACTGTAAGGTGCTGGGTGTAGTAAGATGGTTGCCTACACCCAGAATAGGCCGAAGCCAGGGCCTTGCCTGAGTAGGACTGCAGATGGGGGCTGGCTGGGTCTGCTGCAGGCTCTTGTATAGTCCGTGGCCCCCTTTGGAGAGGCAGATGCAGGCAATATGAGCTCCCACCCGAAGGGGGGGGACTGGAAGGGGGGAATCAACTAAAAAGTTCCTTGAGGGACTCACCGGCTTAGGTGGAGGCAGGATAGGATGGCTCCAGATAGTGTCCGCCTGTGTAGGGCATCAATAACGAGCCACCCCCCGGGACTGCTTCACTCCGCCGCCGGAGTGGCTTCCGGCAGGTCCCGTAGGAAAGTGCGGTGCCTACGGAGGCTTTGTAGGCCGCAAGATGGCGGCCGGCAGTGCGGCCTATGCAGAGCACAACGGGCCGAATCCCGCGGTCCACCCCGATCAGATTACAGTCAGAAGGGTACGGACATGTAGCGGGGGTCGCGGCGGACAATATGAGGCAGCTAATCGATGAATTTAGCCAACCGCAGCGGAGGATGGCCGCGGATTGCCTATCAGCCAGCGGAGCTCCGATGGCGTGCGTCCGTCCTCCCTGCATGGCATTTTTACAGTGCATTCTTTAGGCGGCAACTATTGAGTGCCACATGGTTTACTATTACCCTATTAGATTATAATAATATTGAGGCACCCTCACCTGTTTATTTTTTTGTTTTATTTTTGTTTTTACTGCTTATAATATGTTAGAGGCATATTAGTTTGTGTATATGTTGTCATTCTATACCACTCTCAACTACTAGCCTAGGCGATTGTTCACTGTTTTGTGAGTTTGTCTTAATTAAATAATAATATTGTGAAATAAAAGTATACTGTATAATAACAGATTTTCCTTTCTTTGCTTTTGTACATCTTCCAATAGCCATGTATCAACATTTCATGATTGAAGGCCTATTAATAACATAGGACTTCTCAATAAGTGCCTCACAGAGTTGTTTTTGCTATTTTTAACAAATTTTCAAAGCAGAACTTTATTGGGTTTGTTTTCACCCAAAGAAATAAAGAAAATACACCAATCTCACACTGCACCACTTTTGTACACAATGATAGGAATAAAAGAGATTTACGCTTTCTCTGGGGAAATACTCTTTTTTTTTTTTTTTTTTTTTTGTGGGAAGGTGAATCTGCTTAATACAGAGAAATGTGAGATTTCTATAAGCAAGCCATCAACATTTTCCAATCAGACAAGGTCTTGCTGGATTCAAGGAGTTTGACCAATTATGTACCATGAAAAACAGTTAGGATTCACCTCAGGATCAATCTTACCACTCTGTTAAAAATATAATAAAATAATTCAGATTTCACTTTGACCACTTGCCGACCGGCTCACTGCGATATAATTCAGCAAAGTGGTTCATTCCTGCAAATCGCCCTATGAGTACATCTGTACCTTTTAAGGGAGGATAGCAGGCATGCCACCTGTGATCGCATACACGAGAGCAAGGACAGGGATTTGTGTGTGTAAACACACAAATCTCTGTTCTGTCAGGGGAGAGGAGACATGTCGTTTGTCCCTACTAAGTAGGAACAACGATATGATATGATCAGTCTTATCCCCATACAGTTAGAAACACTAACTGGGGAACACATATATAACCCCTTGATCACCCCTTAGTGTTAACCCCTTCCCTGCCAGTGGCATTTTTATAGCACCGATAGCTATATAAATGGCAATGGTCCCAAAAATGTGTCAAAAGTGTCTGATCTGTGCACTGCAATGCTGCAGTACTGCTAAAAATTGCAGATCACTGACATTACTAGTAAAAAAAAATACTGAAAATGCCATAAATCTTTCCCATAGTTTGTAGATGCTATAACTTTTGCGCAAACCAATCAATATACGTTTATTGTGATTTTTTATTTTTTTTTCCAAAATTATGTACAACAATATATATTGGCCTAAACTGAGGAAAAAAATAGTTTTTAAAAAAAATATTTTTGGGATATTTATTATAGGAAAAAGTAAAAAACATTATTTTTTCCAAAATTGTCGCTTTTTTTGTTAATATTGCAAAAAATAGGAGGTGATCAAATACCACCAAAAGAAAGCTCTATTTGTGGGAAAAAAAGGACATCAGTTTTGTTTGGGTACAGCGTTGCACAACTGCGCAGTTGTCAGTTAAAACAATGTAGCGCTGTATCGCAAAAAATGGCCTGGTCATTAAGCAGCCAAATCTTCCGGTCTGTAAGTGGTTAAGTGCTATGGTACTCCAATTGATCTATTATGACTTTACTGCACCTAAGTTCACTTTTGTGCAATCATCAAACAAGATTTCATAAAAATGTCCTATTCTCAATTTGCAATTAAAATTGTCTAAGAACATATACCCCAAGTTGCCTGCATTTTCTTTAGTAATAAAAAAAGCTATTTTATGCTTTATTCTGATTAGGTTTATTGTAGCCTGAGTTTTCCTGAAATGGCTAAGTCCTTCCAATTGCCATCCCACTGTCAAGTGGGGCTGCATCAGTGGCCTGCAAAGGTACTCACTGGACAGAAGGGTCAACTTTGCCATTAAACTTCAGCAGATTTCTGTTTAAATCAGCTAAATACAGATGGATCAAAAAAAGGTTTGAAAAGGCCTAAAGTAAATGTTCATTTAAAAAGCAGACACAACTTGAGCAGAAAAGCTTGTCCCTCATCAGTGATGCAGAGCACAATATTCGCAGCAGTGAAGAAGTGGTCTCTCTAAAGAAGTCTGACATGCACTTTATGACTATGCCCCTGTGGGGGGGGGGAGGCATCAGTATGCGTGGTGTGGTGGAGACCTGTAGGCTGGGGCTGTTCCTTACCAATTGTTTACCTGGGCTGGTTGGGAGTAGCGACGATCCTTTCCGCTTTGCATTTACTAGCCCTCTGGATTAGTATCAGGATAAGCCTGCATTCTGTTCATGAGTGGCGACAAAAGCAAGATAACAGGTCACATACCCCCTGCTGAGTCAAAGCTAGATTGAAGAGCTATGTGTTGGACCTATGCAGAGAGACCACTGATTCTACACAGTAAGCAGTTTTCCTATTTTTTACAGGATGCTGGCTGATAAAGTCTTTTCTAATTAGGGGTTGTCTGCTTTCTATGGAATAGTCACTTATTTGCTCTGAAGGAGTAATGAGGAGAAAAGGATCTAAAACAAACCGGGTGGAAGGTGGCAGTTAAAACTCTATGAAATCATACTCAGTCCAGGATAAAGTGGATCAAGCAGCAGAGAGTGTGGATGAGATAAACTCACCCCCAGTAGAACAAACAAAAAAGAGAACCTGCATTGGAGAAGAAGGATCCCTAGAAAATCAACCGCAAAAAATGGAAAAAGATCCTGAAAAATTACTAACCCTTCCTAGAAAGCAAGATATGGCGGATATGATGTCTCACTTAGAACAAGGAGAAATGAGTGCAACAAGAAAGGACATATAGAATGTCCTACAACGAGTAGAAGAAACTGACAACACCTAGAAGAGCATAAAAAGGTCATTATGGAATTATGAGAGAGTAGAAATGGAATGGTTGGAAATTAGGAACATTCGATACAGGCTTGAAGACCAAGAAAATAGAAGTAGACGAAACAACTTAAGGGTTCGGGTTCTCCCAGAGACCATCAAAGATATTAAACTAGGAGGTGTGGTTGGGAAGGTGTTCAATAAGATACTGAAAAGAGAACTCACTTCAGCAGACAGCCCTAGCAAGACCAAAATTAGCTGGGGGTTTATTCCTTCCAGAGTTTGAGAAGAATCATGAAGCAGCGGTATTGCAGAGAATAATAGATTGGGTACCTGGTACTCCTCATAAAATTGGGTGCTACTGGAGGAAAATAAAAGTAAATCATCTTTGGGTTAGATAATTTGGTTGCCAAGGCAGCACAGAGGTCTTTTTAGAGATTTAGCTCCAATTACAATGGAAACTTTAAGATCATGGGATAACCTACTTAAGTGTGTTCTGGCAATATAATAGTCCTTTAATGCCTCCTTCAGGTACAAACTTCTTCCCACCATGGAAGGAGAATAAGATGTATGTAAGATGGACCTATAATGATTGAGATTAAAGGACGTCCTGAATGGGAACGCCCTTTGCTCAATATCAGAATTACGAGGTAGATATGGCTCTTCACCTGGAGGTATAGACAATTTCAAAATTTTGTTGATGTTCTCCCAAAACTCATTCACTCTGTTAGTGAGCTTAGCACATGGCAAAGACTTGTGCACCAGGTAAGAATAAACAAATACAGGATATCTAGTATATACAAGATGTTGACCCCCCCAGATCTTAGGTCCCCGTATCTTTTGGAGAGTTGAGAATCTGAACTGAACCAGTCTCTTCCAGTAATAATGAAACGTATAGTTATTGATTACGTTCATTCCACTTCAATAGACATAAGGACAAAAGAAATTAATTATAAATTGTTAACTAAGTGGTATTATGTTCTATCAAAGCTACATTAGATTAATCCTGATGTCTCACCATTGTGCTCGAGGGAATGTAGGAGCGAGGGAACACATGTCCACATATGGTGGCACTGCCCTTTGATTCAGCCATACTGGAAGGAAGTATTGTATTTAATCAAGAAGATTAGTAATGCTGAAATTGTGAAAGATCCTTGACAGTGTCTGTTCTATGCTATAGGTATTTCAAGGAAAAATTACAAAGTAGCTATTACTCCATTATTATTAAATGCAGTGAAATTCCCAATTAAAAAAATAGAAAAAATCTAATGTATTCATCAATTTAGGCCAATGTGTATTCTGTTACATATTTGCTACATATTTTTGGTAAAAAAATCCCAATGACTGTGTATTGATTGGTTTTCACAAAAGTTATAGCGTCTACAAACTATGGGATATATTTAGGGACTGTTTTTTATTTTTTTTATTGTTTTTACTAGTAATGGCAGCAATCAGTGATTTTGCAACATTGCAGATTGGACAATAAGCCCTGGTTCACACTGATAGCGGGAATGAAATTGTGCGAGTTCAGCCGAACTCACACAATTTCATTGCCGCATGTCAGTCCCGACTTTCAGAGACATCTGTGTGGGTTGATGCACAGAGGTCAATGGAAATCACACGCCGAAGTCACCAAAAGTAGTACAGGAACTACTTTTAGGAATCGGTGCGGCGCCGCAAATGTGCCGTTGCATTGATTTGAATGGTGCCATTGCCGGCAATTGCCGTTGATTAGTCATGGGATTTGACATGTCAAATCACATGCCAAATCGCTCCAATATGAGCCAGAGCTAAGTGAGACTTTTTGGGGACAACTGACACTAATACTGTGGTCAGTGCTAAACAAAAAGCACTGTCACAGTATAAATGACACTGGCAGGGAAGGGTTAACACCAGGGGGATCAAAGGGTTAAGTGTGTACCTGGGAGGGGCTTTCTAAGGACCCATACACACTATTAGATTTTCTGCATATTTTTGTCTTCAGATTTACCAAAACCATGTAGTGCAAGGGCCTGCCTGATTGCATACAAATTGAAACTCTTAAGGTTTGACCTCATATTATATGGTTTTGGTAAATCTGAAGACAAAAATCTGCAAAAAATCTAATAATGTGTATGGGGTCTCACTGTGTAGGGTACAGATATACTGGAGAAAAACAGAGCTCGAGTTTCAGCTTAGCTGAAACACAAGATCTCTCTTTTGCTCCCTGACAGATCAGCGGTTTGCCTTGTTTACATAGGCACACCACTGCTCCGCCTCTCCACAGAACGATTGGCGGGTCGCAGCCGCCATCGCGGCTGCTGGACCCGCTGATTGGCTCCCACTGTGTCCAATCACAGCGGGAGCCGTGCTTTGGCAGAGTGCATGCGACCTCTACACCGTGTGCATAAAATCACATACCCTGCAACAGTGTATATGCAGTGGGTGGTCCAGAAGCAGTTAAAGCTCCCTGACCACCATTGTATTCTCCTACTTATCACCAATGTAAGGTGCATTTTTCTAACTCACCCTCAATGAATTGGTTTTAGTGGGGTTCCTAAAGGTCAGAAAATGATTTCAATAGTTTCTCCTGGTGTAAAAAAGGTTGAAAAAGAACACTAGTGTGTGAGCATAAAGTTTCCTTCATGAACAATGTATTGTTATTCTGTGACTCTAAAGTCTCGTACACAGGATCGGATTGTTGGCCAACAGAACATCAGACTTTTGTCCAAAGGGCGTATGCCTGGATCTTGTCTTGCATACTATCGGCACACAATTGCCAACCAACAAGCACGAACCTAGTGACGTACTACGAGGAATTTCAGCTCTTGAGCACCACCCTTTGGGCACCTTCTGCTAATGCCGTGTTTGGTAAGCATTGATTCCCAGCATGAGTGTTTGTATTTTGGACTTTTGTGTGATGGACTTGTGTACACACGATATGAAACTCTGACAACAGACCGGTGTTCGTTGAAAATTTACTAGCCTGCCATCCAATATTTGTTGGCGGAAAGTTGGACAACAATTGTCTTAAAGAGTGTACTAACAGTCTGTCATCACACAATTCCCTGCCGAAAATCCGATCGTGTATACGAGGCTTAAGCCTCCTTTAGAAGGAAACGAAATTTAGCGCCTGTTCACACCTGAATCAGAATGTGCCTGGGTACACCTATAGCCGCGTACACACGTAGCCGTCTGTCCGACGTACTTAGTCTGGCGGACGTCCGCCAAACTGTCCATCGGAATTTTCGAACGTGCTACTTGCCCACACACGGCACTTTTTCAGCGGACTAATACGGCGTACTAAGTCCGCCGTACTAAGTCCGCCGTACTTTCGAAATGAACGGACTCGCCCACACACGCGGAGGAAGGTCCGCTCATTTCGAGCGCGTCTCCAGGTAGGCGGGGCCCGCGAAGGAGACATCGCTGGCCCCGCCGCCTGGTATGGACTTAAAAGGGAACCCCCAACGCCGAAAAAAATCGGCGTGGGGGTCCCCCCCAAGTCCACAACAGACCCTTGTCCGAGCACGCTACCCGGCCGGCCAGGAAAGGGGGGCGAGCGAGCGCCCCCCCTCCTTAGCCATACCAGGCCGCGTGCCCTCAACATGGGGGGTGCCTTGGGGAAGGGGAGGGCCGCGCGGCCCCCCCACCCCAAAGCACCTTGTCCCCATGTCGATGAGGACAAGGGCCTCTTCCCGACAACCCTGGCCGTTGGTTGTCGGGGTCTGCGGGCGGGGGGCTTATCATGTGACATAAAGCCATGTGACACCGCCCCTTGTCCCTATATAAGTGGCCGCGCAGCGCGTCCCTGGCATTGTGGCCGGAGAGAGCGTCGAGTCAACATCTCCAGGAGAAGAAGGAGAAGAAGAAGAAGAAGAAGAAGAAGAAGAAGAAGAAGAAGAAGAAGAACGGAAGGCGGCAGCGGCGACAGAAGACCCTGCCACCGCCTGTAAAAGAGCTATAAGAAGGCGCGGTGGCCCGGCAGAAGAACCGAAGAGGGGGACAAGACCCCCGAAGTCGGGAGAAGAGGCCGGCGGCGAGGAAGAAAGCCGGACTCCTCCGCTAGCAAAAGAGCTACAAGAAGATAGCGGAGGAGTCCGGCGAGAAGACCCCCGAAGACGGAAGACCCCCGAAGCTGTGCAATAAAGTATTTTATCTCGTGTGTTGTGTTTTTTTTGTACTTTTTTTATTTTACAGGTGAATGGGTAGGGGTACATTGTACCCCATACTCATTCACATAGGGTGGCGGGCCGGTATCCGGGGGCCCCCCTTATTAAAGGTGGCTCCCTGATTCCGATAAGCCTCCCGCCCGCAGACCCCGACAACCAACGGCCAGGGTTGTCGGGAAGAGGCCCTTGTCCTCATCAACATGGGGACAATGTGCTTTGGGGTGGGGGGGGCCGCGAGGCCCCCACCTTCCCCAAGGCACCCCCCATGTTGAGGGCACGTGGCCTGGTAAGGCTAAGGAGGGGGGGGGCGCTCGCTCGCCCCCCTTTCCTGGCCGGCCGTGTAGCGTGCTCGGACAAGGGTCTGTTGTGGACTTGGGGGGGACCCCCACGCCGTTTTTTTTTGGCGTTGGGGTTCCCCTTTAAGTCCATACCAGGCGGCGGGGCCAGCGACGTCTCCTTCATGGGCCCCGCCTGCCTGGAGACCCCCTCGAAATGAGCGGACTTTTCTCCGGGCGGGAGAAGTCCGCTCATTTCAAAAGTACGGCGGACTTGCATACACACGGCCGGATTGTCCGCCGAAATGCGAGTACGACGGACAGAATTTAGAAAAAAACGAAATTCTTAGTACGCCGGACTGCACGCTGAAAAAGTCCGCTGAAGCCCACACACGAGCGGATTGTCCGCTGAAATGTGTTTCGACGGACTAAGTACGCCATACAGTCCGCTCGTGTGTACGCGGCATATGATTGGCAGTGTGCAGTGCCGGCTTCAAGCCAAACACACCCAAGCCCATTCCTAGTTACCAGTCCTTAGACAAGGTGGCTGTCTTAGTTTTCTTTTCTGTTTTTTTTTTATTGTTGTTCACTTCATGATCCTGCCAGTAATGCAAAATCATTGCAGTAACATCCCACACCCGACAGGTGTGAAGGGTGTCCCCTCACTGAGAGAGGAACTGAAGCATAGCCATTGTACAGCACTGCTAGACAGGGAGCAGAACCAGCACAAGTACAGGGTTTTAAGATCATTAATATACTCATTTGTCCTGATATGATATGATTTGTTATATGATGATTACTTTGACATGTGTATATAGGAACAGGAAAAAACGAAATAATAAAATGAAGGGACTATTATTTCAAACCTCCCAAATTTTGAGATGGGAACAGGGGACACCTATTAGCAAAATGATGTAGGGATAGGACACACCCCATGCCATGCCCCCTTAAAGTTGAATTATACAGCATTATACAGAAAAAAAATATTTTATTATTTTATATTATTATTTTGTACTGGCTGGAAATTTACAAATTTAGAAATTGGATGAAAGGTTTAGCACCGGGAAACACTTTTTGGAAGATAAAAAGTAAATTTTATACAAAACTTTATAGATCAGACCAAAATGAGGGACGAATGAGGAGTAAAGAGGGACAGAGGGACATTGTTACAAATCAGGGACAGTCCCTCGCAATCAGGGACAGTTGGGATGTCATCTCCCTTTAACTGATAATAGGCTGGTTATTAGCATATTGGCCCTGTTACAGGTCATTTACTTCTCATAGGCGGAGTGCAGAGGCCTTCATACCTGCATGCTAATGAAAGAAAAACAGCAATTTCATGCCTAGCATTCACATGATAAGCATTGAAAGCAACTTAGATTGTCTGATATCAACACTGCGTAATTACCTTTAAGCAATAGCTCAATTAATTTAATAGCAAACAAATTAATCATGAAACTATTTCACTTGTCCTCCCCTAGTTTTGGGCAGCTGTACACGTGAGTTAAAAAAGTGAACTCATGGCAGATAATAAAAAACATACAAATAAATCAGCCCTGCATATATTAGCACTAGGGATGAGCTTCCTGTTCGAGTCGAACATACGTTCGACTCGAACATCGGCTGTTCGCCCGTTCGGCGAATTCCGAACGTTATGGGCCGTTCGCACCAAATTCGTGTGGCGCTCACGGCCCACAATGCACTGCCATGGCACAGTGCATTGCTGGCTCATGATTGGCCAAGCATGCACTGTGACCCCGCATGCTTGGCCAATCACAGCGCGGGCAGCGAGGAGAGTCATGATTGGCCACAGGCAGGATGCCTGTGGCCAATCATAGCTCAGGCTGTGTAGTACACGCCCCACACTATATAAGGCCGCCAGCGCGGCGGCCTTGTGTAGTGTGTTGGCATCTGTAGCAGTTAATGGGTGTTCTGTGTACCTTCAACACAGTATACACCGATCGTTATCGGACGATTTTTCGTTCTTGCTCTTCTGTAGTGGTTGTTGTCTGCGTGCCCTGACCGCAGTATACACCGCTATATTCACTTATATATCTAGCGATATATCTATCTTTTATAATAGAGCTGTCAGTCAGTGTTAGGAAATTGTGCGTGCTGTCTGAGTTCTCTGAACGCAGTATACACCTCTATATCCACCTATCTAGCTAAATATCTTGCTCGTTTTAAATAGAGCTCTCAGTCAGTGTTAGGAGATTGTGCATGCTGTCTGCGTGCTCTGAACGCAGTATACACCGCTATATCCACCTATATAGCTAAATATCTTGCTCGTTTTAAATAGAGCTCTCAGTCAGTGTTAGGAGATTGTGCGTGCTGTCTGCGTGCTCTGAAAAAGACGGACGGCAAAACAAATTATACAGGGGTGATAACCCTTCCCTATGTTTTCCAAAAAGCTTAAAAATTGTTTTTTTGACTGGAGCTACACTTTAAAAATGTACCAGTTGAAAATTACAAACCGATTCAACTTAACACAACAAACCTACACAGTCCCTGTCTTGTTTGCACCGCCTGTATACTGCTGTTCTGAGTATATAGGGCCTGGGGGCCACACGTATTTCCTTTTTTTAATATGGGTACGGGGTTCCCCTTAATATGCGTACAAGACCCAAAGGGGCTGGTAATGGGCAGGGAGGGCTACCCATGCCATTTTTCTCAATGATTTTCAACCATATTGCAGGAACCAGATATAACATTAAAACCGCAAGCAGCTTTAAATGACGTTATTTCCGTTAAATGTCATTTTGTGCAGGGACTGTTCTAAACACCAGAAACTCGTGGCACTTCACAGGCATACTACAGACACCCCCCAGGCACCATATTTAAAGGAATATTTCACTTTTTTTTTTCATTTTAATCGTCATTAAAATCAGTGCTCCCGCCAAAACGGCTGTTTTAAAAGTTTTTTTTGCAGTGACCCATGTCCCCTGGGACAGGAGCCAGGTCCCCAAACCCTTTTTAGGACAGTATCTTGCATATTAGCCTTTAAAATTAACACTTTTAATTTCGAACGTTCGAGTCCCATAGACTTCAATGGGGTTCTAAAGTTTCTTACGAATTTGGGGTCCGTTCGAAAGTTCTGGTGTGAACCGAACCGGGGGTGTTCGGCTCATCCCTAATTAGCACATTTGTTTTTTAACTAAAGCAGTGTAAGTACCTCAATTTGACTTGGTATCAGCCTCTAGCAGTCCCCCAGTTGCAGTGCATACAATGAGAGAGGGTGAAGCAGCAGAAGGAGCCTATCAGATATACCGAGGTGCAAGAAACATGCTGATAGAGAGAGTTAGCAGTGTGTCAGAGAGATGAGCTCATCATTCTGCTGTTCCTCTATTTTACTGTCCATTCATAGGCTGGGGTAGGGACAAGTCCTATAAGTGTATTTAACTAGATCACAGAAAAATCAGGTAATTCACCCCAGTGCCAGGACATGGTCATCTAGAGTCCAGAACGAACATGTCAAATTGCAGAGCAGCCCTTTGCCCTTTGGGTACTCCACTGGTGGTCCCAGCTCCTTCATCTTGCTGCGTGCCCCCAATAGCAAGCCTCCTGCTATAAGGGCACTCGACCAGGCTTGCTCTTGAGCCACACACCAGTGAATGGACATTGTCCATTCACACTCAGAGCACAGCTCAGCCCAGCTCCCTCATTGATTTACTGGCTGTGATTGACAGCTGCTGTGTGAGCCAATGCAGAAAACATGCATTGATTGCATTGGGGGACGCCCCCTTGGACTTTTTCAATGGCAGAATAGAAAATGCATATCAAGTCAAAACAATTATTAATTAAATAGCACAATAGTGCCAACTTTATTGATATACAAAAAATAGAAAAGGTGCATATATCATACAAGCATACATAAACAAACATAAGCTGTAACGATACGTCAATGAATAAACATATAAAGTGTCATAAATTAACCCAAACTTGTAATTCTAAAATGCCATCCAAACCAATAAGGTCAATAGATTAGATGTTCAACCATATACCCAAAATGGATCGCTGGATCAAGATGGGGCTCAGATAAGTAGAGTGGGGGGGGGGAAGCTGCACCTAGAAGGTATTTTACCTTAATGCATAGAATGCATTAAGGTAAAAAAACTTCTGCCTTTAGAACTACTTTAAAGTGGGCCTCTGCTTTTAGAGATGAACACACACACCATGAACACTTGAACCATAACTGTCCTCCAGTTAACTCTCGGGTCCCTGTGACAATGTTCACCTGTAAATGTAATTTAGCATTTAGGAGGGACATACTGAGCCTTGGCCACATATCACCGCTAACTCACTCCCAGTAACTGTATGAGGTCCCGCCGTGCACCTAGCGTGGACTCCATGTGTGCACTTCACTTAACTCTTCTGTACCTATGTACAGGCTGGGGACCTCTGTGGCGCAAGTCTACTTTTGTGCTATGGGAGACAGACCACTCACAGAGAGAATGCTAGCAACAACTCCCTACTGCAAGAGGCTATACTACCTATCTCAGGCACACACTTTCGACAGGCTGCTTGTAACTTCGGTTACCCTAGGTAACTCCTGCGTTCTCACACTGTATTAACTCTTATAATTATGTCTTCTTACTCCAAATTACCTCAGTGACCCGTACTGTGGAACGGTGACAGTTATTTGTATTACATTCCTTTTAGTAACTTCAGACCAGGCAGGAGCAAAGTTTCAAAGTTTCACTTAGAAAAGCACAAAATGAACATCTCAAAGTCCAACGTGCAAGAACAAGATTTTTCCTATGTCTCTATTCCTAACTCAGGCTATGTGCTGCCCCAGCATACCTGCCAAGGTAGAGTCCATGTATGATGCATAGGATCCATTAGGTGCACTTCCCTGTAGCTGGTATCTTCGGGGGTGAACCCAAGGCTTTGGTGACCTTTCACATCATGGCAGTAGCAAACAACATTCCTTTGCTCTTTCTGGGTGCAGCTCTCCAATCTTCCCCATCAGGCTCTGGAAGGCTCCCAACCAAATTGTTGGGATCCACCCAGCTGCCAAACTAACAGCTGCCTCTGAAAGCCAAAGTCAGCTGCATCTGCCCCCTCTACTGCCCGGTGCTCCAGTGAATTGCTCTCTACTCCCAAAAGATCCAGAGCAGAGCAAGCAATGAACAGGCAATCACCCACTTCTCAGGCTTAGAGCAAGTCGAGGATAGCTGCAGCATCACAGCGATGAAGCAGCATGGAGGTGAGTATGCATGTTTGTTTGTTTTTATATAGCCCATACATCTCCGTTAAGGCAGATGGACAGTGAGAGGCTGAAAATATCCCTATCATAAAATTACTGGCGTTTTTTCGCATCTGGGAAGCTGTGGGTGCTGCGTACAGCTAGCTGTAGAAGTGAATGGCTGTATCGGCCACATGCGCATACAATATATTTCATAAACAAAGGAATTTTGTGTTGTGTACACTTATGTGGGTGCACACAGAAGCATTGACTTTTACATGAGTAGGCGGCAAGTAACCATCCACTTGTATGGTCGTGCCACCATTACATTAGGCACGGAGTGGAACCGGCGACGTAGGATGTCCATCTGTGTATCGTGGAAGCAAGCCTCGGGAAGTACCTGTTATATGCTGGGTGGTAGCTCACGGCCTTAAAGGAACATTATTCAGTCTTTTACCCACAAGCTGCAGCCTCCAGTAATGATGTCCCCCATGGTGGATTGAAACATCACATATGCTGCTTGTCTGTTGAGCACCAGCTAACAGTGCACTTTTTTTAATGTGAGTGGTTTTATTTAGGGGCTTTAAATAATAAATGTGGTTTGTTTTATGGAAAACACTATGATCATTTGAATGCTTCATTTCTGAGTTTCCGTTCATGGAAGTGGTGAATATCATATACAGTGAGAGTGGATCTAGAGGAGATTCTGGAAGGAATCGGCTGCATCCATATATTACCCTTAAAGGAACAAGTGCATAAGACCTATTTAAACATAGGTCACAGCGGGACGGGACGTGAGCTGCTAATGGGAGTGCTTACACATGGTGTGTATATTATACCTTTCATGACTTATGCCGCGTACACATGAGCGGACAGTTTGACAGCAAAGGTCCAACGGAATGAATCCGCCTGACAATTCGATCGTGTGTGGGCTCCATCAGACTTTTGCTGTCCAAAAATCTAACGGACATTAGAAATAGAACATATTTCAAATTTTTTCATCGGAACTCCGCCGGACCCAGTTCCTATAGAGAAATCTGCTTGTGTGTATGCCAGTCCGACGGACAAAAAACAACAGTAGGACAACTATTGGCTACTGGCTATGAACTTATTTATTCTAGTCCGGTCGTACGTCATCACGTTTGAATCCGTCGTACTTTGGTGTGATTGTGTGTGGCCAAGTCTGTTAATTTGGAAAGTCCATTGGAACTCCGCCGAAAGTCTGCCTGGAAGACCGTCAGACCTAGTCCATCAAAGTCCACTCGTGTGTACGCGGCATAAGCCAATTTCTGACATTTAGTGTTTACAAGTTAAAATCCATATTTTTTGCTAGAAAATTACTTAGAATCCCCAAACATTATATATATATATATATATATATATATATATATATATTTTTTTTAGCAGAGAATCTAGAGAATAAAATGGCGATCGTTGCAATATTTTATGTCACATGGTATTTGTGCAGTGGTGTTTTAAAGGTAACTTTTTGGGAGAAGGGACACTTTCATGAATTAAAAAAAAAAAACAGTATAGTTATTCTAATTGTTTTGTATAATGTGAAAGATGATGTTACGCTGAGTAAATAGATACCAAACATCTCACGCGTTATAATTGCATGCCTTCGTGGAATGGAGACAAACTTTGGTACCTAAAAATCTCCATAGGCAACACTTTTTTTACGGTTACCAGGTTAGAGTTACAGAGGAGTTCTAATGCTAGAATTATTGCTCTCGCTCTGACGATCGCGGCAATACCTCACATGTGTGATTTGAACACTGTTTACATATGCGGGCGCAACTTCCGTATGCGTTTTCTTTGCTGCGCGAGCTCGTGGTGGAAGGGGCGCTTTGACATTTTTTTTCTTATTTATTTTTATATTATTAAATTGTGTTTTTTATTTTTTAAATGTGATCACTTTTATTGCTGTCACAAGGAATGTAAACATCCCTTGTGACAGTAATAGGTGGTGACAGGTACTCTTTATGGAGGGATTGGGGGTCTAAAAGACCCACAATCCCTCCTGTACACGTCAAAGTATTCAGATCACCGAAAATGGTGTATCTGAATACTGTATCTTTTGTAAAATTCGGCGCCATTGGCAGCCGAGTAAACAGAAAGTGACATTGTGACGTCGCTTCTGTGTTTACATCTAGGAGACTGGAACGAAGCCGTTCCGGCTTCGTTCCAGTCTATCACTAGCCGCTGGATGCAGTGGATGTTCGATCGGGCCTTCTGGTGGAACAGGAGGCCCGGGAAGAGTGGCAGGAGGCAGCGGGAGGGGCGAGTCCCCTCCTGCTCCTCTGGTATAACAGCTGAGCGGCTTTTAGCTGCATCGGTTGTTATACCTGGAAAGCCGATCTCCCGCTCTAAACAATGGTACCAGGATGATACCTGCTGCTCTGGGCATCATCCCGGTATAACCCCCGAAAGACGAGTACGCATCTTTCCGTACGCTCGGGGGGAAGGGGTTAAAACCACTTTAAGACCAGGCCTTTTTTGGAACTTTTTGTTTACATGTTTATTAGTATTTTTTGCTGGAAAATTACTTAAAACCCCCAAACATTATATATTTTTTAAGCAGAGATCCTAGATAATAAAATGGCAGTTGTTGCAATATTTTATGTCTCACCTTATTTGTGCAGCAGTCTTACAAACACATTTTTTTTTTTTTTAAATACACTCTTTTGAATAAAGAAAATACACTTTTTTTGAATAAAAAATAAATAAACAAAACAGTAAAGTTAGCCCAATTAGAATGGTGACAAACTACAGTACTTAAATATCTCACAGAGAAGGTCTAGTGCTAGAAGCTCTAACAATCGCGGTGATATCTCATGTGTGGTTACGTATGTGTTTGCTTCTGCACGCAAGCTGAGAGGGGCAGATTGCTTTAAAAAAAATGTATTTATTTTAATTTTTAATTTTTACACTGTCCTTTTAAAAAAAAGTTTTGATCACTTTAATTACTATTACAAGGAATGCAAACTTCCCTTTTGCATTTTATTTATGTATGAGCATTTATACTGTGGAAGACAAGTATAGCGCTGAATCAATTTGGGTTGTAATATGAAAAATTTTGCCTATTACCATTTTATTCTACAAAATAAAAATATTATTTCAAAATATATGCAATGTTAAGGGGGTTTAACTAATCTTCAGGCCTAAAATGTGCATTTAAATGTGTCAAAAAAACTGAAATAATTAGTGTAGTTAAGTGGTTAATGATTGGTTGAATTTGATTATCCTGAGTATCATTCAGCAATTATCAATTTCCTCTTTTACACATTGTGATGTTTAATTACAACAACAAATACTCAGAACTGCATAGAGACGCAGGCATATTTTGTGCTTGAGCTGGAGTGAGGTTCCTGACATTCCTCCCTATAGGACATGTGAGCACATGAACCTATAAGTCATCACTGAAAAATAAACTATTCGCATTCGTCCTCCAAATAATACTCCCCACCCCTTAGATCTGGTTATCCAGGTTCCATGTGAGATGGACCAGTCTCACCCTGCAAGGTCATAACAATAACATATCCACCCTGGTGACTAACCTATCTATATATTGATGATCGTATTGCAACAGCTACCCATTAAAAATCTAAACAGAGAAAAATTGTGATGCAAGAAATTAATAGAAATGAATATTCAACAACTGTGGGTTGCTAGTGTACAGGCGGTCCCCTAGTTACAAACATCCAACTTACACACAACTCCTACTTACAAATGGAGGGAGACAACAGGAAGTAAGAGGAAATCTACCCCTAGGAAGGGAAATTCACTCCTCTAAGCCCTTGTACACGTGGTCGGAGATTCCGACGGAATGTGTCCTATTGGACCGTTTTGTCGGATATTCCGACTGTGTGTGGTCTCCATCGGACTGTTTCCGTCGGAATATCCGACGGACCAAATTTTCCAACTTGCCGGTAAAATTTTCCAACAAAATGCTCCGATCGAACATACTCCGATCATGTGTAGTCTACTCCGACGGACAAAGTGCCACGCATGCTCAGATCAAATTCATAGACCAAAGCTATTGGCTACTAGCCTGAACGTAGTCCTGTCGTAACGAAATAACGTCATCACGTTATGTACAATTGGATTTTCTGACAACTTCCGACCGTGTGTATGCAACAGTTTCGGACAAAATCCGTTGGACAAAATCCAACGGATTTGGTTGTCAGAATGTCCCACCGTGTGTACAAGGGCTTAGAGTTAATATGGAAAAAGGTGTCCCCACTGATGCTTCATCACCAAGGCTTGTTTCCAAACAACCCAGAATTTTCAAAATCCAATTGTCATTGGGACAGAAAGTGAGGTGAAATCTTCTAAACAGGGGCACAGACAGCAAAACAAACATTGCAGGGGTGTTTACCCTTCCCTATTCTATCCAAAAAGCTTAAAAATATTTTTTTTTGGTCTGGGGAGCGTGGCGGACTTTTAAACTTTCCCAGAGATATCTTGCATTGATGCAATCTTAGGAGACAGTGATACCCTAAAAGTGGGAATCTTCCCAACTGGCATCTTCCATGTGGGCAGTGCTTACAGCACTGCCTACCTGGCCATAGCTACAGCCCTGGAGTGTAGTGGTGCCTTCCCCTGTTGTTGGCTTCACCGGGACGGAGAGGGTAGCTGGTGGTTAGCCCACCCCCAATCCGTTCGAAGGCTTATCCGAGCTTTTTCTCCTCCCTTCTACCTCAATATTTTTCCTTTTTAAGTCCTAGCTGGTTCCTCCTCCTACACCCCCCCCCCCTTTTTTTTTATTTATTTTTTTTGGTCCCGCTATCTTATAGGAATTATTGGCAATTTTACGCGCCATGGCCGTTAGAGACGCAACAGTTAATGGTGACCAGGGGGCACAAGGCCACTTTGAACAAGCTTGAATGTAGGCATGACTCTACATGCTATGGGTTTCTCTCTGGCAACTTAGTGTCTGCAACGTGCTTTTCTTATCTACTACAACTGCTGTTTACAGATATCTATATGCAAGGTTGTATGGATGGTTAACGAGACACTGTATGGTTTAATGTCTTTTTTTTTGTTTTTGTTTTTCTTTTTCTGTAATCCTGTTTTTGCTTACTGTTACCTTGGAAACATAATAAAAATTCTAAAATTTAAAAAAAAAAAAGTTTTTTTGGGCTGGAGCTACACTTAAAAAACATACCTGTTGCGACTTACAAACAGATTCAACTGAAGAACAAACCTACAGACCCTATGTTGTTTGTAACCCGGGGATCGCCTGTACTCATATTGACTTCTAATTGTTTATTCTTCAAATTCCTTATTCAAATTTAAAATTATGCAGGTTAAAGAAGACAACCCCTAAGAGCCCCTCTACATTCTTTGGTGCGTTATGTTGTGTGTTACCGTGCATTGCGTGGAGGCAGCCTATTTAAGATGTTCATTATTAACTAGGCAGTCCACATTCTAAATTTTGATGTAAGGAGGATGACTCCTGAAGACCACTTTAGCGATGAGATTCCCTGCCATGTTGTCTCATTCGTCCTGCTTAATTTTCCAATATGGAAGGTTCAACTTAAAAATGTATGGAGATACACTGCACTAAACCTAATGTATGAAAAAGTATGGTTTTCCTTTAAGTAATGTCCCCTGTTATTCTGAGTGCTCCATGTGGCAGGGTCAGGTCTGGTGTCGTTCAGCCCACCAACATGTCCATGACATTGCCTCTCGGTGGATTTATTGTGTTACAATGTAGAACTTTTGTAAAGAAAATATAGACCTGTCTGTCATTCCTCCTAAAATGATCATAGATTTAATTTGCTCCATTTTACAGAGATTTAACTGAACAAAGATTTATACAATGGTGAAAATTAGGGGGGTACTCGAAAATCCCCTTCTGCAAATCAATTTTCCTGAAAGTCATTTGGTTTTCAAATTGCATATGGTGGAAGTGTAGCCAATTTTAAAGAAAAATTACATTGATTTGATTGTCCTCCACATTTTAACTGATAACTGCCTCCTCTTCTGAGAATTGTTTTATACTTGGTACTTTTTTTACTTCTTTAATGTTTTAATGTGTGAATTTGGACATGCTAAATCGATTTCCAAGTTCATTAAATCTTCATAATAGTAGAAAATGTGATGTATGTGCTCCAATACCTTCAATGTTCCAATACCTTCTTTATCCATATCTCTTTATTTGTGATACCCTTGTGGAGAGTTTATGTATCCATTAAAAGGGTTTAAAGTTGTTCACCTTAATGTATTCTATGTAAAACCTTTTGTGATGCAGCACCCCCCAAGACCCCCCCCCCTTTTTCTTACCTGAGCCCAATCGTTCCAGCATTGGAGACAAGCACAGCAGCTCCAGCCGCTGTCTTGGGTTCTCATTGGATAGATTGATAGCAGCAGGAGTCAATGGCTCCCGCTGCTGTCAATCAAATCTGGTGACACAGGAGCCGGCGGCAGGGCCGAGTCCTGCTGTCAGTGTCAATAGATGCAGCAGCAGGACTCGGGAGCGCGCCCGCACGAGTGCCCCCATGGAAAGCGGCTCTCCGTAGGGGCACTCGAGAAGAGGAGGAGCCAGGAGAGGTGCGGGTGGACCCCAGAAAAGGAGGATCAGGCCACTCTGTGCAAAACCCTTGCACAGAGGAGGTAAATATAACATATTTGGGTTTTTTTTGTTTTGTTTTTTAAACAAAGCTTTACAATCATTTTAAACCCTCCTATCCTTTATAACCAAAGAAGATGCCATCTAAGCATGTGTTTGATTTGCAGTTGCCATGGTGCTGCACATTTTATCAGTTATAACACCAACCATTAGAGGGATTGACAGTTCGGTTGAAAGCACAAGCAGCTCTGACTGCCACACATAAAATACACTAACCATAAGGGCCGGTTCACACTGCAGGCGATGCGAGGCGACACCGACTTGCCTCGCCGCGACCTGCCGCGACCTCAGCGGCAACTTGCAGATGACTTCTGTATAGAAGTCAATGCAAGTCGCCCCGAGGTCGCCCGAAAGTAGTACAGGAACCTTTTTTCTGAGTCGGAGCGACTCGAGTCGCTCCTCTCAGAACGGTTCCATTGTACAGAACGGGGGCGACTTGTCAGATCGAGGCGAGGCAAGTCGTGTCGCCTCGCATCGCCCGCAGTGTGAACCGGCTCTAAGAATAGCCGATAAGCAGAAAAAGTCAGGCAGATCACAAGTTAACAGGAAGGATGTACTGGAAATGGAGTTATTCTCTCTGGAGAAGAGACGCTTGATAGGGGATATGATTTCAATTTATAAATACCGTACTGGTGACCCCACAATAGGGATAAAACTTTTTTGCGGAAGGGAGTTTAACAAGACACGTGGCCACTCATTAAAATTAGAAGAAAAGGGGCTTAACCTTAAACTATGTAGAGCAGGGATATGCAATTAGCGGACCTCCAGCTGTTGCAAAACTACAAGTCCCATCATGCCTCTGCCTCTGGGTGTCATTCTTGTGGCTGTCAGTGTCTTGCTATGCCTCATGGGACTTGTAGTTCTGCAACAGCAGGAGGTCCTCTAATTGCATATCCCTGATGTATAGGGTTCTTTGCTGTAAGTGTAATTCCCTTCCACAGGCGGAGGTCTCAACAGGGGGCATCGATAGTTTCAAAAAACTATTAGATAAGCACTTGAACGACAGCAACGTACAGGGATATACAATGTAATACTGACATATAATCACACACATAGCTTGGGCCTGCTGGACTTGTGTCTTTTTTCAACCTCACCTACTATGTAACTATGTAACTAAGTCTCTGATATCTGAGTAATATTTGTTTAAAAAAAGTTTTATCAAAAAAAAAGAGAAAAAAAGAGAAAAAGAGAGCAACATAAAACCAGTGCAATATTTGGCATTGTTTTTGATAAACTAACGCATCAGTCAATATCTGGTTTGATGAATGCAGTGACAATTCTTAATGAATTCTCAAGGTGATCAGATATTGTGCTTCTAATTTGTCCCTTTGTGTCATTTGTGTCATCCTTGAAAAGAGTTGCTCACAAATAAATGTGCTGCCGAAAACTGATGACATGAATAAGATATGATTGTGAAGTGAGAGATTTTTCTTTGGAAAGATAAAACTTATAAAAGTCCAGTAAAGAGAAAGAAATGTTTCTTTGGCTGCATGCAGTGTGAATATCTCCCAAATAGTGCAAGTTTAGGAGATATTTATTGTACCTAAAGCCTTATTTTAGGCTTACTTGTAGGTACAAGTATATAAAAAAAAAGACGTCACTACCACTTTAAGTGTGAATGCGTTTTTACAAAACATTCCAAAAAATGTACATACCCATGAGCCAATGAGAGTTCTTCAGGGACCAAGAAGGACACTCCGATTGGACAAGGCACTAAAGCAGTTGACTACTCCCTTACTATTCTGAGCTTTACAGGGATAACATTATATTTGGAGAAAGGATACTTAAAACTGCTTGTATTTTGGTAGTGGGTTTTTTGCCCACAACCTTTTTCTAGTGGCTCCGTGATTCAAACATCCTAGCTTCTGGATGTGTATAGAGTAATTTTGGCACACAAACTGGCACCCTCAGAGGCCAATTTAATTGTTGCATTTTTGACTACAAGACGACTGAAATTCTATTTGTTGTCATGAACATCTGCATTTGTAAATCATTATGAGTTTTTTTTCTGGTTTATTCAATCAACAAGTTCATACTAACTGGTACACATATTTTGACCACAGGGTGGCAGGATAATACATGCTTAAACAATGGTTTTGAATTGGTTACCATCACGTTTTAGGATCATCATCAAGAAGGCTATGTATATGTCAACAGAGCAATATATCTTTCACCACCAGATGGCAGAATATACACATAGAACAATACATTAAATACATGTATATACACTATATTACCAAAAGTATTGGGACACCAGCCTTTACACACACATGAACTTTAATGACATCCCAGTCTTAGTCCGTAGGGTTCAATATTGCGTTGGCCCACCCTGTGCAGCTATCACAGCTTTGACTCTTCTGGGAAGGCTGTCCACAAGGTTTAGGAGTGTGTCTATGGGAATGTTTGACCATTCTTCCAAAAGCGCATTTGTGAGCTGAGGCACTGATGTGAATGAAAAGGCCTGGCTTGCACTCTACACTCCACTACACTGTGCAGGCCAGTCAAGTTACTCCACCCCAAACTCACTCATCCATGTTTTTATGTACCTTGATTTGTGCACTGGTGAGCAGTCATGTTGGAACAGGAAGGGGACATCCCCAAACTGTTCCCACAAAGTTAGAAGCATGAAATTGTCCAAAATGTCTTGGTTTGCTGACGCCTTATGAGTTCCCTTCACTGGAACTAAGGGGCCAAGCCCAATCCCTGAAAAACAACCCCACACCATAATCCCCCCTCCACCAAATGATTTGTACCAGTGCACAAAGCAAGGTCCATAAAGACATTGATGAGTGATTGTGGGGTGGAGGATCTTGACAGTCTTGACCTCAACCCAATAGAACATCTTTGGGATGAATTAAAGCAAAGACTTCAAGCCAGGCCTTTTCATTCACATCAGTGCCTAACCTCACAAACGCGCTTCTGGAAGAATGGTCAAACATTCCCATAGACACACTCCTAAACTTTGTGGACAGCCTTCCCAGAAGAGTTGAAGCTGTTATAGCTTCAAAGGGTGGGCCAACTCAATACTGAACCCTACGGACTAAGACTGGGATTCCATTAAAGTTCATGTGTGTGAAAAAGGCATGTGTCCCAATACTTTTGGTAATATAGTGCACATGCATACGTACATTTGTATTTGTATGGCCAAATGTAAAATAGAGGGCCCAATGGTAGGACAGACAGTCCAAAGTCAAGTACCCAGATATGCAAGTTAATAAAAGTCATAGAAAATCTTGCTTACAAAAAAAGCTTAAAAAAGCTAACGTTCAGTTTGAAAACAAAAAATAAAGACATCTTCAAAGCAGTTAATAATATTTTTCAATATATCTTGTGCACAAGGTGGCATCAATTCCAAATGGAAGAGAAAATAATTTCCATGGGCTTTAGAAGAGTCCTTTGCAGAAAAAGCGTTTAGACAAATGCCTTGCAAAATCAGTGATAGAATGAGCTTGAGGGATGTGTTTTTTCAATCTAAATACTGTACCTGCAGTATGTAACTGAGATTCCAACTAGTTGTCAGGAGATACAATTCTGCTCTCATAGTTTCACCACTGTGTGTCAGGAGAGCAATTAGAACGACATGTATCCTTTGGTAGCAACCTCTATAGTGAAAGTTTATGTTTAGGCATGGGTTGAGATGTGGACCCTGCCACTATGTGCCCCTGCCCTCTAAGATGTAGCTGATCTTTCATCAGGGACCCCTTCACATGAGTTTGGGTTTAGCTGCTGGCTACCCCCAGATCATGCAACAAACATTTGCAGTATCGAAGGAGGGTCGGAGCTGGGTACTGAGGAACCAGAGCGTGATAGAAACTTGTACATCATCAGGGGTCACAATGGCGACCAGGGGGCCCGTGAGACCTCCCTGTCACATTTGGTGTTATTCCTTCATGGGGGGGGGCCCTCCATTTTCCTCCTGCAACTGCTGAAAGCCTGCTTCTCCTCCTGGAGTGTGAGTTTTACTGACATCCTCCAATGCCCTACTGACAACATCTATAGCCCTACTGACACTGTCCACACACCATCCACTGCCCTAAATACACAGTCCTACTGACACTGTTTGCACACTGCCCTACTGACACCATCCCCTGCCATACTGACATCAACCTTTGCCCTTCTAATGTGTCCACTGCTTTTCTGACACCATCCACTGCCCTTCTGACAAAGTCCACGGCTCTACTAACTGACAGTGTCCACTTTTATGGTAGTCTAACTTTTTAGGGTAGTACAACTTCGCTGTAAGCAAAGGTTGAGGTTTGAGATAGTAGGTGTAAAGGAGGTGCAGTGGAGGCTCATATTGTGAATGCTGTGGTGGTTATGGGGTTCAGACTGCAGTGGAGATTGGAGAGAATCAAATTGTGGATGCAGCAGAGACTGTCGAGTTACAGAATATGAATAAAGTGGAGACTACAAGGTTTGGACTGTGAATGAAGCGGAGACTGTGGCTGCAGCAGAGGCTTGGCTGTGAGTGAAGCAGCAGCTTGGTTGTGGTCTGCTGGGGAGTGAATACTATTCTGTGGGTACAGCAGTGACTCAGATGTAGGGCAGTGGAGACTTGGTTGTTCATGCGAGATTGACACCTCGTGAGCCCCGTCGCCTGGTATGGATTTAAAGGGGAACCCCTACGCCGGAAAAACCCCAAAGTCCATAGCAGACCCTTATCCGAGCATGCAGCCTGGCCGGTCAGAAAAGGGGGTGGGGACGAGCAAGCGCCCCCCCCTTCCTGAACCGTACCAGGCCGCGTGCCCTCAACATGGGGGGGTGCTTGTCCCCATGTTGATGCGGACAAGGGCCTCTTCCCGACAACCCTGGCCATTGGTTTTGGGGTCTGCATGCGGGGGGCTTATCAGATCGGGAGCCCTATTAATAAGGGGGCCCCCAGATTCCAGCCCCCTACCCTATGTGAATGAGTATGGGGTAAGATGTACCCCTACCCATTCACCTGGGGGAAAAAAGTGTTAATAAAAAAACACAACACAGGTTTTTAGAGTACATTATTAGACAGCTCCAGGGGTCTTCTTCCGATTTTGGGGGTCTTGTCCCGCTCTTCACTTCTTCTGCCGGGCCTCCGCTATCTTCTTACAGCTCTTTTACTAGCGTTGGTCCGGTATTGTCGCTGTCGCTTGTTGCTCTCACCGCCGTGGCTTTCTTCTTCTTCTTCTTCTTCTTTTCTTCTTCTAGCTAGCGGTAAAAGAGCAGAAGATAGAGGAGGAGCAGGTCCCCCTTTCCCCAAAGCACCCCCCGTGTTAAGGGCATAGCAGACCCTTTTTCCGAGCGCTAGGGATGAGCTTCGTGTTCGAGTCGAACGTACGTTCGACTCGAACATTGACTGTTCGTCCGTTCGGCGAAATCCGAACATTTTGGTCCGTTCGCGTCAAATTCGCGTGGCGCTCACGGCCCACAATGCACTGCGATGGCGCAGTGCATTGCTGGCTCATGATTGGCCAAGCATGCACTGTGACCCCGCATGCTTGGCCAATCGCAGCGCCAGCAGCGAGGAGAGCCATGATTGGCCACAGGCAGGATGCCTGTGGCCAATCATAGCTCAGGCTGTGTAGTGCACGCCCCACACTATATAAGGCCGCCATCGCGGCGGCCTCGTGTAGTGTGTTGGCGTCTGAAGCAGTGGGTGTTCTGTGTACCTTCAACACAGTACACACCGATCGTTTTCGGACGATTTTCTATCTTGCTGTTGTGTAGTGGTTATTGTCTGCGTGCCCTGACCGCAGTATACACCGCTATATTCACCTCACCTATATAGCTAGTGATCTATCTTTAATAATAGAGCTTGCAGTCAGTAGTGTTAGGAGATAGTGCGTGCTCTGTACCCAGTACATACCGCTATATCCACCTACATAGCTGTTCTCTATTTGAGCCCACTTGCCATCTGCAGAAGTTATTGGAAGTTGTGTGTGCCTCCAGCACAGCACAGTATACATCTGTACATACCCCTTTATCTCTGGTGTTCTCTGGTTATTGTCTGCGTGCCCTGACCGCAGTATACACCGCTATATTCACCTCACCTATATAGCTAGTGATCTATCTTTAATAATAGAGCTTGCAGTCAGTAGTGTTAGGAGATAGTGCGTGCTGTCTGCGTGCTCTGTACCCAGTACATACCGCTATATCCACCTACATAGCTGTTCTCTATTTGAGCCCACTTGCCATCTGCAGGAGTTATTGGAAGTTGTGTGTGCCTCCAGCACAGCACAGTATACATCTGTATATACTCCTTTATCTCTGGTGTTCTATAATAAAGGCATCTGCAGGAGTTAGTGGGTGTTGTGTGCCTCCAGCACAATATAAACTACCCAACTGCTGTTTTACCCAACTCCCTTCAGGCCATTACCATGTCTGGAAGGCCAGCAAGGAGAGGCAGACAGGCGCGAGCCAATAAAAGAGGGCAAGCAGGCTCTGTGTCTAGAGACAACAGTGCTGGTCGTGGACGCGGTGCATTGTCATCAGAACGTGGCCATGGGACATGCTTGTCCTTCTTTTCGGCAGCTGGACATGTTGAACCGCAACATGCCAACGACTTGGTAGAGTGGATGACCAAGCCCTCTTCATCCTCCTCATCCTCTCTCACCCAGTCTCAGGGTAGTAGCAAAGCAGCTGCCAACGCATCATCTTCCCTCCTCTCAATGTCATCATCAGTGACTCCTTCCCTAGACCCACCACGTCCTCCTGAGGAGTCTCCTGAACTCTTTGAGCACAGTGTTGGGTACATGCTCCAGGAGGATGCCCAGTGTTTTGTGGGCTCTGATGATGACACTCAGCTAGAGGAAGGTAGTAGCGTGAGCGCAGAGAGAGGGGATGCTCAAGAAGGACAGCAATCTGGCAGTCATGTTCCACAAGCTGCAGCATACTGCCAGGTTTGCTACAGCGATGAAGAGGGAGGGGATGATGAGGGCACTGACTCCACGTGGGTGCCTGGAAGGAGGGAGGAGGAGGAGGAGGAGCCACATGTCCAACGAGGCAGGATGCCCTCCGGGGGCCAGCTTAGGGGCAGCACACCGACTGAATCACACCGCAGAGCTCCGCCTGTGCAGAGCGCTGCCTCTGCGCGTTATTCTAAAAGTTCTTTGGTGTGGGCCTTTTTTGAGACGAGTGCATCAGATCGCACCGCTGCTATTTGCAACATATGTCTCAAGCGTATCTCACGTGGCCAAAACATCAGCCGCTTGGGCACCACATGCTTGACCAGACATATGTTGACCTGCCATGCAGCTCGTTGGCAAGCGTACCTCAAAGACCCACACCAAAGAACAAAGCGGACCTCTCCTTGCTCCTCATCAGCTGGCATCTCCAACCCCACTAGACCTTCAGTCCTCTCTGAAACCTGCTCTGCGAGGAATGAAGGTATAGAATTAGGTGTGTCACAGCCAAGTGCTTCCGGGAACTCTGCTAGCGGTACACCCACGTCCGATTATAGCAGGCAAATGTCCCTGCCCCAGCTGCTGGACCGGCGGAAGAAGTTCACTCCCAGCCATCCACATGGCCAGCGGTTGAATGCTAGCTTGGCTAAATTGCTAGCACTTCAACTGCTGCCTTTTCAGTTGGTAGACTCGGCCCCCTTCCGTGAGTTTGTACAATGTGCGGTTCCTCAGTGGCAGGTCCCCAAACGCCACTTTTTCTCACGGAAGGCGATTCCGGCTCTCTACCGGCATGTGGAAGGCAATGTCCTTGCCTCGCTGGAAAGGGCGGTCAGCGGTAAGGTGCATATTACCGCTGACTCATGGTCCAGCAGGCATGGACAGGGACGTTACCTGTCTTTCACGGCCCATTGGGTCACTCTTCTGGCAGCTGGGAAGGATGCAGGACAAGGTGCAGTAGTGTTGGAGGTTGTTCCGCCACCACGCCTCCAAAATGCTACTATTGGTTGTGACACACCTCTCTCCTCCACCCCCTCCTCTTCTTCTTCCTCCATGGCCTCTTCCAGTGCTCTGTCCTCAGAACCAGCGGTGCTCCATAGGCGTTCCAGGGGCTACGCAAGTACGCAGGCAAAACGATGCCATGCCGTGCTTGCGCTGGTTTGTTTGGGGGACAGGAGCCACACTGGGGCGGATGTTTTGTCAGCTCTGCAGGGGCAGGCCGAGAGGTGGTTGACGCCACACCAGCTTAAGCCAGGAATGGTGGTTTGCGACAATGGCACCAACCTTCTCTCCGCCCTCCGACAGGGACAACTGACCCATGTGCCCTGTGTAGCTCACGTCCTTAACCTGGTGGTGCAGCGGTTCTTGGGCAGGTACCCCGGCTTACAGGATGTCCTGAAGCAGGCCAGGAAAGTCTGTGTGCATTTCTGCAAATCATTTAATGCCTGTGCTCGGCTGGCTGAGCTCCAAAAGGAGTTGAACCTGCCCAAGAACCGCCTTATATGTGACATGCCCACCAGATGGAACTCAACATTGGCCATGCTGCAGCGGCTGCACACGCAGCAGAGGGCCATCAATGAGTACCTGTGCGACTACGGCACCAGGACAGGGTCAGGGGAGCTCGGTTTTTTCTCACCACGCCAGTGGGGCATGATCAGGGATGCATGCACTGTCCTGTCACCATTTGAGGAGGCCACAAGGATGGTGAGCAGTGACAGTGCATGCATCAGTGACACTGTACCTCTTGTCCACCTCTTGGAGCATACGCTGCGTGGAATAATGGACAGGGCACTTGAGGCAGAACAGAGGCAGGAAGAGGAGGACTTCCTTGCCTCTCAAGGCCCCCTTTATCCAGACAGTGTTCCTGCTGTGCCACCCATCACACAGGAAGAGGATGAGGAGGAGGAAGAGGAGGAGGAGGATGATTGTGTCAGCATGGAGGTGGAGGCTGGCACTCAGCATCAGCAGCAGCAGCAGCAGCAGCAGTCTTGTAGGGATAATTTACAGTCCCAAGAAACACGTGGACTTGTACGTGGCTGGGAGGAGGTAGCTGCGGATCATGTTGTCCTTAGTGACCCAGAGGACTCCGGACCGAATGCCTCAGCTAACCTACGCTGCATGGCCTCCCTGATCCTGCAAAGCCTGCGGAAGGATCCTCGTATTCTTCGGATCAAGGAGAGGGACCATTACTGGCTGGCCACTCTCCTTGATCCACGGTACAAGGGTAAGGTTGCCGACCTTATCTTGCCATCGCAGAGGGAGCAGAGGATGAGACATCTCCGGGAGGCCTTGCAGAAAGGTCTGTGCAACGCGTTCCCAGAGACTGGGAGGTTACAAACTCCTGGTCCTGAGGCATTGGTCAGAAGGAGCGGTGGAGAAGGTGGCCGTCTGACTGATGCTTTCAGACAATTTTTTAGTCCGCAGCCCCAAGGTATGATCGGTTCCAGCACTCATCACCAGCGTCTGATTTACATGGTGCAGGAATACCTAGGGGCAAGGTCAGACTTGGACACCTTTCCCACCGAAAATCCTCTGGCTTACTGGGTCTTGAGGATGGATCACTGGCCAGAGCTTGCACAGTATGCAATTGAGCTACTGGCCTGTCCTGCATCCAGCGTTCTTTCGGAACGCACCTTCAGTGCTGCTGGTGGCTTTGTTACTGATCACAGGGTGCACCTGTCCACCGAATCAGTTGATCGACTGACCTTCATCAAGATGAATCAGTCTTGGATCACCCACAGCTACCAAGCACCTGAAGCTGATGTAACCGAATAATTTTTTTTTAAATACCACATCCCTTCAAGACTGCCTATGCTGATGCTGAGTGACTGTCCTGTTATGTTGATTGTCTATCCTCTTCCTCCTCCGCTGATATGTTGGAAGAACATTTCTGGTTCTGGTTGATGCCATCAGCCCAATTTTCTGCCCCTATTTAACAGGGGCGTTTAAGTACAATTTTTGATGCAATGCTTTGCAGCAGGGCTAATTCCTGCAATAAAACTAGAGTATATGGCAGAGGTTGCAGTGTGGTGGCACCAGCACCAGTGCCTAAGGCCCAATTTTTCTGCCCCTGTTTAACAGGGGCGTTTAAGTACAATTTTTGATGCAATGCTTTGCAGCAGGGCTAATTCCTGCAATAAAACTAGAGTATATGGCAGAGGTTGCAGTGTGGTGGCACCAGCACCAGTGCCTAAGGCCCAATTTTTCTGCCCCTGTTTAACAGGGGCATTTAAGTACAATTTTTGATGCAATGCTTTGCAGCAGGGCTAATTCCTGCAATAAAACTAGAGTATATGGCAGAGGTTGCAGTGTGGTGGCTCCAGCACCAGTGCCTAAGGCCCAATTTTTCTGCCCCTGTTTAACAGGGGCGTTTAAGTACAATTTTTGATGCAATGCTTTGCAGCAGGGCTAATTCCTGCAATAAAACTAGAGTATATGGCAGAGGTTGCAGTGTGGTGGCACCAGCAGCAGTGCCTAAGGCACAATTTTTCTGCCCCTGTTTAACAGGGACATGTAATTACAATTCTTGATATAATATTTCACAGGAGGGCCCCTTCCTGTGCCCACCCAGAGTAACGGTGAGGACTTATAGTGTTGTGGCACCAGCACCACAACCACCAAAGGTCAATTTTTCTACCACTGTTCAACAATGGCATGTAATTACAATTCTTGATATAATCGTTCACAGCAGGGCGCTCCAGCGCCCACCAAGAGTCACTTTGAGGGCTTACAATGTTGTGGCAAAACCAACACCTTGTTCCGCCATTTCTGCAGAGCATATAGGGCAGACCCCTACTTTCAAACATCCAATTTACAAACATCTCCTACTTGCAAACGGAAGGAGACAACAGCAAGTGAGATGAAAAAAGATGGACGACAAAACAAATTATACAGGGGTGATAACCCTTCCCTATGTTTTCCAAAAAGCTTAAAAATAGTTTTTTTGACTGGAGCTACACTTTAAAAATGTACCAGTTGAAAATTACAAACAGATTCAACTTAACACAACTTGCCTGTATACTGCTGTTCTGAGTATATAGGGCCTGGGGGCCACACGCATTTCCTTTTTTTAATATGGGTACGGGGTTCCCCTTAATATGCGTACAAGACCTAAAGGGGCTGGTAATGGGCAGGGAGGGCTACCCATGCCATTTTTCTCAATGATTTTCAACCATATTGCAGGAACCAGATATAATATTAAAACCGCAAGCAGTTTTAAATGGTGTTATTTCCGTTTAATGTCATTTTGTGCAGGGACTGTTCTAAACACGGGAAACACGTGGCACTTCACAGGCATACTACAGACACCCCCCAGGCACCATATTTAAAGGAATATTTCACTTTTTTTTTTCACTTTAATCGTCATTAAAATCAGTGCTCCCGCCAAAACGGCCATTTTTAAAAACATTTTAGTCATTGATCCATGTCCCCTGGGGCAGGAGCCAGGTCCCCAAACCCTTTTTAGGACAGTATCTTGCATATTAGCCGTTAAAATTAGCACTTTTCATTTCGAACGTTCGAGTCCCATAGACTTCAATGGGGTTCTAACGTTCGTTCGAATTTGGGGTCCGTTCGAAAGTTCTGGTGCGAACCGAACCGGGGGGTGTTCGGCTCATCCCTACCGAGCGCTTGCTCGTCCCCACCTCCTTTCCTGACCGGCCGTGCTGCGTGCTCGAATAAGGATCTGCTATGGATGTTGGGGGGACCCCCACACCATTTTTTCGGCGTAGGAGTTCCCCTTTAAATCCATACCAGGTGACGGGGCTCGCGAGGTGTCAATCTTGCCGATGGAGGCAGTGCTATTCACTTGCTTTGCTAGTCCCGTCTATAGAATATAAAAAAAAAGTCAGTTATTTTGCTGAGTAACTAATTACTTTTGCAATGTAGTAACCAAATTACTAATGCAATTACTTTTTGGGAGAACTAATTTGTAACTTAACTAATTACTTTTTTTAAAGTAAGATGACCAACACTGGTTATGATTAATCCAATACATTTACAGGATTAATGCCACAATATGCAATGTACACATCTCAAATATATCCCACAAAAATAACCCCTTTTTCACCTAAAACAATCAATTTATTTCTACTCCATTATAAAGCAACAATTTAGAAAATCAAAATAAATAGGAAACACATTATAAACCAGACAGGATTCATAGTTCAGAACTAAAATATAGTTACAGTAGTAGACCTAAATTAGAAATAAATCTATTATACATTTTATTATTTATGCTTTACGATAAAAAAAAATAAAGAGGAAAGGAAAGAAAGAAGGAGTGAGGACAAGAGAAAATTAAACATTAGGGAGAAATTTGCGAAAAATATTTTTTTTTCTAGTTTCCTTATCCCTAAGCCCTTTTTTCAGTTAATCCCTTTCCTCTTCTCTTTTACACCTCAGTCAACATTTCTCCATCTTCATTCCCCAGTTGTTCCTTTTCTTTCTTCCCTTTTCTTTGTTCCCTTTCTTTTATTCCCTTTATTCCACCTCCTGTTTTAAACCACTTCTCTCTTTCCTTTCCTATTTGTTTCCACTGATTTTTATCAACAAGCTTAAGTATTCACCTTCAAATATATTTTGGATTTGGATTAGGTCTAAAGCCGCGTACACACGGGCGGACTGTCTGGCCTACTTAGTCCGCCAAAACACATTTCAGCGGACAGTCCGCTCGTGTGTGGGCTTCAGCGGACTTTTTCAGCGTGCAGTCTGGCGGACTAAGTATTTCGGAATTTCCGTAATACTGTCCGTCGGACTCGCATTTAGGCGGACAATCCGCCCATGTGTGTGCCAGTCCATCGTACTTTTGAAATGAGCGGACTTTTCCCGCCCGGAGAAAAGTCCGCTCATTTCGAGCGGGTATCCAGGTAGGCGGGGCCCGCGAAGGAGACGTCGCTGGCCCCGCCGCCTGGTATGGACTTAAAGGGGAACCCCAACGCCGAAAAAAATCGGCGTGGGGGTCCCCCCCAAGTCCACAACAGACCCTTGTCCGAGCACGCTACCCGGCCGGCCAGGAAAGGGGGGCGAGCGAGCGCCCCCCCTCCTAAACCGTACCAGGCCGCGTGCCCTCAACATGGGGGGGTGCCTTGGGGAAGGGGGGCCGCGCGCCCCCCCCACCCCAAAGCACCTTGTCCCCATGTTGATGAGGACAAGGGCCTCTTCCCGACTACCCTGGCCGTTGGTTGTCGGGGTCTGCGGGCGGGGGGCTTATCGGAATCCGGGAGCCCCCTTTAATAAGGGGGCCCCCGGATACCGGCCCCCCACCCTATGTGAATGAGTATGGGGTACAATGTACCCCTACCCATTCACCTGTAAAATAAAAGTACCAAAAAAAACACAACACACGAGATAAAATACTTTATTGCACAGCTCCGGGGGTCTTCCGTCTTCGGGGGTCTTCTCGCCGGACTCCTCCTCTATCTTCTTGTAGCTCTTTTGCTAGCGGAGGAGTCTGGCTTTCTTCCTCGCCGCCGGCCTCTTCTCCCGACTTCGGGGGTCTTGTCCCCCTCTTCGGTTCTTCTGCCGGGCCACCACGCCTTCTTATAGCTCTTTTACAGGCGGTGGCCCGGTCTTCTGTCGCCGCCGTCCCCGCTGTCGCCGCCGCCTTCCGTTCTTCTTCTTCTTCTCCAGGAGATGTTGCCTCGACGATCTCTCCGGCCGGAATGCCAGGGACGCACTGCGCGGCCACTTATATAGGGACAAGAGGCGGTGTCACTTATATAGGGACAAGGGGCGGTGTCACATGGCTTTATGTCACATGGGTTGGTGTCACATGGTGACCCCGCCCCCTTACAATGTCATAGTCTCCATGTGACATCAACCCATGTGACCAACCCATGTGACATAAAGCCATGTGACACCGCCCCTTGTCCCTATATAAGTGGCCGCGCAGTGCGTCCCTGGCATTCCGGCCGGAGAGATCGTCGAGGCAACATCTCCTGGAGAAGAAGAAGAAGAAGAAGAACGGAAGGCGGCGGCAGCGACAGAAGACCGGGCCACCGCCTGTAAAAGAGCTATAAGAAGGCGCGGTGGCCCGGCAGAAGAACCGAAGAGGGGGACAAGACCCCCGAAGTCGGGAGAAGAGGCCGGCGGTGAGGAAGAAAGCCGGACTCCTCCGCTAGCAAAAGAGCTACAAGAAGATAGCGGGGAGGAGTCCGGCGAGAAGACCCCCGAAGACGGAAGACCCCCGGAGCTGTGCAATAAAGTATTTTATCTCGTGTGTTGTGTTTTTTTTGGTACTTTTATTTTACAGGTGAATGGGTAGGGGTACATTGTACCCCATACTCATTCACATAGGGTGGGGGGCCGGTATCCGGGGGCCCCCTTATTAAAGGGGGCTCCCGGATTCCGATAAGCCCCCCGCCCGCAGACCCCGACAACCAACGGCCAGGGTTGTCGGGAAGAGGCCCTTGTCCTCATCAACATGGGGACAAGGTGCTTTGGGGTGGGGGGGGGCCGCGCGGCCCCCCCTTCCCCAAGGCACCCCCCATGTTGAGGGCACGCGGCCTGGTACGGCTCAGGAGGGGGGCGCTCGCTCGCCCCCCTTTCCTGGCCGGCCGGGTAGCGTGCTCGGACAAGGGTCTGTTGTGGACTTGGGGGGGACCCCCACGCCGATTTTTTTCGGCGTTGGGGTTCCCCTTTAAGTCCACACCAGGCGGCGGGGCCAGCGACGTCTCCTTCGCGGGCCCTGCCTACCTGGAGACGCGCTCGAAATGAGCGGACTTTCCTCCGCGTGTGTGGGCGAGTCCGTTCATTTCAAAAGTAGGGCGGATAGTATGGTGGACTTAGTACGCCGTATTAGTCCGCTCAAAAAGTGGTGTGTGTGGTCAAGTCCGTTCATTCGAAAGTATGACGGACTGTCCGTCGGATTGTCTGACGGACTAAGTTGGCCAGACAGTCTGCCCCGTGTGTACGCGGCTTAAGAGTCTTTTTTTAAATTAAAGTTGAATTCATTATTGTGTATAACAGCGGGATATTCAGCAATTCAACTGTGTAATCAATACTAAAGACATAGGGCTTGATTTACTAAAACTAGAGAGCGAAAAACCTAGTGCAGCTGTACATAGTAGCCAATCAGCTTATAACTTCAGCATGTTCAATCTCCCCTATGGGAGATTGGATGACGATGGGCCGCAGAGTCCATCGTCACCCGATTCGGTCCGCAGACAGATGGAAAAGTAGGTTCGGATGTCAGAGGACATGCCACCGCTAACATCTGACATTTCATGGAGGTCTATGGAGCATCCGTTCAGGTCTGCCTAAAAAACGGACAGGCGGACCTGAACGGATCGTCCGTGTGAAAGAGGCCTTAAGCTGAGTGGTTTCTATGCAGAGCTGCACCTGATTTTGCACTCTCCGGTTTTAGTAAATCATCCCCATAGGCTGTACAGGTACAGGAAAACAAAATGATTCTACGATAGATACAAACAGTAACATTTCAGATAGAGCAGTCCACCCTAACAGATGGCAATGCAAGTCAACAATCCAGTATACACACTGCTAATATAATGTTAGCATGGCCAGTAACAGGTTAATTTGCAGCTTAAACAAAGATCTTCTGTCATACTCATTTTATATATACCTTAAATTAAAAGAAAACACAAACAATAGAGAGAAAGCCCATCAACAGGACTGCATTGTAGTTCTCATTAGGATCTGGAGCGGCAAGTATCCCTAGTGTGCCAGGGTGTCTAGGCTCAGTCAATGGGCAGGAAAAACTATTAATGGAGAAGTGAAGTAGGGGCAAAGATGGGAAAAAGATAAGAGGGGTGGAGGGACTCTAAATCTAGGTTTGGACAAATGCAGTTAGGCAGGTGTATCAGACGGATAGGAGTTGTAGTCTTCAGAGTAGCAGAAATTATGCCAATAGAACCAGGTATGGTTGAACTGCTCCTCCTTACACTTCAAGGCTGTTGTTAGTTGCTCCATTTCATTGATGTCATTGACCAGAGCTATCCACTGGCCCATCATCAGGAGGTCCAGGCTTTTCCATTTCTGTGGAATACAGATTTTAGATCAGTAGCGCCCTATTATATTTGCACCTGGGAAGCAGAGTCAAATGTAATAGGCTTATCAGCTAGGAACATGTCAGTGAGTTTGAAGATAAAATTCCGGATCGAAGTCCAAAAGTGGCCAATGTAAGGGTATGTGTAGAATATGTGTAAAAAAGTGCTGTCATCCTGCTGGCAATGACAGCAGATTGGTGAGACTGCAGGGTAAATCTTGGTATGGGGTACCCACCCTCTTACACAACGCATAACGACTTTGTATTAAATTCTAGTTGCTATAGATGCACGGTGTGCAAAAAACAAGATATGTTCCATCTGTTTGTCTGGACTACACAGCAAAGTATATGATTTAGAAAGTGCTTGTTTCAGAGGTGATGGGTAGTGCCGTCCAAACAGAGATAACCGCCTATCAAACGTGCAACCGTCCAGGATGGATGTTAGGAAATTTTGGATCTGCAATTGGATCTGCAGTGCCTGCCAGTGGTCTAAGGGGGGGCGATAACATGCCTCTGTCTTCCATGGAGTACCAATGATTTTCTCGGGCTAAGCGCGTTAGCCTAAATTTTTTGGTTTGGAATAAAGCTGTGAACCTGTTGTCTGTCAGACTAGGGGTAAACTCATGAGCTTCAATAACAGGCATCATGGAGGTATATGAAGAAGTGGAAGAGCACAAAAGGCAGTCTGCCTTGCGGAGAACCGAAAGCGTGGTTCCTATCAAGGGGCGTGTCTTGATCAAGTCTAATGCCGCGTACACACGGCCGGACTTTCCAGCAGACTAGGGTCCAACGAACTTCCGCCGGAATTTCGGCAGAGTTCTGGCGGATTTTCCGAATGAATGGACTTGCCCATATTTGACCGAACTTTCTGGCAGACTAGGTCTGCCGGACTTCCCGGCAGAGTTCCGACGGAGTTCTGGTGGACTTCCAAATGAAGGGACTTGCCCACACATGGACTAAAGTCCGTTCATTTTGAACATGATGAGTTCTGATGGGACTAGAAAAGGAAGTCAATCTTGTCGCTTTTATTGGCAAGATTTACACCTTGCGAGCCCCGTTGCCCGTTATGGATTTTAAGGGGAACCCCCTATGCTGAAAAAACGGTGCGTGTGGGGATCTCCCCATTATTGATACCAGACCCTTATCCCCGAGCACGCAGCCTGGCTGGTCAGGAAAGGGGGGAAGGGACGAGTGAGCGCCCCCCCCCCACGAGCCTTACCAGGCCGCATGCCCTCAACATGGGGGGAGGGTGCTTTGGGGAAGGGGGGCTCCCTGCTGGCCCCTCACCCCAAAGCACCTTGTACCCATGTTGATGAGGACAACGGCCTCTTCTCGACAACCATGGCTGTTGGTTGTCGGGGTCTGCGGGCAGGGGGCTTATCTTTAAAAACCTGTGTAGTTGTTTTTTATTGACACTTTTTCCCCCAGGTGAATGGGTAGGGGTACGATGTACCCCATACTTATTCACATAGGGCCGGGATCTGGGGGCCCCCTTATAAAAGGGGGCTCCTGGATTCCAATAAGCCCCCCACCCACAGACCCCGACAAGCAATGGCCAGGGTTGTCGGGAAGAGGCCCTTGTCCTCATCAACATGGGGGGAAATGGCGGGAAATGGTGGGAAAATTTAAAACATGTTCTATTTCTAAAGTCCGTGGAGCCCACATATGATCAGAATGTTCGACGAATTAGTTCCGTCTGACCTTTGCTGTCAAAAAGTCTGGTCGTGTGTACGTGGCATAAGAGTTTAATTATAGTGGGACGAATGTTCCCCATCCTTTAAATCCCATTTAGTTAGCCCTACATGGATTATGAATCCTTCAGCACAATCACGCAGGTCATCCCATAGAATCTAGTGCAAATATAGGAATTATTCTTTTTCCAGCTGAAACCAATGATATGTTTATTTTGCTCCTACTAACACCAGTAAGATGTGATTTATTTTGCTTCCATTGGCACCATGGTTTGGGTTTTAATTTATTGCACTGACAACAATGCTATATGGTATCTCACTGACACCAGTCGTATGGGGTTTATTTTATCCCAATGCCACTAATGATAGGGCTTGTTTTAGTCCACTGTTTTAGTCCACTGACAGCAACAATATAGGTTTCATTTTATCCCATTGACACCCATGATGGAACATATTTTACCCCAACGGCACCAATTATAAAAATTATTTTATTCCACTGATACCAACAATTTGAGGTTTATTTTATGCCACTGACACCAGTGAAGGGACATACTTTAAGTAAATTATCCCAATAATTAGGGTCATTTTATACAACTGACACTGCCAAAGGGTTTTATTTGTACTTCTTTTGACACCAATTATGGGGTTTATAGTTACTTCCACTGACACCACTGAGGTGTCTTATTTTAATTTTCACTGGAAACACTGATGGGTTTTATTTTGCCACTGACACCCCCCCCCCCCAGTGTACCCCCCCAGGCCTGATTTTGTCTAAAACATACCAAAGCATAGGGGTAAAGGTATGACACTATAAGCCACATGTAGGGAAACCACACCCATTTCATTGTCAAATACTCTTTTTGTCCATATCCCTTCTAATTATTTTCAAATGCTGGGAACTTTGCCTTTGGTCACACTAGAAAATTCAAAAGTAGTGCAAGATTAATGAAATAAAACATGTCATGACTATTTCCTTCCTTCTTTCTTTCCTTCCTTCCTTCCTTCCTTCCTTCCTTCCTTCCTTCCTTCCTCTCTCACCCTTCTTCCCACTCTCTTTCAATTCCCTCCTCTTCCTTTCGGGCTTCTCTCTCTCTCTTTCGTGATTCCATTACTTATTTCCTCTCTGTCCTCTGCTTTACATTACATTACCTCTTACAACCCATATTTAATGACACCTTACATCTCAAGTTTAATTATAGTATATGATGTAAACCTAACAATTATGTCTAAATAGCATATAATCAAAGCATGCATAAGCCATTTTTACAAACAGTAAACTTGCATGGATTTGATTTCAAATTTAGTTTTCTACAAGCAGAAGTACATGTTTTGTGCACAGGTGTGTCGTCATGTTGGAACAGGAAGAGGTCATCCCCAAACTGTTCCCACAAAGTTGGGAGCATGAAATTGTCCAAAATGTCTTGGTATGCTGATGCCTTAAGAGTTCCCTTCACTGGACAAGGGGCCAAGCCAAACCCATGAAAAACAACCCAACACTATAATCTCCCCTCCACCAATGATTTTGATCAGTGATCAAAGCAAGGTCCGTAAAGACATGGATGAGCGAGTTTGGGGTGGAGAAACTTGACTGGCTTACACAGAGTCCTGACCTCAACCCAATAGAACACCTTTGGGATGAAATAGAGTGGAGACTGCATGCCAAGCCTTCTCGTCCACATCAGTGTCTAACCTCAAAAATGTGCTTCTGGAAGAATGGACAAACATTCCCATAGACACAGTCCTAAACCTTGTGGGCAGCCTTCCTAGAAGAGTTGAAGCTGTTATAGCTGCAACAGGTGAATCAACGCAATATTGAACCCTACAGACTAAGACTGGGATGCCATTAAAGTTCATGTAGGTGTGAGGGCAGGTGTCCCAATACTTTTGGTAAGATAGTGTATATTTTATATACACACACACACACACACACAACCACCCTCATATGGGTTTGGGGTGCACACCGTAATGCAATAGGCAAATGCCTATGATGACAGTCTAATAAACAAGTCCCAAATCCCGTTACTACACTAAGTACAAGACTGATAAATTAAAGAAAGAACTTGCTTTTTCTGACTGACGTAAATCCTCCTTCTTTTGTGTATCTTTTTGAAACATTTAATGGTTAAGAGCATCAAATACACCCAATGTGTATTGGGAGAAAAAGCGTGGCCCTGCTTCATGGCTAATGTACAAAATAAACCAGTGAAAGGTAAAACATACTGTGATTATCTCAGGTAATAGATAGATATCTCTATTTAAAACAGAAAAAAAAAACACAGTTTTTTTACAGTATATTAAACCGTATGGGTCCTGAGCTAAAGCATGTGAATATTTTCCACCAAAGACAGAAGGCAACAAATAGGCAAAAATAAAAAAAATACAAATTACAAAACCAAATGTGCATTTGCTAATTTAATCCAAAATTGATTGTGCAAAAAACTTTCAAAAGGCTCTTGTCTTAGATTGAAACGGAAATAAAGTAAAACTTTTTTTTATATTAAATTCATATTTATGTGCTGTCTTCATGTTGTTCCTTAGTGAAGTAAGTTTATAAAAACTTTATGGCAAAATAAAACCCATCAGTGTTTCCAGTGAGTGGGAGTAAAAATGCCCCATTACATTGGTGGACAAGTGGAAGGAAAACTCTCCCTTACATTATTGGTTAGTGGATGGAAAAAATCATCTAACATTTGTGGTATTAGGAGGAAAAATAATACAATAACACACACACTATCTCATAAAAGTGAGTACACCCCTCACATTTTTGTAAATATTTTATTATATCTTTTTCATGTGACAACACTGAAGAAATGACACTTTGCGACAATGTAAAGTAGTGAGTATACAGCTTGTATAACATTGTAAATTTTCTGTCCCCTCAAAATAACAAAACACACAGCCATTAATGTCTAAACCGATGGCAATAAAATTGAATACACCCCTAAGTGGAAATGTCCAGATTGAGCACAATTAGCCATGTTCCCTCCCTGGTGTCATGTGACTCATTAGTGTTACAAGGTCTCCAGGTGTGAATAGGGAGCAGGTGTGTTAAATTTAGTGTTATCGCTCTCACTCTCTCATACTGGTCACTGGAAGTTCAACATGGCACCTCATGGCAAAGAACTCTCTGAGGATCTGAAAAAAGGTATTTTTGCTCTACATAAAGATGGCCTAGGCTATAAGAAGATTGCTAATACCATAAAACTGAGCAGAAGCACAGTGGCCAAGACCATACAGCGGTTTAATAGGAGAGGTTCCACACAGAACAGGCCTCGCCATGGTCATCTAAAGAAGTTGAGTGCACGTGCTCAGTGTCATATCCAGAGGTTGTCTTTGGGAAATAGACATATGAGTGCTACCACCATTGCTGCAGAGGTTGAAAGATTGGGGGGTCAGCCTGTCAGTGCTCAGACCTTACGCCGCACACTGCATCAAATTGGTCTGCATGGCTGCCATCCCAGAAGGAGGCCTCTTCTAAAGATGATGTGCAAGAAAGCCTGCACAAAGTTTGCTGAAGACAAGCAGACTAAGGACTTAGATTACTGGAGCCATGTCCTGTGGTTTCATGAGACCAAGGCAAACGTATTTGGTTCAGGTGGTGTCAAGTGTGTGTGCCGCAACCAGGGAAGGAGTACTAAGACAATTGTGTTTTGCCTACAGTCAAGCATGGTGGTGGGAGTGTCATGTTCTGGGGTTGCATGAATGCTGCTGGGACTGGGGAGCTACAGTTCATTGAGGAAACCATGAATGCCAACATGTACTGTGACATACTGAAGCAGAGCATGATCCTCTCGATTTGGAGACTGAGCCGCAGGGCAGTATTCCAACATGATAACAACTCCAAGCACACCTCCAAGACGACCACTGCCTTGCTAAAGAAGCTGAGGGTAAAGGTGATGGACTGGCCAAGCATGTCTCCAGACCTAAACCCTATTGAGCATGGGGCCACAACATCGCCTACTAGGGCATATGAGAAACAATGCCGGCCGGAATATACAAACAGAGCCGGTGCTCCTAAATGAACGGCATGGTGACATCACTGCATGCCCTCCCAGACACATTTCATCATCAAGTCGACGTTTTCAATGGGGAACTCATTCCCCATTGAAATGTTTATATAAATGCCGGCATTGTTTCTTATATGCATTCTGTTATTACAAAACTGTAAGTGCAACCTTTAATAAATATATTTGATATGTTTTAAATATACTACACTATGGCAGTCCTTCTCTTTCTCCTGAGCAATATATGAAAGTGTACGGACATCCGGACGGACATAGTGTACAGTTGTACCTAGTTCCCATTTTAGTTGTGAACATCTGCAAGCTTAACCCCTCTGACGGTATTCCCGAGTCTTGCTCGGGGTGGAATTTTTATACCAAGAGCGGTAACCCCGAGCCAGACTCGGGACTGCATCGCTGGATCCAGGAGGAGGTTTACTTACCTTCTCCCTCGGATCCAGCGTTGTCTCCCCGCTGTACGAGCGATCCGTGTCTCGCTCGATCTATCACGGAGCCGATCTCCGTGCCCTGCGAGCGTTGTGACGCACGGGGACAGAGATCAGCGCCAAATTCAAAAAGTGAAACAGACAGTATACATACAGTATAATGTAATCTTACAGATTACATTGCTTTATGTAAATATTTCACATCCCCTTTGTCCCTAGTGGTCTGTCCAGTGCCCTGCATGCAGTTTTATATAATAAAAACTGTTCTTTATGCCTGGAAACTGGAGATTGTCCATAGCAACCAAACTGTCATTTTACATCAAAAATGGTTTTAGACCTGCTAGAAAACAGCGATAATAAATTGTAATCACTCGCAGAATTGAGCGATAGCGATTTGTGGGGAGATCCTTCATCAAATACTGAAAAGTAATGACAGTGACAATTCTGCAACTGAGCAAATTTCAGTGTTTTTGATTTGATTACATTATTGAATAATTTTTATTATTGTTATATTATTATTTGGTACAATTATTTATAGTTATTTATTATATTATAATTTATGATTTCATTTTTCAAACTTTATCATACCCGGGATGTCTGCTAGACTCTGGTTTGGACAGATTTAAGAGAGTTATTCCTAATGCCGCGTACACACGAGCGGACTGTATGGCGTACTTAGTCCGTCATACAATCCGACGGACAGTCCGTCATACTTTCGACTGAACGGACTTGACCACACACGGATGCACAAACAGTCCGTCGAAAGCTTGCGCGATGACGTGTACAGCACGTACAACGGGACTAGAAATAGGAAGTCCAATACACAGCAAAGCACCCTTCCGCCGTGTAAATCCTTTCTGGGCATGCGCCATTCTTAGTCCGTTGAACTTGCCTACTGACGAGCAGATTGTCCGCTGAAACCAAAGTACGATGGACAGAATTTCGAAAAATCCGAAATACTTAGTACGCCAGACTGCACGGCAAATTTTCATGCAAAATAATGGTACCGCTTTTAGCACCTAAAATCAGAAATAATCGTACCACCAGGGAGGTTAAAGACCCTCGGCTGGGTTTAGCCAACTGCCTTTAATGTTTGCCATCTGGTAAGCACAATTTACATCTACGATGATTGGGCACTTTTTGGAGTTCATGCATGTGCACTGCGGTGTTCAACAACCAGTGGCTTCAGTATTTTTCCCTGTGATCATTTAAGCAATATTTTCCTGGGACTTTGTGGGATCATAGACATTAATACATTGTCCATTGACTGAAACAAACAGACTATTCTGTACATGAAATACAGTCAAAAAAATGACAAAATTAGCAAAATTAACAAAATTAACATGGAAATCAGGACCTTTCCGTAATTTTTCTTTCCTGTCACATCTTCATGGCAGCATACACTCTGGGTTGTGACTCCATCCACAACCTGATAGGACCACATAGCTATAAGATGACGATACGGCCCCCACCCCAGCATTCTCCATATATATAAATCCCCTCCAACGGGTGGGACGTTGTATGCTGTCATGAAGATGCGTCAGGAAAGGAAAATTACGGCAAGGTAAGTATACACTTTTCCGATTTCCTGTCGTAGCATACACTCTGGGGAGTAACCAGCAAACTGGGTGGGACTGCAAGAAAATAAATTTATTAACAAGAAATGGGGACGTTGGCCTGAATGACGGCCCTTCCAAAATCTACTGTTGAAAGCTGTGCAGAATCCACCCTATAATGTGATATAAAGGTGTTTCTGGAAGACCAGGTGGCCGCCTTACAGATAGTCTCTGCTGAGACCCTACAATAGGCTGCCCAGAAGTTGCCACTGCCCTGGTGGAATGTGCCTTTAAGCCCTCCGGAATTTGGAATTTGCTCAGTAAGTAGGCCTTCTTGATCGCCTTTACCAGTCATGAAGCAATGGTACGAGCCGATGCCGCCTGACCTGAGCTTCTCTGATTTCCTGATCAACTCAGTTGCTGAGAGATACTTTAGGATGTTGCCCCTGACATCCACAGGATGAGGATCACCCTGATCTGTGATAAGGGCTGGGAGATTAATCTCTTGATTAAAGTGGAATGATGAGGAAACCTTGGGTACAAAACGATCTGACGGTTTTAGTACTATCCTGTCTGGGTAGACAACCAGGTATGGCTCCTTGGCCATCAAGGCTTGCATCTCCGAGACTCTCTTTGCTGAAGTAATAGCAATCAGGAATGAGACTTTGAGCGTCAGGTCCCAAAGGGAGATATTGTCAAGCGGAGAGAATGGTTCTTTAGACAGGATTTTCAGGACAACTTAGAGGTCCCATGCCGGGAATGAAGGTTTAATAGGTGGCCTTAGTTTAAGGCAGGCTCTCGGAAACTGGATGACCAGAGGATCATGTGCCCATTTGACCCCGGTCAGAGCGGATAAGGCTGATACCTGGACTTTCAGGGTACTGGATCAAAGCCCCTTCTCTATGCCTGACTGCAGGAAATCCAGGATTTGAGGGGCTGTCAGAGAAGATATATCCCAACCTTGTTGTTGAGAAAAGGTAGAAAACTTCTCCCAGATACTTCGGTAGGTGTTGTTGGTAGTCGGCTTCCTAGCCTGAAGTAATGTCTCCACTACCCCCTGAGAACAGCTCTGTTCTAGATACCTAGTCCTCTCAGCCTCCAGGCCATCAGAGGTAACCTCTCCGGGTTCGGATGTAGAAGCTGGTCCTGGGATGACAGGTCTGCTGACAGCGGGAGAGGAAGTGGATCCGCTGTGTTCAATTGAAGGAGAGTAGTGAACCATGGTCTCCTCGGCCAAAAGGGGATCACTGCCACTACTAGTGCTGCTGACCTCTTGAACCTCAGAAGGAACCTCGCTATGGGGGGAGTCAGAGGGAAGATGTAGCCGAGGTTGAAGTACCAGGGATGTTGAAGTCAATCGACTCCCTCCGCTGAAGAAAAGGGGATTTTTGATAGGAACCTCTGACATTTTGCATTTGCTGGTGTAGCTGCCAGATCTATGTCCAGTGAGCCCCAGGTCTGAGTTATGAGCATAAACGCTTGGGGACTCAGAGACCACTCAAACTTCTGCTGAGTGAGTCGGCTAGGAGATTCTTGGCCCCTGGGATATAGGTCGCTCTCAGATCCAGTAGGTTCAATTGTGCCCACTCCATCACAGGGCGACCTTCCTGCATCAGGGAGGAGCTTCTGGTGCCCCCCTGCCTGTTAAAATAGGTGACGGCCACTTTGTTGTCCATCTTCAGAACGACTCGTTTCCCCCTCAGGTAAGTACCGAAGGCCAAGAGGGCCTGAAAGCCTGCTTTCATCTCCAGCACATATGAGACTGCATCCTGGATCCTGAATGGCCAGCGGCCCTGGGCTGCATGATGTTGGTAGTGTGCCCCCCATCCCTCCAGGCTGGCATCCGAGGTTACCGTTTCCTGAGGAAGGGGAACTGTATGCTTGCATCTCGTCAGATTGCAGGGACATGTCCACCACTGCAGGGATTGTTTGACCTCCTCCAAGATGTAGATCGGTTGGGTCATGGATGAGCCATCCCATTGACGCAGAAAGGAAGTTTGAAGGGGTCTCGTGTTCCATTGGGCCCACTGGACCTTAGGAATGGTCGCAGACAGAGAGCCTAAAAGACTGAGACATGCTCTGGCCGGCAGGGATGTTGCTGAGATTGCTTTTCTCACCCTCTGAATCAGTAGGGAAATCTTCTCTATTTGTAGTTCCACCATGTTTGTCCGGGTATTCAACTCCACACCCAGGAAGATCATCCTCTGGGTGGGATGAGCATTGCTTTTCTTCCAGTTTATCAACCATCCCAGTCCTTGTAAAGTGGCAACTAGGACCCCTCGATGTTGGATAAGGGACTCCTGGCTGCTTGAAAGGAGGTGGATGTCGTCCAGGTAGGGATGGACTCTCAATCCTCTCTCCCTTAAGGATGCTATCATTGGTAGCAGGACATTCATGAAGGTTCTGGGGGCAAGAGATATCCTGAATGGCAGACTCTGAAACTGGAAGTGGCCCTGATTCACGAGAACCAAAGGAACTTCTGAAAGTCGACATGGATCGGGACGTGAAGATAAGTGTCCTGGAGGTCTATGGAAAGCATCCAATCTCCTAGATTTATGGCTTGGAGGATCTATTGTAAACTCTCCATCTTTAATGTCTCCACTCGAATGGAGCGATTGAGGTTTTTCAGATCTAAGACTGGGCGAAGGTCCCCTGATTTCTTCTTGACCAGAAACAATGGGGAGTAGAATCCCCGTCCCCTCTGTCTAGTAGGTACTTCTATTATTGCTTTCTTCTGGAGAAGTTCTTGAACGTAACTGGTCAGCAGAAACCGTTTTTCCCTTGATGGTGGAAGCCTGGTCGGAAAAAAATTATCCCCTGGGGGACGTCTTCTGAAAGACCATCTGTACCCAAAACTGACAGTGGCCACTGTCCATGGGTCCTTTATTGCTTCCGCCCAAGCCAGCTTGAATTTTGAAAGCCTTGCCCCCACTACCGCTGGCTGGGCGGGGCGCACCTTCAAAAAGACTTTTGGTCACTGGAAGCGGGAGTCTTGGGTTTCTGGAATTTCATAAAGGATGCTTGGGGGTTCTTCCAGCTCCTCCTGTATTCTTTCCCTGGCCTATAAGCTTTCGCATCCCTGTATCTGTCTGGCAGATTACGCCTAAAGGGAGGAGGTCTTTGCTGCTTCGGTTTCCTGTCTGATGGTATCAGTCCTGATTTCCCATCAGTCACTTTTGAATTTGCTGAATCCAGCTTTGAAACAAAAAGATTCTCGTCATTATATGGAATGCGGCACCAATTGGATTTAGAGACAGGATCCACCGACCAGGGTTTCAGCCACAGTGCCCGCCTGGCCATTATAAATGCCAACATGGCCCTTAATGCCGAATTAATTGCATCCACCGGTGCCTCTGCCACAAAGTCCCCCGCGAGACTTAGCTCCTGTAGAGCCTTTACTATGCTCTCCTGATCAGCACCTTCTGAGACCAACTTCTCGGCATTCGCCGACCAGCTGGAGATGGCCCTACCTACAGCTGCAAGTGCCACTGCTAGTCTGCAAGCGCCTCCTGCTGCTAGGTAGGTCCTTTTCAAATCCGTGTCGATCCTTCTATCCAGAACATCCCTGATTGTCACAGCGTCCTCAATCGGCAGTGTCACATGCCTGGCTAATCTCATGAGAGGTGCCTCTACAATAGGAGGAGAGATGAGAGGACTCACTTTAGGCCCCTTCAGGGGATATAATTTGGTAAGCCTGTTATTCAGGCTCAATTTTTTTTTCTCAGGTCCTTGCCATTCTTCCTTAATTAAATGGTCCAATTCTTCAATGAACGGAAAAGCCTCTGAGTCCCTTTTGAGGTTCGGGAAGCATTTCTTCCGTTTCGGTTGAGCCTCCTGGGGTTCCTCCCAGCCAATCGCCTCTTTAACCGATTTCACAAATGGTTCTATTAATGAAAAATTTAAACCTGCAGACGCATCCAACCCCTCATTGTCAGACGGGGAATCCTGCTCTCTTGATGTACTGGGAGGAGCAGGTGAGGCACTTTGCGTCAGCAACTCTGTCACCGGAGTAAGAATCTGTGGAGCTACAGGTTCTTTAGACCGTGGTTCTCTTTCCTTAGTAGCTTCCTCGACGCACCTACGGCAGGCCAGTTTGTCGGGGAGAGCTGCAGCCCCGCATATCCAGCATGCATTTCCGGAGGGTCGCACTGGGGATCGCTGTCTATGCCCAGGAGATCTTCTAAGGTAGGACCTGCCGTGTCTAGAATATGATCTGGAGCAACTTCTAATGCGACTCCCTCTATGGCCTGTGCTGCTTCTCCTGCGACTTGAGCAGCTCCGTCTGGGGCTGGAATGGCTTCTCCTGCGTAAGGTCTCTCTGTGCCTTGATTCAGATGATTTGGAGGACCTGGTATGGCTAACCATTTAGGCAGCGTTAGGATTGCTCTCTTTTTTAATCTTCAATACTTATATAGCAGACAGGCAGTAAACATTAGTATATTAACAGGTATCCACTCACCTAAGCTGGATGAATGAAAGTTTTGTAAGGAAGGTACTGGCAATCCAGAGTCTAGGTACAAGTACACAGACAAATTCAATGAAATCCCTTTTAAATATGCAGCCAGAGCCACACCCAGGAAGACTGCCAAAGGATACACACAAGGTAAACAGGGAAATACAGAGATGGAGACCACTGCAATTTAGCAAAGCCTGTTTAAGGCTTATGTGCTGAGTATATCGCTAAGCCTGTTTAAGGCTTATGTGCCAAAGACATTGCCAAGCCTGTTTAAGGCTTATAACAGGAGTCGAACAATACTACTAGAGCCTGTTTAAAGCTCCAACCGTAGGCAGATAAAAATGCAAGACTGTTTAAGGCTTATTTAAGATCACAGAGAGAGTTGTAACATACCCCTGAGATCACCAGAGTGGGGTTCCTTCCATTTAGCTTCGTTTAGAGGCTGTACCAGTAAGGACATCCATCCAGAAGAGGCTAGAACCTGGCTGGGGCGAAGCTGTAAAGGGGGTGCTGATCCATGCAGTCCTAACAGGTGAGGAAAAGTAAGAGAATGCTGGGGCCGGGGCCATATCGTCATCTTATAGCTATGTGGTCCTATCAGGTTGTGGAGGCGGAGTCACAACCCAGAGTGTATGCTGCCATGATGCGACGGGAAATTAGTTTAAGGTGAACTTTGCAATATTACAACAAATATGTGCACACTGGGCACTCACTAGAGTTTCTTTTTAAACTGTGGATGTAGACATAGCACATGTCTCCGTATTTACCAATCATTAATCCTCAGAATTTACTCATCTCTAAAATTGATTTCCAACCTGCATAAAACACCAATTAATGCATCAATGTATTCACTAAAAAGCATTATTTATAATTAATTTTTAAATTAAGTGATTGTTGATACATGAATTTGTCTTCATATCTGCTTCCTGTATTCTCCGGAGTTATAGGTATTAAGCCTCGTACACACGATCAGATTTTTGGCCAACAAAATCCTGGACTTTTGTCCGAAGGGCGTTGGCCCAGACTTGTCTTGCATACACACAGGGGTCAAGTGCTGGGGAAAAAAGTGTGGGAACTCTCACCCAAGATCCACTCCCCCACCAAAAAAAATTAAAAAAAATAAAGGTACGCTCATATGCATATATATTTCACAGAAAATACAGTACATTTATTGTAAAGTGCCAGTTTACAAATACAAAATAAGTTAACTTGTCAAACAGAATAATCAACACAATGGGTGATGATCTTTCCCTCGCAGGGAATTTCTAACACAAATACACCCTGTTCCAAATTCAAATACAGCAAATTAGAAAATATCACACAAACTGGAATAACGTTGCCCTTGCCGTGCAAGATTATCGGCAACGGATCAAAAAACTCACGGATCGGATCATTCCTTGGATCTGAGTCACAGATCGGATCTTTTTTCGGATCAGCAAATAATAATCGAATTTGCAAAAACCTGTGAAAAATGTCACCACCATATAGTCCCCACTGCAATATACATCTCCCCTACTGTAATATCCACGTCATCTCCCCCAATAATATTTTGGCTGAGCATGGATGGGTATGGCTGGGTATTAGCAGAATATGTATTGGCAGGGTAAGTATTGGCAGGGTATTGCAGAATATTGGCAGGATAAGTATTGGCAGGGTATTGCAGAGTATTGGCAGGGTATGGCAGATTATTGCTGGGTATTGCAGATTATTGGCAGGGCATTGCAGGGTAAGTATTGCAGAGTCTTGGCAGGGTAAGTATTGCAGAGTAAGTATCGGCAGGGTATGTATTGCAGAGTATTGGCAGGGTATAGCAGAGTATTGGTGGAGTAATGCAGAGTATTGGTGGAGTAATGCAGAGTATTGGTTGGGTATTGGCGGAGTATTGGTTGGGTATTGGCGGAGTATTGGCGGAGTATTGGTGGAGTAATGCAGAGTATTGGTGGAGTAATGTGGAGTAATGCAGAGTATTGGTGGAGTAATGCAGAGTATTGGCGGAGTATTGGTGGAGTAATGCAGAGTATTGGTGGAGTAATGCAGAGTATTGGTGGAGTAATGCAGAGTATTGGTGGAGTAATGCAGAGTATTGGTGGAGTAATGCAGAGTATTGGCGGAGTAATGCAGAGTATTGGCGGAGTAATGCAGAAGTAATGCAGAGTATTGGTGGAGTAATGCAGAGTATTGGTAGAGTAATGCAGAGTATTGGTGGAGTAATGCAGAGTATTGGTAGAGTAATGCAGAGTATTGGTAGAGTAATGCAGAGTATTGGTGGAGTAATGCAGAGTATTGGCGGAGTAATGCAGAGTATTGGCGGAGTAATGCAGAGTATTGGCGGAGTAATGCAGAGTATTGGTAGAGTAATGCAGAGTATTGGTGGAGTAATGCAGAGTATTGGTAGAGTAATGCAGAGTATTGGTGGAGTAATGCAGAGTATTGGTGGGGTATTGCAGAGTATTGGGTAATGCAGAGTATTGGTGGAGCAATGCAGAGTATTGGCGGAGTATTGGTGGAGTAATGCAGAGTATTGGCGGAGTATTGGTGGAGTAATGCAGAGTACTGGCAGAGTATTGGTGGAGTAATGCATAGTATTGGCGGAGTATTGGTGGAGTAATGCAGAGTATTGGCGGAGTAATGCAGAGTATTGGCGGAGTATTGGTGGAGTAATGCAGAGTATTGGTGGAGTAATGCAGAGTATTGGCGGGGTAATGCAGAGTATTTGCGGGGTAATGCAGAGTATTGGTAGAGTAATTCAGAGTATTGGCGGAGGGGTAATGCAGAGTATTGGCGGGGTAATGCAGAGTATTGGCGGGGTAATGCAGAGTATTGGCGGGTAATGCAGAGTATTGGCGGGGTAATGCAGAGTATTTGCGGGGTAATGCAGAGTATTGGTGGAGTAATACAGAGTATTGGCGGGGTATTGCAGAGTATTGAGTAATGCAGAGTATTGGCAGGGTAATGCAGAGTGCTAGTGACTAACCTGGTTTACTTCTCGGGAGAGCACTGGGTAGAGGGGAGGGAGGAGACAGTCCGTATGCCAGCGGCGTGTGTCTGCCGCTGGCTGCGCTGGAGGCCATATGCGTACTGCCCACTGACTCCAGTGCGTGCCCACGTGTACGGCCGATGTCATGTGACCGGTTGCTAGACGCGGAGCGGCCCTAGCCTAGCAACCAGTCACTGACTCGGGCGGCAGAGGAGCGGCGGGCTACGCACGAGCGGCGGGCTACTCGGGCTGCTAATGGGAACGGCGTTCCCGTTGTGGAAATGGTACGGGAACGCCGTTCCCATGCGTTCCCGCAGGACTCGAGCCCTGCATACACACGGTACACAATTGTTGGCCATCAATCATGAACGTAGTCACGTACTACATGGTTTTTCAGCTCTTTCACCCTTTGGGCTCCTTCTGCTAATTTCATGTTAGTAGAAGTTTGGTTTCATTTAGCACTTTTCATTTCATGCTTTTCATTTCGTGCTTTTCTATTAGCACTTTTCATTTCGCACTTTTCATTTCATGCTTTTCAGTTAGTTTCTGAAAGGCCATTCATCAACTAGACATGTTACGGAATCGGAGGAGATAACGTGTTATTTATTATTGGCCTTGGAGTTATTGCTTTGACCCAAGTCCAGGAACAGGAGGAGGAGGAGTTCTTGGACCAAAAATTGGTTGCTTTATCAATGGAGACCATTTATGTCATATGCCTTTGCTGCAGAAGCTCCAGGAGAATAATCTGGATGATTTTCTGAATTATCTCCGGATGGCAGATCCTTGCTCTCACTAACTCTTGAAATTGTTCAACCCCTATATTAAGAAACAGGACACATGCATGAGGCTTTAATTGGATTTTTCGGTTGAATAATGATTTGATTTGTTATATTTTCTATATTTTTGGATTCATAGAATGCACTTTTGGGTTAAGTTCTATTGGCAGATAGTATGTCTAATTTTGTTTTGTTTTTTTAACTACTTCAGCCCTGGACCATTTGGCTGGCCAAAGACGAGAGCACTTTTTTTCAGCACTGCATCGCTTTAACTGACAATTGCGCCGTTGTGCCACGTGGTTCCCAAACAAAATTGACGTCCTTTTTTTCCCACAAATACAGCTTTCTTTTGGTGGTATTTGATCACCTCTGTTGTTTTTATTTTTTGTGCTATAAACAAAAATAGAGTGACAATTTGGAAAAAAGCACATTATTTTTTACTTTTTGCTATAATAAATATCCCCCAAAAATATATATAAAAATAAAAAATGTCCCTCAGTTTAGGCCGATAGGTATTCTTCTACAAATTTTTGGTAAAAAAAATCCCAATAAGCGTTTATTGATTGGTTTGCGCAAAAAATTTTTTTTTTACTATTAATGGTGGCGATCTGCGATTTGTATCCTGACTGCGACATTATGGTGGACACATCGGACAATTTTGACACATTTTTGGGACCATTGGCATTTTTACAGTGATCAGTGCTATACAATTGTACTGATTACTGTAAAAATGACACACGCAGTGAAGATGTTAACCACTAGCTGGCTAGGAAGGGGTTAAGTGTGTCCTAGGGAGTGATTCTAACTGTTAGGGGGCATGGCTACGAGTGACACGTCACTCATCACCGCTCCCGATCAGAGGGAGCTATGATCAGTGACAGTGTCCCTAGGTATCAATATCCCCAGCAAAGCAGATTCATTATTATCCCTTTAAAGAAGAAGAGAATGTGAACTGCATTTCCACATTACATAATTTGCCACGCCACGAATGTTAATTCTCCATTACGAATGCAGTGAAGAGGTTAGCCACTAGCTGGCTAGGAAGGGGTTAAATGTGTCCTAGTGAGTGATTCTAACTGTTAGGGGGCATGGCTACGAGTGGCACATCACTCATCACAGCTCCCAATCAGAGGGAGCTATGATCAGTGACAGTGTCCCTAGGCAGAATGGGGAGATGCTTGTTTACATTAGCATCTCCCAGTTCTTCCTCTCCGTGAGATGACCGCGGGTATCCCCGCGGACATTGAGTCCGCAGGACCCTCGATCCTTCTCACAGAGCTTGCCGCAGGGTAGCGCGTGCTGCCGGTGGTACACACGCAACCACATGGCAGCAAATTCAAAGGGACGTACAGGTATGCCCATTTGCCCAGCCATGCCATTCTGCCGACATATATGTACATGCGGCGGTCGGCAAGTGGTTAATGCACGATAGAAATTTTGGGGAGAATAATACTTGGCTATGTGTTTTACTGCAAATGGCAGTTTGGGGGTAGGCAGTTACATTTAAAAATTACAATGTAAAATTAACAAGGGACACCAACATAGTTGTACCTTTGATATAAAAAAAAAACTACGGGATAATGGTGTTGTGGTAACTTGACCAAACAAAATAATAATAATAATAATATTATTCTTGATATCACTAGGAAAAAAAAGCCTTTTTAAATACGTTTGGCATCAGTATCACCAGCAAAGCAGCTTCATTGTTATCCCTTTAACCACTTAAGCCCTGGACCAATTTGCAGCCAAAGGACCAGGCCCCTTTTTGCGATTCTGCACTGCGTCGCTTCAACTGACAATTGCGCAGTCATGCGCCGTGGCTCCCAAACAAAATTGGCATCCTTTTTTTCCCACAAATAGAGCTTTCTTTTGGTGGTATTTGATCACCTCTGCGGATTTTATTTTTTGCGATATAAACAAAAATAGAACGACAATTTTGAAAAAAATAATATTTTTTACTTTTTGCTATAATAAATATCCCCAAAAAATATATTAAAAAAGGCCAATACATATTCTCTACACATTTTTGGTAAAAAAAAATCACAATTAGCGATTATTGATTGGTTTGCACAAAAGTTATAGCGTTTAGAAAATAGGGGATAGTTTTATAGCATTTTTATAAAAAAATGTTTTAACTAGTAATGGCAGTGATCAGCGATTTTATTTGTGACTGTGACATTATGGCGGACACATCGGACATTTTTGACACATTTTTGGGACCATTGTCATTTATACAGCAATCAGTGCTATTTAAATGCACTGATTCCTGTGTAAATGACACTAGCAGTGAAGGAGTTAACCATTAGGGGACGAGGAGGGGTTATGTGTGACGTTATGTGTTTTTTTATTGTAGGGGGCGTGGCTTGGCATGTGACATCACTGATCGTCTTTCCCTATAAAAGAGAACAGATGATCGGTGACAGGCTCAGTAGGAAGCACGGGAAGAGGTTTGTTTACACAGACCTCTCCTTGTTCTTCAGCTCTGTGACCCGATCGCGGGACACCAGCGCCAATCGGGTCCGCTGATCCCGCGGCCATGGTCACAGAGCTCAGGAACGGGTTGTGAGCACACCGGCATGCTCCCGACCCATGGTTGGCACTTAAAGAGCAACATACAGGTACGTGCTTGTGCCCAGCCATGCCATTCTGCCGACGTATATGTGCAGGAGGTCCTTAAGCAGTTAAAGAAGTAGAGAATGTGTGCTGCATTTCCACATTTCATAATTTGCCATGCCATAAATGTTAATTCTCCATGACGAACGCTAGTTTACAAGACCGACTGCTTCTGGCTTGTCCTTGCCTCCAAGCATGCGTGTTTGTACTTTGGCCTTTTGTCTAACGGACTTGAGTACACACGCTCTGACAACAGACATTTGTCTGTGGAAAATTTTAAAGCCTGCCCTCCAACATTTGTTTGCGGAAAATCTGACAATTGTCTGATGGAGCGTACACACGGTTGGATTTTCTGCCAACAGCCTGTCATCACACATTTCCTGTCGGAAAATCTGATCGTGTGTATGAGGCTAGAAATTGAAAGATTGAGGGTCAGAATAAAGAACTAGACAAGGCTCCAGTGGAGCACACAGTATCGGAAATTTAACATTGGGTGATTACTAATAGAGGAATGAATTAGAGTGAAAAGAGTGATGATTTTTGCAATGCTGTTCTTTCATTGTCTAGTAAGCAGGCTGGGAGGTGCCCTTGATCAAACTGCACTGCCTGTCTGCTGTAGAAGCCCAGGATCTGGCTCTAATGTCTGACACGACACCTGAATCACAAGACTGGCTGAACAAAATAACAAATCTTTTAGTAGGTCAGTTGGTTCCCATATCTGCATATCAGCTATATTTTTGCAATTTTATAATTTCTGTTTCATCATCTGTTTGCCTTTTGTTTAACTTTATTTGTTTACTTTGTTCACTGATTAACAATCTCAAAATAATAATTGCCTAGTGTTTTGAAACTCTAAAAACATTAAATTTGATTTATAATAATTTGTTTAATATGCTGTTCTAGTTCTTGAAATATTTATTCATTTGTACATAATAAGGATGTATGTTTTACTATACACTTGGGTATTTATATCAGTAAACCAAGAATTAAAACACATAAATGCTTCATGAATGTACCATATGGAATGTCAGATACTCCTCTCATTCATAAAATGTATATGTCTGTGTAAGCCAAGTTGGAAATATGAAATCACATGTCACTCCAAGAGAGATTTCATGTTAAATCCCCATTAACCTTAAATACGGATCCTCCCAGTTCTATACTTGTCACCGTGGTGCCTTTTATACAGCAGGTATAAAATAAGTTTATGGGGTTGGTGAAATACAAGTCTGATTCTTCTCTCCAGATTTGGAAGCAACATGGACTCTGGATCTTTACTTTACAAAGCAGCCATGCTTCTTGGTACCCTCTGTATGCTGCTAAGTGTCCACGGTGTAGGTAAATATCTGTACAATATTGTCTGAATCATACAAATTATTTTGTTTTTTAGTACCTTTAAATGTATTATTGAAACTTTAAACAGAGTGAAAAACAAAAGAACATTAATTAATATAAAAAAGTGTCATTTTATTAATTATTATTATTATTATTATTATTATTATTATTTATTTATTTATTAATAGTAGTAATAATTGTAGTAGTAGTATTTTTGTTGCTATTGTCATGATTAGTAATAGTATTAAACATTCTATAAATATATTGTTGTTATTGTTTGCATTATTAAAATGTATCTAAAGCTTTTTTGAGGGGATAGAGAAGGAATGGGTTAACACAAGAAGAGGTTTCTCCAAAGGATATCCCCTTTTAAATTGACCATATTCTACACAATCTGATTGTACAATGTTCTGTAGGAGTACCAACTACTATGTAATACAAGGGCCTGCACGACTTGGTAGAAATTGAACAAAATGTATAGGTCTGTGCTCATATTCCATAGTTTGGTAAATTTAAAGAAGATTGTACAACCGGATTATAATGTGGATACCCCATTAGACAGTTGACTCCAGAATAGTCTGTTGTTCTGGTGACAGTTGTAAAATGTTTGATTTCCCATAACTTTCTGTCTTGGTAACAATAGAGAGGATAATTCTACCCAATGGGGACACACCCTTCCCTATTACATCCAGGGAAAAAAAACATTTTTGCCTAAACATACAAAGATTTGCAAAGTATCAACAACAACAGGAATAACAATTGCAATATTTGTGCTTTTTGCATTATTACTATTACTATTAGTATTTTTGTTGCTGTTATCATCAATTTTAGTATTAAAAATTGCTATAATTTGTTGTTTTTATTTATTTTATTGATGTTTTAAATCATGAATTTATTGAAATGTTTTTAAATGGCTAGTATTAATTCAGTTTATATTACTAACAATTTGTGGAACAGTATATATGTTAAAAATGAGTAAAGTTAGTAGTATTTTTTTTATGCAGTAACAGTTAGTAATTGCAGTATTAACCGCTTGCCGGCCAGCCGCCGTCATTTTACTGCAGCAGGTCGACACGATCCCGCGAAACGTCATAGCTAAACGTCGGCTCATGGGATCAAGATAGCAGTGGAAGTGCATTTGGTCATGGCCGATGGTCGTGATAACCTCTGGCCATGAGCGATCGCGAGCACAAGGGACAGAACATGGAAATGTGTGTGTAAACACACAAATCCGTGTTCTGTTCTGAGAGGAGTGACAGATCATGTGTTCCTATTAGCTAGGAATCACGATCCATCACTTCCTCTAGTCAGTCCCTCTCCCCCATTTTGGAAAGTAGACACCCTAAGGAAATTGCTAAGAGGCATGCCCCTTGAATATTTTTTTTTTGTCCCAAGTGAATAAATAATGAAAAAATATATGTTTTACAAAAAGTTGTCACTAAATGATATATTGCTCGCACATACCATGGTTATATGTGGAATTGCACCCCAAAATACATTTGGCTGATTCTCCTGAGTACAAGGATACCACATGTGTTGGACTTTTTGGGAGCTTAGCCACGCACGGGCCCCCGAAAACCAAGCACCGCCTTCAGGATTTCTAAGGGCGTAAATTTTGGATTTCGCTCCTCACTGCCTATCACAGTTTTGAAGGCCATAAAATGCCAAGATGACACAACCCCCCCCCCCCCCCCCAATGACCTCATTTTGTAAAGTAGACACCCCAAGATATTTGCTGAGAGGCATGTTGAGTTCATGGAATATTTTATATTTTGCCACAAGTTGCGGGAAAATTACAAACTTTTTTTTACCAAGATGGCACAACCACCCCCCCCCCCCCCCAAATGACCCCATTTTGGAAAGTAGACACTCTAAGCTATTTGCCAAGAGGCATGGTGAGTATTTTGCAGCTCTCATTTGATTTTAAAAATGAAGAAAGAAAATCATTTTTTTTTTTTTTCAAATTTCAAAATTTTGTGACAAAAGTGAGATCTGCAAAATACTCACCATACCTCTCAGAAAATAGGTTGGTGTGTCTACTTTCCAAAATTGGGTCATTTGGGCATTCCATGGCCTGGCTTTAGGGGTCCAGTATGTGGCCATGCTCCCAAAAAGTCTCACACATGTGGTATCCCTGTACCAGGAGAAGCAACAGAATATATTTTGGGGTGTAAAATATTCAATGGACTCAACATGTCTCTCAGCAACTAGCTTGGGGTGTCTACTTTCCAAAATGGGGTCATTTGGTGGTGGGGGTTGAACTGTCCTGGCATTTTATGCACAACATTTAGAAGCTTATGTCACACATCACTCACTCTTCTAACCACTTGAAGACAAAGCCTCACATGCATGGTGTAATTGCTGTTTACATATGACACCAAACCGACGCTTGCATTCGCCTTTGAGAGAGCAGGGGGGACAGGGGTGCTTTTTTTTTTGCTTTTTTATCTTATTTTTAAACAGTTCCTTTCATTTTTTTCTTTTATCATTTTTATTGTTATCTCAGGGAATGTAAATATCCCCTATGATAGCAATAGGTAGTGACAGGTACTCAAAAAAAAAAAAAAATGGGGTCTATTAGACCCTAGATCTCTCCTCTGCCCTTAAAGCATCTGAGCACACCAAGATCGGTGTGATAAAATGCTTTCCCAATTTCCCAATGGCGCTGTTTACATCCCGCAAAATCAAAGTCATGAAATGCTTATAGCTTCTGGTTTCTTAGGCCATAGAGATTGGAGCCATTCTGGTCTCTGGTCAGTTGGCGGAACTACCGGCTGCATTCTCTCTCTCTTTTTTTTTTTTTTATTACTTTTTATTGAAAAATATTTTTTTACATAAAACGTGATTTTCCAAACATAGAGAAAAAGTATATATCACGACAAAAAGTACAAATTCTTTCATCAAAAATTTACCTAACAACGCAGGCGTAGTCATACATGACACTCTAGTTGTCCCTGACCCGCCTGCTAAACTCCCCGCCCCCCCCAAAACCCCATTCTACGAACACGTGCTGCTAGCTCCGGCCAGACCTATTCTGGCTAGCCGGCAGGGGGATGGCAGATCACTTCGGGGACAGGAGTAAGGAGCATCAAAGAAGCTCCCAAGCCACACCAAGCCCAAACCGAGTGAGTGCGCATTAAGTCAAATCCTCCGCTATCTCATCCAGGGGGTAGCCAATATCTCTCAACCATGGATTCCATAGCGCCTTGAATTTTTTTAGGTTATTTTGTCTAATAAGCATTGCTCGTTCACACCAAATTGTAGAATTTATGGCATTTACCCATGCTTGTAGTACTGGGGGGCTTTTTGCCTGCCAGTTCATTGCAATTAGCCGTCTGGCCTGATACAGGCATCTTAATATGGATATCTTTGTTACAGCAGAAATTCTACCCCCTTCCATGATCCCTAATAGACAAGTCTTAGCTTCTGGTTTCAGGGTGGTATTAAAGGTCCTGTTAATTCTATGTACAATTTCTATCCAGTACCGATACAGTTTTGGGCACTTCCATACCATATGAAGAAGATCCCCTGGTGACCCACATCTGGGGCAATCACCATTAGATTTTCTACTTATCTTCCACATTTTTTTAGGGGTATAATATGCCCTGTATATAAAAAGCTTGTGGGACATGCGCTGCGATGGAGAGATAGACACTAGGTTCCCCTGTGCTAGGGTCTCGTCCCATTGCTCTTGCCTAATTGGTCCCAGGTCTGCCACCCATCCCCTTCTACTCTTGTCGGGTCCCTCTCCTTTCAAAACTTTATCCTTGAGTTTTATATATAGCCTAGAAATCTGACCCTTTGTTTGCCTTCGATCGAGGAGTCCCTGAAACAGGGGGGTCTTCATCCTCTCAATAGTGAGTGTGCCATACTGTGCTTGTATCCCATGTCTCACTTGCAGATATATATAAAACATTTTATAGATTTCATAAGGTTCCCCTGGTAGAGATGCACTAGCCTGCTAATCCCCCTCCTCTCCCACTCCAGGGGCCTATCTATGCTATTTAATTCAGCCAATTCTCCATTGTTCCATAAGGGGGTATACTCAGTTACTCCCTCATAGCCCAGGAGTTGCTTGGCTATCTGCCATACTTTCCTCGCCAGAGCATTAGTAGGGCATTTACAAGCAAATGAGTTGGCCTCCAAAACTTCAGCTAAGGTTTTATGATATGCTTTGTCGATCATCAATTTATGGTTTGGACAACCACCCCCTTCAAGTGCAGCCCCAGTTAAATGCTGGAGCTGGGCTGATAGAAAATATGTTCTTGGATGCGGTATCGCTACTCCTCCCTTTTCTGCAGGGAGCTGCAACGTCTGCAGCCGAATCCGAGGCTGTCTCTTCTTCCATATTAATTCACGAATCAGTACCTCCAATCTGTTAAACCACTTCTGGTTAATCCAGATTGGGGAATTATGGAGAATGTATAAAATCTGTGGCTGTCAAATCATTTTTACTAAGTTGCAGCGTCCCGCCAAAGACAGGGGGAGGCGACACCAGTTATTAACCTTCTGCTTCAATTTCGCCAATAATGGTACCAGGTTCTCCTCAACATACTGATTTATATCTCTAGAAATCCAGACACCCAAGTATTTTAGCTTTGGCACCACTTCTAATCCCGAAACTGTAGGCGATGTTAAGTCTCCAGACCCTGACAATGGCATAAGGGCTGGTTTGCTCCAGTAAATGACCAAGCCTGATTGTTGCCCAAATTCCTCCATCAACTGCACTACGTTGTTCAGAGTAGAGCCCATATCACCAATAAAATCAGGACATCGTCTGCAAATAAGGCCATCTTCTCCTCCTCCGGTCCGTGCTGGAATCCCTGGATGTCCGGGCGCGATCTCGCCAGCACAGCCAGGGGTTCCATAGCCAGCACGAACAGGAGGGGAGACAACGGGCACCCCTGCCTCGTACCCCTTTCTAAGTGAAACGTATTGGAAAATAGGGTCCCCATTTTAATCTTTGCCCTAGGTTCCCTATAAAGTAACTTTACCCATCGGATAAATAAGGGGCCAAAGCCAAAGCGTTCCAATACGCCCCAAAGATAACCCCACTCCAGGCTATCAAAGGCTTTAGTAGCGTCTAAATCTAATATGGCGCCTGGGCCATCATTGTCTCTAGGTATTTGTAGATTTAAAAAAACCCTCCTGATGTTAGTATTAGTTGTTCTGCCCGGGATAAACCCGGACTGATCTGGATGTATTAATTTATGAATATAGTTATTTAGACGAGTTGCTAGGACCTTGGCTAGGATTTTTACGTCTGAACATAACAGGGATATCGGCCGATATGACGAAACCTCTTGTTGATCCTTCCCCTCTTTAAGAATTAGAGTGATATTGGCCTCCAGCATTGAAGCGGGGAGCTCTCCCGCCTCTAATGCATGATTTAACGTTTCCAGTAGTGCCGGCATCAGCTGTTCGCTATATCGTTTATAAATTTCTACTGGAAGCCCATCAGGGCCAGGAGATTTGAAAACTGACATTTTATTGAAATTTCAAGTGAAACAAAGAAATCAAAGAAGGAACATTAAGGCACAGGCAGTAGAAATAAGCGGTCACAGACCACGGTAAACAAAGGCAAAAAATATAGCATTGCATCAATTCAAGTATTACAATACAACAACACTCATTTACCGGGAGGGTTAGATTCCTCAAATTAACAAACCTTTTTAGATAAAGAAGAAAGAAATGAAAAGAGGAAGCAAAAGAAAGAAAAGCAAAGTAAAGGACGCCCCTCCGACCCACCCACCCTGCGCCCCCTCCCCCTCCACACTCAGAAGGCGGGTGTCTCCATCTTATCCCAGAGATCCCATACCTTGTTATGTTTGTCTAGCGTGTTGTTTAGGGAAGCTGTAAGGTATTCCATACGTTTGACGTCTCTAATTAGGGCCAGGAGATTTATAGTTGGGCATACTAGTCATCGCACTTTTTAGTTCTTCCAAAGTAAGTGGTAAGTCAAGATTCAATTTATCCTGGTCTGAAAGCATAGGAATAGCTGTTTGATGTAAAAAATTAGTGGCCAGACGCTCGTGGTCCTGTGTAGTTGATTTATATAGGCTTCTATAATAGTCAGAAAAGCACCTTAATAATCTCGGGGGGCCTGGAGACAAGATCACCATTCTGTGTTTTAATTGCCTGTATTACTGTAGAGGGGCCATTAGATTGAACTAGTAGGGAAAGAACTCGACCCACCCTCTCTCCTTCACCAAAATAATATTGACGTTGGAAGATGCGTTGATTCTCTACCTTTTTTAAAAGTGCCATTTTATATATCTGTTGGCTATCCACCCAGGCCTGTTGTTTCCCCGGCGATGGGTCCTCCACAAACGCTCTCTCAGCCTGGATAACATCATTTCTAATTTCTTTCTCTTGCTCTCGAGCTTCCCTTCTTGTTATTGCAATTTTCTGTATGAGTATTCCTCTAAGAAAGGCTTTTAGGGAGTCCCAAACTATTCCGGGCGCCGCTGTCCCTCTGTTAATTTGGAGAAATTCCCCTATATGATCCACTAGGAGGTTAGAGCTATCAATTAGTTCCAACCAAGCGGGGTTTATTCTCCACTCTCCCAGTGGGACACTCTCTCCCGTATTCAAGGTTATAACTAGAGGGGAATGATCTGAAATCCCACGTACCCCATATTCTATATCTGCCACCAACCCTGATGCCTCTTTGTTCCCCAAACCCATATCTATTCTTGATAGCGTCTGGTGGGTGCTAGAGAAGCAAGAATACTGCCTATCCTGAGGGTGTCGCACGCGCCAGATATCCTTTAGTCCGACTTCTAGTAAGAATTCATGTAGTCGACCTGTTCTATTCCCAGCTGGACAAGGGAATCTGACCAAGCGCTTATCTATAGTTTCATTAAAATCTCCAGCTATTATCCACGGGACACCCAGTTTACCCAAACTAAACATAAGAAATTTATACATAACCTCTAACTTAAAGGGAGGAGGTATATAAATATTGGCTAAAACATATTCTTGCCCATCCATCAGGCAATGCAAAAAGACAAATCTCCCCTCCCCATCAATATGAGACTCTTTGCATAAAAAATCTGTACCCTTCCAAACTAGCACACTCACACCGCGAGAATACGATGAATAGAAGGAATGGTAATATGCCTGGAATTTCCGGTTATGTAGCTGAGGGGCCGTAGTTGGGGTTAGGTTGGTTTCCTGTAGAAAAAGCAAACCAGGTCCCTTTCCCTCCGTCTCCAACATCACAGACCCCCTTTTCTTAGGATCTCCCAGGCCCCTCACATTCCATGAAATTATATTCCACCTACCCATCAAATCCAGTGGTTGGTATGCCCAGGGAAGGGAGAAGGCGAGGGGGGAGGGAACCGCTTTCTCCCCCCAACGCCACCCCCCATCCCAACCTGCTCCCGTCACCACCCCGATACCCACAGCACGTGTTCGAAGACTCACCTCCCTCCCCCCACCCTCCCAACCCTGCCCATCAGAGCAACCCCTAGGGGTCTCAATTGTAGCCGGTATAATCATACCCCATTCAAGAGTACCCGTGCTCATCGCCCCCCCAAGTAGTCCTGCCATACCCATTTAACACACGTTCTAAGGTGGGATCGTAATCCCTCCATAACACCAATTATACCCCTCTATAAAAAAAAACAGAAAGGGGAGGGAGGGGAAAAGAAGAAAAAAAAAAGGGGGAGGGGAGGTGCTGCTGTGACTTCATAAACTCAGTGGTTATAATATTGTTTACCCTCAAAATATATATATATCCCCACTCCCCCTACCCCCACCCCAACCCCCCCCCCCTCAAATCTCACCCTCCCAACTCAGCTATAGAACCTCATTTGCCACAACTAATGTAGAATTGTGTAAAATTTAATTCGCCATGTGATATCGCAGTACTCTATGATCCATAGTGCTTACCCGTTCCCTGATCAATTTATTATATCGTTTTACCCACCTCACTCAAATAACAAACAGTGGCGTTATAACTCCCCATCCATTCATTAAGATGAGTTTGTAAATAAAGTGCATTCTCAGGTTCCCTGCTGGGACAGGAGAGCCAGAGAAAACCATGGAAGATGGTGGGGGGGTCATTCCCTCCCACTGCTTGTGAAAGCCACTAGGATTGCTTTTACATGAAAGCCGACCGCTGGCTGAAAAGAATGATAGCAAGATGATACCTAAACCCGCAGGAATCATTCTGGTATAACCACTCAAAGTCCAGTAACATACCAGTACGTTGCTGGTCCTTGTTGGGCATATATTGTAATCTTTTTACTCATGCAGCCTGTGGGCTGAACTAAAAAAAGAGATTAATTGGTGGGTATGACCACCATTAGAATACCTCCCTTCATCCACCCACTTCTAATGATGGGCTTACATGCACCATTTTTATATACTGAAGCATGGGGGCATCCGCCAAAATCGCTCCTCCACTCTTGCTGCCCCCATGCCTCAGCATATATGCTCTTTTTTTGTGGTGAAATCACCTCCTACAGCGCTGGAGTCACGGCTTTATGTATCGTTGCTGTCAAGATAAATAAATCCGCACTGCAACTGAATGGCGTACCTGCTAAGTAAATGATGGTTAACAATAAAACAAAGTAACATTACAGTATAACAGTAAGACTTACCATACCTGCAAAGCAAATACAAAAAAAGCATAGTAAAAAATAAAAAAAAATTTAACGCAATCCGTGTCTAAAATATATATATATGCCAAAGCATGGGGGCATCCACCTCAAAAGGTAGCAGCAAATCACTCCTCCACCCCTGCTGCCCCCATGCTTCGGGATATATGCTCGGTGTAGGAGGTGAAATCACCTCCTACAGCGCTGGAGTCACAGTTTTATCTATGGTGGGAGAAACCAATGTTGCTATCAAAATAAATAAATCCGTGCTGCAGCTGAATGGCGTACCTGCTAAGCAAATGATGGTTAACAATGAAACAGACATTACAGTATAACATACCATACCTGCAAAGCAAATACAATAAAACATAGTAAAAAATAAAACTGAGAGAGAACGAAAGACAGTAGAGTGGAACGTAGAGAGCGAACATAAGAGAGAGAGAGAGAACAACAGAGAGAGAGAGAGAGAGAAGAAAAATACAACCACAACTATTTTTGGCTTTTTTATTTATTTATTTATTTTTTGTGTGTGTTTTTTTTTTCCACTTTTTTCACTTTAATAAAAGCTTGAGCCAGGATTGGTGGTTTCCGACAATGGCACCAACCTCCTCTCCGACCCTCCGACAGGGACAACTGACCTATGTGCCCTGTGTGGCTCACGTCCTTAACCTGGTGGTGCAGCGGTTCTTGGGCAGGTACCTGGGCTTACAGGATGTCCTGAAGCAGGCCAGGAAAGTCTGCATGCATTTCTGCCGATCATCTAATGCCTGTGCTCGGCTGGCTGAGCTCTAAAAGGAGTTGAACCAGCCCAAGAACCGCCTTATATGTGACATGCCCACCAGGTGGAACTCAACGTTGGCTATGTTGCAGCGGCTGCACACGAAGCAGAGGGCCATCATGGAGTACCTGTGTGACTACGGCACCAGGACAGGGTCAGGGGTGCTCGGTTTTTTCTCACCATGCCAGTGGGGCATGATCAGGGATGCATGCACTGTCCTGTCACCGTTTGAGGAGGCCACAAGGATGGTGAGCAGTGACAGTGCATGCATCAGTGACACCGTACCTCTTGTCCACCTCTTGGAGCATACGCTGCGTGGAATAATGGACAGGGCACTTGAGGCAGAACAGAGGCAGGAAGAGGAGGACTTCCTTGCCTCTCAAGGCCCCCTTTATCCAGACAGTGTTCCTGCTGTGCCACCCATCACACAGGAAGAGGATGAGGAGGAGGAGGATGATTGTGTCAGCATGGAGGTGGAGGCTGGCACTCAGCATCAGCAGCAGCAGCAGCAGTCTTGTAGGGATGATTTAGGCCGCGTACACACGGGCGGACTGTTCGCTCAACTTTGTCCGCTGAACAGTGTTTCAGCGGACAGTCCGCTCGTGTGTGGGGCTTCAGCGGACAGTTTCAGCGGACAGTTTGACGAACAAAGTTTTTCGGAAATTCCGAAAAACTGTCCGCTGAAACTTGGTTTGAGCGGACAGTCCGCCCGTGTGTAGGCCACTTTCGAAATGAGCAAACTGTTCCCGCTCGGAGGAAAGTCTGCTCATTTTGAGCGCGTCTCCAGGTAGGCGGGGCCCGCGAAGGAGACGTCGCGGGCCCCGCCGCCTGGTATGGACTTAAAGGGGAACCCCAACGCCGGAAAAAAACGGCGTGGGGGTCCCCCCAAAGTCCACAACAGACCCTTGTCCGAGCACGCTACCCGGCCGGCCAGGAAAGGGGGGCGAGCGAGCGCGCCCCCCCTCCCGAGCCGTACCAGGCCGCGTGCCCTCAACATGGGGGGTGCCTTGGGGAAGGGGGGGCCGCGCGGCCCCCCCACCCCAAAGCACCTTGTCCCCATGTTGATGAGGACAAGGGCCTCTTCCCGACAACCCTGGCCGTTGGTTGTCGGGGTCTGCGGGCGGGGGGCTTATCGGAATCCGGGAGCCCCCTTTAATAAGGGGGCCCCCGGATACCGGCCCCCCACCCTATGTGAATGAGTATGGGGTACAATGTACCCCTACCCATTCACCTGTAAAATAAAAGTACCCAAAAAAAAAACACAACACACGGGATAAAATATTTTATTGCACAGCTTCGGGGGTCTTCCGTCTTCGGGGGTCTTCTCGCCGGACTCCTCCGCTATCTTCTTGTAGCTCTTTTGCTAGCGGAGGAGTCCGGCTTTCTTCCTCCCCGCCGCCGGCCTCTTCTCCCGACTTCGGGGGTCTTGTCCCCCTCTTCGGTTCTTCTGCCGGGCCACCGCGCCTTCTTATAGCTCTTTTAGAGGCGGTGGCCCGGTCTTCTGTCGCCGCTGTCGCCTTCCGGTCGCCTTCCGTTCTTCTTCTTGTTCTTGTTCTTCTTCTTCTCCAGGAGATGTTGACACGTCGCTCTCTCCGGCCGGAATGCCAGAGCCGCGCTGTGCGGCCACTTATATAGTGACAATGGGGCGGTGTCACATGGTATATGTCACATGGGTTGGTCACATGGGTTGATGTCACATGGGGACTATGACATCATAAGGGGGCGGGGTCACCATGTGACCAACCCATGTGACATATACCATGTGACACCGCCCCATTGTCACTATATAAGTGGCCGCACAGCGCGGCTCTGGCATTCCGGCCGGAGAGAGCGACGTGTCAACATCTCCTGGAGAAGAAGAAGAAGAAGAACAAGAAGAAGAACGGAAGGCGACCGGAAGGCGACAGCGGCGACAGAAGACCGGGCCACCGCCTCTAAAAGAGCTATAAGAAGGCGCGGTGGCCCGGCAGAAGAACGGAAGGCGGCAGCGACAGAAGACCGGGCCACCGCCTGCAAAAGAGCTATAAGAAGGCGCGGTGGCCCGGCAGAAGAACCGAAGAGGGGGACAAGACCCCCGAAGTCGGGAGAAGAGGCCGGCGGCGGGGAGGAAGAAAGCCGGACTCCTCCGCTAGCAAAAGAGCTACAAGAAGATAGCGGAGGAGTCCGGCGAGAAGACCACCGAAGACGGAAGACCCCCGGAGCTGTGCAATAAAATATTTTATCTCGTGTGTTGTGTTTTTTTTTGGGTACTTTTATTTTACAGGTGAATGGGTAGGGGTACATTGTACCCCATACTCATTCACATAGGGTGGGGGGCCGGTATCCGGGGGCCCCCTTATTAAAGGGGGCTCCCGGATTCCGATAAGCCCCCCGCCCGCAGACCCCGACAACCAACGGCCAGGGTTGTCGGGAAGAGGCCCTTGTCCTCATCAACATGGGGACAAGGTGCTTTGGGGTGGGGGGGCCGCGCGGCCCCCCCTTCCCCAAGGCACCCCCCATGTTGAGGGCACGCGGCCTGGTACGGCTCAGGAGGGGGGGGCGCGCTCGCTCGCCCCCCTTTCCTGGCCGGCCGGGTAGCGTGCTCGGACAAGGGTCTGTTGTGGACTTTGGGGGGACCCCCACGCCGATTTTTTTCAGCGTTGGGGTTCCCCTTTAAGTACATTCCAGGTGGCGGAGCCCGCGACGTCTCCGTCGCGGGCCCCGCCTACCTGCACACGCGCTCGAAATGAGCGGACTGTTGCCTCGTGTGTGGGCGAGTCCGTTCATTTCAAAAGTTGCGCGGACTTAGTACGACGAACAAAGTTTGCCGTATTTGTCCGCTCAAAAAGTGCCGTGTGTGGGCGTGTTCGTTCATTCAAAAGTTTGAGCGGACTGTTTGACGAACTTAGTTTCGGCAGACAGTCCCCGCGTGTGTACGCGGCCTTACAGTCCCAAGAAACCTGTGGACTTGTACGTGGCTGGGAGGAGGTAGCTGCGGATTATGTTGTCCTTAGTGACCCAGAGGACTCCGGACCGAATGCCTCAGCTAACCTACGCTGCATTGCCTCCCTGATCCTGCAAAGCCTGCGGAAGGATTCTCTTATTCTTCGGATCAAGGAGAGGGACCATTACTGGCTGGCCACTCTCCTTGATCCACGGTACAAGGGTAAGGTTGCCGACCTTATCTTGCCATCGCAGAGGGGGCAGAGGATGAGACATCTGCGGGAGGCCTTGCAGAAAGGTCTGTGCAACGCGTTCCCAGAGACTGGGAGGTTACAAACTCCTGGTCCTGGACAACGTGTTGCTGAGGCATCGGTCAGAAGGAGCGGTGGAGAAGGTGGCCGTCTGACCGATGCGTTCAGACAATTTTTTAGTCCGCAGCCCCAAGGTATGATTGGTTCCAGCAACCATCGCCAGCGTCTGATTTACATGGTGCAGGAATACCTAGGGGCAAGGTAAGACTTGGCCACTTTTCCCACGAAAATCCTCTGGCTTACTGGGTCTTGAGGATGGATCACTGGCCAGAGCTTGCATAGTATGCAATTAAGCTACTGGTCTGTCCTGCATCCAGCGTTCTTTCGGAACGCACCTTCAGTGCTGCTGGTGGCTTTGTTACCGATCACAGGGTGCACCTGTCCACCGACTCCGTTGATCGACTGATCTTCATAAAGATGAATCAGTCTTAGATCACCCACAGCTACCAAGCACCTGAAGCTGATGTAACCGAATATTTTTTTTTTTTAAATATCACATCCCTTCAAGACTGCCTATGCTGATGCTGAGTGACTGTCCTTTTATGTTGATTGTCTATCTTCTTCCTCCTCCGCTGATATGTTGGAAGAACATTTTTGGTTCTGGGTGATGCCACCAGCCCAATTTTTCAGCCCCTGTTTAACAGGGGCGTTTAATTACAATTTTTGATGCAATGCTTTGCAGCCGGGCTCATTTCTGCACTACAACTAGAGTGTATGGTAGAGGTTGCAGTGTCGTGGCACCAGCACCAGTGCCTAAGGCCCAATTTTTCAGCCCCTGTTTAACAGGGGTGTTTAATTGCAATTTATGATGCAATGCTTTGCAGCCGGGCTCATTCCTGTACTACAACTAGAGTATATGGGAGAGGTTGCAGTGTCGTGGCACCAGCACCAGTGCCTAAGGCCCAATTTCTCAGCCCCTGTTTAACAGGAGCGTTTAATTACAATTTTTGATGCAATGCTTTGCAGCCGGGCTTATTCCTGCACTACAACTAGAGTATATGGTAGAGGTTGCAGTGTCGTGGCACCAGCACCAGTGCCTAAGGCCAAATTTTTCAGCCCCTGTTTAACAGGGGCGTTTAATTGCAATTTTTGATGCAATGCTTTGCAGCCGGGCTTATTCCTGCACTACAACTAGAGTATATGGGAGAGGTTGCAGTGTCGTGGCACCAGCACCAGTGCCTAAGGCCCAATTTTTCAGCCCCTGTTTAACAGGGGCATGTAATTACAATTCTTGATATAATATTTCACAGCAGGGCCCGTTTCTGTGCCCACCGAGAGTAACTGTGAGGACTTATAGTGTTGTGGCACCATCACCAGCACCACAACCACCAAAGGCCCAATTTTTCTACCACTGTTCAACAATGGCATGTAATTACAATTCTTGATATAATCGTTCACAGCAGGGTGCTCCAGCACCCACCAAGAGTCACTTTGAGGGCTTACAATGTTGTGGCAACACCAACACCTTGTGCCGCCATTTCTGCAGAGCATATAGGGCAGGCCCCTACTTTCAAACATCCAACTTACAAACGTCTGCTACTTGCAAACGGAAGGAGACAACAGGAAGTGAGATGAAAAAAGACGGACAGCAAAACAAATTATACAGTGGTGTGAAAAAGTGTTTGCCCCCTTCCTCATTTCCTGTTCCTTTGCATGTTTGTCACACTTAAGTGTTTCGGAACATCAAACCAATTTAAACAATAGTCAAGGACAACACAAGTAAACACAAACTGCAATTTGTAAATGAAGGTGTTTATTATTAAAGGTGAAAAAAAATCCAAACCATCATGGCCCTGTGTGAAAAAGTGATTGCCCCCTAAACCTAATAACTGGTTGGGCCACCCTTAGCAGCAACAACTGCAACCAAGCATTTGCGATAACGTGCAATGAGGCTTTTACAGCGTCCTGGAGGAATTTTGGCCCACTCATCTTTGCAGAATTGTCCTAATTCAGTTACATTAGAGGGTTTTCGAGCATGAACGGCCTTTTTAAGGTCATACCACAACATCTCAATAGGATTCAGGTCAGGACTTTGGCTAGGCCACTCCAAAGTCTTCATTTTGTTTTTCTTCAGCCATTCGGTGGTGGACTTGCTGATGTGTTTAGGATCATTGTCCTGCTGCAGAACCCAAGTTCGTTTCAGCTTGAGTACACGAACAGATGGTCGGACATTCTCCTTCAGGATCTCTTGGTAGACAGCAGAATTCATAGTTCCTTTTATCACAGCAAGTCTTCCAGGTCCTGAAGCAGCAAAACAGCCCCAGACCATCACACTACCACCACCATATTTTACTGTTGGTATAATGTTCTTTTTATGAAATGCAGTGTTCCTTCTACGCCAGATATACTTGGACACACACCTTCCAAAGAGTTCCACTTTTGTCTCATCGGTCCACAGAATGTTGTCCCAAAAGTCTTGGGGATCATCAAGATGTGTTGTGGAGAAATTGAGACAAGCTTTGATGTTCTTTTTGCTCAGCAGTGGTTTTCTCCTTGGAACTCTGCCATTCAGGCCATTTTTGCCCAGTCTTTTCCTGATGGTGGAGGCATGAACGCTGACCTTAACTGAGGCAAGTGAGGCCTGCAGTTCCTTAGACGTTGTTGTGGGGTCTTTTGTGACCTCTTGGATGAGTCGTCGCTGCGCTCTTGGGGTAATTTTGGGAGGCCGGCCACTCCTGGGAAGGTTCACCACTGTTCCATGTCTTCGCCATTTGTGGATAATGGCTCTCACTGTGGTTCGCTGGATTCCCAAAGCTTTGGAAATGGCTTTATAACCCTTTCCAGACTGATAGATCTCAATTACTTTCTTTCTCAATTGTTCCTGAATTTCTTTGGGTCTCGGTATGATGTGTAGCTTTTAAGGATCTTCTGGTGGACCTTACTGTGTCAAGCAGCTCCTATTTAACCACTTCAGCTCCGGACCAATAAACACCTTAAGGACCAGAGGTCTTTTTCCAATTTCGCATTGCGCTGCTTTAACTGGTAATTGCGCAGTCATGCAATATTGCACCCAAACGAAATTTGCGTCCTTTTCTTCCCACAAATAGAGCTTTCTTTTGATGGTATTTGATTGCCTCTGCGATTTTTTTTTTGCGATATAAATGGAAAAAGAGCGAAAATTTTGAAAAAAAATATATTTTCTTCTTTTTGTTATAAGAAAAATCGAATAAACTAAATTTTAGTCATACATTGAGGGCAAAATTTATTCAGCCACATGTCTTTAGTAAAAAAAATGTCAATAAGCGTATATTTTTTGGTTTGCGCTAAAGTTATAGCGTCTACAAACTAGAGTACATTTTCTGGAATTTACACAGCTTTTAATTTATGACTGCCTATCTAATTTCTTGAGGTGCTAAAATGGCAGCGCAGTACAAACCCCCCCTAAATGACCCCATTTTGGAAAGTAGACACCCCAAGGAAATTGCTGATGGGTATGTTGAGCCCATTGAATATTTTTTTTTTTTTTGTCCTAAGGGATTGAATAATGACAAAAAAAAAAAAAAATTTTACAAAAAGTTGTCACTAAATGATATATTGCTCACACATGCCATGGTTATATGTGGAATTGCACCCCAAAATATATTCCGCTACTTCTCCCGAGTATGGGGATACCACATGTGTGGGACTTTTTGGGAGTCTAGTCGCGCACGGCACCCCGAAAACCAATCACCACCTTCAGGATTTCTAAGGGTGCAAATTTTTGATTTAACTCCTCACTACCTATCACAGTTTCGAAGGCCATAAAATGCCAAAATAGCACAAAACCCCCCAAAGTGACCCCATTTTGGAAAGAAGACACCCCAAGCTATTTACTGAGAGGCATGTTGAGTCCATGGAATATTTTATATTTTGCCACAAGTTGCGGGAATATTACAAACTTTTTTTTTTTTGCACAAAGTTGTCACTAAATGATATATTGCTCACACATGCTATGGGCATATGTGAAATGACACCCCAAAATACATTCTGCTGCTTCTCCTGAGTACGGGGATACCACATGTGTGGGACTTTTTGGGAGCCTAGCCGCGTACGGGACCCCGATATCCAAGCACCACCTTCAGGATTTCTAAGGGCATACATTTTTTATTTTACTCCTCACTACCTATCACTACCTATCACAGTTTTGAAGGCCATAAAATGCCAAGATGGCATAAACCCCCCCGCCAAATGACCCCATTTTGGAAAGTAGACACCCCAAGCTATTTGCTGAGGGCCATGTTGAGACCATTGAATATTTTTTTTTTTGTCCCAAGGGATTGAATAATGACAAAAAATTAAAAAAAATTTTTTTTTTACAAAAAGTTGTCACTAAATGATATATTGCTCACACATGCCATGGTTATATGTGGAATTGTACCCCAAAATATATTCCGCTACTTCTCCCGAGTATGGGGATACCACATGTGTGGGACTTTTTGGGAGTCTAGTCGCGCACGGCACCCCGAAAACCAATCACCACCTTCAGGATTTCTAAGGGTGCAAATTTTTGATTTAACTCCTCACTACCTATCACAGTTTCGAAGGCCATAAAATGCCAAAATAGCACAAAACCCCCCAAAGTGACCCCATTTTGGAAAGAAGACACCCCAAGCTATTTACTGAGAGGCATGTTGAGTCCATGGAATATTTTATATTTTGCCACAAGTTGCGGGAATATTACAAACTTTTTTTTTTTTGCACAAAGTTGTCACTAAATGATATATTGCTCACACATGCTATGGGCATATGTGAAATGACACCCCAAAATACAATATGCTGCTTCTCCTGAGTACAGGGATACTACATGTGTGGGACTTTTTGGGAGCCTAGCCGCGTACGGGACCCCGATATCCAAGCACCGCCTTCAGGATTTCTAAGGGCATACATTTTGTATTTTACTCCTCACTACCTATCACTACCTATCACAGTTTTGAAGGCCATAAAATACCAAGATGGCACAAACCCCCCCCCCCCCAAATGACCCCATTTTGGAAAGTAGACACCCCAAGCTATTTGCTGAGGGCCATGTTGAGACCATTGAATATTTTTTTTTTTGTCCCAAGGGATTGAATAATGACAAAAAATTAAAAAATTTTTTTTTTTTTACAAAAAGTTGTCACTAAATGATATATTGCTCACACATGCCATGGTTATATGTGGAATTGCACCCCAAAATATATTCCGCTACTTCTCCCGAGTATGGGGATACCACATGTGTGGGACTTTTTGGGAGTATAGTCGCGCACGGCACCCCGAAAACCAATCACCACCTTCAGGATTTCTAAGGGTGCAAATTTTTGATTTAACTCCTCACTACCTATCACAGTTTCGAAGGCCATAAAATGCCAAAATAGCACAAAACCCCCCAAAATGACCCCATTTTGGAAAGTAGACACCCCAAGCTATTTACTGAGAGGCATGTTGAGTCCATGGAATATTTTATATTTTGCCAAAAGTTGCGGGAATATTACAAACTTTTTTTTTTTGCACAAAGTTGTCACTAAATGATATATAAATAGAAGAAAAACAGTGCCAACCTAAGTGCAGTATTTTTAGATCACAAGTATTTATTTGTAAAAGTAATATACTCACTCTCTACCAAAGAGTGAGTGTATTACTTTTACAAATAAATACTTGTGATCTAAAAATACTGCACTTAGGTTGGCGCTGTTTTTCTTCTATTTGTATATCTTCTAAAGGTGCCTTCTACCCTTGAACATGCTGCCTACCTGCTTGTGCTAAGAAATTCTCCCTTTCCTATGGCTATCTTTACAACTATTGACTATTGACTGTAACCTATGATCCTGCCAGCTACCCATTGACTATTATTTGCCATATTCTCTGCAAAACTCTGCGAAGCAGCAGATTTGAAACCCAAAAATCTGTTATACATATAAACTATAGCAGATACCCCCATTTTCCCATCCTATTTTTCTCCCCTCCATTTTTCCCGGGTTTTTTTCTCAAAAGACTCCCCCCCCCCCTCCCCCCATCCTGGACATATATAATCCAGCAGGGCAACACACAAAAAACATTTTGGTTTACTAAATGATATATTGCTCACACATGCTATGGGCAGAAGTCAAATTACACCACAAAATAAATTCTGCTGCTTCTCCCGAGTATGGGGATACCACATGTGGGGGACTTTTTGGGAGCCTAGCCACGTACGGGACCCCGAAAACCAAGCACTGCCTTCCGGATTTAAATATAAAATGCTACCAAAAAAACTGTTAGCGATCGCAGGGATCAGGCCTGACTCTGCGATCGCTGCAGTTATGTGTTTAGTGTTTTGTAAGTGACAGTGATCGATCGATACTGCACTTGGGTGGGCTGGGCAGAGGGGCAAAACGCAGATGCTAGCAGGTATCTGGGCTGATCCCGCTAACAATGCGTTTTTTTGGAACCTTGAACTGCTGGGGACGCTAGTATAAATCTGATCAGATCAGATATTGATCTGTTCAGATTCTATACCACTACGGGAGGTGTATGCTTTGCGTGTGGGTGTTAGCGGTACTGGCACTAACCTAGCGCTGCCTGGGGCGACGCAGACCCTGACCCTAAAACCTAATTGATATCACCCACCGGGTGATCAGGGGGTTAAACCTTTATTGGGTAATAAATGGTGGGTGCCCTGATGCTATAAAAAGCAAACTAACCAGAGTCACCCCTAACACTTATACGGTGATCAGTGGTGAAAGGGTTAACTAGGGGCAATCAGGGGTTCAAATTTTTATTAGGTAGTATATGGGGGTCCCTGGCGCTATATAAAAACCTGACGGGGAACCTAAATAACTAACTGGCTAACCAGCGTCACCAGTGACACTTATACTGTGATCGCTGGTGAAAGGGTTAACTAGGGGCAATCAGGATGTTAAAACCATTATTGGGTAGTATATCGGGGTACCTAGCGCTGTAAAAACCTGGCGGTGAACCTAAAAAAATAACTAGCTACCTAGCGACAGTAGCGACACTGATGCAGCGATCAGAAAAATTATCGCTTAGTGACACTGGCAAAAGGGTGTGAAAGGGTAAACTAGGGGCAATCAGGATGTTAAAACCATTATTGGGTAGTATATCGGGGTACCTAGCGATGTAAAAACCTGGCGGTGAACCTAAAAAAATAACTAGCTACCTAGCGACAGTAGCGACACTAATGCAGCGATCAGAAAAATGATCGCTTAGAGACAGTGGCAAAAGGGGGTGAAAGGGTTAACTAGGGGCAATCAGGATGTTAAAACCATTATTGGGTAGTATATCGGGGTACCTAGCGCTATAAAAACCTGGTGGTGAACCTAAAAAAATAACTAGCTACCTAGCGACACTAGCGACACTGATGCAGCGATCAGAAAAATGATCGCTTAGGGACACTGGCAAAAGGGGGTGAAAGGGTTAACTCTAGGGGCAATCAGGGGGTTAAATCTTTATTGGGGGGTGATAGGGGGCTACCCTGGACCTAACACTAACTGCCCTGACAGTTTTTACTTTTACAACTGACACTGAATGCATTGATCAGTAAAGAAATGATCAATGCAATCAGTGACACTGTGACTGGGGGGGGGGGCGGGGGGGATCTGGGGGCGATCGGGGGGGGGATCGGGGGGGGTTTGTTTACCTGTGTGTACCTACATGTCAGTGTAGTGTTGGTGCACACTTACTATTAGTCTTCTCCTCGTAGTCCGGTCAAAAAGACCGCCCCGAGGAGAATGACATCACTTCCTCCTTCCTGTGTAAACAATACACAGTGGGATGAAGTTCGTCATTGGCCAGGAGCGATCCAGAGGGGGTGGCCAGAAACCAACGGCCATCCCCTCATCACGGATCGCTGCTGGAGGGAAACGGACCGCCGTATCCAGCGGGAGGGGGTCCGATCGGACCCCCCACCCGCTGGAAGGCAGGCACGTACATTGACGTGCTTGTGCCTGCCTGTGCCATTCTGATGACGTATAATGGCAATACGGCGGTCCTTAAGTGGTTAAGTGATGCCTTGATTGTGAACAGGTGTGGCAATAATCAGGCCTGGGTGTGGCTAGAGAAATTGAACTCAGGTGTGGACAACCACAGTTATAGTATGTTTTAACAAGGGGGGCAATCACTTTTTCACACAGGGCCATGATGGTTTGGATTTTTTTTCACCTTTAATAATAAACACCTTCATTTACAAATTGCATTTTGTGTTTACTTGTGTTGTCCTTGACTATTGTTTAAATTGGTTTGATGTTCCGAAACACTTAAGTGTGACAAACATGCAAAGGAACAGGAAATGAGGAAGGGGGCAAACACTTTTTCACACCACTGTACAGGGGTGATAACCCTTCCCTATGTTTTCCAAAAAGCTGAAAAAAAGCTGAAAAATAGATTGACTGGAGCTACACTTTAAAAATGTACCAGTTCAAAATTACAAACAGATTCTACTTAACACAACAAATCTACACAGTCCCTGTCTTGTTTGCACCGCCTGTATACTGCTGTTCTGAGTATATAGGACCTGGGGGCCCACGTCTTTCCTTTTTTTAATATGGGTACGGGGTTCCCCTTAATATCCGTACAAGACCCAAAGGGGCTGGTAATGGGCGGGGGGGGGGGCTACCCATGCCATTTTTCTCAATGTTTTTCATCCATATTGCCGGAACCAGATATTACATTAAAAACGCAAGCAGTTTTTTTCTGTTAAATGTCATTTTGTGACTGTTCTAAACACGGGAAACATGTGGCACTTCACAGGCATACTATAGACACCCCCCAGGCATGATATTTAAAGGAATATTTCACTTTTTTTCACTTTAATCGTCATTAAAATCAGTGCTCCCACCAAAACAGCCATTTTTTAAAACATTTTAGGCATTGACCCATGTCCCCTGGGGCAGGAGCCAGGTCCCCAAACCCTTTTTAGGACAGTATCTTGCATATTAGCCATTAAAATTAGCACTTTTTATTTTGAACGTTCGAGTCCCATAGACTTCAATGGGGTTCTAACGTTCGTACGAATTTGCGGTCTGTTCGAAAGTTCTGATGCAAACCGAACAGGGGGGTGTTCGGCTCATCCCTAGTCCTGATCAGATTAGATCAGATATTGATCTGTTCAGACACTATACTACTAAGGGAGGGGTATGGTGCGTGTTTGGTTGTTAGCGGTACGAGCACTAACCTGATGCTGCCTGGGGTGACGCAGACCCTATCTGACCCTAAAACCTAACTTTGATCACCCACTGGGTGATCAGGGGGTTAAACCGGTGGCTGCCCTGACACTATAAAAAAATGGCTAGCTAACCTGAGTCACCCGGCTCATTTACTGTGATCACATGTGACAGGGGGTAATCAAGGGGTTAAACCTTTATTAGGGGTGGTTAGGGGTGGTCCCTAGTCCTATCTGGGCCTAAGATTATTTACCCTAACACTGATTAGTGTCACTAATGACACTAGTACAGTGATCAAAAAAAAATCTGATTGCTGTACTGGGTGGCACAGTGACAGCTGGTGATCGGGGTTGATCGGGAGGGTGAATATATGCCTTTGTGACCTGGTGTCAGAGTAGTGTTGGTGCAACTCACTTTTCTGATGCTCTCTCCTCTCGGTCTGGAACAGAAAAGACAGACATGAGGGAGATGTCATCACTTCCCTTGTCAGTGCGATCACCAGGTCCAGGTCAGAAATCATTGGCTTGGGCCTGGGGATTGATCGGTTCCTGATCGAATCTGGCCGCACGCCTGACGTAGCATAATGGCGCTTTGCCTGCACCATTCTGCTGCAGTACAACTGCGGCGGCTGGTCAGGAACAGGTTAAATCGGTGCAGTGCCGAATCGCAAAAAATGGCCCGGTCATTCAGCAGCCAAATCTTGGTTTTAAAGGTAAATTAAAGCCCCCCCCCCCTTTTTTTTTTTTTTTGCTTAATTTTAGCATTATCTTCAGTTTTGCACAGTCTCATCTCCTGCACTGTGAATGCTTACTCGCATTGGGGTTGATTTACTAAAATGCAAAAATTTACTAAAGTACAAAATCAGCTGTGGATGGTAGCCAATCAGATTCTAACTTCAGCTTGTTCAGTTTAACCTTTGACAAAAAAAAACTGGAAGTTAATTGGTTTACAAGCACAGCTGTACCAGATTCTGACAGACAATGTAACAGACAGACAGCAATAAAGGCATTGGGGGTTATTTACGAAAGGAAATCCACTTTAGATCTGAGAGGGACATGCAAGGAAAAACTGCATTTTTGCTTGTACATGATTGGATTATACAATCAGCAGAGCTCATTTTATATCTTCCCATCAGATCTAAAGCGACTGCACTTCCAAGTGCACTTGTAGTGCAAAGTGGATTTGCCTTTAGTAAAAAAAATCCCATGATGTTTTTCTGCACCTGGGGAGCCAAATACATTTGGCCAAGAAGTTCATGTCTGCACATGCTTGTGCTTGTGTAAACACCAATGTTCTTTTTCATTAGCATTTACCTATCACTTTTTACCTACCTGATCACTTTTCATACAAATTTCAAAAATGAGAAAATACATCATATGCAGGTGTGCAGGTAAACACCAATGCAACAAAAAAAAAAAAAACAGCGTTTTTATGAGTACAATTGTGTTCAGCCAGGCATTTAAATGGGCAGCTACACCTACAGCTATATCATTAAAGTGTTTTTTATTTGTCTCTCTGTTGGTGAGATTTCCCAGCACTCCCTATCCTAATCTGTTTTTTTTTTAAATTATTATTATCAAAGGAAAACTGGCCCAGAATAGTAAAAAATATATTTTTTTTAAATGTAGCTGTAAATGTCTTGCCATTCCAATGACCTGCCTTCAAAGACCAATGCAAAACAAATTCTTCTACTTCTAGCGATCACAGCAATACCACATAGGTGTTTGTTAGTAAATAACCCCCATTGCATCTTTTCCTCCATTCAAGAACAGAAAAAAAAGCAGGGGTGGACTGTACAGTGACTGATCTATGTGATACCCAATCACAGGCTATCACAGCGATCAGGTGATTGGGAATCGGTGTCTTGTCATATAACGTCCTCCATCCGATAGTGTCCGCTGCGTACTGCGCGTGCGCAGTACACAACAACACAGATTCCGAAAATTGCCAAAGATGAACGGCGCCTGCGCCGTGAGTCCAGGTTCTAGCCCCACCATCCAAGTGGACATAGAGTAGGAATAAAAAAGAGCCGAGCGCAGCGAGGCCGAGCCCGAAGCGTGGCGAGCGAAGCTCGCCCGCGAGGGGCCCTCTAATATTCACAACCCTATGTCCGCTTGGATGGTGGGGCTACCACCTCCACTCACGGCACAGGCGCCGTTCAGCTTCGGAGATTTTCCAAAGGTTCGTCTGCTCCGTACTGCGTATGCGCAGTACGGGGTGGACACTATTTGATGGCCGGACACTATACGGCAGAACACCGGGATTCACAGCTCCCAATCATTAGTATGAATCCCAGAGCTGTCAGTAATATCTTGGGCTCTGTGCTGAGAGCTCGCTGTTTAGGGCATTTCCAGCAAAAGCACATGTATACATATATGCAACACCACGGCTGAAGATAAGCTACCGTGAGGCCGCATATATTCACACCCTTGGCAGTAAGAGGTTAAACAGTCACATAATTCAATGGTACAGAGAAGCAAATATTACAGCTTGCATGGAGAGGGATGGATTCAGGTTTCTATTTCTCAAAACATTTGAGAACTTAAAAAGAGCACCACACAAATCATCACAGAGTGCAGTGGTATTTAATTAATACATATTAGGGCAGAAAAAGACGGCAAATGTGTTTTGGAGGCTCTGGCAATCTCCCTTTTTCTGCAACTTTGGAGGACTGGACTCTAGAAGGTGATGGTAAAAGATTTGTTGTGACTTTTTTGTCATATGCAATAGGTTTGCAGATGGTGATATAGACTACTCATACTAAGCCACCAGCTACAGAGCAACTGCATCTTACAGTTGATACCAAAACAGGATTCTTTGGCAAATTATTGCATTTTAAATTACCCCTTCCTCACATTACAGAGCGTTCAGTGTCTGCTACTTCTTTTTGCTAATCCCTTCATTGACTTCCACTCAACCAACATCTAAAACTCCAAATTGTGACAAAAGCCCGCAAAGCCATCCACAACTCTGCCCCCAGCCACACTGCTCTCATCGCTCCTTCTAAGACTTCCTGGTCTCTAGCTCCCTTGTCACCTCCTCCTATGCTCATCTCCAGGACTTCTCCAGAGTCTCTCCCTTTCTCTGGAACACCTTACCCAATCTGTCTGTCTCCTACTCTGTCCACCTGTGGGTGATCCCTGAAAACTCATCTCTTCTGAGAGACCTATTCTGCCTCTAAGGGTCCTTTCACACGGGGCGGATCAGTTCTGATCCGCCCCGTGGATGTCCGTTTGCTCAGCGGGGATCACTCCGCCGATCCCCGCTGAGCAGGGAGATGACAGGTCTGTCTCCGCACACTGTGCAGGGACGGACCTGTCACAGCGCCGCTCTCCCCTATGGGAGATCGGATGACGACGGACCGCAGTGCCCGTCGTCATCCGATCCGATCCGCAGACGGATGGAAAAATAGCTTTTTCCTCCGTCACACTTTTTCGGATCGGAGCGGGTCGGATGTCAGCGGACATGTCACCGCTGACATCCGACGCTCCATAGAGCTCTATGGAGCACCCGTTCAGGTCCGCCTGAAAAACTGACAGGCGGGCCTGAACGGGACGTTAGTGTGAAAGAGGCCTAACTATTAAACCAAACTTTGACATTCTCCATCAGCTCACGCATAGCAGTTATTACCTATTGTTTTACTTGACTCTCCCTTTATGATTCTAAGCTCTAATAGACAGGGTCCTCCGTTTTCATTAAAATGTATTGTAACTCTACTGCCTGCCTCCATTGTGGCAGGAGAGGGACCAGGAAAGGATTTTAGAGTCAGTCTTTGAAAAAAAAGACACAGAAAGCAATAAAAGCCTTAAAGCTGAACTTCAGGTTAGGGTAAAACTTACCCTTGTGGTGCCCCTTCCCTTAGTTCCCAGATAAATGCTTTTACTGTCCAGGGGCTATTTTTTCTGCGGCCCAAGTTGTGCTTTAAACAGATTCCCTTCCCCAAGCCCAAAAGTAAAAAAGAAAAATTGGCTTTACTTCTGCTTTAAAAGGCATGGTGCGACTGAGCAGTGAGAGATACATAAGCATAAGAAGAATCAGACACATAAATAGTAACCTGTTATTAAAAGTTCAGTCTGACCTAATTTTAATATGTAACTTTTCATTACCCACCAGGTGCACAGGCTACAAATTCCACAGGTATGTACAATTTACAATAAAGGACGGAGCTGACACAAGATCCATGTGTGAGGGCTAAGTAATATATAGTAAAGGCTAAGAAAGCTTTTCAGACCTAACACATGTGTTTTTCATGTCCTTGGAAATATAATGACCTATGTCTTCCTGTCACAGGGGTTCCCGGGTGGGGAATAGCTCTTCTCACCATGATGAGCATAATGGCTGCATTTACTTTGGGTTTCATCATGATCATAGTAAGTTTTTTTTAATTATAAAACCATACAAATTTATGTTGAGCTTGGTCATTTTATTTCCTTCATAAGAATAATAGCGAAATACCGAGGTAGGGTCACTATACTGCTAGTGTTCATAAATATATTTACCTGACATAATAAATTGCATTTCCATTAGATACATAAAACCAATTAAGGATTCCAACCGACTATCATTGGATAGGGCATACCCCATCCTGAATATATTGTAGACCAAAAATAAATAGACCCAGTGAGGCTTTTAAGGTACAACAACAGTACAGACCTTTGATAGATTATTTAAGTGATTTTTATTCAATATAAAAGGTTAAAAATAGATGTAATGTGTATCTATCACAGGGTGGTTCTGTGGATACACTATAAAATAAAAAAACAAATGCCACGTCCTTTGAATCAATCGAAACAGAAAAAAAGAGGGAGGGAAGAAAACGGGGGAAGGGAACCACACCAAAAAACCTAAATAAAAGGTGTTAGTTGTGTTGGACTTTTTAGGCATAATAATATATTTGATATAGAAAAGGGGAAAAGAAAAAGAAGAATATTTTACATAAAAAATTATTTATTTATAAGAAAGAAAAAGATAAAAATAAATATAAAACATATCAAGTACTGTTTGATATCCTGTCTAAACTAGTACATTTTAAACAATGTCCATATCCGTTCCCATTAGGCATATAAGCCTAAAGAAAGAAAAAACACATTAGTCCTCAATATAAGAAAAGTTTACAATAGACAGGGTATTAATTACAGAACCAATTTGGATATATTCTGGTGCTCTACATGTTTCGCGTTTTGATTAACGCTTCCCCAGGAGCTTTACCAATTTTCTAAAATGGAGAGAATGTATCAATCAGATTAATGCATAAAATATTTCATATACATTTACAATCAATTCTAAAAACGAACACCTTTTATTGAGGTTTTTTGGTGTAGTTTCCCTTCCCCGTTTTCTTCCCTCCCTCTTTTTTTTCTGTTTTGAAAAGGTTAAAAATGAAACAACCGGAAGAGGCATACTATAGATACAGGGCTTAGCAAAACAGTTCAGAAACCAACATGTGGGCCCATAAAAAATATCACATAATAACAAATATGTTATTACGTATATATAATAATTGTGCATTCAAAGATATGTATCAGAGTATATTGGACCAAAGCACCTTGAACGTTTCATTGGCAAATCCCCTTCTGGGCCCATTGTACACTGTAGGGAAGCTGTTGTAGAGTGCAGAAACTCTTATGCACTAATTCTTATTCTTGGCTTTGTAACTTCACAAATCATGTAAGACCATATGCAAGAGATGGATGGGAAAAAGGCAATAGGTTATGTGCGATCCATGCTATGAAGGATGGCCTGGCAGTGCCCCATTGTTCATAGAGATTTAGGGGAGGGTACACTAAAAGAAAGGGCAGTTAACCTAAAACTTTGCACAAGTGTTGTCCAGGAACCTGGAACCTTTAGCTACACCACTCCTAGCAAGTGATCCATTTTGATGCACAGCTTCATAGTCAAGTGCAAGGATTGAAAAATCCCACCCATTTTTGAAATCCGTTTCACAGCCAAAGAAAAGTAAACAGTAATCATTGCTTGCTATCGAAATAGATTATCTCATCATTCAAGTGTGACTTGACACTTCAAATTTCTGACAGAGCGGTTACAGTTAGAAACTCTAAAATATGTGCAATAGATACTTTTTTTCATAAACACACCAATTTTTGACAACAAATTTAAAAACTCAAATTACAGAAGTTTTAATTCCTTTTATGTATTTTCATCCAAGCTGGGACATTTAAATAAATGTCTATGTATCTATTTTCTTTCAGCCATGTTGGTGTCGCAGTACAAAGTATGACTGCCAAGAGGGAATTTCATTTTACTCCCCCCATACCATGTTGAGTGCTGCAAATGCCTGCCAGCCAACTTGTCAACCAGCCTGCCAACCAGCCAGCCAGCCAGCATGCCAACCAGCCTGTCAACCAGTCTTAGAGCCATCCTGCCAACCTGAGCCATCCTGCCAACCTGAGCCATCCTGCTAACCTGACTGCACACCAATCTGCCAACCTGACTGCCAGCCAACCTGCGAATCTGAATGCCAGTCAGTCAGCCAGTCTGACTGTCAATCAATTTGTGAATCAGACTTCCAACCAGCTTGTCAACCAGAATGTTCAGAGATGCGAGAGACATTGATCGATGATTAGAAAGAGTAATATCTATTCTTATTACCTCAATATGTGCCATAGATATCTATAGTTTAGTAATCAGTATTAACCAATTAGATTTCAGCTCACTGTTGTCAGATCAGAGAAACAGATATTTTATTTTTATTTTAGTTTTTATGGGCTACTACAAATGATGTAAGGTTTTAAAACTGGTAACTACGCTCAATAGCATTTATGTATGCTGTTAGATAGATAGGGACAAAGTTGGATCTTTTGCATCTTCACTGCTGTTCATTAAAATGTTAGTAGTCTAGCTGTTATACTGATATACTCGCTTTAATACCACTGACTCATATCACGTATTTTGATAATAATTTCTGATTTTAAAGGAACCTCGAAAGGTATCTGCCCCATTATAGGAAGGGTACAAACATGCCTTACTGAAAATTAGAGCACCAGTACAAAAATATGTGACTTTTTAGGTACCAATACACAATTATTTTAAAAAATCATTATTTTGTTTTGTTAAATAAACAAGGATGTTTAAAAGATCTTTATATATGGAGTGAGGGGACTACAATAACCACTTCCTCAGGATATCCTGTTAACTTTCTGATTAAGTAGCCAATACAGTCCATATAATGTTCCCAGAATCATCTTTTTTCCCTCACATCGTATATAGAAGATTTTTTGAGTATCCTTGTAGACGATTAAAGTGTATGAAACTATGTAGAAGGGATACAAAGATACAGGGGGATAAAATAATGTCTTTTGGCTATGTGTCTAAAATTGTTGTTCCAGCTTTAATCATTTTTGTAAAGATAAATAAAATTATGAGTTTTAGAAATGAGTATTGCGTATTGGTACCTACATTTCCCCATGTTATATTGGTGTTGGGATTTCTGTCTTTAGTCAGACTTTTATCATCTGAATACCTTTTATTGGCCCTTGTTCAGAAGGTGGTAAAGTGAATTGATCAGTAGGGATGGCTGAACGGTTCGCCCGGCGGTCGTTTCGCGGCGAATTTCTGCTGTTCGCGGTCCTCCCGATCGGCGGACTATTGCCGCCGTTCGCCCGGCGGACTTCCGTGTTTACTGTATAAAGGAACTTTGACCTATGATGACACATCCATCATGGGGTACAGGACAGCCAATTGAGACATTACAGCACATGGACACTTGGACCTTCCCCCTAACTTATAAATAGACCCGATCCGGCGGCCATTTTACATTCTTTCGTATGTCACTATAGGGAGAGGTTGCTGTGTGGAGCAGGGAGAGACTTCAGTGACCCAAATCGCTAGCTTTTAGGTCCACAAAAGTTCTTTTAAGGACTGGTATCATGGTATAGGTGTTAGGTGTAGTTCAGGATATAGGTTTGAGGCAGTGCTATGCTAGTGATTGTTGCAGCAGCCTGAGTGTCTTTTGTCAGTGTAGGGAAAGGGACAGGACGCTGTGTGCTGCAGGGACAGTCAGTTTAATCATTAGCTGTTACTATTAGGTCCACAAAAGTGCTATTCAAGTTATTGTTCCAGCAGGTTCTGTTTTGACAGTTTAAATAGGGACAGGCAGGAAGCTGTGTGTGAGGCAGTGAGGGACAGTCAGTTTAATCAGTAGCTGTTACTATTAGGTCCACAAAGGTTCTTTTCAGGACTGGTATGGTAATAGGCTTGTACACGTATAATATTCTTTCATCCAAATATAGAAAGAATATTATACTTGACTGCTTCCCTTCTGCTGCAGTAGTCCTTTATCAGTATAGGGACTGAGGTACAGTCTGCTAATCATTCACAACCTACTTGTTCCACAAAGGTCCTTATAAGGACTGGTAAGGTATAGGGTACTACAGTACATAGGGTTGGGTGAGGTACAGTCTGTTATTCCTTAAGGACTGGTATAGGTCCACAATACATAGGGTTGAGGTGCACTACTGCTGAGTGCTGCCCTATACTGCAGCAGTCCTTTATCAGTATAGGGACTGAGGTACAGTCTGCTAATCATTCACAACCTACTAGTTCCACAAAGGTCCTTATAAGGACTGGTAAGGTCTAGGGTACTACAGTACATAGGGTTGAGTGAGGTACTGTCTGCTATTCCGTAAGGACTGGTATAGGTCCACAATATATAGGGTTGAGGTGCACTACTGCTGACTGCTGCCCTATACTGCAACAGTCCTTTATCAGTATAGGGACTGAGAGTTTTGTCACAGGGTCATTTAAAAAATGACAGGCAGAGGAAGAGGCAGGCCCTTCTGCAGGGGTGGCAGGGGTAGGGCAGGAGCAACAGAAGGTGCGTTCAATTACTTTAAAGGACGCACCAGACTTGGTTGAGTGGCTCACTCAGCCTTACTCTTCTGCACCCTCCTCATCCTCTCGATCTGCACCCTCTTCTTCACTCTCTGCTATGTGCACCCCCAAAGACACTAGCACCAACAACACCACCACCACATACCTTCTGCTTGAGTCACAGGAATTATTTTCCGATCCATATCAAGACATTTCTGATGCGCAGCCACTCTTGGTATTGGATCAGGAAGAGGAGGTCTCAACAACCGCTACTCAGCAGTCTGACGACAGTACCCAGATCAGCCCAAGGAGGAGGTTGGTCCCCGCTGTTGCTGCCTACTCCGAGATCTCTACTTATAGCGGTGGGGAAGGTAACATCAATGATGACGTGTCTAGTGATGTCACGTGGGTGCCCACAAGAGAGGAAGAGGAGGGAAGTTCAGAGGGAGATATGGACCAGCAGATAGGGAGGAGAAGCAGGAATAACTTACATTGCACAGGAGGGACAAAGCAGACTGCAAATGTATCAGGAGCGAGTCATCAACCATGTACGGTCACATCTGGCGCTCCCAGGACACCGGCACATGGCTCCACAGTGTGGGCTTTTTTTAACGTGTCCGCTGCTGACAATAGTGTTGCCATCTGCAATCTTTGCAGTCAACACATTAGTCGCGGTAAGCCCAACACTCACCTAGGGACGACCGCCTTAAGAAGGCACATGAGCAGCCATTACCGAGCCGAGTGGGAGCAACGGAACACACAAAGCCACACTGCAGGCTCTCACCGTCCAGCCTCGTCTTCTACTTCTCCTCTCTCCTCACAATTGTCCTCCACTCCACCTTCCATTACGCCAAGCTCACATTTTTCTGCAAAAAGGCAGGCTTCCGTGGGCCTAATGTTCGAGCGTAAAAAAATGATGACGCCGGATAACCCTCTTGCCCAACGGTTGACGGCTGGCTTGTCAGAACTGGTAGCCCGCCAACTACTGCCATATAAACTGGTGGACTCGGAGGCCTTTAGAAAATTTGTGGCAATTGGAACACCACAATGAAAGGTCCCAGGAAGGAAGTATTTCTCACAAAAGGGCATCCCAGAGCTATATGGCCATGTTCAGCGGCAAGTGAATGTATCTCTGGCACACAGTGTCGGTGCCAAGATACATCTGACCACAGACACGTGGTCTAGCAAACACGGGCAGGGAAGGTACTTCACTTTTACTGCCCACTGGGTGAACCTTCTGACGGTCTTCAAGCATGTAACCCGTGGCACCCGTGTAGATTTGGTTTTACCGCCACGGATTGCATGCAGGCCTGGCTCTTCTTCTCCTCCTCCTCGTCCTACTCCATCATCCTCCCTCTCTTCCTCGGCTGACTCCTCCTTTTCCGCTGCTAGCGTCTCTTCCGCTGCGCCACCCAAGCTCCCCAGAACCTATTCGGCATGCCAGGTGAGACGTTGCAATGCCGTGCTGCGTCTGTTGTGCCTGGAAGCCAAGAGCCACACTGGCCCAGCACGTCTTTCAGCTTTGCGTTCACAGGCAGATCAGTGGCTAACACCGCTCAATTTGACAGTTGGTAAAGTGGTGTGTGACAGCGGTGCCAATCTGCTTAGCGCATTGAAACATGGCACACGTCTTAAACTTGGTCGTGCAGCGATTCCTTGTCAAATACCCTGGGGTCCAGGACATCTTGCGACAGGCAAGGAAAATCTCGGCCCATTTCAGAAGATCTTACACGGCCATGGCTCGTCTTTCTGACATTCAGCGGCGACACAATCTGCCGGTCAGACGTCTTATTTGCGATTGCCCGACGCGATGGAACTCAACCTTCTATATGCTTGATAGGCTGCTCCAGCAGAAACGTGCAATTAACGTCTACCTGTATGAACTCTGCGGCAAAACAGGTTCTGGGGAGCTGGTTTTTTTTTCACTGCGCCAGTGGCTGCTCATGTGCGACGCATGCAGACTTCTGCGCCCATTTGAGGAGATCACCAAACTGGTCAGTCGCAGCCATGGCGCCATTAGTGACATGGTATGCCTTCTTTATGGGGTGTGCATTGCGTCGTGTCATTGATCAAGCTGTGGAGGAGCAGGAGCGGGAAGATGAGGAAGTCGCAATGCTGGATGAATTCCCGGGGGGGCTACTCTATCTGAGACAAGTGAACAACAGGAGTCTGAAGAGGATTAAGAGGAGGATGGTGCCGGGGCGGATGAGGAGGAGCAAGAAGAGCATGCTTTAAACCTTTCTGGGATCCCTATTGTGCGTGGATGGGGAGAGGAGAATGAAGAGGACGACATTGTCCTGGATGATAAGCAGGAGCCAGGCCACCACACCACTTCCAGTTTAGTGCAAATGGGGGCCTTCATGCTCCAGTGTTTTAATAGGGACCCCCGTATAAAAAGCATAAGGGTCAAGGACCAGTACTGGGTGGCAACGTACTTAGACCCCCGGTACAAACACAAAATGGCGGAAATGTTATCGCTGTCACAGAGGGCTGTCAGAATGGAGCACTTCCAGGCCTTGTTTCGAGAAATGCTGCATTCTGCTTTTGCGTGCGCTGGCAGATTCCCACTCCCAGAGAAGGAGTTGCGGGTGCCAATCCAACAGCGCCTGCAAGAAGAGGCTGGTTTGAAGATGTGTTGGTGACTTTGGATATGAGGTCATTCTTTCAGCCGACCCATCGACAGGTGTCATCCGGATCCAGCATCAGGGAACGCCTAGACCGCCAGGTGTCCGACTACATCGGGTTAACGGCCGATGTGGACGCTCTGAGGAGTGATGAACCCCTGGACTACTGGGTGGGCAGGCTTGACCTCTGGCCAGAGCTTGCCCAATTTGCAATGGAACTGTTGGCTTGCCCCTCATCCAGTGTCCTGTTCGAAAGGATGTTCAGCACAGCAGGGAGGAGCGTGACCGATAAGTGTACTCGCCTAGCTCACGACAGTGTTAACTACCTCACATTTCTAAAAATGAATGAGGCATGGATCTCGGAGGAATTCAACACATGTGACCAGTAGACCATGTATATGTCTATAAACGATTTTTTTAATCGAGCACACAGACCTTCTTTCTTCATTTGGCTCACTTCCTTGTCTAAAAAAAGCACACCGTACTATATGCCCGTACCCTCCTGTTTGAAGAGGTTGAGCGGTGTCATATTTCTACTGGGGCTGCTTATTATGAGGGGCTCCCACCATCCCTGTGCTGTGCTGACTTACTCCTAGGGCTGTACCTCTGCTGTGCATATTATGAGGGGCTCCCACCATCCCTGTGCTATGCTCATTATGAGGGGCTCCCACCATCCCTGTGCTGTGCTGACTTCCTCCTGGGGCTGTACCTCTGCTGTGCATATTATGAGGGGCTCCCACCATCCCTGTGCTATGCTCTTTATGAGGGGCTCCCACCATCCCTGTGCTATGCTGACTTCCTCCTGGGGCTGCTTACGGTGCAGGTGTCAGTGCTGTATATCACGGTGCTGGTGTCAGTGCTGTATATCACGGTGCTGGTGTCAGTGCTTTATGTCACGCTGCTGATGTCAGTGCTCTCTATCACGGTGCTGGTGTCACATGATTCTATCACGGTGCAGGTGTCATTGCTGTATGTCAGGCTGCTGATGTCAGTGCTCTCTATCACGGTGCTGGTGTCAGATGACTCTATCATGGTGCAGGTGTCATTGCTGTATGTCACGCTGATGGTGATCATCTCCTGCACCCTCTTCTTTGCCTACCCTGACCTTCCCTCTCCTCCATTGTCTTCATGCGCTCCACAGTCCTGAATTGTCACAACAATTTCACATATAAAAAAATACTTAATGTGATTGTAGCCATATTAGTGCAATTGTGACAGAGAAAATTGAGTACTGTCCGTGATACTTTTTTTATTTGCACTAACATACAATTTTTCAGGACAAGCTTTCGGGTATGTCCCCTTCTTCAAGGTCCAAGGTCCTTCACATATAAAAAAAGAATGCTTGTAGTTGTCGATCCCAGATTCACCTCATACATGTGTTATGTCATTGGCCATGTGGTGGGACTATGTTTGCACAGCTAGTAATTATTTTGTGGCTGCAAATTTGACCTGTAGGTTTGCAAAGTTCGCCTCCCATTGAAGTCAATGGGGCCCGCCGCGAACATTGCGGTTTGCGAACTATAGGCCGCGTTCGCGGTCCGCGTTCGCGAAAACGCCCCGTCGGAAGTTCGTCCATCGCTATTGATCAGTATAATGGTCATGTAACTTGCAATTTTAGAAGGTAATCCGCGATGGCAATCTCCATAATTTTGTCATAAATAGTTTACTTTACTTTTTACTTTACATTGTATTTTGGGCCCAGAAATATTGGAGCTGCTATTGGTGACTTTATAAATGTACAGGCTCCAGGGATGTTATCCACATCCTGGTTTTACTACCTAATGTCAATGACCTGGAACAAGCATTCTGCCAGTGAAGACTACATTTTGAACCTTTTGCATTTTGAACTGCCTTATTTCTATTCTTCAGTTTCCAAACCTGTCTTTCACCTAAAAACCTTTTTTGATGCAGAAGTCATTCTCTGACTCATAGGATGTGAGCTAATTTCTAGGTAGGGAGATATACCAGGCACATTGGGATTTTTAGCTGAGCCATCACTCTTTCAATATTGTAATCCTAGATATATACTAAATCATCATTACTCATATGAACATGTTAAGAACCTAAATCATGTGTCAAAGCAAAAACTTGTTTTTTTGTTGTTTTGGGTAGGTTGGGAGAGGATTAGAACCCCTGCTTTTTGCTGCTAGCAGGGGGTCCATTACAGAAATTGTCAAGGAAGTAAGAGAAAATCTGCAACAAGGACACAGACACAGGGTCTAGTTTTCCCCTATTCTACTAAAGAAACGTGTTTTTTATTCCTGTTTGTGCTGCTGTTTGGAGAGTTCCTCTCACTTCTGGTATAAGATTACCAGCAGGATAGGTGTGAGGGGTAATCCAGCTAATGGTCCCATGATAGCCAAAAAAAAAAAAAAAAACCCCAATAGGGGACCTAACCCTTCCCTTCCATTCAAAACTAAGAAAACAACTGTTGGGCCCACATACATTTTAACAGTGCTGCAGCTTGACTTTTAACATCAATAAAGACAAGATAAAATTCATCCCAATACACCCAACACTTTCTCCTAATATGGGGCATACACAAGAGCAAATTTTCCATCAGATAAAAACTTGGATGGTTTTTCAGACGGAATTCCGCTCAAGCTTGGCTTGCATACACACAGTCACACAAAAGTTCGCTGAACTTTGGACCCTCAAGAACGCGGTGACGTACAACACTACGACGAGCCAAGAAAATGAAGTTCAATGCTTCCGAGCATGCGTTGAATTGTTTCCGAGCATGTGTAGGAATTTTGTGCTTCGGAATTTCTGATTTCAGAACCTGCTCTCAATCTTTTGCTGCCCGAATTTCCACCAGCAAAAGTCAGATTTTCCAACGCAAAGCTCTCATCGGACATTTGCTGGTGGAATTTCCGATCATGTGTACGGGGCATAATAATTCTCTTCTGTGACAGAGCTAGCAATGCAAGAACTTGTTTTTATGGTCAACAACATGCTATATTGCTTCCCTCCAGACACACATACCCTTCACCCCACTGACATTGGCTAGAGGCTTTCGTTGGTCAGTGATCACTTTCACAACATACAAAAAAGAAAAGAAAGCAAAGTTGCTCTCTGTCTTAAAAGCATTACATGCATATTTATTGAAATATTAGATTCATGGACAATCCACCTTTTCCTGCAGTACTCCATCAGGAGCTTACTCATAATGAGGTGGATGGAAAGATTTGATAGAATTGTGCTAGGTGTTACATGCTTACTGGCTCTGTGGGTCTAAATCAATCCCTTTGGATCTCCAGGACCAGTTGAATAGTTTAAAATCTGACAGGTAAGTAAACAAGAACAACAGGTACAAACCTGTCACTCCGGCTTCTTTTACACTGTGACAGGCATGATGTTTTTACTGGAACCATGTGAATGCATCTTAAACAATCGTATTGCGTCAGGTTTTACACTAAGGGAGCACTTCCATTGGAATTGTTCTGCTTATATTAGGCTACCTCAGATCCGTCACGTTTAGGTCCAGAAAAACAAAAGGGGGGGCAGACATATGCCGCATACACACGATCAGAAATTCGACCAGCAAAAGACCGATGAGATGCTTTTCGTTGGAAAATGCAATCGTGTGTATGCTCCATTGGACTTTTGCTGGCAAAAAGATTGAGAGCAGGTTCTCAATTTTTTTTTGCGCTCGTATGTATGCAATTCCAACGTGCAAAAACTCACGCATGCCCCGATTCAACTACGAGACGGAAGTTATTGGCTACTGGCTATTGAACTTCCTTTTCTAGTCCCGTCGTATGCGTTGTACGTCACCGCGTTCTTGACGGTCAGAATTTGGTGTGACCGTGTGTATGTAAGACAGCTTGAGCAAAATCCCATCGGAATTCCGTCGGGAAAACCATCAGAGCTTTTTCCGGCCAAAATTACAATCGTGTGTAAACCTACTGAAAGGTCCTATCTTAGCCATATATAAGCCATAAATTGTGTCAAATTAAAAAACAAATAAACCCTTGTCTATTCATCTATTTATTATAATTTTGCAAGCAATACAAAATAATAATGTGAGTAAAAAAAAGTTTTACATATAAATTAAAATAAATAATGTGTTGGAAAAAAATAGATGGTACATGAATATTTGTACTGCTTGTGAGCATTAATGATAAACATTTTTCTATTACTTTCCTTGTTAAATTTTGTTTTGCTTTAAATGCAAGCAATGTGAGTAGGGTTAGAACTTCTGTGTTTTTTTTGTTTTTTTTGCTGTTCTCTCTTTGTCTCACTTTGTGACCTGATATCCACCTGTCAGAAAATTAGAGGAAATCTCCCAACAGAGACACCAACAGCATCAACATCAATCACATTTTTTTCTTTTTTTAGCTGGTATGGCATTGCTGATCTATTTCCAAAATGTTAGTTACCTAGCTGTCTCTGGCAAGGAAGGGAGGGGGAGGAAGAGTTATAACCACTGTCCATTTTTTTTTTTGCCATCTGTGTCCCCTTGGGGAGATTTACCCTACAATTCCTGCCCAATAGCCAAAACAGAAAGTGAGAAGAAATCCTCCAAAGTGAGGGAGCGTGAAATCTCAATAGAAGAAATAGAGCATGCAATCGCAGAACTTGCACTGGGAAAGAGTCCAGGCCCGGATGGGTATACCGCTAGATTCTATAAGACATTTAAGAGTTTAATCACGCCTATTCTTAAGAAAACATATAACTCTATCTCTCAAACACAGCCATTTGCAGTACAGAGCACGGAGGCCCATATCGTATTAATATTAAAGCCTGAAAAGGATCAATCAATTTGTAAAAACTATAGACCTATATCTTTGACAAACATAGATATAAGAATATACTCTAAGATAATAGCGAGACGAATAACAGAAATTATATCAGATCATATAAATTTGGACCAAACGGGTTTTATGAAGGGTAGAGAAACAAGGGATAACATTATCAAGACATGTACACTGATGGAATACCCTGCCTGCCTTCTGGCTATAGATGCCGAGAAGGCTTTTGATAGGGTGGGATGGCAATTCTTGGAGGAAGTATTGAGGCAAATAGGAATGGGACCTAAAATGCTAGATAGGATCATTGCATTATATAAAAATTCAAGAGCAAAAGTTAGGACAAATGGGATGTTGTCAGATTATATAAAGGTATCAAATGGGACTAGACAGGGGTGTCCCCTATCCCCACTTCTGTACGTTATGATAATGGAACATCTTATGGAAGCTATAAGGGGAAATACGGATATCAAAGGGATAGAGGTTAAAGGTAAAGAATATAAGACGGCTGCATATGCAGATGATCTTTTATTATATATAACTAACCCTATAATTACAATACCAAATGTAATAAAAGAACTGGAATGATTTGGGCAATTGAGCAACTTTAAAGTTAATTATGATAAATCTGAAGTAATGAACATCTCATTGGAAGAAGGAATGCAAAAGATAATACTAAATGATTTCCCATTTAAATAGAAACAAGACGCAATTAAGTATCTTGGAATATATATTCCAAGTGACTTAAAACTTCTACAGGACATGAACTATAATAAAGCAATTTATAAGGTAAAAAAACTTTTAGGAAGATATGATAAAATAACTTATTCCTGGTTAGGGAAAATAAATATTCTAAAGATGGTGATACTACCAATTATGCTATATATTTTTAAAACTGTCCCTATTATACCATCAGGAAAGATTATGAAGGATTTAAGAGAAGCTGCAGAAAGTTTTATATGGTCGCATAAGGTTCCTAGAATAGGAAGAGAAGTATTAATAAGAACAAAAAAAAATGGAGGACTGGCAATGCCTGACTTCTCCAAATACCTCCAAGCAGCGTCAATAATGAGAATTATAGATTGGCAGCATAATGCAAAAAATAAACAATGGGTAAAGTTAGAAGAAGATATAATAGAGGCTAGAATAAAACATCAACCATGGATAAAATCTAATTTAAGACCAGAAGAAAAGGAGTTAGGCCGCGTACACACGCGCGGACTGTTTGCCCAACCTTGTTCGTCAAACAGTTTCATCAAACAGTCCGCTCAAAATTTGCATGAGCGGACTTGCCCACACACGAGCGGACTGTTTGAGCGAGCTGTTTGCCAAACAGTTGGCTCAACTTTTGAAATGAACGGACTCGCCCACGTAAGGAGGAGGCAAATCCGCCCATTTCGAGCGCGTGTACAGGTAGGCGGGGCCCGCGAAGGAGACGTCGCGGGCTCCGCCGCCTGGAATGGGCTTAAAGGGGAACCCCAACGCCGAAAAAAATCGGCGTGGGGGTTCCCCCAAAGTCCACACCAGACCCTTGTCCGAGCACGCTACCCGGCCGGCCAGGAAAGGGGGGCGAGCGAGCGCGCCCCCCCTCCTGAGCCGTACCAGGCCGCGTGCCCTCAACATGGGGGGGTGCCTTGGGGAAGGGGGGGCCGCGCGGCCCCCCCACCCCAAAGCACCTTGTCCCCATGTTGATGAGGACAAGGGCCTCTTCCCGACAACCCTGGCCGTTGGTTGTCGGGGTCTGCGGGCGGGGGGCTTATCGGAATCCGGGAGCCCCCTTTAAGAAGGGGGCCCCCGGATACCGGCCCCCCACCCTATGTGAATGAGTATGGGGTACAATGTACCCCTACCCATTCACCTGTGAAATAAAGTACAAAAAAAAAACACAACACAGGGGAAAAAATATTTTATTGCACAGCTCCGGGGGTCTTCCGTTTTCGGGGGTCTTCTCGCCGGACTCCTCCGCTATCTGTGTGTAGCTCTTTTACTAGCGGAGGAGTCCGGATTTCTTCCTCCCCGCCGCCGGCCTCTTCTCCCGACTTCGGGGGTCTTGTCCCCCTCTTCGGTTCTTCTGCCGGGCCACCGCGCCTTCTTGTAGCTCTTTTACAGGCGGTGGCCCGGTCTTCTGTCGCCGCTGTCGCCGCCGACTTCCGTTCGTGTTCTTCTTCTTGTTCTTCTCCAGGAGATGTTGACACGTCGCTCCCTCCGGCCGGAATGCCAGAGCCTCGCTGTGCGGTCACTTATATAGTGACAATGGGGCGGGGTCACATGGTATATGTCACATGGGTTGGTCACATGGTGACCCCGCCCCCTTACGATGTCATAGTCCCCATGTGACATCAACCCATGTGACCAACCCATGTGACATATACCATGTGACCCCGCCCCATTGTCACTATATAAGTGACCGCACAGCGAGGCTCTGGCATTCCGGCCGGAGGGAGCGACGTGTCAACATCTCCTGGAGAAGAACAAGAAGAAGAACACGAACGGAAGTCGGCGGCGACAGCGGCGACAGAAGACCGGGCCACCGCCTGTAAAAGAGCTACAAGAAGGCGCGGTGGCCCGGCAGAAGAACCGAAGAGGGGGACAAGACCCCCGAAGTCGGGAGAAGAGGCCGGCGGCGGGGAGGAAGAAAGCCGGACTCCTCCGCTAGTAAAAGAGCTACACACAGATAGCGGAGGAGTCCGGCGAGAAGACCCCCGAAGACGGAAGACCCCCGGAGCTGTGCAATAAAATATTTTTTCCCCTGTGTTGTGTTTTTTTTTTTTACTTTATTTCACAGGTGAATGGGTAGGGGTACATTGTACCCCATACTCATTCACATAGGGTGGGGGGCCGGTATCCGGGGGCCCCCTTCTTAAAGGGGGCTCCCGGATTCCGATAAGCCCCCCGCCCGCAGACCCCGACAACCAACGGCCAGGGTTGTCGGGAAGAGGCCCTTGTCCTCATCAACATGGGGACAAGGTGCTTTGGGGTGGGGGGGCCGCGCGGCCCCCCCTTCCCCAAGGCACCCCCCCATGTTGAGGGCACGCGGCCTGGTACGGCTCAGGAGGGGGGGGCGCGCTCGCTCGCCCCCCTTTCCTGGCCGGCCAGGTAGCGTGCTCGGACAAGGGTCTGGTGTGGACTTTGGGGGAACCCCCACGCCGATTTTTTTCGGCGTTGGGGTTCCCCTTTAAGCCCATTCCAGGCGGCGGAGCCCGCGACGTCTCCTTCGCGGGCCCCGCCTACCTGTACACGCGCTCGAAATGGGCGGACTTTCCGAGCGGGAACAGTCCGCTCATTTCGAAAGTACAGCGGACAGGCCCACACACGGGCGGACTGTTCGCTCAAACACAGTTTCAGCGGACAGTTTTTCGGAATTTCCGAAAGACTTTGTCCGTCCAACTGTCCGCTGAAACTGTCCGCTGAAAGCCCACACACGAGCAGACTGTCCGCCCAAACACTGTTCAGCGGACAAGGTTGGGCGAACAGTCCGCCCGTGTGTACGCGGCCTTACCCATTTTTGTAAAAACAACATTAAAAATTTGGGGTGATATAATAAAAAAAGGAAATCTCTCCTCAATGAGTGGCCCTATGACCCCATTATTTGCCAACCCCGAATTTAGACCAGCACTAAAAAGTAAAACATTTCTTAAATGAAATATGGAGGAGCATGAGCGAATAATACAAATCCTGATAGATGGGAGAATGCCAACATTTCAGGAAATGGGACATGAATATAATAATAAATGGCTGCAATACTCTCAGTTGAAAGCATATATAGATCCATTAATGATAAGTATTAATAGACAATTAACTGTATTCGAGCAAATAGTATTAAATAAGGATAAAGCGAATGAAAAACTTTCTAAGATATACAATCTATTACTCCCCTATGGTGATATTAAAAAAATAGCAGCAGTGAAAAAATGGGAGGAGGAAATAGGGAATGTGTTGACAGAGAAGGAATGGGAAGGGATATATGGAAGAATACATAAACTATCGGTAGCAATCAAGGACCAAGAAAAAAACTATAAAGTTGCAATAAGATGGTATAGAAGCCCAGTAGTAATGAATAGAATAAATAAAAGGAACCCTGAAACCTGTTGGAGATGCAAAATAGAAAAGGGTACTTTAGAACGCATATGGTATAGCTGTTACAAGTTAAGAGATTTTTGGGCTAAGATAACAGAAATATATCAGCGAGTGACAGGTACTAGGATAAAGATAGATATAATGATAGTACTATTCTCTCTCACACCTAAATCATTAACACAGAAAGAGATAGAGTTTTTGCACTGTATGACTACAGCTGCAAAAGTTGTAATAGCGCGAAAATGGAAAAAGGAAAATGCTCCATTAATAATAGAGTGGAAATGTGAAATGAGTGAAACACACTATATGGAGAAGCAAATAAGAGAAGAAGGATATGTGGAGAATCCGATTTCAAAGCATTGGAAAAAGTGGGAGGAGTTTTGCACCTCAGGGAACCTTAAGGAATATTTGTAAGTGAGGAAGTGAGGAGCGATGGGGTAGGTGGGAGGGATGAGGGCTGATTTATATATATATATATTTTTTTTTTTGAGAAATATGTAGTATCTGATGGATGTTAGGTATGTTGATGGATGTTTTGTATGTTTTATAATTATAAAGAAATAATAAAGAAAGATTTGAAACAAAGTGAGGGAATCCATGGTGGTCCCCATATGAAGATTCCCTCTGTGTTCCTGTTCTGTGATAACCCAAATTTTGGATTTTCTTTCACTTTTACTCTTTGTGATAATGGTAAACAGGGCAATAATGAATATGAATCTTTCTAATAGGGGCACAGACAGCAATAAAAGAAAACTCAGAGGTGTTCTATTCCCTCTCCACTCTATCCAGTATGCATTAAAATCAGGGGTTTAGGTGCAAACATTTGCAAATACATGCGTAAGCCACAGATCCCCTGCAAGGCATCTCATTTTCTGTTGACCTTAACTCTAATTTCTGTGAGTCTCCAACAGCGGAAGCACATGCACTTAGATGGACAAGTGTAGGGCAGATAAACCTGAAGGGAGCCCACTCCCTTCTTAAAGGCACAGGGGCACACTGAACACCCAGCTCATAGCACGATGGCAGCAAAGGGGTCAGTGCATTGCCTGACAGATATAATTCATAATACAAACTAGTGGGCACTGCCCCACCTGTAACTGGTCACTGCAAGAAGCATTTGAAAGGCAACGCATATAAAAAAAAGAAATTCCCAAGCTCAGCTTACCAACCAGCATGCTCTAATCCCTCTCCACTCTATCCAAAACGCAAAAAATATCTTTAATACCTTCTTGCCCGGCCTGTAACAGACTGACAGCCGGGTGGGCCTTTTCTACTTCTGAGTGGACATCATACGAATTCCTCTCAGAAGGCACCACTCGCGCAGTGCCATGCAGCGCCACAATCTGCCACCGGCTGGTTCCACCAGACACAGCCAATAACTGATGACTACATCGGCCCACTGCCCATATCATGTGATTGTTGTGACCAATCACAGCAGATCACATTACCATTGTAAACAATGGATGGCTTCCTTTCATGCTGTCCATTGTATACAATCGTATTGCTAGCTGTGATTGGTCACAGTGATCAGACACGACCAATAACCGCCCATCTGTACTATATGATTAGCATTGGCCAATCAAAGCTAATCACAACAAAGATACTGAATGAATAAGTTTCATTCAGTAAAAATGGTTGTATAAGCATAATGTGTAAAGGAAAGAAATCCTGATTACTTCCCCAGAGTAGAGCAGTGTTACTATGCTAACACTGTAGCATAGTATCAGTGTTAGCATAGTATGTTACAAAAAAAACTGTTAAAAAAAGAAACAAAGTAATAAAAAAGAAGACAAATGTTTAAAAAATTGTCCCTAATCACCGCCACACCAGTGTCCCTAATCACCGCCACACCAGTGTCCCTGATCATCACCACACCAGATAATGCTGTTCTGCACTGGTGACAGTATGTAAAGAAAAAATCAATTGTGATTATTATTTTTTTTCATTTCTTCATTTTCACAAAAATTGTGACAGAAAATTACAACTTCAAGAAACTCGCCAAGCCTCTTATTAAATATCTTGGACTATCTACTTTTCAAAAATGGGTCATTTGGGGGATATTTGCACTGTCTTGGCCTTTTCGGACCTCAAGAAATGAGAGGTGATCGGAATATCAGGATTGATTGATTTTCAGATATACAATATATATATATATATATATATATATATATATATATATATATATATATATATATATATATGTATCATAGTTTTTGGACTCTATAACTTTCCTACAGACTAAATAATAAACATTGATTTGGGTTATTTTAACCAAGGAATGCGTCAGAATATATTTTGACCTAAATTAATGAAGAAAGGTTGTTTATTTGCAAAATGTTATTACAGAGACTAGTGATGGCCGAACGGTTCGCCCGGCGGTCGTTTCGCGGCGAATTTCCGACTTTCGCCGTCCGCGGGTTCGAACGCCTTTTTCCGTCGTTCGCCCCGGCGGACTTACGTGTTTAATGTATACAAGAACTTTAACCTTTCGTGACACGTTTATCATGTGTTACAGGACAACCAATTGAGACATGACAGCTCATGGACACTTGGACATTCCCCCTAACCTATAAATACACCCGATCCGGTGGCCATTTTACATTCTTTCTTCTGTCACTGTAGGGAAAGGATCCTGTGTGGAGTAGGGACAGAGAAAACGCTAGCTATTTGGTACACAAAAGTTCTTTTCAGGACTGGTATAGGTGTTAGGTCAGCAGCCTGAGTTTCTTTTGTCAGTTTAGATAAAGGGACAGAGCGCTGTATGCTGCTATTTTAGGGACAGCTCAGCCAGATTAGTCTTTCTTCATCATCATCATCATCATCATCATTAGCTGTTACTATCAGGTCCACAAAAGAGCTGTTCCAGCTAATCGTTCCAGCCTACTCTTTTTTGCCAATTTGTATAGGGACAGGCAGGAAGCAGTGTGTCAGGCAGTGAGGATAATTTTAAAGACTTGCTGTTACTATTAGTTCCACAAAGGTTCTTTTCAGGACTGGTATCAGTGGTACGGTAATAGGCTTGTACACGTATAATATTCTTTCTTCCAAATATAGAAAGAATATTATACTTGACTGCTGCCCTTCTGCTGCAGTCTGCTAATCATTCACAACTCACTTGTTCCACAAAGCTCTTTATCAGGACTGGTAACTTGGTCTGTCTAGGGTGCTACGGTACATAGGCTTGGGTGCGGTACAGTCTGCTGTTCTGTAAGGACCGCTATCGGTCCACAATACATAGGGTTGCCGTGCACTACTGCTGACCGCTGCCCTATACTGCAGCAGTCCTTCAGCGGTATAGGGACTGACGCACAGTCTGCTAAACACTAATACACAACCTGCTTGGTCCACAAAAGTTCTTATAAGGACTGGTAACTTGGTATAGGGTGCTACGGTACATAGGCCTGAGTGCAGTACAGTCTGCTGTTCTGTAAGGACCGCTATCGGTCCACAATACATAGGGTTGCCGTGCACTACTGCTGACCGCTGCCCTATACTGCAGCAGTCCTTCAGCGGTATAGGGACTGACGCACAGTCTGCTAAACACTAATACACAACCTGCTTGGTCCACAAAAGTTCTTATAAGGACTGGTAACTTGGTATAGGGTGCTACGGTACATAGGCCTGAGTGCAGTACAGTCTGCTGTTCTGTAAGGACCGCTATCGGTCCACAATACATAGGGTTGCCGTGCACTACTGCTGACCGCTGCCCTATACTGCAGCAGTCCTTCATTGGTATAGGGACTGACGTACAGTCTGCTAATCACTAACACACAACCTGCTTGGTCCACAAAAGTTCTTATAAGGACTGGTAACTTGGTATAGGGTGCTACGGTACATAGGCCTGAGTGCAGTACAGTCTGCTGTTCTGTAAGGACCGCTATCGGTCCACAATACATAGGGTTGCCGTGCACTACTGCTGACCGCTGCCCTATACTGCAGCAGTCCTTCATTGGTATAGGGACTGACGTACAGTCTGCTAATCACTAACACACAACCTGCTTGGTCCACAAAAGTTCTTATAAGGACTGGTAACTTGGTATAGGGTGCTACGGTACATAGGCCTGAGTGCGTTACAGTCTGCTGTTCTGTAAGGACCGCTATCGGTCCACAATACATAGGGTTGCCGTGCACTACTGCTGACCGCTGCCCTATACTGCAGCAGTCCTTCAGCGGTATAGGGACTGACGCACAGTCTGCTAAACACTAACACACAACCTGCTTGGTCCACAAAAGTTTTTATAAGGACTGGTAACTTGGTATAGGGTGCTACGGTACATAGGCCTGAGTGCAGTACAGTCTGCTGTTCTGTAAGGACCGCTATCGGTCCACAATACATAGGGTTGCCGTGCACTACTGCTGACCGCTGCCCTATACTGCAGCAGTCCTTCATTGGTATAGGGACTGACGTACAGTCTGCTAATCACTAACACACAACCTGCTTGGTCCACAAAAGTTCTTATAAGGACTGGTAACTTGGTATAGGGTGCTACGGTACATAGGCCTGAGTGCGTTACAGTCTGCTGTTCTGTAAGGACCGCTATCGGTCCACAATACATAGGGTTGCCGTGCACTACTGCTGACCGCTGCCCTATACTGCAGCAGTCCTTCAGCGGTATAGGGACTGACGTACAGTCTGCTAAACACTAATACACAACCTGCTTGGTCCACAAAAGTTCTTATAAGGACTGGTAACTTGGTATAGGGTGCTACGGTACATAGGCTTGAGTGCGGTACAGTCTGCTGTTCTGTAAGGACCGCTATCGGTCCACAATAGATAGGGTTGACGTGCACCACTGCTGACCGCTCACCTATACTGCAGCAGTCCTTCAGCGGTATAGGGACTGACGTACAGTCTGCTAATCACTAACACACAACCTGCTTGTTCCACAAAAGTTCTTATAAGGACTGGTAACTTGGTATAGGGTGCTACGGTACATAGGCCTGAGTGCGTTACAGTCTGCTGTTCTGTAAGGACCGCTATCGGTCCACAATACATAGGGTTGCCGTGCACTACTGCTGACCGCTGCCCTATACTGCAGCAGTCCTTCATTGGTATAGGGACTGACGTACAGTCTGCTAATCACTAACACACAACCTGCTTGGTCCACAAAAGTTCTTATAAGGACTGGTAACTTGGTATAGGGTGCTACGGTACATAGGCCTGAGTGCAGTACAGTCTGCTGTTCTGTAAGGACCGCTATCGGTCCACAATACATAGGGTTGCCGTGCACTACTGCTGACCGCTGCCCTATACTGCAGCAGTCCTTCAGCGGTATAGGGACTGACGCACAGTCTGCTAAACACTAACACACAACCTGCTTGGTCCACAAAAGTTTTTATAAGGACTGGTAACTTGGTATAGGGTGCTACGGTACATAGGCCTAAGTGCAGTACAGTCTGCTGTTCTGTAAGGACCGCTATCGGTCCACAATACATAGGGTTGCCGTGCACTACTGCTGACCGCTGCCCTATACTGCAGCAGTCCTTCATTGGTATAGGGACTGACGTACAGTCTGCTAATCACTAACACACAACCTGCTTGGTCCACAAAAGTTCTTATAAGGACTGGTAACTTGGTATAGGGTGCTACGGTACATAGGCCTGAGTGCGTTACAGTCTGCTGTTCTGTAAGGACCGCTATCGGTCCACAATACATAGGGTTGCCGTGCACTACTGCTGACCGCTGCCCTATACTGCAGCAGTCCTTCAGCGGTATAGGGACTGACGTACAGTCTGCTAAACACTAATACACAACCTGCTTGGTCCACAAAAGTTCTTATAAGGACTGGTAACTTGGTATAGGGTGCTACGGTACATAGGCTTGAGTGCGGTACAGTCTGCTGTTCTGTAAGGACCGCTATCGGTCCACAATAGATAGGGTTGACGTGCACCACTGCTGACCGCTCACCTATACTGCAGCAGTCCTTCAGCGGTATAGGGACTGACGTACAGTCTGCTAATCACTAACACACAACCTGCTTGTTCCACAAAAGTTCTTATAAGGACTGGTAACTTGGTATAGGGTGCTACGGTACATAGGCCTGAGTGCGTTACAGTCTGCTGTTCTGTAAGGACCGCTATCGGTCCACAATACATAGGGTTGCCGTGCACTACTGCTGACCGCTGCCCTATACTGCAGCAGTCCTTCATTGGTATAGGGACTGACGTACAGTCTGCTAATCACTAACACACAACCTGCTTGGTCCACAAAAGTTCTTATAAGGACTGGTAACTTGGTATAGGGTGCTACGGTACATAGGCCTGAGTGCGTTACAGTCTGCTGTTCTGTAAGGACCGCTATCGGTCCACAATACATAGGGTTGCCGTGCACTACTGCTGACCGCTGCCCTATACTGCAGCAGTCCTTCATTGGTATAGGGACTGACGTACAGTCTGCTAATCACTAACACACAACCTGCTTGGTCCACAAAAGTTCTTATAAGGACTGGTAACTTGGTATAGGGTGCTACGGTACATAGGCCTGAGTGCGTTACAGTCTGCTGTTCTGTAAGGACCGCTATCGGTCCACAATACATAGGGTTGCCGTGCACTACTGCTGACCGCTGCCCTATACTGCAGCAGTCCTTCAGCGGTATAGGGACTGACGCACAGTCTGCTAAACACTAACACACAACCTGCTTGGTCCACAAAAGTTTTTATAAGGACTGGTAACTTGGTATAGGGTGCTACGGTACATAGGCCTGAGTGCAGTACAGTCTGCTGTTCTGTAAGGACCGCTATCGGTCCACAATACATAGGGTTGCCGTGCACTACTGCTGACCGCTGCCCTATACTGCAGCAGTCCTTCATTGGTATAGGGACTGACGTACAGTCTGCTAATCACTAACACACAACCTGCTTGGTCCACAAAAGTTCTTATAAGGACTGGTAACTTGGTATAGGGTGCTACGGTACATAGGCCTGAGTGCGTTACAGTCTGCTGTTCTGTAAGGACCGCTATCGGTCCACAATACATAGGGTTGCCGTGCACTACTGCTGACCGCTGCCCTATACTGCAGCAGTCCTTCAGCGGTATAGGGACTGACGTACAGTCTGCTAAACACTAATACACAACCTGCTTGGTCCACAAAAGTTCTTATAAGGACTGGTAACTTGGTATAGGGTGCTACGGTACATAGGCTTGAGTGCGGTACAGTCTGCTGTTCTGTAAGGACCGCTATCGGTCCACAATAGATAGGGTTGACGTGCACCACTGCTGACCGCTCACCTATACTGCAGCAGTCCTTCAGCGGTATAGGGACTGACGTACAGTCTGCTAATCACTAACACACAACCTGCTTGTTCCACAAAAGTTCTTATAAGGACTGGTAACTTGGTATAGGGTGCTACGGTACATAGGCCTGAGTGCGTTACAGTCTGCTGTTCTGTAAGGACCGCTATCGGTCCACAATACATAGGGTTGCCGTGCACTACTGCTGACCGCTGCCCTATACTGCAGCAGTCCTTCATTGGTATAGGGACTGACGTACAGTCTGCTAATCACTAACACACAACCTGCTTGGTCCACAAAAGTTCTTATAAGGACTGGTAACTTGGTATAGGGTGCTACGGTACATAGGCTTGAGTGCGGTACAGTCTGCTGTTCTGTAAGGACCGCTATCGGTCCACAATAGATAGGGTTGACGTGCACCACTGCTGACCGCTGCCCTATACTGCAGCAGTCCTTCAGCGGTATAGGGACTGACGTACAGTCTGCTAAACACTAATACACAACCTGCTTGGTCCACAAAAGTTCTTATAAGGACTGGTAACTTGGTATAGGGTGCTACGGTACATAGGCTTGAGTGCGGTACAGTCTGCTGTTCTGTAAGGACCGCTATAGGTCCACAATAGATAGGGTTGACGTGCACCACTGCTGACCGCTCACCTATACTGCAGCAGTCCTTCAGCGGTATAGGGACTAAGAGTTTTGTCACAGGGTCATTTAAAAAATGACATGCAGAGGAAGAGGCAGGCCCTTCCGCAGGGGTGGTAGGGGTAGGGCAGGAGCAACAGGCTTGAGCCAAAGTGGGAAGTTGCAGAAGGTGCGTTCAATTACTTTAAAGGATGCACCAGACTTGGTTGAGTGGCTCGCTCAGCCTTACTCTTCTGCACCCTCCTCATCCTCTCGATCTGCACCCTCTTCTTCACTCTCTGCTATGTGCACCCCCAAAGACACTACCACCAACAACACGACCACCACCACCACCACCACATACCTTCCGCTTGAGTCACTGGAATTATTTTCCGATCCATATCAAGAGGACATTTCTGATGCGCAGCCACTCTTGGTATTGGATCAGGAAGAGGAGGTAGCAACAAGCGCTACTCAGCAGTCTGACGCCAGTACCCAGATCAGCCCAAGGAGGAGGTTGGTCCCCGGTGTTGCTGCCTACTCTACTTATAGCGGTGGGGAAGGTGACGTTGATGATGACGTGTCTAGTGATGTCACGTGGGTGCCCACAAGAGAGGAAGAGGAGGGGAGTTCAGAGGGAGATATGGACCAGCAGATAGGGAGGAGAAGCAGCAATGACTTACATTGCACAGCAGGGACAAAGCAGACTGCAAATGTATCAGGAGCGAGTCATCGACCATGTACGGTCACATCTGGCGCTCCCAGGACACCGGCACATGGCTCCGCAGTGTGGGCTTTTTTTAACGTGTCCGCTGCTGACAATAGCGTTGCCATCTGCAATCTTTGCAGTCAACGCGTTAGTCGCGGTAAGCCCAATACTCACCTAGGGACGACCGCCTTAAGAAGGCACATGAGCAGCCATCACCGAGCCCAGTGGGAGCAACGGAACACACAAAGCCACACTGCAGGCTCTCACCGTCCAGCCTCGTCTTCTACTTCTCCTTCTCCTCTCTCCTCACAATTGTCCTCCACTCCACCTTCCATCACGCCAAGCTCACATTTTTCTGCAAAAAGGCAGGCTTCCGTGGGCCTAATGTTTGAGCGTAAAAAAATGATGACGCCGGATAACCCTCTTGCCCAACGGTTGGCGGCTGGCTTGTCAGAACTCATAGCCCGCCAACTACTGCCATATAAACTGGTGGACTCGGAGGCCTTTCGCAAATTTGTGGCCATTGGAACACCACAATGGAAGGTCCCAGGAAGGAAGTATTTCTCAGAGAAGGGCATCCCAGAGCTATATGGCCATGTTCAGCGGCAAGTGAATGTATCTCTGGCACACAGTGTCGGTGCCAAGATACATCTGACCACAGACACGTGGTCTAGCAAACACGGGCAGGGAAGGTATATCAGTTTTACTGCCCACTGGGTGAACCTTCTGACGGCCGTCAAGCATGTAACCCGTGGCACCCGTGTAGATTTGGTTTTACCGCCACGGATTGCATGCAGGCCTGACTCTTCTTCTCCTCCTCCTACTCCATCCTCCTCCCTCTCCTCCTCAGCTGCCTCCTCCTTTTCCGCTGCTAGCGTCTCTTCCACTGCACCGCCCAAGCTCCCCAGAACCTATTCCACATGCCAGGTGAGACGTTGCCATGCCGTGCTGCGTCTGTTGTGCCTGGAAGCAAAGAGCCACACTGGCCCGGCACTCCTTTCAGCTTTGCGTTCACAGGCAGATGAGTGGCTAACACCGCTCAATTTGACAGTTGGTAAAGTGGTGTGTGACAACGGTGCCAATCTGCTTAGCGCATTGAAACAGGGCAAAATCACGCACGTGCCGTGCATGGCACACGTCTTAAACTTGGTCGTGCAGCGATTCCTTGTCAAATACCCTGGGGTCCAGGACATCTTGCGGCAGGCAAGGAAAATCTCGGCCCATTTCAGAAGATCTTACACGGCCATGGCTCGCCTTGCTGACATTCAGCGGCGACACCATCTGCCGGTCAGACGTCTTATTTGCGATTGCCCGACGCGATGGAACTCAACCTTCTATATGCTTGATAGGCTGCTCCAGCAGAAACGTGCAGTTAACGTCTACCTGTATGAACTCTGCGAAAGAAACGGTTCTGGGGAGCTGGGTTTTTTTTCACCGCGCCAGTGGCTGCTCATGCGCGACACATGCAGACTTCTGCGGCCATTTGAGGAGATCACCAAACTGGTCAGTCGCAGCCATGGCGCCATCAGTGACATGGTACCTTATGCCTTCTTTCTGGAGCGTGCATTGCGTCGTGTCATTGATCAGGCTGTGGAGGAGCAGGAGCGGGAAGATGAGGAAGTCGCAATGCTGGATGAATTCCCAGGGGGGGCTACTCTATCTGAGACAAGTCAACAACAGGAGTCTGATGAGGAGTCAGAGGAGGATGGTGCCGGGGCGGATGAGCAGGAGCAAGAAGAGCATGCTTTAAACCTTTCTGGGATCCCTGTTGTGCGAGGATGGGGAGAGGAGAATGAAGAGGACGACATTATCCTGGATGATGAGCAGGAGCCAGGCCACCACACCGCTTCCACTTTAGTGCAAATGGGGGCCTTCATGCTCCAGTGTTTTAATAGGGACCCCCGTATAAAAAGCATGAGGGTCAAGGACCAGTACTGGGTGGCAACGTACTTAGACCCCCGGTACAAACACAAAATGGCGGAAATGTTACCGCCGTCGCAGAGGGCTGTCAGAATGCAGCACTTCCAGGCCTTGCTTCGAGAAATGCTGCATTCTGCTTTTGCGTGCGCTGGCAGAGGAGCAATTCCCACTCCCAGAGAAGGATTTGCGGGTACCAATCCAACAGCGCCTGCAAGAAGAGGCCGGTTTGAAGATGTGTTGGTGACTTCGGATATGAGGTCATTCTTTCAGCCGACCCATCGACAGGTGTCATCCGGATCCAGCATCAGGGAACGCCTAGACCGTCAGGTGTCCGACTACATTGGGTTAACGGCCGATGTGGACGCTCTGAGGAGTGATGAACCCCTAGACTACTGGGTGGGCAGGCTTGACCTCTGGCCAGAGCTTGCCCAATTTGCAATCGAACTGTTGGCTTGCCCCTCATCCAGTGTCCTGTCCGAAAGGACGTTCAGCGCAGCAGGGGGGATTGTGACCGATAAGCGTACTCGCCTAGCTCACCACAGTGTTAACTACCTCACATTTCTAAAAATGAATGAGGCATGGATCTCGGAGGAATTCAACACATGTGATCAGTAGACCATGTATATGTCTATAAACAATTTTTGGAATCAAGCACACAGACCTTCTTAATTCATTTGGCTCACTTCCCTGACCCAAAAAAGCACACCGTACTATATGCCCCTACCCTCCTCTTTGAAGAGGTTGAGCGGTGTCATATTTCTACTGGGGCTGCTTATTATGAGGGGTTCCCACCATCCCTGTGCTGTGCTGACTTCCTCCTGGGTGTTCTTATTATGAGGGGCTCCCACCATCCCTGTGCTGTGCTGACTTCCTCCTGGGGGTTCTTATTATGAGGGGATCACACCATCCCTGTGCTGTGCTGACTTCCTCCTGGGGCTGCTTACGGTGCTGCTGTCAGCGCTGTATGTCACGGAGCTGCTGTCAGCGCTGTATGTCACGGAGCTGCTGTCAGCGCTGTATGTCACGGAGCTGCTGTCAGCGCTGTATGTCACGGAGCTGCTGTCAGCGCTGTATGTCACGGAGCTGCTGTCAGCGCTGTATGTCACGGAGCTGCTGTCAGCGCTGTATGTCACGGAGCTGCTGTCAGCGCTGTATGTCACGGAGCTGCTGTCAGCGCTGTATGTCACGGAGCTGCTGTCAGCGCTGTATGTCACGGAGCTGCTGTCAGCGCTGTATGTCACGGAGCTGCTGTCAGCGCTGTATGTCACGGTGCTGCTGTCAGCGCTGTATGTCACGGAGCTGCTGTCAGCGCTGTATGTCACGGAGCTGCTGTCAGTGCTGTATGTCACGGAGCTGCTGTCAGCGCTGTATGTCACGGAGCTGCTGTCAGCGCTGTATGTCACGGAGCTGCTGTCAGCGCTGTATGTCACGGTGCTGCTGTCAGCGCTGTATGTCACGGAGCTGCTGTCAGCGCTGTATGTCACGGAGCTGCTGTCAGCGCTGTATGTCACGGAGCTGCTGTCAGCGCTGTATGTCACGGAGCTGCTGTCAGCGCTGTATGTCACGGAGCTGCTGTCAGCGCTGTATGTCACGGTGCTGATGTCAGTGCTCTGTATTACGGTGCTGCTGTCAGTGCTCTGTATCTCCTGCACCCTCTTGTTTGCCTACCCTGGTCCCTGACCTTCCCTCTCCTCCATTGCCTTCATTAGCTCCATAGTCCTGAATTGTCAGAACAATTTCCCAAATAAAAAAAAAATGCTTGTAGTTATCGATCCCAAATTCACCTCATACATGTATTATGCTATTGTCCAGGTGGTGGGACTACGTGCTACCCCCTAATAATTACCCCGTGGCCGCAAATTCGACCTAAAGGTTTGCGAAATTCGCCTCCCATTGAAGTCAATGGAGCCCGCGGCGAACGGTCGTTTTCGCGAACGTTTGTGTCCGTTCGCGTTTCGCGTTCGCGAAACGTCCCGTCGGAAGTTCGTCCATCACTAACAGAGACCAAAAAAATGTTGGTCTTTTTTTGTTTATTTAGCAAAAAAATGTTAAGTTCGGTGTGCAGTGATGAGGCGTTGCAGCTTTCACATGCATTTGTAAGTGTGTGCTAACTAAACCCCTGCTTTTAACAGACGGTTAGACAGGTTAATTTGGTTGGTCAGCAGACTGGTATGTGAGTTGAGCTATGGAATTGTTTTTGTCTTATATGTATATGCCCTTTATGGGCTCCTTACTGTGAGGGCCAGTTATGGGTGTTGGCAGTGACCAGTTTTTTGTTAATGTTCGTATATATGGTCCGTGACACGCTGGGCAACTTCGCTGCCATTGTGCTCTTACTGGGTGCCCAGTTTGCTCCTCTTCCTTTAAGAAGGCTTGGGCAGCCTCCAAGCTCACCTGTCCCACATCTATCCATTCCATGCATGTGCTTCCACTTTGGAGACACTTATAAATTTGTAGTGTTAGGACTGCAAGCAACGTAGGGTGCCGTGACGAGGACTTGCAGCTTTCACATGCGCTTGCAAATGTGTGTTAACTAAACCCCTGCTTTTAACAGATGGTTGGTCAGCAGACTGGTTGGTGAGTTGAGCTATGGAATTGTTTTTGTCTCAGATGATTAAATACCACCAAAAGAAAGCTCTATTTGTGTGGAAAAAAATTATAAAAATATCTTATGGGTACAGTGTTGCATGACCGTGCAATTGCCATTCAAAGGGTAACAACACTAAGAGCCGGTTCACACAGGAGGCATCACGACTTCCAGGACGACTTTGTGAGGCAACTTGGAGACGACTTGAACACGACCTGGGGCAACTTACAACACGACTTTAAGTCGCCCCAGGCCAGGCGACTTTTACCGTGGCCAATCAGAGAATGAGCTCTGAAGGGCGAACTCCGGGACTGTGACATCGAAGAGGGGGATAAGACCCCCGAAGTCCGAAGAAGAGGGCGGCGGCGACGACGAAGAAGAAAGCCGGGCTCCTCCGCTAGCAAAAGAGCTAGCAGAAGATAGCGGAGGAGTCCGGCGAGAAGACCCCCGAAGACGGAAGACCCCCGGAGCTGTGCAATAAACTATTTTAACCCTTGTGTGTTGTGTTTTTTTGTACATTTTTTTCACAGGTGAATGGGTAGGGGTACATTGTACCCCATACTCATTCACATAGGGTGGGGGGCTGGTATCCGGGGGCCCCCTTATTAATAAGCCCCCCGCCCGCAGACCCCGACAACCAACGGCCAGGGTTGTCGGGAAGAGGCCCTTGTCCTCATCAACATGGGGACATGGGGACAAGGTGCTTTGAGGTGGGGGGGCCGTGCGGCCACCCCTTCCCCAAGGCACCGCCCATGTTGAGGGCACGTGGCCTGGTACGGCTCGGGGGGGGGGCGCTCGCTCGTCCCCACCCCCTTTCCTGGCCGGCCGGGTAGCGTGCTCGCATAAGGGTCTGGTATGGATCTGGGGGGGACCCCCACGCCATTTTTTCGGCGTAGAGGGTTCCCCTTAGAATCCATTACAGACCTAAGGGCCTCTTGAGAGCTGATAATTCTGTCAGAGTCGCCTCCGTATAGACGGAGATCTGACTTGGAGGCGACCTCAATTGAAATCAATGGCTACCAGTCGCCTACAAGTCAGATTGAAGTAGTACAGGAACCTCTTCTGAAGTCGGAGCGACTTCAGTAGCGTGCATTAAGATGGCTCTCATTTACTTACATTGATTTTTAAATGTTGTCCGACCTGAGGCGACTAGGGGCGACCTGAAGTCGGATCTGAGTCGCCCCTGTGTGAACCGGCTCTAAAAGCTGAAAATTAGCCAGGGCAGGAAGGAGGTAAAAGTGGCCAGCAGCAACGGGGCGTGGCCAGCCGGAACCAAGGATGGATGCAATTTCCCTGTGCTCCGCTGGCCGTTTTGGAATCAGCAGCCATCCTCCGCTGTGGTTCATCCTGTTCACTCCAAAGTTGTCCACCTTGTCCATCGGGCTTCCCTCTACAGCCCCACACAGATTTGGCCGTTTTTTGAAGTCCACAAGCCGCTTAATCCGCTCCGTTACTATCTCCATTGGCCGCTCGTCGGCCGCCATCTTGCAGCCTACTAGGCCTCCAGGACCTCAGTGCTTGCCTGCAGAGCCTGCCGGGAGCCGATCCGACGGACGGGGGCAGTAATCGGGAGAGGAATCATCCGACTGCGGGGCCCCTGTGGACGGAAGTTGCTTTAAAGACCCCCGCACGGACATCCTCCGGCCTGGTGAGTCCCCTCAGGGGTTTCTCCTGGATCCCCCTCTCGGCCTCCCCCCACCAGATGGGCGCCTCCTCTAGGCCTTATAGGGGGGCAGGGTCCTGCATAGGCCTGGACAATCTCATCTGATATTGAGCCTGGTGCCCACTGGCTACAGCTCTAACTAGGCAAGGCCCTGGTTCCGGCCTATTCTGGATGTAGTCGGCCATCTTGCTACACCCAGCAGCTTACGGCTCCTAATTTCACAATCTACTAGTGTGAGGGGGGAGTGGATTCTCCTGAAACCACTTGCATTCATCATCAGCTATTGATATGTATCTCACTAATACTGACCAATATGACTTTTAAATGAGTTAAAGGGCCTATCTGCTCCCCATGACCCCCGCAACGCTACACTAGCTACTAAGAGCTCCGGGGTTACGCATTCCTCTTCATTGTAGTGCTAAAGCGCCCCATGGGAAAAATTGGTTAGTAACAGGAATATTACAAACACATCCCTGATCAGCAGACGGGGCCTATTATGGACCGCTTTATTACCAGATCTCAGCCGCCTCCCTCCCATTCCCCTCCGGACCCTTTCTCCAATATGGATTTGCCTCTGGGAATGGAGGGCTCTGGCACCCCCCCCAGTTATTGTCCCCCAAACTCCCGACTCAGGCCTGCTATCCCCGCAGGGGATCCTTACCCCTAGATGCCAAATTACATCTCCTGCTTCAACAGATCATAACCAATGTCTCGGCCGAGGTAAATAAACTTGCGGTGGAATTGCGAAAGGAAATCAACCAGCTTGGTGACCACACAGACAGGCTTGAAAACAAATTTGATGAGATGGTCAGCTACGTCCAGGCTGCTGAGGAGGACAACCACAACCTGCACCTCTCAGTGTCTCAACTACAGCTCCAACAGGAGGATCTGGAAAATAGAGAGAGGCGCCAGAACCTGCGCTTTAGAGGTATCACGAAGACTGTGGGTGACTGTGACTTACCTGCTTACCTGCTAGGCCTCTTTAACATCCTGGCCCCCATGGTCGTGGACATAGACTGATGCCTCGACAGGGCTCATCGCTCTCTGGCCCCCAAGCCTCCTGCAGGGGCTAGGCCCAGAGATGTTATTGTCCAGTTCCACTTCTTTGAAAGCAAAGAGGCACTGATCCAATCCACGCTCAATAAACCTCAAATTGTTTACAAGGGAGTGAAGTTGCAGATTTTCAGTGACCTCTCCCCCATCACCCTGGCTAAACGCAGGAACCTCCGGCCAATTACCTCTTACTTGCAGCATCACAAGGTCCCATATTATTGGGGCTTTCCCTTCCATCTGCTTGTGTCCAAAAATGGAGCTCAGTATACCCTATGTGATCTTCCGGAGAGTGAATCCTTTCTAAAGAGCCTTGGGCTCCCTCCCTTGCCTGAAGAAGACATGCATCCGGCTGAGGCCCAGACTTGCCCACTTCCCAATACCCCAAGCCACATCTGGACACCCGTGAGGAGCAAATCCAGGGGCATCTCTCTACACCTCAACGTCCACGATTCTCCAAACAACCTCCCTGACTTCCCTTGCCATTCCCCACATGGTTCAGTTATGTATGCTGCTCATACTCCCCCATTTTTTCTTTTTCCTCCATGAATTGAAAGGAAAAGATCCTGTTGCAATGTTTATTTCAAGTTTGTCCTTTGTCTTGAATGTTCAAGCCAGGACTATTTTTCCCCTTCCCATGGGGTTTTGCTTTTACAAAAGACTATATGTTGTTAATGCACTTTATTAATTTCCGAGTTCATAAGGAGAGTAGATGGCCCTCCCACTTTCACTTTTACGTAAGGCCACCTCCGGTGATCGTCCGGCCACAACCCTCTTGGCCTGGATTGCTGCCCCGGGTCCCCTGAGGTACATGTTCCCTCAGGCTCTCAAGATGTTATGTTCTTTTTTGTTTTTGTTTTCTTTTTAAATTTTCTGACGCTTCTGATACTGTTCCTTTTTAAGGTTTTTTGTTCTACTGTGTCCATTCCTATAGATCAGTTTTATTGTTTACTTATGCACTGCATATGCCGGTTTGGCCTCAGGTTATCCTGGCTCTGGGTATACCTAATCTTTCCCCACTGCCTAGGCATAACTGATGCTAATGACACCTTATATCGACTAGAGTTCTGGTTCATTGATACTTATTGTTGGCTGTATTGCATCCTCCAGGTACTCACATATGCTTACCTACCTAGATTGCCCTTATGGCTTTAAAGCTCTTGTCATACAATGTAAAGGGCCTAGGCTCTATACGTAAGCACTGGGTGGCCCTGAAGGAATTCAGGTCCTCTGGCGCAGACGTGATTATGTTGCAAGAAACCCATTTTAAAGCAGATGGTTCCCTTAAGTTTGCCTCCAATCACTTCCCCACCTCCTTCCTAGCCTCTGACCCCACAGGCAGGGCGGGTGTTGCGATTTTGATCAGAAAGTCATGCCCCATTAAGGTTAAAAACTCCCATGTAGATCCCCAGGGTAGATACCTAATCCTAGACTGCCAGTACTTTAACACCTCTCTGACCCTCGTCAACCTGTATGCCCCTAATGTTGGTCAGATTGATTTCCTTAATGGCCTGTTTGACTCCTCCCACTATCCTTCACAGCCCTTTATGATAGTCGGCGGGGACTTTAATTTGGTTATGTCCCCCACTAGAGATAGACAAACACTGTTTTCTTACACATCCTCCAAGAAGCTTGCCTCTCAAGCTACCTCCTTCCGGCAGCTTATTAGATCCCACCACCTTTTTGACTCATGGATGATTAAACACCCCACAGCTCAACAATTTACCTTCTATTCCCCAGCTCATAAAATGTATTCACAGCTCGATCACTTCTTTATATCTGCCCCTCTCATCCCATTTGTGGTTGACTCTGAGGTGATGCCGATTACCTGGTCTGACAATGCCCCCATTACCCTAGATCTCCTGCTCACTCAGGCCTACCCCAGATATTGTCATTGGCGACTTAACAATCATCTCTTACAATCTGAAAGCTCCCGCTCTGTTCTTGCGCAGACTCTTGCAGAATTTTTCCAACTAAACAGTGGGTCGGTCTCTGATTTTTCCACCCTGTGGGAAGCTCATAAGGCCGTTTTTAGAGGTGCTTGCATTGCAGAGAACTCTAGACTGAAGAGAAACAGAACCGAATATATACAATCTCTAACTTCTGCTCTTCTCTTGGTGGAGCAGAGGCTTTTGGTCTCCCCCGCGGTGGAGAGACTGCGGAAAGTCACCCTACTCAGGGAACAGATTAAAACGGCCCAACTCGACCAGGCTGCTAGATCATGATCTGGATGAAGCAGAAATTTTACGAATTTTCCAATAAACCCCATAAAATGTTAGTTAATAAACTACGGCCGCGCACATTCAATTCCTTCCCTGAGTTTCTCTCCCGTCCTGACGGAACTAAGACTCATTGCCCTCGTGAAATCTCCAACACCTTTGGCGAATTTTACCACAAACTATATAACTGTCTATCCCCAGAAAATCATTTTCACTTTACACAAGAGAAATTTAAGTCCTTTTTCTCCAACCTGAAACTTCCCAAGCTCTCGTCAACTGATTTAGAAGCCCTAAATAAAACTGTAATGGCAGACGAGCTCTCGGCTATCATACGGGAGCTCCCTTTGCATAAATCGCCTGGCCTGATGGTCTCCCCTATTTCTACTATAAAACATATCTGGACATTTTGGGACCGCACATGCTCACTTTATTCAATTCTCTACTTAAGGGCACCCCCCCCCACCCCCAATTTTCACACTCCTACATCTCAGTGATCCCCAAACCGGGTAAGGACCCCTCCATCCCAGACAATTATAGGCCTATAGCCCTTCTAAATTCAGATTACAAGATATTTACAAAAATCCTTGCTTCTAGACTGTCAGTTCTTGCCCCCAAACTTATTCACAGAGAACAGGTGGGGTTTGTCCCTGGCAGACATGCCGGAGATAACACCCGACGCACAATCAACCTAGTAGACCTCCTGGATAGGACCAACAAATCAGCATTGCTACTTAGTCTAGACGCACAGAAGGCCTTCGATAGGCTTTGCTGGCCTTATATGTTCGCCACGCTCAAAGTCTATGGTTTTACTGGCCCCTTCTTAAACGTACTTGAGGCTTTATATTCAACTGTTACCGCTCAGGTACAGATGTCGTCCTTCATGTTGCTTCCCCTTGATGAATGGGACTCGGCAGGGGTGCCCTTTATCGCCATTGTTATTTATTTTATGCCTAGAACCCCTAGCCGAATCCATACGTTCTCATCCAGATATCCATGGGGTGGTGATGCGACAGGGGGAGTATAAATGATCACTCTTCGTGGATGACATCTTGCTAACTATTACCAACCCACTGGTTTCCCTCCCCTCACTACACAAACTACTCTCAACCTTTGGGGGATCTCTGGTTACAAAGTGAACACCTCAAAGACTGAAGCTCTACCCATACACATACCAGTTACACATCTCTCTAGGCTTAAAGAAACTTATCCTTATAGATGGTGCACTGACTCACTCAAATATCTGGGTGTTTTCTTAACTCCTTCATATTCCCACCTGTTCCATGCAAACTTTCCTCCCCTATTCCAAGACATCAATAACTCCCTACTGACCTGGTCCAAATATCCTCTATCCCTTTTGGGCAGGATCAACGTCCTTAAAATGTCAGTTTTGCCCAGATTGCTCTATCATTTTGAGACACTGCCAGTCGCCATTCCAACCCCACAGCTTAAACTTCTCCAAAGACAGTTTTTAAAATTTATATGAGCTGACAGATCTCCCCACCTTGCCAGTTCAGTGGTATTTGCGCCTTGAGCTCGGGGAGGTCTGGGGGCTCCAGGATATCGTGAAATATTACCATGCTACTCAATTACGTATTATCACCTCTTGGTCCTCTCTTAACGCCACGAGTCAGTGGGCTGCTATTGAGAAGGGGGTCCTGTATCCGGTGCACCCATGCTCCTTGATCTGGTGTGCCCCTTCCCCTTTGCATCCTAACCTTAGGTGTCAATGTACGGCTCCTATGTCCTTTACCCTCGACATATGGCAAAAGTGTAACAAAAAGTACTCCCTTTCCTCGTCCTGCCTCCCTGGCCTAGATTTCTCCAGCTGGTGTCCTAGATACGGAGAATGGAGTACCTAACGGCCTCGGTGCATGACTTGGTTTCCCAGTTTGATAAAGTATGGGAACCCTGGGATCGATCGGAATTTGGGGCTCCCCTGTTTGTACACTCTTAACAGCCGCAGCTGCCGGTAGTAGCGCCTCCTATCCGGCTTCTACTCCCATCTTCCCCCCTCCCATTCATTCTCTATATGTACTTGTCCAGGTAACCCACTCCGCCCCCCCCCCCCCCCCCGAGATTCACCATGATGTTCTTATGGATGTTTTGTTGTTTTGTCTCTCTCTGGCCTTCGGACATTATTATCTAACTTCTCTAGTTAACGTTTATGTTATAATCTATGCTTTTCTCTGCTTATTGATCATTTCATTGCTCGATTATTTTGTACTTGCTTTGAAATTTAATAAAAATACAATAAAAAAAAAAAGTGGCCAGCATTTAAGTGGTTAACCCCAAAACATAAAAATCCAATATATGCTACAAAACACATAGGTTTAGCTATATTTTCAGTTCAATAGTTAGAAGTTGGAATTTGTTAGAAGTCTACTGTAGGTGTATAATTACCTGGTGCGCCTGCCAGACCAACATAGTCTCCAGTGCAGAGTGTCAATGCTATTACAGGTGGTCCCCATTGCACTCCATTGCCAGTTGGCCTGCAATATTGTTATCAGGAAGCTGTGATCCCTCTCAGCTTTAACCCTTATCACTCTCCTTCAGTCATATGGCAGTTGGGGTTATGTGCACTGCTTTATACACACTAAAAATCCCGAAGTCCCTTCAGCATTAAAAGGCCTTCTGCTAGCAAATTTCCTTTGCTAAGCTAAAATTACACTTTATCCACTTGATCTACGAAAGATTAAGGCCGGGTTCACACTATTGTGAATTGGATGTAGGATCCAATTTGCAATGGCAGGAGAATGTGCTGTCTATGGAGCCGTTTCACATATTTCCAGAGCGGCTCCAGTTCGAATTTTCACAGGAGCCTTGTGCGCCAGCCCAAAATTTGTGTTGAAATCAGACCGGAAACAATGAACCAGGACGCACCGGACACCTGCTGGGAGTCACATTGGCATCTAATGTGAACCGAGCCTTACCGCCCTTCATGACCAGGCACTTTTTTGCGATACGACACTGTGTTACTTCAACTGACAATTGTGCAGTCATGCAATGCTGTACCCAAATAAAGTTTATGTAATTTTTTTTCCGAAAGTAAAGCTTTCTTTTGGTGATCTTTGATCACCACTACGTCTTTTTAAGTGTTTCATGCTGTAAACAAAAAAGACTGACAATTTTAAAAAAAAAGACAATATTTTTTAATTTCTGTTATAAAACATATCCAATAAAAAATAAAAATAAAATTATTTGATATATTTAGGCCAATATGTATTCTGCTACATAGTTATAGTGGAACTGTGATATTGCAGCAGTCAATCAGACACTAACTGACACTTTTGACACTTTGTGGGAACCAGTGGCACTAATACAGTGATCAGTGCTAAAAATATGCACTGTCACTGTACTAATGACACTGGCTGGGAAGGGGTTAAACATCTAGGCTGATAAAAATGTGTGCCTAGCCAGTATTTTGTATACTTTGTGTGGTGCTTTTACTAAGGGGTGTGATGTATTTTATTCTTTGAAATCAAATCCATCACATCCCTGCTGTCAGAACGAAGCTCTGCCTCATTTACATAGGCAGAGCTTTGTCCTGTGTGTCTTCACAATGATTGGCAGGTGCTGGCAAACATCCATTGGCCGACACCTGCTGATTGGCTTCTGCAGTGATGAATCACAGCAGAAGTGGCACTCCGGCAGTGTGCCCTTTAGGCGGAAGTGCAGAATCGTATATATATATATATATGTGTGTGTGATCCTGTGCAGAACAGCTGCCCTGTAGCAGTAAATCTTCTGTAGGGTGGTTGTTAATTGATTAAATTTATAAAATTTTGTAAGTTTGGCCATAATACCAGTTAGGGATCATTTGCACTAGTTGCAACCCTTGCCGCCCATCTGAAAAAGGATCCATAATGGATTTATTTTCAGATGATGGTTAACAGGCAGCTGGTAGATGTTATGTTACCTCCTCAATACCTGTATTTATCCCGAAAAAAAAAAAAACATTTATACCAGTCCTGTTGAAGTTAAATATTTCACAGGTAATCTTTATTACTTTTTTGTAAATATAATCTATTGCAAAGAAGAAAGAATACACATTTTTCAATACACTCTTTGTTACTTTCGATGGGAATCTTGACCAACGTATTTCCAGACAAGAGGCTAGAAGAGACAATAATAGTGTTTGAGAATCTCCAGCAATTAACAACTTAGCAATCAACTATTAACAAAAAATAATAAAACCCAGCTCTGGGCACCTTGATTTTTATACTTGTGGATGTCTAACAATGTTTTAACTTATACTCATTAAGCTCTAATGCCGTGTACACACGATCGGACTTTCTGACAACAAAACCGTGGAATTTTGTCCAAAGGGTGTTGGCTCAAACTTGTCTTCAAACTAGGGACATCAACATAGTTGTATTTTTGTTCTTAAAAACTAGGGGATAATGGTATTGTGGTAACGTTCACAAAAACAAAACAAAAAAAACCCATAATAATATTATTCTTGATATCACTAGAAAAAAAAGCCTTTGAAAATTAGTTTGCAATAACTCCATCAGTATCACCAGCAAAGCAGCTTCATTATTATCCCATTAAAGAAGAAGAGAATTGTGCGCTGCATTTGGAGATTTCATAATTTGCCACGTCACCAATGTTAATTCTCCATTACAAACGATAGTTTACTACACCGACCGCTTCTGCTTCCGAGCATGCGTGTTTGTACGTTGAACTTTTGTCCGACGGACGTGTGTACACACAATCAGAAAGTCCGACAACACACATTTGTTGGTGGAAAATTTGAAAACATGCTAGCCACCCCCCATCAAATCACTTCCTGCATCTATGACCTTTTGTACCACCACCCCCTCCCTTTAGAATGTAAGCTCTACGAGCAGGGCCCTCTTGTCCCTTCTGTATTGAACTGTACTGTAATTGTGCTGTCCCCCCTCTACATTGTAAAGCTATCCGTAAACTGTTGGCGCTATATAAATTGTTAATAATAATAATTTGTTGGCGGAAAGTTCAACAATTGGACAATGGAACATACACACGGTCGGATTGTCCACCAACAGCCTGACATCTAACATTTCCCATTGGAAACTCTGATCGTGTGTATGGGGCTTTACTGTGTGCCTATTTCAAGAAAATGTTCCCAATAAAACAGTATTTAGCTGTCCCTGTAAAGTACAGTGGGTCCTGTACTTGCACTCCTTGGCACATCAAAGAGGGCTCCCTACCAGCGCCTGTGTTGTGGCTCTGCTCCATCTGTGCACTTGGCTGTGCACAAAGCACAGCTTGACATAATGCTGTATCTGGCTACATCTGTAGCAAAATTGTAGTTATCACCCAATAAAGTAACTTAAAGAACAGAAGACCAACATCTCAGTTCCCTGCATGGTAGTAGGATCTCAAGAAAATAGACACCAAAAATGAATAATATTTTTCATGAAGGGTTTGAACTTACCAAGCACACAAGACTGCACAGGATACATGCCAACACAAGTGACATTAACACCAGCAATGCAATACCCCATCCAGGGACACCTTTAGAAGAGAAATACTTTTTGTTACTCAATGTTACCAGTGCCGTATTTATTAGGGGCAGAAGGGAAAATTGCCCTGGGCGCCCCTACCAGAGGGGGCTCCAGACATGTTCCATCTGATAGTGCTCCATTCCGGTTTGGACCCTGCTTACCTTTCACTGCTCCAAGCTACACACCTGATGTGACATCTGCACCAGACACTCCCAGAATATATATACACATGAACCAAAAGTGACTACTAATGTTGGCCTTTTGCTTTGCTTGTTGGTGCCCCAGTACATCCTGGGATATCTCATACCTTCAATACCTCCAAAACAAAGCAAAGCTAATACTGAATACAAGCTCCATAAATGATGCAGGTGCTGTTAACAGGTGATGTGATAGACTTCTATGGAGGCTTTGGAGATGCTTTGAAGCACCAAGAAAGCAACATGAGGTATAATTTTTGAAGCAAAACAAACACAACAGTGTGAACAGGTAACCATTTTATTTAATGAAAGGTGCTTTGATTGGCATTTGGAGTGCTTTAAAAGTGTGTCCAATGCCACATTTTGAAGCAAGTGTAAATGAGCCCTAAATACTCTTTGCCTACTGGCTGTCAAGAGCATTGTCCTCAAAATGATACAGTTTGAGGAGTTAGTTAAAGATTTTGCAGACGCTAAATGCAAGAAGAAATACTTTCTGTAAATATTGCAGTGTGATGCATAACTATGATGTATTACTTGCCAGTTCTAATTACATATTTTTATAGCCAATAAAATTGAGAGATCTTCTTTGGAACCTATTTTTGTTTTTAGAATACATGCGGGTTATCATTCATTGTGGTTCACTTTTTTATTTGTCATATGGTTAAATTTATATGCTAAGGGCCCCCAAACTTGAAGTGCCCCGGGCACCTCAAGATCTAAATCTAGCACTGAATGTTACATTGCAGTTTGTCATTATTGTGAGGTTAGACTGAATCAATGATAGTTGCCCAGTTGACATACTGACCTCCTGTCTTCAATATTTTGAGTCACTGACCTGGAAAAGGAGTTCTGACTTGCTCCGAGGTCAATTGCTACATTCTTGTTCCAAGTCAATGACTCAGAAGGTTGAAGCCAACCAGGAAAACAGGCCATTACCAGCAGCCTACATATTTCTCTCCCTTTAAAAGGAAACTATAAGGACAGATTCACATGTTTGTGGTGTATCATATGGCATATTAACATGCATTGACAACAAGAATAGACCTTTTAACACACGTGTACCTTTTTTTTGTTTTTTTTTGTTTTGTTTTTTAGTACAACACAATGCACAGGTGGTTCACAGTCTTACACTGTCTTGTGGTTCACTAAAACTCAGGTCCATTGTGGTGCACTGGGGATGTACACTAAGATGCCAATAAATTGCAATGCAATTTCAGAATATACTTTGATCTGACACCAGTAAACAGAATTCGGGTTAGGTGTATGCTATTAACCAGAGTGCTTGGCCCATTGTTACTGGTTTCTTTGCAGAATTTGCATATGCTCCATATCAAATCTAGATCAAAGATTTTGGAAAGGAAAGATGAAGAAGATGGCGATCTCGAAAATAATTTGTTAGAGAGTTATATTATTGGCTAGTGGACAACACATCCATTTGTTTTATACTAGTTTAGCATTTGTGAGTTCCAATACTTTATGTGGTTAACCACACCAACATCCAAAAACATACCTGTAGCTGTTGTATTAGTTTGAGCCTCTGTAAGAAATAAAAAATTTGTATAATTATTCCACAATTATTATTATTATACAGGTTTCATATAGTGCCAACAGTTTGTGCAGCACTTTACAACATGAGGGCAGACATTACAGTTACATTACAATTTGGTATAAGAGGAATCAGAGGGCCCGGCTCATTAGAGCTTACAATAGTTTTACTTAAGCAGCTGTTAATAAGGTATTGCTGAGGTTTACATTTATTGCAATTAGCCTCACATTCATGCTCCTTATTTAACAATATTGTTCATTTTTTTTGAGTTTCCTCTGCTAATTATATGTTAATGATCAGCACTCAGCATGTGAGTTAAAGTGGAAGTAAACCCTTCTATCGTTTTCAGTCAAGGAAGCTGCTATCTTGGCCTCTAATGATTCTTCAACTTCCATAATGCTGCACATGTGATCAGTTATGAACCCAGCCATTGGATGGTTTGAAAGTTTGGTTGAGAGCACAACCAATGTGAAAGTTAGCATTTCCGGCATGCCGGGAATGTAAATGTTTTTTGAAATTGGGTTTACTCCCACTTTAAGGTCTTTCCTTTAGGTGGTGTTGCAGGAAAAACCTCAATGTTTAGGTCACAGTCCTGGTAAAGGAGAATGGTGCTATATGACAGAACCCCTTATGGTTAAAAAAGAAAAAGGCGGGTTTCATCGATTATATACAAGTGCTTTGAAAAGTATGTTTTTATTTAGAAGGTATGCAAGGGACAGTGGCAAGGTACCAAAGTGAAGTAACATGTGATAGTAAACCGCAGTCAGCAGAAAAAAAACCCAGCAGGCATGGAATATGGTTATTTTACATATAGTCTTTCCCTATTATAACAGTTTTATAATAATTTTGGCTTGAGATTAGAGTATTATAAGGGTCACAATGCTTTCCTTTCCACAATAAACTGAGGCTCCACTTCCCTGCAGCATGGGCCACATTTCTAATGATAACCTAGCCACTTAGTAACATGATCAGGTATGAAGGTATAGGATAAAAATGGCCACAGGCAGATGCCTCCCCAATGGTGGCCCTGGCCATACACACTTTGATAAATGTTCATCTTCTTTTCTGATTCATCTCCTTAGATAGGAATAATTGACCTATAGTGGATTTTGATAGATAATTAAGATATGGTTGTAAGTTATGATTGTACATTGTATTATCAATTGCATTTCTGTTTACACCATGTTATCTCATAACACGATTGATCAACTCCGATCAAAATTTAGTCTAAAACGTGAATAAGGATGGCAATGGGAAAAATTTTGATAATCAGTGGAAAATATGGACAGAATGGTTCAAAGTAGACTAAGGTTAGTCTTCAGAAATGTACATTCTTGATTGCATTAGTATCTTAGCAATGCTCATCTTTTACCTAACTTACTTATTCAGAAATGGTTAATGTTACCCTCGTTATTATCCATCTAATACCTTACCTTCCCTTTTTCTTCCTAACTTTATTGTTCTAAAGGAATACACTGCGTTGTTCTTAAACGTAAATCTATAACTACCCACCCCTTTTATGATTTCTGTTCTGGTTGTCCAATGCTTTATTATGTATTCTTTTTATACTCTCTATACCATTTTGTACTGCGTTTTGTACTTATAATATAATATAATAAAAAATAATTGAAAAAAATGTAAAATGTTATTTTAAAACGATTGGAAGGGAAGTTGTGGCTATTCGTTTGTTTGGCGATCTCATTATTTTGATTGATTTAGAAAATCGAAGCGTGTTTAGCCACCCCAACAATGTTGAGTGATGAGAATTTTGGACATCCTTGAAACATATGGGAACCTCGTCTCTGTACATTGCAGCTCAGCCAAGTAGAGTAAATATAGCTAGGTACTTTCTTCAGTTCTCTCAGCAAAGAGAGAATGGGAACAACATTTTTTTTCAACAAGCAATAAAATCGAATGAAGTGCCTGTTATCACATCAAAGGAACCTTACTCGAGTCAGACATAGACTGTCAAACTGACCTCTCCACTTAGAGGAAATCAAGCACGGTATAGCCAACTATGAATTCAGATAATCCAATGGGTATTATAAACCAAGATACAAAATATTGACAGCATGACACAAACACCTAAAATACAGTGGACTACATATATGTGTAAATAAATAGATCTCTGACCTGTTTCATGGAGGCCAAGACTGAGGATAAGACAAAAAATCCAAATCCCAGCTTTACCAAACGAAACGTTTGCAGTCATGTTGATATTATTTGCAGTCAGTGGACAGTTACACTCAATGATCTCCGACTGGACCACAGGTAATTGAATAACTTCTCTTTCATAGTTTATGTTCACATAGCAGTCACTGTTTGTGGGAGGATTTGCACTTGACATTTGTAAGATTTACAGGGATTAACTGAGGAATTTATACTTGCATGACACTGTTTGTTCCTGCTGCAGTTTTAATATGTAATGTTTCAGCTGAGTAAACACTCCAGACAAATGTGGGAATCTTCAGTTTAGTGCATATAAATTGTAGATCATGATGAAGATATAAATGGATACCTTGATATCCTAGAAGTACACTTATAAAAGGGTTCTCTGGGCCACAAAGTTTTGTTTTGCTTTTCTTTTGGCTAACACTGAGATGAAGAACTTGGTGGACATTTGTCTTTTTTTAGTCTAAACAATGGTGTAACCTAATCAGAGCTACAAGTGTAAGAATAAGAAAATACATTCAATTTAGCATTTATTTATTTTTTTACCATTGACGAGCCCTTGAAAAACATTACAGGTCTGAGAGAATATATAGAGGAAAAAAAGGGATCCCCTACTCAAGTTGAGCAACGTAAATAGTGGTTACATAAATGACAACCGTGGCTTAATTACAAAAAAATAGCATTTATTTTAATAGTTTAACTACCTCCCAACCGCCTTATAAGCAAATGACGGCTGGCAGAAGCCTCTCTCGTTTTGGGAGGACATCATATGACATCGCCAAAGTCTCATTGTGCGTGAGTGCATGGCGATCGCGGGCGATCTGTGTCCCTGGGACATAGCAAATCTCAATCTCGGTAAAGAGCCAATGATGCGGCTCTTTACCCATGTGATCAGCTGTGTCCAATCACAGTTGAACACATGTAAACAAGGAAGTGCTGGTATTAGGCTGACACTGACAGAGTATGAGGAAAGGAGTGCCATCAGCGGCATTGCCTCACAGCGGAGACTGTACTAATAATAATCTGTGCCCTGATTATTAATGCAGCCCCAACAGTGCCCAGCAGTGATGCCAATCTGTAGGACTGGACTTACCATTGGGCTTGACTGAGCTCAAGCCCATGGGCCCCACCCAATAGGGGGCCCCTCAGGCCCCGCTGAGATACATAGCAGAGTGTACTCGGCTCCGCTCTGCTCAGAGTCATGCCCAGTTGCGCCCTATGATAGACATAACACGGGGACTGGGCATGACTGTGAGCCGAGTCGAGTACACTCGGCTACTCTTGGCTCTGCTTGGGACTGCGAGAGGACCCGAGAGCTGCCGAGAGGACCTGAGAGCCGCCAAGAGGACCCAAGAGCCGCCGAGATACACAGGACTCTGTATCTCGGCGGAGCCATTTTTAAACTTCAAGACTGCAATGACAAGGTTGCAAATGGCACTGACAAGGCTGCAGATGAATGGGCATTTAAATGTAAGTTTTTTCCTTAAACTTCCCTCCTAAAAGTTTTTTTCCTTAAAATTCCATCCTAAACTTGGGGCGCGTGTTATACGCCGATAAATACGGTACTGTATAGGTAGGGCCCGAAAGTGACTCAAATCCAGGGGTCCCCACCACCCTAAGTCCTGCCCTGCCCATCAGTGATGCCAATTTGTGTCCATCCATCATAGCAATCTGTGCACATCAAGGATGCAGGTCAGTGCTGCTTTACAGTGCCCATCAGTACCTGCTCATCAGTGCCACCCATCTGTGTCACCTATTAGTGCAGCCCATCAGTCCCCATCAGTGCCACCTATCCGTGTTGCCTATCATTGCCCATCAGTGCAACCTATCAGTGCCCATCAGTGCTCATCAGTGCTGCCTATTAGTGCCCATCCGTTTCGCCTTATCAGTGCCTATCAGTGCCCCCTACAGTGCCTTGCAAATGTATTCACCCCCATTGTCATTTTTAGTGTTTTGTTGCCTCACAACCTGGAATTAACATGGATTGTTTGAGAATTGGCATTATTTAATTTACAGAACATGCCCACAACGTTGAAGATGTTTTTTTTTTATTGTGAAGCAAACAAAAATAGGACAAATTAACAGAAGTCAATGTGCATAACTATTCACCCCCCTTAAAGTCAATACTTTGTAGAGCCACTCTTTGCGGCTATCACACTTCCAAGTCGCTTTGCATAAGTCTCTATGAGCTTGCCACATCTTACCACTGGGATTTTTGCCCATTCCTCCTTGCAAAACTGCTCCAGCTCCTTCAAGTTGATGGTATGCGCTTGTGAATAGCAATCTTTAAGTCTGACCACAGATTTTTTATTGGATAGACGTCTGGGCTTTGACTAAGTCATTCCAACACATTTACATGCTTCCCCTTAAACTCAAGTGTTCCTTTAGCAGTGTGTTTGGGGTCATTGTCCTCCTGGAAGGTGAACCTCCATCCTAGCCTCAAATCACACACAGAGTGGTACAGATATTGCTCAAGAATATCCCTGTATTTAGCACCATCCATCTTTCCCTCAACTCTGACCAGTTTCTTAGTCCCGACTGCAGAAAAACATCCTCACAGCATTATGTTGCCACCACCATGTTTCACTGTGGGAATGATGTTCTTTGGTTGATGTGTTGGGTTTGCGCCAGACATAGCGTTTTCTTTGATGGCCAAAAAGTAAAATTTTAGTCTCATCAGATCAGAGCACCTTCCTCCATACATTTTGGGAGTCTCCCACATGCTTTTTCAGAAACTCAAAACGTGGCATTTTGTTTTTTGCTGAAAGTAATGGCTTTCTTCTGGCCACTCTGTCATAAAGCCCAACTCTATGGAGCGTACGGCTTATTGTCATCCTATGAACAGATACTCCAGTCTCTGCTGTGGAACTCTGCATCTCCTCCAGGGTTACCTTAGGTCTCTGTGATGCCTCTCTGATTAGTGCCCTCCTTGCCCGGTCCATGAGTTTTGGTGTACGGCCATCTTTTGGCAGGTTTGCAGTTATGCCATGTTCTTTCCATTTGGTTATGATAGATTTGATGGTGCTCCTAGGGATTATCAAAGATTTGGATATTTTTTTTATAACCTAACCCTGACTTGTACTTCTCAATAATTAATACAACTGTATTCAGTACCCTAATTCCACCAAATAAATGCTATTTTTAGTAATTAAAGTGGATGTAAGCCCCAATTCATGAAATTTGAGCTGGGCACACATATGCAGTATCTGCAGTATTTTCTTATCTCTCTTCAAAGCACTAAGTCCAGTGGCTTTCTCTTGCTCTGTTCTTCTGTTATCAGCATGATAATGTCTGGCAAGTTCTCAGTGACAGGAGATAAAACCAGTCTGATATGTGTGTAGGGGAGGTTGCTATAAATAGATTAGCCAACAGCTAAACTATTCACAGAACAGCTCTGAGAGTCTCTGCCTATGTGGAGGGGGGGGGGGGGGGGTGCCTTTCCGCCAATCAGCTGCCTTTGCTGTTTTTCCAGACTTCACACTCAGTGCTGAACAGGAAGAGAAAATCTGTAACACGATCTGAACTTTCTAAACAGTATATAAAGCTGAAGACAGTAGATATGTAAATTTTATGTAGGGAAATTTGTTTCATCCCTGTGTATCATTTGATGCTGTTCATTTCACTGGGTATATGTGAGGGTTTACATCCACTTTAAGCCACGTTAAGCCACAGCAGTGGTGTCACTAGAGGGTGGCTATTGGGGCTATAGCCCTGAATCTGGTGGATTGGGATGTAGGCAGAACATAGCACTCTGCAGGGAGACTGAGGATTAGGATATGGTCAGAGCACAGCACCCAGCAGGGAGACCTGAGGATTAGCATGTGGGCAGAACACAGCACCCAGCAGGGAGACCTGAGGATTAGGATGTGGGAAGAACACAGCACCCAGCAGGGAGACCTGAGGATTAGGATATGGGCAGAACACAGCACCCAGCAGGGAGACCTGAGGATTAGGATGTGGGCAGAGCACAACGCCCAGCAGGGAGACCTGAGGATTAGGATGTGGGCAGAACACAACGCCCAGCAGGGAGACCTGAGGATTAGGATGTTGGCAGTACACAGCACCCAGCAGGGAGACCTGATGATTAGGATGTGGGCAGAACACAGTACCCAGCAGGGAGACCTGAGGATTAGAATGTGGGCAGAACACAGCACCCAGAAGGAAACTGGAGGATTAGGATGTGGGCAGAACACGGCACCCAGCAGGAACACCTGAGGACTAGGGTGAAGGGACTCCTGGGGGCACCTGATGTAAGGAGGGGCTCTCTGGGGACCCAAATGTAAGGAGAGGCTCTCTGGGGACCCAATCAATCAATAATAACAAACCATGGGATCCGCACTCAGATATGCAACAATATTATGTATATATATACACACACACACACATATGTTATATACATGTGTATGACCGCCCAAGTGTATGACTTTCTTTACTCCGCTGCTATGAGCTCTAGCCCCAGATCTTTTGTAGACCTAGCAACGCCCCTGAGCAATGGTTGTCATTTATGTAACCACTGTTTACCCTTCTCAACTTGAGTAGGGGAACTCTTTTTTTGTCTATATGTCTTGTTAGTTACCTTGACACCATTGAATAAGTGCATTGGCCTTACATTAATATTTGTGAGCCCCTATATATTTTCTTGAGGGCATGCAGGTCTCAGAGGACCCCTGCTAAATAAATAAATTAAGTTTATTAAAAAAAAAGATATATGGTGTTACTGTACTTTGAGTGTATGAGAGAGGTACAATTCCTGGAGAAAGCGGCAAAACCGGTTTTCTATACTCAGAACGGACAATCTGGAGCTCTTTAACTTGAATGAATGAGAACCCTGTGTAACATCTAACCCTTCTGGCACAGTGACATGGCACAGCACTGTCACAGCACCTAAATTGCCGTATAGGATAGATTACCTCTTGCATTTGCAAAGTGGAAAATATACAACACAATCGGTCATATACCAGTAAATAAGGGCTGAATTACACTTTAGGAACTTTTTTTTTTTTAATTTGTAAAATGTTCTGAGTTTTTTTCGCTAGGGCAGTGCATAAAAGCTAAGTAGAATCTACAATAACCCATAACACTCAGTTTACAGTATTTTTCTTATCACTGTCAAATCTTGCTTTATTCTTACTTTATAAAATTCTAAGCAGTTTCCTGTCTAACATTTTTCTCCTCCAATAAATAAATAAATGAATACAGAGAAAAAAAGGAAATAAAAAATCATTATGGAAATATTATTTCATTGTTTATTTATGTATTGGTGGTTCAGGAATCATGCAGAATTATACACATAAATAGCTTGTCATTAGTCTACTAAATTCGTTATGTCCATATTTCAGCATTCATTGCAAAGAAAGGACAAATATGATAAAGTTGCAGATATTTTAGATCTTTTCTGGATGATGGAACATGTCTGGAATGAGATGTCTAGTTATCACGAATCAAAGTTCTTGAGTTTTACTTTCCATACGAGCATCCACTTTGGCACCCGTCTTCACCTTTCTTGCATAGACACATAATTATAGGCTGAAAATAAATAAACAAATTATGATCATATGATCACACCTAACAAGATTAAACATGAGCTAACACAACAGACTCAATTCATTAAGTTATATGTTTTTGTTATCTTTGTTTTGTTTTGTTTTTCATTATTTACTCTCATGATTATCTTCTAAACAATGCTGGACAGTGCTGATTGGCCCTGTGCTGATCATTTGCACACTCCCAAGAAAAAAAAACAAAAAAACTCTAGCAATACACTCCAAACTGAGCATGTGCAGCCTGACTTCAGTAACTCTGTCTTATCCACACCTGTTTTGGCGTCAGCAAAAGAAGAGGAGAATCTGTACATAAAGGATCAAACTGCTTTTTTACACAATGCAGGTGAATATAACAAGTACCGTATGCTTTTACTGCATATAGAAACTAATTTTACTGGTGTGTGTTTAGTAACACTTTAAGCATTTATTAATACATTATTAATACATTTATGAATACTAGCTGTAATTATTTATATCTCCCGGGAGTTAACAGAATTTTTTGTTCAAATGTTATTTTATAAAAGCGTTTCCTTTCTCTGCTCTCCTCAATACACACCAAATATTTATATTTTTTTATTGTCACCATCCTTAAACAATAGTATTTCAGGGTGAACCTATGCTTTGCCAATGCAGAGCAAGGGAGTTGGCACACTTAATTGCCCCTGAACCTCTCCCCCTTTCTGTCTCATGGCCCAGACACACTTCCTATGTTTTTTCAGGCAGTCTTACTACAAAAGGAAATTAGGATCTGGGTGCATTTCTGGTAGATAACAGGCATTATTCAGTACTTGTAGCATCTTTAAAAGGATAAAACATGGAGAAATGTGTATGTATTGCAGAGATGTACTGCATGCTTTTTTTTTTTTTTCATTTTGTTCTGATATACCCATTAGGTATTAAAACTTACCACCAAGCAGCAGCTGAGTAAATACAAGGCCAAGAGTATTCCTAACATTACAATGACAGCAACACCCCACCTTGGTGTATCTAAAAAAGATGAAATATGTGACAATAAGTATATTTACAGATTTCTTTGTATTCTTAAATCATTTTTATTTAGAAATCACGCAGAAGCAGACATTTTAGTTTAGAAAATTATTATGATTATTAAAATCCTACTATATAGTCTTAGAAATGCCTCAGGAACTGAGTTTCGTGAGGCTGGGTTCACACTTAATACGGCTGCAGCTCACAGCAGGGGTCCGGTGCGTTCCTGTTCTCCGTTTCAGGGAAGAATCAGGCCCAAATTTTGCCTGAATTTGAGCCTAAAACAGCGCCAAAGATGCACAGGACCACTGTGCAATGCGCTCTGCAACTGCCCTGGAGGTGTGTGAACCGGCTTCATTGAGAGACGGTCACAATCTCCTGTCATGCGAATTGGATGCGTGGAAACCCACATCCAATTTGCATAAGTGTGAACCCTGCCTGGTCATATGTCTGGTCATGTGTTGTCTATTCTGCTGTTTTTGTTCTTTGTGCAGCATTCAGTACTTACTATAAGCTCATGATTCAGCATGTGGCCATTCTGACTGTGGGCATCTGAAGCCCACTAGTAATCTCTTTCAGCTGCTACCCTGGGAGGAGGGGTGAGACAAACTCCCTCTTATACATGATGAGAGTATGATTCCAAAACAAGGTTCTATTTGGCTTACTTCTATATAGATGCCACTGTCCTCATTTGATTGTGATTGGCATTTACCTGCTTCAGCCCAAGGCAGTAGGGTCCCAATAGGACATGTGAACTATTGCTAACGTCTCCTTTTTGTACTAAAGGCTTGATGAGCTCTTCATTCTTAGAATATGTACTTTAATTTACTTGGACTCTTCCCTTGACTTAAGTCAACACCTACACCAATTTAGGTGAAGGTTCATTTGGTTTATATAAGTACCTGACGGTTACCCTCCCATAGGCCAGCAGGCTATTTTTGAATCCACTGACTTCTCTCTCCACAAACATTGAGCATGCTACACTGCATCCATCTTGGGTTTATTTTTAACTACTCGTGATTTGATTCTCTCACTGTATTCAATTTTGTTGGTCCTGATGAAGAGGATGATCCGCAAAACGTGTTGACCTTCTCAGATTTGACATGCTTATTTTTGTAATGTATTATACAGATAATGTAATGTGTTTTTATATTGTATGAAATAAATGATAAATCTTTTTAAATAAATTCTACTATATATAATTTTTGTTTGTTTGACATACCCCGCTGCGGGGAGGTAGGATGGAAGTGCAGCCTAAAGAATCCAGAAAAGAGAAGAAGAGCACAAGCACTCATGACACATATCATTCACAGAATGCCTTGAATATAACTATTTGGGGAAACAATTAAATTGATGGGTTTGTACAATCTTCAAGTATTGCTATGGACAAGACGGACATTTGTTGTATGTAAAAACCCAATTGAGGACTGTTTATCTGTATTAATTATGTTTAGTGTGTGGCATATAGTGAAGCACATGCACAGTTAGAGGCCACATTAATGTGCTCTGTGCCTAGCAACATTCTGTGTAAATCATGTTAGTAAAGAAAATATGAATACATACCTGTACAAGTACCATTATTATACTGGGCCTCTGTAAGAAAAGCAAATCACAAAGTACAAAGTAAATGAATAGAGTATTAATAAATTAACAAAATAAAGAAACAATTGTACAGAGAAATATATATCATCAAGTATTCCTCATACTGGAAATAAAAAAAATATTGTGATAAGTTACAGTGGTCCCATGGTACTGTTAGTGGGCTGGTACAGTGATCAGTTATCAGCTGTGTCCGGGGGACACAGCTGGTAGAAGTTTGGGCCTCAGCGCGGCCCCAGAGGCGTGCATGAGGCACGAGCCAGGAGGACTTCATTTGACACCCACCCAGAGGGACGAGAGATGGGTCTGGCATCTTTCTGCCATAGGCCAGACACCGACCGGTTAATGAGATCAGAGTTCAGATTAGCAGATCTTCCCTTTCAGAAGAATTTGCTCAGACCATAAGAAGCATGGCCTGCACTGGAAGGAGCCTGGAGAAGATTTCCTCTTATCTAGGGAACGATCCATAGAAATGACTTTTTATGTATCCTTTACAGTTTGCAGGAATACTGTTAAAATAGTTTTCTCTATTTATCCTAGCCAGTGGACTAGGTTAGGAGGGGGCAGTGGGACTAGGAAGGCAGGAAATATGAATTTGGTTCAAATTGTATCTATATAAATATATTTAAAGCAAGCATGTTTAGCAATCCTTCGGTAAACAAGCACTAATATGAAATATCAAACACTATAAGCAAATTTTCTATGCTTTGTCTTTGGGTACGTCCATCTGTTAAGTACACGTTAAACACCTGAACCTGGTTTGAATGTGGTACACAAAAGTCAACTTTATCTACCATTAAATGAAGGCAACCTCGCCACCCTTTCTCTCATTTGCAGGCACTGTTGATTTGTAAAACTGCAAAGGAAACTTGGCTCATGTTTTGTGAATTGTGATATTTTTGAAGACAGGGTGTACATTATCTTTGCATTACAGAAAATCAGAACTTCAGAATGCACTTCGGGTTTTGTGGGCTCCTGGGGCCATCTGCTACTTGGTCTATTGTTATCTAATATTCTAATCCAATTAATGACAAATTAATTTTGTTGTAACAAAATTTGACACAAATTGTACATAACTAGTTCATCTGGTTCTACAACTATAAAGATACTTCAGCCATAACATTCATTCAACTAATGTTATCTAATTTTCTAATCCAATTAAGGACAATTTTATTTTGTCATAACATGCATGATTAAGCTGTTTGAGTGCTTATATTGGTACACCCAGTTCATATATTAATAGCATATACTGTAGGTAGTGGTTATATAATCTGCCTCAGCACTATTGTTAAGGATTTGACATTTTAATTTTATTTTATTACTAAGCTGTGTAATATTTATATAATAATATGAATACTGGACTTACTAATACAAACTAGAAAAACACAGCCACGTTCTACAAACATTTTTAAGGTGGCTTTGATAGATGAAAGATTCATAAATAAAATATTTTTAATCTCGCTATTTATGTGTGCTGGAATTATGTTGTAATTTAACCAAAGAAATGTATGCCTTACGTAATCTATTGCATGTCGATAGAACATTTTCCGATTTAACGTAGAGTCTTATATATCACAAGCTACAGTGTGAACATAATTTAGGCTATGAGTAACATACTAGCCATAGAGATGTTACTTAGTACAATGTTTTAAAATGTAAAAGGTGTCATCTGGCTATAGCTGTGAATTGTTCCTTTACATTCAAGAAACTTTATATTATGAAATGTACTCTTACCTTGAACTTCAACGCAATGTTTTCCCTTTACCCCTCGTGACATACCTCGAAACAATAACTAACTCCTAATCCTAACCCTATTCCTCGCACAAACCCAAGCTAGCGCCAACCCAAATCTTTACTCTACTCATAATTTGCCACAAACCTTAGCCCTTAGCCTATATTTCCTTATCCCGTACCTCAACCTTAACCCTAAACCACCTAACCCCAACCACTAACTCTATCCTTTAATGCCTAAACATACGTGTTCAATAGCCCTACAATAGTTTTGGCCAACCCTAACATCAATAGCAATGTCTTTCTTACCAAAGATGTAGGGTCAAATCAAATATTCTTTACATAGGGGGGATTTACTAAAACTGGTGCACACAGAACTTGGTGCAGCTGTGTATATTGACCAGCCAGCTTCTAACTTTTAAGCTTTAACAATAAAATCTAGAACACAGTAAATTCATTTAAACATGCTTGTGTGCACCAAATATATCAATCGTATAATAAATTAATTGACCCTAGATGTGCTTTGGCTCTCTCTCTCTGACCCACTGGATTAATTTTTGATGCATAATACACTAAAACCATATTATTATTTCACCAACCTTCAGGTGAAGGATGTCTTCTGAAAATGATTTTAATATGTTGGCTGTCATATCTGATTAGTCGATGCATGTTGCCTTTTAGCTCTTTGTGCTAACATAATATAAAAACCTAAATATCTCACCTGCTTCTTGAAGACCCAGAGTTGTGATTATAACAAGAGCCAGTAATCCAGCTTTTCCCAGGCTACGTACAGCTGCCATGTTGTCTGTGAAAACCAAGTTCCCTTCAGTGACTGTTGCTGCTCTCAGTGTAGTCCACAAAGTTCAGATGTTCTGTGTCACTGACCATCTACTGTTTTATACTCCATGCTGAGTAATGACCTACCTTTGCTGTGTATGTACCCGATACATTCCTCAGTGGCTTAGTGTTAGAATCACCATTGAATAATTATACATTTCAGCAGGCTGGCATTTATTTTGCATTTTATTGCTCAGATGCCATCATTCTTTGAAAATATATAAATTAAAAACACAGGTCAGTGCAACTCTCAATTATATCAAGCTTTTATTGAGCACATGTGAATTAAAGTAGCAATTAAATAGTATAATTTAAATATCATGATGGGTGCTAGTTTGAGTCTGAGGGTTGCTGTATGTTGCTGGTTTCATGTTGCTATTTAATTTATGTTATGCTAATTATTTTCTTGTCTCATGATTTCACAATCGCCAGTTTGAGTCAACTCTTCATGACCTTGGGACTTCCGCTCCTTAGGGATCATGGTTCAAAATCATTCTTTATTAATGTCCAAGCATCAGAGTTTCATCCAATAATTTCTGTTCTCCCATTATGTGGGCACACGCACACAACCTTTAATGGCATCCCAGTCTAAGTCTCAATATTGAGTTGGCCCAGCCTTTGCAGCTATAACAGTTTCAACTCTTCCGGGAAGGCTGTCCACAAGGTTTAGGAGTGTGTCTATGGGAATGTTTGACCATTCTTCCAGAAGAGCATTTCTGAGGTCAGGCACTGATGTAGACGAGAAGGCCTGGCTCGCAGTCTCCGCTCTAAGGCGTTCTATCGGGTTGAGGTTAGGACTCTGTGCAGGACAGTCAAGTTCCTCCACCCCAAATTTGCTCATCCATGTCTTTATGGATCTTGCTTTGTGCACTGGTCAAAATCATTGGGGGGGGGGGGGGGGGGTGGATTATGGTGTGGGGCTGTTTTTCAGAGTTTGGGCTTGGTCCTTTAGTTCCAGTGAAGGGAACTGTTAAGCCCTCAGCATATCAAAACATTTTGGACAATTTCATGTTCCCAACTTTGTGGGAACAGTTTGGGGATGGCCCCTTCCTGTTCCAACATGACTATGCACCAGGGCACAAAGTCCATAAAGATATGGATGATTGAGTTTGTGGTGGAGTAACTTGACTGGCCTGCACAGAGTCCCGACCTCAACCCAATAGACCACCTTTGGGATAAATTTGAACGGAGACTGTGACCCAGGCCTTCTCATTCAATATCAGTGCCTGACCTCACAAATGCGTTTCTGAAAGAATGATCAAACATTCCCATAGACACACTTCTAAACCTTGTGGACAGCCTTCCCAGAAGAGTTGAAGCTCTTATAGCTGCAAAGGGTGGGCCAACTCAATATTGAACCCTATGGACTAAGACTGGGATGCCATTAAACGTCATGTGCGCGTAAAGGCAGGTGTCCCAATACTTTTGTGTATATTGTCAACCCTTCCAATCAGCAGTTCTAAATTGATTTCCATGAGTTTTGACTGATATGTTTACCTCTGACACTTCAATGTAAAATACATATTTTCTAGTGTCCATTTTTATATTAATTAGATCATGTTAACTTTTAGAGAAGATGAGTGTTATTCCTACTAGAAAATACTTATGGTAATTTTACTACTGGGAAAAAAATAGTTCACAGTTAGGTCTCTTTCAGACAGGTGGTTGGGGACCAGTAAAAACAAACGGTTAGACTGCTGTTTTACCTTCCACCGGCCTCCCCAACAAACTACTGTATAAAATACCAGCCAGACAGGGCTGTACACTCTGTACACATCTAAGTGCAGCAATAAATCATTTTAATGCAGGTAAAGCAAAGGAGAGACACCCACAGGATGCATGTGCGTGTGGCGCTTTAAAACATAAGGGTTCTTCCGCTCTGAGAATCAGTGCAGCTGCCGGGATGCAGCAAAGAGAGGCAGCAGCACTGGTGGCTCCTGTATGGGTACACTCCGGTGATGGAGATGACGTCACTGCGGGGTCCAAGGTGAGCAGGCATGGCGTGCATTTGAAGCATGCATGCTCCGTCTTCAGACCAGGGCAATGATCCCAGAAGCTTGTGGAGCCTGCCCCGTGTCATGTGTCACCTGAGTAATCAATAGCTACCTTCTGCTCCCGCCCACTCATTCATACCAGTACAGCAAGCTCAATCTGACTCAAAATGCCTTCAGGGACTCAATACCCCAACTGGGGTTCACTGCCTTGGGCCTGTATAGCACCCTACCAAAAACACCATGATCTGCGCAGGGTTCAGTGCCAACCAGAAACGTTACAGGCCATCCTCGAGTTGCATCCTTTTTGGTCCTTTTTTTTGGTCCGGTGTGGTCTGGGTACCATTCTGCTGAACCATAGGAATGGACCCAAATACCAACTGAACATTAAGCACTCATTAACCGGTTCCCGACCAGCGCACGCCGATGTAAGTCGGCAGAATGGCACGGGCAGGCATATTGGCGTACAGGTACGTCAAATCTTCAATGCCGCCCTGCCATCGCGAGCGCGCCGCTGGCAGCGCGCTCTCGTGCCGGTCGCGTGCTCTCGTGCCGGTCGGGACCCCCGTGAGTCCGGTCCCGGGACCCGCGGCCTCGATCGCCGCGGGGATACCCGCGATCGTCTCACGGGACGGCTGAATGGAGGAAATGCCGTGTAAACAGCATTTCTCCATTCTGCCTAGCAACTAGTGACGCTGATCTCTGCTCCATGTGATTGGAGCAGAGATCAGTGTTCACTAAATGAAAGCCCAACCCCCCCACAGTTAGCAACACACCCCTAGGAACACTTAACCCCTACACTGCCACCCACTGGTTAACCCCTTCACTGCCAGTGTCATTTACACAGGAATCACTGCATTTATATAGCAGTGATTACTGTAGAAATGACATAGTCCCAAAAATGTGTCAAAAATGTCCGATGTGTCCGCCATAATGTCGTAGCCACAATAAAAATCGCTGATCTCTGCCATTACTAGTAAAAAATAAAAAAAATAAAAATTATTAATAAAAATGCCATAAAACTATCCCTATTTTGTAAATGCTATAACTTTTGCGCAAACCAATCTATAATCGCTTAATTGGTCCCCGTGACCACGTCCTATAGTGACGAAACGCGTAGGGAGGAGGAGCGATGTCCTGACGCCACCAGCTCTCGTGTTTGTTTGTGGAAGTATTGGGCGCTTCGTATCGAGACCGGCCGGCTCGAATTTGCTATGCGATTTGTTATAACAACATCTTTGTAAGTGCGCAATTTTGTCTTTTACTTTGATTAAAAAATCATTTGGGTTTTATACTATGGCAAGTTTTATTTTCTATGAAAATCGGTGAGAGGAAGTTTTTGGAGGCTGGGAGAAGCAACGGGTTCCTGCATCCTCTTATATCTACTTGTGAATACCCTGGACTGGGGGAATCAGTCACTTGCGCTACATGGTTCTCTATAACAAGGAACCATACATCTTTGGTAAGCGGCAGTAATATCTGTGGTGGAGGTTGAGCACTGTTCACACTAATTCCGGACGTTTTTGCTGTCACCATATCACCGTGGAGTTTTTGGAAATAGACATTCTTCTTAAGGATTCTATGGACATTTTAACACCTTTTATAATTTATTACTTATAATTTTGTTTATTAATATACCAAGTCAATTGGTTATTTAGAAGAACATTCTTCTTAGGTTATTGCTCACACAGTATCAGAGTATCTATTATCATTTATGGTGTTTTTATGAACAATACTGAGGTATATTTGCTGTCTTCATAGATTTAGCACTTATTATCTTTATGTGATTGCATAAATTTCCTTGCACTTAAAAAAATTTTTTGCACAGGATTGATAAATTATTAAGTTATTTTTTTAGAGTTTTCTCACATCGGTGTAATTTTGTTTATAGTAACAAAAAATTTTTTTCAGCGCAACCCACTCTTTTTCCCTTAATGCCAAATGTAGTATAACATTTGGGTTGCTGCTTTACTTTTTCCTAGTTATTTTTACTTGATAAGCGCGGTTTTTCCTCTCTTTTTTATATTTATATAGCAGTGATTACTGTAGAAATGACAATAGTCCCAAAAATGTGTCAAAAATGTCCGATGTGTCCGCCATAATGTCGCAGCCACAATAAAAATCGCTGATCTCTGCCATTACTAGTAAAAAAAATAATAATAAAAAATTATTAATAAAAATGCCATAAAATTATCCCTATTTTGTAAATGCTATAGCTTTTGCACAAACCAATCAATAATCGCTTATTGCAATTTTTTTTAGCAAAAATATTTAGAAGAATACGTATCAGCCTAAACTGAGGGAAAAAAATGTTTTTTTATATATTTTTGGGGGATATTTATTATAACAAAAAGTAAAAAATGGTGTTTTTTTTTTCAAAATTGTCGCTCTATTTTTGTTTATAGCGCAAAAAATAAAAACCACAGAGGTGATCAAATACCACCAAAAGAAAGCTCTATTTGTGCGAAAAAAAGGACGACCGCGCAATTGTCAGTTAAAGCGACGCAGTGCCGAATCGCAAAAAGGCATAAATTTGACTCCTGCTCTCAGGTCAGCGTTACTTTCTTTTCCTTCTCACCTCGTAGGACCAAGCACCCCTTACCTGGCTGCAGTAAACTTGTGGCCGTCCACCTGTTGCACCTGGAACCTTAAATAGGCTTCTTAAATGGGCGTTATGATTGGCATTGGGATTGATGCCCCGCTAAATGCACGGCTGTTCCCAGAGGTGACACCATGGCTGCAGCTCTCTGGTAGGTAATTCTGCCTGATTTTATTGCCATTTTGTCTCTGATGCATGCTGCAGTAAAGCTAAGGCCTCCCAAGGCCCCCACGTTTCTTCATGGGACCTTACATTAGTACTCAACTACCTGTCTGTTCCAAAATCCATTTTGACGTTGTCGCTATGGGAATTGTCATTCAAGACCGCTTTCCTCGTAGCCATAGCATCAGCTAGGAGGGTTTCTGAATTGGCAGCTCTAGGGTAGAAAGAAAACTATAAGTCCTTTCTAGCGGACACAGTTATTCTGCTCCCGATGCTGGATTATATTCCAAAAGTGGCCTCAAGATTCCATCTAAGCCAGGAAATCGTGTGCCTACTTTTTGTCTGGAAAATTGACAAAAAGTCCTTTGGATGTCAGGGAGACACTGAAGATGTATATCCAGGCTACCCCAACTTTCAAGGCATCAGATTGGCTGTTTGTGGTTCCTAGAGGTTCACTCAATTTGGCCAGAGCTTCAAACAGAGTGATTGCTTTTTGGATTGTAAAAGTGATCTCCCTCTCAAATAAGGATAGGAGGTTGGGCCTTTTGGAAAAAATACGACACACTCCACAAGAAGCGCCGCTACCTCCTAGGCAGCCGTCTGTAGAGACTTAATTAAGTCAATATGCAAGGCGGCAATGTGGTCATTCATACAAACCTTTATTTCTCATTATTGCATAGATCCATCATTATTGACAATTGTTAATTTTGGAAAAACGTTTATCTCTTTAGCTGGAGGCCATAATTAACCCTATTTTGTTTGCACCTTGGTTAGCTAGTTAGTTCCCAGTAGTAGGCTGACATGGAGCTGTCAGGAGAATGGAAAATTGAATATCAAATACTTACTGTAATTTTCCTTTCCCAACGAGCTCCATGTCAGCACAGACTCCCACCCAGGTGTAGAAATCAAGTTATGGAATGCCGGCCTGAGGGCAGTAGTCAAATTTATGAGTTAGGTCCTGCAGGTGGGGATATGGGCGGAGCATACCCAGTAGTAGGCTGACATGAGGCTCCTCTGGAAAGGAAAATTGTGGTAAGTATTTATGATTTCCATTATTTTTGATAGTAAGGGTGGAGTTTCTCTTTAAGGGTACAATAGACTGCCTCCTATCCCAGACTTGTGCCAAAAAACAACAAAAAAGTGGGCAATTTTAAAATGAACAACCAAATACAAAGAACACTACAAAAAACATAACTACCAAAATACAAAATACATTTCCCCCAAAAAAACACACCCTCTAAATAAAGAAAAACAGAAGAGTAGATTTTTTAAGCCAAGTCAGTGAGCAAAATAAAATGACACTTTTGAAAAATAATAACAAAACCTGTATTTTGGCGTGGTAAGAGATCTGGACTACAGGCCTGGAACAGTGATCTGTGATTCATTTTACTGTCACATTCCTTAAGTGGTATGAAGATTCTTGGATCTTAGCTCAGTTCTATAACTCAACAGAGTTATTTTAAATTTGTCCCAATAAATACCATATTTCTATCACCAGAATCTGCCTGATACTCCACACAAACATGTGTCATCATTGATACTATATATCTCTCTTTATAAAAAATAGTTAGTGACATACTGTGCGGTTCTCAGGGCCCCTGCAAAAACTAGACTGTTTTTTCCCAACCTAGGTGCTTACTCAGACCATTGAAGAAAAATATTCTTATGGGGTCGTGGAACCATTGATTTGTAAAAAGGCTGTAATATTAATCTTTTAAAAAAGAACTACCATTTTTGCAAAAAAAATAAAATCTCTATCAGTTTTTACTTTTTCTTGAAAGCACATTGACATGTTGAGTTACTAAAAGTTTCAAAGGTTTGTCCATGTTTCATGACACGTTTCCTCTCTAAGGCTCCATTCACACTACAGCGTTTTGAATCGCGGGCAGATTTGCGATTTGATAGCGCTGATGTGTGAATGACAAAATGCGTAACTCGCATTTGAGATGCCATTCATTTAAATGATACCTCAAATCGTGGTGAGGGTCTGCCACAATTGCCGTGCAATAAAACATGCTGCAATCGCGGGACACATGTTGCCCCAAAGTAGCTCCTGAACTATTTTTTGGGCGACATGTGTCCCAGGATGCGGGTTTGCCATGATTGTAGCGCGTTTTATCGCTCGACAATCGCAGCAGTACCGCACCACGATATGAGGTGACATTCAAATGAATGGCATCTCCAATGCGAGTTACACATTTTGACATTCACGCATCAGCGTTAAGTCGTGGGCAGATCCGCGGCAGATCTGCCCGTGATTCAAAACGCTGTAGTGTAACTGCAGAGTAAGTGAACCTTCCTTTAATTAATAAACAATACAAAGCTACTCTAGCCAGTTCTTCCATATGCAGTCTCTGGTTACCAATGTAAACAATTTAAATTGTATGTCATTATGGATACCCATAAAAAAAATATGCAGGTGCCACTACATCACTGCACTATGCACGTGTTTGGTTATATCAAAGTATTGAAACATGCTCACATGCTAGAAGATATAAAAATGTTGACCTTAATCTCATTACCTCTTCCAGGAGAATGACATGTTTTATGCAATAAAAATTTTAAAAGTACCAATTGGGTGAGCTCTATAATTATTCAGTATTCACCCAGCTACTCATACCTTTGGGAATGCCTTAAATGTACTGATGATTATGTTGAGTTATGGTTCAGTACCAGAACACTATATAAAGGGCAGGTTTTAGGACATGGGACATCACAAGCTTGGGAATTGTCATCTAAGAGAAGTTCCAGAGGGTTTGTAAAGCAACATGGCAGCTACACAGTTTCTGAGCAAAGCCACACTACTGGCTCTCTCTGTTATTGCTATTCTCAGCTTGCATGGAGCAGGTGAGTTGGGGTTTTATTGTACGAACAGTTTGGGACAGAAAGGGCTCAAAATGCTTTTTTTTTTTACAGTTACATGTTGAAGTGAGCAAATTTCTTCTTCTTTTTTTTCAATTTGAGCCGCATGCATTAAATAGGTAAAAAGTTAAATTCTGATCTATGGTATACTGAGGTGCTGTGAAGACAATACAGCCAAATGGAATTTTAAATTAGAATGAAAGATGTAATATTTTAGAAGAAGTCAAAACTGCATGTTTGGTTATTATTAGTAGAATTAATGTTATTATTATTATTATTCATAGGTTGATTTTTTTTTCACTTTACATAGATAAACATGTGATAACTTTTCATAGAGAGCACTACATCTTAAAAAAAAAAAAAACTGGAGAAAAGAAATTGTAGCCCTTAAAAAAAATAAAAAAATAAAAAAAATTTACTGTTTTCATAGGAAATATAGCTAAAATGTAGTTCTTGATTAATGACCAGATATAGATCTTAGCATGCAGAACGTATTGTTGCATCCTTGTGAACATAATTACTATGGATATGCTAGGCCTTCAAATTACAGGGAAGAAGTGAAAAAAAGTTTCCCTTTACTGTAACCACAGTACTTAGATGTAGCAACATAGGGTGGGAGAGAGAAATGTATTTCCCCCCCCCCACCATACACCTTTTGCTAATGTGTGCGCTCATTTGCCTGTGCCAAAATGCATGGAACCAGCAGCTGGCTCAGCCTTTGAGTGAGCCGCAAAGACCCCGCTGCTCCCATACCCTCTATAGCCCGACAATCCAGTAAGCACCGGATGGACAGAGCAGAGAGACGATGACTGATAGTCACCACTCTTTGCAAGCTGAGGACCGAGAGCTGAGTATTCATCTGTGTTTGACCATTCAGTTCTCGGTCTTAGAGGCAGCGGGGGCAACTCTGCAGCTGTAATTGGTGCTGCAGCCATCAAGGTGAATAAGATTTTTCTTTTTTTTTCTTTACAATCTTCTCTTTTAACTTCTCGCCACCCACCCTGCCGTAAAATGACGGTGGGGCGGTGTGGCTCTCATTCAGGGGCACCGTCATATGAGGACATCTCAGAATGGCAGCTATCGCGCGCAGCGTGGCGTTCGTGGCCATGCAGCATGGCAATCATGCCCACGTCGTGTTGCTAGGACATGGCGTGACCCCGATCTCTGTAAAGAGCCGTGTCCGCGGCTTTATAACCATATGAGCGGCTGTGTCCAATCACAGCTGGTCATATGTAAGCATGGAGATGCCGGTAATCGGCTCTCCTTGCCTCACACTGACAGAGTGTGTGGCGAGTAGAGCCAATCAGTGGCATCTCCACGCAGGGGGACATCTAGGAATGTAATCAGGATGCTGATCATCAGTGCCCTGATTACAATATAGCAATATAGTGTCCCCAATTAGTGCCCACCATTGCCCACCAATTGCAGCAATCAGTGCCCACCAATGGCAGAAATCAGTGTCCACCAATGGCAGCAATCAGTGCCCACCAATGGCAGCAATCAGTGCCCACCACTGCCCACAAGTGCCACCAATCAGTGCCCATTAGCGATGCCAGTCAGTTCTGTCAATCAGTGCTGCCCATCAATGTTCTATAACTGCTGTCGATCAATGTCCATCAGTGTCGCCCTTCAGTGCCACTCATCAATGCCCATCAGTGCCGCCTATCAGTTCCCACCAGTGCTGCCTATCAGTGCCTACCAGTGCCACTTATTAGTACCCATCAGTGCCGCCTATCGAAAAATTACTAAATTTACTGAAGAAAAAAGTAAAAAACTTTTTTGTTTTCAAAACTTTTGGTCTTTTTTTGTGTAAAAAACAAAACAAAAAACAAACAAGCTCTATTTGTGTGAAGAAAATGATAAAAAATGAGTTTGGGTACAGTGTAGCACGACCGCACAATTGTCATTCAAAGTGCGACAGCACTGAAAGCTGAAAAATGGCTTGGGCGGAAAGGGGGTGTAAGTGCCTGGTAGGCAAGTGGTTAAACATGTCCTGTGTCTTTCATCTCCATGTTTTATTTGGGATTCCTGACCTCAATGAATTGGCCCCATTCCTCAGCATTGTTGCAGACAGAACTATCTACTAGCCACACCTGTCTATGGCATAATTACAGTGGAGAAGTCATCATTTACATTCAGAACATTTTGACAATGGACTCATAACACTAGTCTGCTCATTTTGCTTACCATTGATGAGTTTTTTACCTACTTATTTCTCTCTTTATTTCATTGCAGAGGCCCAAAATTGTACCTGCGACATTAATTGTAAGTACATCATTCTACAGTAAATTACAACATCATATGAAATTTGCTATGCAAATAATTGTGTAAAATTTCATGGGGGGGGGGGGTCTATGGTTAATACATGAAGCCTTTTTTTTTTCACAAAAGATCACATTATTTCCTGTAAAATAAAAATATATACTAGCAGGAAGGATAAATCATAACTCCTGCTTACTGCAGAGAGACTGCAAACATAGGCGTGAGTAGCCTATTGCATTAGGGTGTGCACCCCAAAGCTCAAACACACATGACTTTCTCTTCAGCCTCAGCTGCACGGGACAGTGAATGAATGAGAAGTGCTTTGTTCTGAGCGGCTTCCGGTTCATTCACTAACTGAAGCATAGTAAATACAGTTTACTGTGCTTCTGTTATTCTTGAACATAGTGGGTGTGTTCACTGTTTCTTTAGAAAAGGAAGGGGCCAGTAAATTACGCATTGATTAACCCTTTCCCCCAATCTCCATCCTCAGCAGCCGGTGAGAGAGGAGTGGAGGGAAGCCACCAACACTGGTGTGGGGGTGGGGGTGCAACACAGGGGGGGAGGATCTACAGTAGTGATTAGGGTGTGCCCAGGCACACCTTGCACACCCCTGTGCACATAAGAGACATTAATCCTCCCAGCAGAATGTTGGCAGGAGACAGACTGATTTACTCTAATAACCAGTTAGAATTTGTTAGACATGTGAGCTGCCGAAAAATTTGTTAATTTTCATTTCATTTATTTTATTTTTTGTTTTTTGTTTTTAGTTTTTCGGGTCATTCGTTATGATTGTAATTCGTAAATTCGATAATCTGAAAATAAAAAATAAAATCCGAAATTTTGAAAGAATGAAATCCAAAAATTCTAAATAGTAACTAACTAATAATAACTAACTATTAAATTATAGGTATTGGAATTTTCTTTCAAAATTTGGTAGTGAACGCAATGAATACGAATTTATCCGAAGTTACGATTACGAATTATGCGAAATAAGGAATGCCGCATCTAAACAAATAGAACGGAACGAATTAATAATAAATAATAATAATAAAAGTTATTATTATTATTATTTATTATTATTAATGTGTTATGTTTCATTTGTTTAGATATGGCATTCATTATTTCCAATAATTCGTAACTTTGGATAAATTTGAGTTTGTTATGTTCACTAACAACCAAGTTTGAAAGGAAATGCCAAAAGCTATAATTTAATAGTTAGTTATTATTTCAGATTTTTGGGTTTCGGAATTTCCTAATTTCCGAATTGTCGAGTTTACGAATTTACGAATATTCGAATTATGAAACATTAGAAAAAATTTGGGTTTTCTTTAATTCTGATGATTTCAAATTAAATAAATAGTTAAATAACAACTAATTTGGAATGAAACGAATTGCACATCTAGTATAGGTCTAGAATTCATCTGTCACTGCCCCGGCTATAGATCAATGATTATTTTAGTATAAATAAAACGTGTTTAGAGGTAGGTATTATCTAGTAATTATCTTTATATTCTAGGGTTTACATTCAATGATCGTGGGTGTACTACTATAAATCATTGCCCTTTGAGTGATTTGTATTCTTTTTCTGTTTTTCTCCCTTTTTCTGCAGATGTACCTGGCTGGGGAATTGCAATTGTTGTGGAAGCGAGCATACTTTTGCTTTTGGGCTTGCTCAGCACCTGCTTGATGGTAAGATTTATTAACACATTGGCTGTTCCAGGCCTGATTTATGATGTATTATGCAAGCTCCTAAATGCCCACTCACTTTAGAATACTATTTACATTCATGAAATCAATTAAAGAAATGTGCTACTTTGATCTATAATGTTGGTGTCAAGTAGTTAAAGGATAACTTTCATGGGGAAAAACAGCAACAGCAAAAAAAAAAATGTATATACAATTGCCACACATGCCATATTGTAATTAAATGTTATTAAAAATTACCTTTCCTTTTCAATCTGCAGCCATGCAATTTTCTGCAAATTTCAATGCAGTATGCAACCTGGAGGAAATCAGATCACTCATGCTCTAACATAAATCCCAATATCATATCAATAAGTGATATCATATCAATAATCAAGTGATAATCATCAAGTATATAAACTAATCAAAACATGTGCAACACAACAATTACAATTATCATCAAAATCTGATAATGTACTAGATCAGTGATGGTGAACCTTGGCACCCCAGATGTTTTGGAACTACATTTCCCATGATGCTCAACTACACTGCAGAGTGGATGAGCATCATGGGAAATGTAGTTCCAAAATAATTAAAAAAGTGATCCCACTAAATAATAGATGCATTTAACACAGTATTTAGTGGGATCACTTTTTTAAATGATTAATCTAGTATTTGATTTCAATTGTTAGCACCAAACTATATAATTTGTTTTAGTGATACAACCTGGAGGCCTTATGTACGCAGTTGGTGTAAGAAGCGCCCTCCAGAAATGTCATTTTCTGCTTGTGTTATTGGCACACTGATTTTCCCAGAAGTCTACATCAAGAGATTTTGGTATCCTCCACAACAGGGATATGCAATTAGCGGACCTCCAGCTGTTGCAAAACTACCATGATGCATAGCGAGACTCTGACAGCCACAAGCATGGCACCCAGAGGCAAAAGCATGATGGGACTTTTAGTTTTGCAACAGCTGGAGGTCCGCTAATTGCATATCCCTGCTCTACAAGAAAAATTTTAGTTTTGGTGAGATACTTCCAAAGGGTTAATTACTTCTAAAGGGATGCAGACCCTGACACTTTCCTTATTAGGACACTGCAAAGTGTATCAGCCAAATCTTTTTTTGAGTGGGAACGCGGGGGGAACGCAGTTCCGGCACCTCCAGCACTGAATGTATGTAATAGCATAGGGTGTGGGGTGTGCTGGAGGTTCTATTTATGTTGGCTGCTGGGGGGATCTATTGTCACTGGTGGGGATCTGATTTTGTGTGAGGGTCTATTTTTGCTGGGGGGGGTCTTATGTTGCTGGAAGGGATCTACTGTTGAGGAAGAGGTCTATTTTTACTGGCCGCTGGAGGATTTATTGATGCTGGCTGCTGGGAGATCTGTTGTTGCTGCTGGGGGGGTACTAGTGTTGCTTGGGTGGATATTTTGTTGTGGGTAGTTCACTGTTGCTGCAGGGAATCTATTGTTGCTGGGGGAGTCTATTGTTGTGTGGGGATCTATTGCTGGGATTCTATTGTTTCTGGCTGCAAAGGATCTATTTTCTTATTTTCTTTTTATCATCAACATGTTCCATTCAAATGATTTAGCTCCACAAAATGATACTTGGTTCCGTATTCCCCCGTAGGGGGTGGAATCAAGGGACGGTGTTCAGAGGTGGGTAGGGGGCAGAGACAAGGGGTAACACATACAGGGGGAGTTCCTGCACCTATTCTCCAAGAAAAAAAGCCATGGTATCAGCTGCTTAATAATGAGAAAGTCCCTCCCATTTAGATTCACTGTGCACATTGACATAGACAAACAAACAGCTTTTTCTCCAGAGCAGAAACAAGTAGGAATCTATGTTAAAGCGCCTTGCAAATGCCCAGTGTGCGCCCGGCTGTGAAGCCACAAGCTGTCACAGCCGGTTGCCCACAGTTCCAATGGATGCGCCGAGGAGAGGGAGAGGAGTGGGGCTGCGTGCGGCTGCATCACTGGACCGTGGAACAGGTAAGTGTCTGTTTATTAAAAGTCAGCAGCTAAACTTTTTGTAGCTGCTGACTTTTAATAAAAAAATAAAAAGCCTGGAACTCCGCTTTAAAACGCGATCATGTGCAACCAAAATAAAAATGTTATACCTATCAAATATACTGTATACTTCAATATAAAATAGAGACAAACCAGCCAATAAAGTTATGTTGGTAGGGTGCCGTGTTTCTTGTAAGTAAATGAAAAACACTACCCAGGCAAAATCAACATAAATGCTAAACCTGATTTTTATGTATAAATAATTCAACATGATTGGTTACATGATGAGAACACAGCTAAATGGAGTGGCTGTTCACTTTCCCCACTGCTTTAGTAAATTGAGCTCAATGTATTCATTGTTGCTGCTGTGTTAGAAATTAATAAATCTTTGCAAGCAGCCATATGATATTCTTTATATTTTGCGCAATCTTTTATTTGTAATTTTATTTTTTGATCGTCTTATTTTCTAACACAAACATTAATTTTTTTTGTCAATTTGTTTTAGCCTCTTCTATGCAAAAAGAGCGGTTGCTCGTATTCAAAGTGATGCCAATGAAGTTACCATTTTGCGTTTCAAAAAATGATTTGCCTCTTCATAAAACTGCAATGCATTCAAGTCCTAGTACTGAAATCTTTTTCACATGTGCCTCTCTTGTTGAGGTTAAAGCTGAAAAGATGCATATGTACATAACACAATAATTACCTATTTGAGGATGCACATTATCTAATTATAACTTTGTTATATTAATTATGGCTTTATTATATTTGTTTAAGTTGAACATGTCTGTTTGAAGAATGTGCATCTTATATTAAAATGGAATGTGCATTTGAAGAATAAATTATGATTTGAAAACAACTGTGCTTTGTAACAACTTTTCTTTTAAATAATATTTAATTGAAAGGATTATGTTTGTTTTGCTAATATTTTATTAATGTGTTTAGGAGGGTTTATTTTAGATCCATTTAATACTGGGGCGGTTTAGTACCGCTTTACCGGCGCTGCAGCGACTCTTTTTGGGCAGTAGCGGGGCACTTTTAACCCCAAAGAAAGGGTTAAAAGCGCCCATGTTGTAGCTTTGCAGGCGCTTCGGGAGTGCTGTCCATTCAATGAGCAGGGAGGTTTGGGAGCGCTGTATAGAGTGCTCCCGCACCGCAGTATAGAGCGCTCCCGTACCGCCCCAAAGATGCTGCTGCTTGCAGGACTTTTCAGAATTTCCTGCAAGTGCACCACCCCGGTGTGAAAAAAGTCAACCAGAAATGAAAGGGAGGCAGTTTTCAGGCATTATTTAAAGGGCTATTTCTACTGCCTGAGTGTGAAAACAGCCTTAATATTACTTTTTACAATTTTTAACTGAATGTTAAATAAGCAATTTATAATGGACCAACCAAAACATGGGGCACATCCAAATATTTCACAGAATAAAACTTAAAAGCATGATATAACACAACCGCAAAAGGTAACAATTCGCTTACCTTTTGTTTTTCTTTTCTTTTTTTTTTTTTACATTGAACTTACAGTTACAATTTTTTTTTTTAAATGCATATGTTTGGGTATTTGAATTTTTTAAAACATTTACATTTTTTTAGCAGACTAAACAAAAAAGAATCCATTAGTAAATGAATAAATAGGAATACATATTTGGACCAGAGTGATAATATTAATATTATAAAGTTGTAGTAAATGAATAGCATTACTGATGAGCAAATGTACAGTGCTGTAAAAAAAAGTATTTGCCTCCTTCCTGATTTATTTTTCTTTTTTTTTGCATATTTGTCACACTGAAATGATTCAGATCATCAAACACATTTTAATATTACACAAAGATAACTTGAGTAAATACAAAACACAGTTCTTAAATCATGATTTAATTTATTAAGTAGAAAAACCTGTCCAAACCTGCCTGGCCCTATGTGAAAAAGTAATTGCCCTCTAAACCTAATAAGTATGTGCCGCCCTTGGCAGCAACTACAATCAATGATTTTTTATTTTTCATCTTTTTATTTTTTTTATTTCTATGTTTTTATGTCTTTTTTAATTTTATATATATATATATATATATATATATATATCTATATATATATATAGATATATAGATATATAGATATATATCTCACAAAAGTGAGTACACCCCTCATACTTTTGTAAATATTTTATTATAGCTTTTCATGTGACAACACTGAATAAATGACACTTTGCTAGAATGTAAAGTAGTGAGTGTACAGCTTGTATAACAGTGTACGGTAAATTTGCTGTCCCCCCCAAATAACTCAACACACAGCCACAGATGCTCAATAGGGTTTAGGTCTGGAGACATGCTTGGCCAGTCCATCACCTTTACCCTCAGCTTCTTTAGCAAGGCATTGGTCATCTTAGAGGTGTATTTGGGGTCGTTATCATGTTAGAACACTGCCCTGCAGCCCAGTCTCCGAAGGGAGGGGATCATGCTCTGCTTCAGTATGTCACAGTAAATGTTAGTATTCATGGTTCCCTCAATGAACTGTAGTTTGCCAGTGCCAGCAGCACTCATTCAGCCCCAGACCATGACACAACCATGCTTGACTGTAGGCAAGACATACTTGTCTTTGTACTCCTTACCTAGTTGCCGCCACGCACTCTTGACACCATCTGAACCAAGTAATCCATGTCCTTAGTCTGCTTGTCTTCAGCAAAACTGTTTGCGGGTTTACTTGTGCATCATCTTTAGAAGAGGCTTCCTTCTCGGATGACAACTATGCAGAACAATTTGATGCAGCGTGTGGCATAATGTCTGAGCACTGACAGGATGACCCCCCACCCCTTCAACCTCTGCAGCAATACTGGCAGCACTCATACGTCTATTTTCCAAAGACAATCTCTGGATATGACGCTGAGCACGTGCACTAAACTTCTTTGGTCAATCATGGCGAGGCCTGTTCTGAGGGGAACCTGTCCTGTTAAACTGCTGTATGGTCTTGGCCACCTTGCTGCAGCTCAGTTTCAGGGTCTTGGCAATCTTCTTATAGGCTAGGCCAGTGATGGCGAACCTTGGCACCCCAGATGCTTTAAAAATAACTTTTCCCATGATGCTAAACTACATTGCAGAGTGCATGAACATCATGCGAAATGTAGTTACAAAACATCTGGAGTGCCAAGGTTTGCCATCATGGGCCTAGGCCATCTTTATGTAAAGCAACAATTATTTTTTCAGCTCATCAGAGAGTTCTTTGCCATGAGGTGCCATGTTGAACTTCCAGTGACCAGTATGAGAGAGTGAGAGCGATGACAACAAATTTAACACACCTGCTTCCCATTCACACCTGAGACCTTGTAATACTTATGCCGCGTACACACGGGCGGACTGTATGGCGTACTTAGTCCGTCAAAACACATTTCAGCGGACAGTCCGCTCGTGTGTGGGCTTCAGCGGACTTTTTCAGCGTGCAGTCTGGCGTACTAAGTATTTCGGATTTTTCGAAATTCTGTCCGTCGTACTTTGGTTTCAGCGGACAATCCGCTCGTCAGTAGGCTAGTTCGACGGACTAAGAATGGCGCATGCCCAGAAAGAATTTACACGGCGGAAGGGTGCTTTGCTGTGTATTCGACTTCCTATTTCTAGTCCCGTCGTACGTGCTGTACACGTCATCGCGCAAGCTTTCGACGGACTGTTTGTGCATCCGTGTGTGGTCAAGTCCGTTCAGTCAAAAGTATGACGGACTGTCCGTCGGATTGTATGACGGACTAAGTACGCCATACAGTCCGCTCGTGTGTACGCGGCATAACAGGTCACATGACGCCAGGGAGGTAAAATTGCTAATTTGGCCCAATTTGGACATTTTCACTTGTACTCACTTTTGTTGCCAGTGGTTCAGACATTAATAGCTGTGTGTTGAGTTATTTTGAGGGGACACCAAATTTACACTGTTATACAAGCTCACTACTTTACATTGTAGCAAAGTGTAACTTCTTCAGTGTTGTCACATGGAAAGATATTATAAAATATTTACAAAAACGTGAGGGGTGTACTCACTTTTGTGAGATACTGTGTGTGTTTGTGTGTGTATGTATATATATATATATATATATATATATATATATATATACATATATATGGAGAGCATATCATTTGGTGCCCAAAAGGGCACCAAAAGATATGCTCTTAGGGCTGAAGCAGGGATCTCCAAACTACGGCCCTCCAGCTATTGCTGCACTACACATCCCATGAGGCATTGTAAAACTCAGACATTCAAAGACAGGACTAGGCCTGATGGGAATTGTAGTTCATGGACAACTAGAGGGCCATCGTTTGGAGACCCCTCGGCTGGAGGATAGTGCATATTGTCTTTCCAACATGTCATTGTCTAAAGGACAAGTCGGCACATTGATTGTGTGCGGGTCCTAGGCTGTGATCCTTGCTGGGATGGGGCTTCTCTGTCCTCCGCTGCCTTCCCCTTTACTGATAAGGGGAAGGTGATTGCGGGCTATGGCACGCCCTTCTTCTGGTTTTACTGCTGATTCCATCCAAAAGTCGAGCGGGGGACTCATCTTTGGTCCCGCCCCGGCATTTCCGGTCATGCGCAGTTTTGATGCCCGGAAGCATACCCACTCATGCCATAGCCGCATTGAACATAGCACGGTGGGTGCGGGGAGGAGCCTCACCCAGGGCAGCCATTTCCCCCCCCCACATATATAAATGGGGGGAGGCAATGCAGTCCATGTGGATGGTGTGTTCTCCCCATGCAAGGGCCAATCGCGGCCAGGATCGGCAGCAGTCAATTTACAGAGCACTATTCACCAGGTCGGTACAAAGGGACACTGTAGGAGGTGACCATGCCCTGGATATATGGCTGCCCTGTTACACTCCCTGTTACCCCTTCTCCCTTTTCCCTTTGACTTGACTTATAATCAGTGGGATTTGTACATCTATATATGTATTTTATAGGGAATCAGTGAACTGGATTTTCAACTCTGATGGTACATATTCAGACCGTCTCTCTACAATATCATTTGGAGGAACTTTGTGGCACTTGTATCTACAAGTGAGTCTCTGCCCCACACTTATTATACATGTATAGGAGTATAAAAATATACAGTATTTATCAGTGGCCGCAGTGACCCTTATACCTCTCACAGGAAAATTCTTCCCTGTGGGATAAGGTAATGGATTTAAGTGACTCTCAATCTATACATTAATTTGTATAGGCTTGACCCTGGATGGGCCCCTGTTATTTGGCTGCATTACACCATGCCCCTTTTTCTCAGCTGGCTGTGCATCCCTTCCTCCCCTCCCATGTTGTGGATTAAGCACTCCATGCCTCTTGTTCTGACCATGGTATGTACCCTATGAGCTTAGATATAAATACCAGTTGTTGTTGAAATCAGTTTAGTGCTCAGTAAAAAAAAAATATCTTTGAATTAGATACATGTATGTATATGAATATAGCACTAGCACTAGGTGATAACTATGGTATATCTCCCAATGCCAATAGGATCCCCTGAAGAAGCTGTTGGCGAAAAACGTAGTGATCCATTGGCATTGATACAGTGGCTCTGCAGTTTGCCCCCTATATACGGAAGACCATTAAATATTTACGCTTTTCTCGACTAGTGATTAATATGCGGGCCAATTTGCACAGGTTTCTCTGTACAATTTGTCTGTGCTTTCTCTTATGTATAGGAGACATACATACACATAGCATGCACACACTTTATAATATTTTTAGATTTTTTTTTTATATATTCGTCTAAATAAAATTTGAGTTGTATAGATTTGTGAGCAACTTTTTTCCAACTTGGCATCATAGTGGTTCCTTTAAAGTCCATTAACCCCTCCTCTTCTTTTTCGTGAGTATTTGGATGTGGTACCACACAGTGTGAGTTCAGTCTCCACATTTTAACTGGCAATGAGTCTATGCGGCCTCATGGATGTGGATATTTTTTAATGGGGCATATATGCATATCTCCCCTTGTGCTGGGAGCGTACTGCACAGCGTGCTCCCAACAGAAAGACTGGGGTCTCATGAGTGCCCTGAGCCCCATACTAATAATGGGGACCCAGATCTCCTGATTTCGGTTCATATGATCGATGAGCAAGCCTCTCATTGGCTACCACACTGATCAGACACTGTGAAACCCACAGTTTTTCTCTCTCTGTGAATGGTGGAGAAAGATAAATTGTGTGTTTAAAAAAATAAAATAATAAATAAATAAATACCTAGATAAAGATTTGATCTAGGACAGTGCCAGGGTTAGTGGTAGGGTAAAGTAAGGGTCAAAGGTCAGAGTCAGGGTCAAAGATTAGTGTCGGTATATTTTGGGAAGAGTTTTTTTTTATAATTAGTGTCAGTGTCAGTTAGTGTCAGTGTGTTTTAGGTAGGACAATAAAAAAAGCATAATGCGCACTATTGTTTCTGGGCAGTACCACGGGTACAGACAACAAACAACATGCACATGTGTGGTATCGCTGCGATCTTCAGGAGCAGGAGAAACGACTTTGGTTTGTTCTTTGGTCATAGGTTATGGGAGTTACAAAAAACATACAGCTAAATAAAAAAATATTATTTTTGTTTTACTATTTTGGAATAGTAAAATATCTCCTGAAAATCAGGATCTATACATAACCATTTACCACCAAATGAAAGCCCAATTTGTCCTGAAAAAAAAGATGTATAATCCACCTGGATACCCAAAGTAGTTGTGATGATATGTATAGTTTTACGAACACATGTCAAAATTGCAAAATTGTGCTTAGGCTTTAAGATTTGTTTTACCCTTAGGCATAAAGGGGTTAAGTTCATGCCACAGCATCTCAAACAGATTTAGGTAATTCAGAGGTGGACTTGCTGGTGTGTTTTGGATTGTCCTGCTGCATAACCCAAGTGCACTGGAGGTCACAAACTAAAGTTGCAAAGCAGCCCCAGACCAACAATTACACTACCACCATGTATGACTGTTAGTATGATGTTTTTAGAAACTTTCAAAAAAGGTAAACTCTCATCACTCCACAGAATATTTGCAGAAAAGTCTTGGGGTAATCAAGATGTTTTTTTGGCAAATGAGAGACGAGCCCTTGTGTTCCTTTTGGTCAGCTGTTGTTTTTCGCCTTGGAACTTTCTCATGGAAGCCATTTTTGCCCAGTCTCTTTCTTATTTTTGAGTCAAGAACAAAGACCAATTTTAATATATGACATATCCTAATATATACTTATGGATGATTGAATGTATACAGGGGCGCATCCACATAATGAGAGCTGCATTGCATGATATACTAACATCCTTCCTGAAGAAGGATATATTGTCAGTATTATTTATATGTTTATTCTAATGCATGCAGGACCAGTATCGTTTATTATCTGAATGCATTTTTGCATCCAATTTTGTCAGGGCTGGCTTAGTTCTTCCTCCTCTGGGCTGGCCGCTCAGCTGCTGGCTAATTGCCAGCTCTCTTCTCTCTCCACAGTTAACAGCTGTTCCCAATGATGCTCGTCTGACCTGCCTATTTAAAGCCTTCCAGCTCACTTCTCCTCTGCCTTCGCGTTGGTCACATCACAAGGAACCATCTCCTGCTGTTTGTTTCAAGACTGGCTTACTGACATCCCTCCTGGCTCCTTATCATGTTTGCAGTTGCTCTCCTTGGATCCCTGACTTCAGGCCTGGCTGATTACCCGATCTGGTTAATAAACTTTGGACTGGCTGACTACCCGATCTGGTTACTGGACTCTGGCTATGCTTGACTATGCTTTTTCTATTTACCTTTTTATTTTTATTAATAAACACGTGTGATTTAATTGTAGTTCTGTCTCAGTCTGATTCATGGTTTCTGACAGTATGCGAAGGCCATGAATTCAGAAGATACAGTCAATCCACTTGTTGGTAATATTTTTTCCAGATTGGATGAGCAAGATCACCACATGGATCAGTTTGCCTTGGCGTTACAAGCGCTCCTGATTCGCACGGCTCACCTGGAATGCCCCATGGTGGCTGCTCCGGTACAACCTGAGTCGCAGGCCATCCCTGCTGCTGCGCCAGTCTCTGTGGCACCCGCCTCGAGTATTACCTCTCTTACGTCTCTCTGCGGATGAGAGAGCCTTTAGGAGGAGGGAGAGATTGTGCCTTTATTGTGGCCAGGCAGGTCAATTTTTGAAGTCTTGTCCTACCCATCCAGGGAACGCCCGAACCTTGAGGTCCTGTCATGGACAGACCTTAGGTGGCGTTGTTTCGTCCCCAGTTATCCAGAAGGATAAGGCCTTGGTTTTGGTAACCCTTTTTTGGGCTGAGTCATCCATCGAGATACCGGCTTTAATTGACTCTTGGGCTGCAGGCCTGTTCATTGATGCTGCATTTGTTTCGCAGCACTCGATTCCGCTGCAGCTGCATGACACTCCACTTGCCATTGAGGCTCTTGACGGGAGACCTTTACAGCCTGCCCATGTGACTCATGAGACAGCTCTGTTGTCCATGGCCGTAGGGGCTCTTCACCATGAGATAATCCAATTCCAAGTTATTTCCTCACCCACGTTTCCGCTGGTTTTTGGTTATCCTTGATTACATAGGCACAACCCCTCTTTTGATTGGCTCCGTGCTGAGGTTCTCTCCTGGTCACCACAATGCAGTGAGACATGCTTCCTGAAGGTATCCAAGGTCCTGTGCACCACTTCACTCCCCTCCCTGCCGGAGGAGTACCGTGATTTTGGCGATGTCTTTGAGAAAGGTCAAGCCGGTAGTTTGCCTCCACACCGGTCTTATGATTGTGCAATTGACCTTCAACCTGGTGCCATACTTCCTCGTGGCTGGGTTTACCCTTTGTTGGTCTTGGAGGATAAGGCCATGGAGGAGTATGTTGCTGACGCACTTTCTCAAGGTTTCATCCGTAAATCCTCGTCTCCTGCTGGTGAAAAAGAAGACCGGTGAACTGAGACCTTGTATAGATTATAGGGGTCTCAATCGTGTCACGATTCAGAATGCCTACCTGATTTCATTGATTACAGAGTTATTTTACCGCCTCAAGGGAGCAACTGTTTTCACGAAGCTTGAGGGCGATGAGGGCTGGCTTAGCCCTTCCTCCTCTGGGCTGGCCGCTCAGCTGTCAGCTAATTGCCAGCTCTCTTCTCTCTCCACAGTTACCAGCTGTTCCCGATGATGCTCCTCTGACCTGCCTATTTAAAGCCTTCCAGCTCACTTCACCACAAGGAACCATCTCCTGCTGTTTGTTTCAAGACTTCAGGCCTGGCTGATTACCCGATCTGGTTAATGAACTTTGGACTGGCTGACTACCCGATCTGGTTACTGGACTCTGGCTATGCTTGACTATGCTTTTTCTATTTACCTTTTTATTTTTATTAATAAACAAGTGTGATTTAATTGTACTTATGTCTCAGTCTGATTCATGGTTTCTGACACAATTTATCAATATGAATACAACTTTTATTAGTTGTTATATTATGATGAAAAGAAATGAATGTTATTTACACTGGAATTCTATTATATTGCTAATTGTCTTTACGATAGCAATATTTCTATTTTATGGTTTTATGCACATCTAAGGCACCTTAGGCACATTTGTGTTGCCTAGGGAGTTATTGTAAGTGCATCACTAAGTTTTACAGGTGGTAGTAATTCTAAGTGCGGAGTAGGAAGAGAAATACATTAAATAATTTATTGATACGTATCTAATTTTTTTGAAGTTTCAGTAAATTTTTCATATATTTGTAATACTTTAGGCATTTCGAACCTTTTAAATGAGAATAATTAAATTTTTTATTTATTTTAACATGATTATTATTTGCACGCTTGACTTTTTTGTAAAGGGTCACTATCTCTTTTTTCGATACTGATTTTGAGTACATCAAATAGCCTCAAAATAGGTGGCATTCTTTTTATCACACTATTTTAGTCATGGCAGTTCATGTACGGTATATATAATATAGTAAAGAATATGAAAACTCAACCTTTTTATATTCCTGATATGTGTCTGTTGTACCATGTACTTGTATGAGGAAATATCCTGTTCTCTTTTTATTTTTCTTGATCGTACATCACAGGACAAAGAGCAGCCATAGTAATTACTATGTGGGTTATATGCCACCTATAGGTGAATGGACACTGGTGCACTCAAAAGACAGGAAGTCTTCCGCTATATAACCCCTCCCATACCGGGAGCAACTCAGTTTTTCCGCCAGTGTCTTAGGTGTTGGTCACGGTTATGTTGTGCTAAAGATAGCTCCGCTAAAAAGGATTCCTGACAAAATCATGGGGCTATGCCTTGCTGTCGGATCCATTCAAAGTAAAAAAATAAAAAATAATAAAAAAGCCAAAGTGAATGTTATCCGAGCCTCGAGGAAGAAGTCAGAGGTTTTGCCTATAATGCTCCTCTTTTGAGGGCTGGACCTTCGGTTCTGACACCTGGTGTCATGGTTATGCAGTGATGTGTGTCTGTCAGCTTACCTTCTCCATGTGTTTATTAAGAGGCCCGCCACTTCCACCTGGTGGTTTTTATAACCTCTCCTCTAAGCATGGCTCCACCCCGGGCCCTATTAGGGAACCCTATATTAACCTGTGCACTGCAAGCCAGTGGTGCTGATCAACCATTGTGTATTCACTGTGTGTTTGGTTTCCTGTTTCCTGTTTGCCGTGTGCTCTATGTTTGTCTCTGTTACCAACCTTGGTGTATTCTTGACGATTCCTGTCTGCTTGTGACCTTGACCTTTTGGCCTGTCCCGACTATCCTTTTTTGCCTGTGACCCTGAACCTTTGGCGTGTACTCTGTTATTCCTATCTGCTAGTTGCCCTGACCTCTGCTTTATCCCTTTACTATTCTTGTTGTTCCAGCCTGCTGTTCCCTTCTCCTGTAGTCTACCGTGAGCATGAGCTGCGAGAACCTAGGGGCCACGACCTGGAGCCAAACTGCAGCTCAGTCCATTCTCACCACTAGAGGCTCTAGTGAACACCTGCTGGCTCTTAGACTCAGCGACCTGGGAATCTATGCTCTAGCTCTAACTGGGATCTATGTTTAGGATCCAGTAGACCTGCTTCCTGAACCTCCCTGGGCACAATCTGCAGCAGTCAGTCCTAGGGTCCACTATCTTAGCAGTGCACTTCCAATTCCTACGGCATGCATCTGTCACCTGGTCTCAGGGGACCTGACAGTTTGATCAGCCATGGACCCGGCTGACGTACAGCTTCATGCAGATGATCCATTACAGGGCATAGTCCACAGACTTGAGACCCAGGAATTGCATCAGACCCAGGTGATGCAATTCCTTTAGGATTTGGCCTCCCATTTTGAACAGGTTCAGGCCTCATTAGGACCCCCGGTTCAACATCCGCTGCTGCATCTATGGCACCAGTCGTAGCCACACATTCATTACAACTGCCAGCTCCGGCCCGTTTCTCTGGGGACTCCAAGGCCTGCAGGGGGTTCCTTAACCAAAGCACAATTCATTTTTAGCTTCTGCCCCAAAACGTCCTGTCCGATTGGGTGAAAGCAGCCTATATTATATCCCTCCTGTCTGGCGAGGCGCTAGCTTGGGCTGCCCCTCTGAGGGAACTGAATGATCCAGTGGCTTCTAGCCTGACTGATTTTTTGAAACTTTTTCGGAATATCTTCGAGGAACTGGGTTGTGTCTCCTCAGCGGCCAGCGCTCTTTTACGTCTCCGTCAAGAATCCACTTCTGTGGGACAGTACGCTCTTCATTTTCGTACTTTGACTGCTGAGCTGAGCTGGAATAATGAGGCCCTAGATGCAACCTTTTTACATGGCCTCTCTGATAGAGTGAAGGATGAATTAGCAGGAAGATTCCTTCCTGCTAATCTGGACGGTGTCATCACCTTGTGTAACCAGATTGATATTCACTTTCAGGAGAGGGCCCTGGAAAAAAGACGCCAGCACTCCCCATTCTTTAGGCAGCCTGAGCTCCCAGTCCCTTTTCTTCGATCTGAGGAGCACCCCCTGCCTGCTGAGGAACCTATGCAGTTGGGCTAGACCAAGTTATCTCCCGAAGAACGCGATAGGCGCAGAACTCTCATTTTGGTTTAAAGGTTTAGTCGACCTAAAGTTGATATTCTTAAATAAAAATGTAGCTGCTCCACCTCTAGGGTCCAACTTCCTTAAAGACACCATAACCACTCTAATGCCACGTGCACGTGATCAGACATTCCGACAACAAATGTTTGATGGGAGCTTGTTGTCGGAAATAATGACCGTGCGTAGGCTCCATCAGACATTTTTTCTCTGAACTTCCGACAACAAAAATTTGAGAGCTGGTTCTCAAATTTTCCAACAACAAAATCCGTTGTCATAAATTCCCTGTGCGTGTAGACAATTCTGACGCACAAAATTCCATGGAGATTCGTCACGCTGTACATTTTTTTCATCTTTTAATGCAGCACATTCTCTTCTTCTTTATAATGCTAGAATTATGAAGTTGTTTTGCTGCTGATATTCAGCAAACGGATTTCTTTATTATTTCTTGTGATCTCATGAATAATATTTTTTATTTTTTCAACAGATCTCCAGAATAATGTTTATAATTTTTGTTTATAGTGATCTCATTTTTTTATTTTTTTAAATCAAGATCTCCTGTTTTTAATTTTTTTTCTTGTGATCTCCATATTATTTTTTCTCGTTTTGTGTATCAAGTTACCACAGCACCATTATTATCTTGTATTTTTTAACCTCAAAGAGATCGGTTGGCGTTGGTGTCCCTTGTTAATTTGACATTATATTTTTGAAATATACCTGCCTACTCGCAAACTGTCCTTCTTTAATTCTAACACATAGCCAATGATTTAAGAAAAACAAATATACATTTATTAGGTGTCATAACATAGTTACATAGTAGGTGAGGTTGAAAAAAGACACAAGTCCATCAAGTCCAACCCATGTGTGTGATTATATGTCAGTATAACATTGTATATCCCTGTATGTTGCGGTCGTTCAGGTGCTTATCTAATAGTTTCTTGAAACTATTGATGCTGCCCGCTAGACCACCGCCTGTGGAAGGGAATTCCACATCCTTGCCACTCTTACAGTAAAGAACTCTCTACGTAGTTTAATGTTAAACATCTTTTCTTCTAATTTTAATGAGTGGCCACGAGTCTTGTTAAAATCCCTTTTGCAAAAAAGATTTATCCCTATTGTGGGGGTCACCAGTATGGTATCCGTATATATAGAAATCATATCCCCTCTCAAGCGTCTCTTCTCCAGTGTTCAGTTCAGTGCTCGCAAAATAAAGAGGAAGGCAACGCTGGATAAACTGGTGAAATTAGCAAAGCCTTTGTACCCCAGGGCACACATCAACTATTTGACAGGCAAAATTGGGAGCCTGAGGAGTCCATTTAATAGGGAGCACAATCCGGTCCAGGACTCCAAGAGATCATCAACAGCAGCAGGTCATATATATGTCCCCAGGCTGTGGGCTTAAACCAGCCTGCGTTTTTTGCCAGACCAGACCGAACCCAGGCCATCACTCTCTTGTCTTCCTTACACGCTTCCTTGCATGCTTGCTTCCAGGCTGTGGCTCTGGTGTTAGAGTTGTGGCAGGAGGTGGAGGAGGAGGATGGTCCAGCTCACACAGGTGGGTTTTGCTTGAGAGTTCGCCCCTCAACCCCTTATTTAGGGCCATATATATCACTTCCTCACAAAAGAGGCATTGGCCCACCTCTATTTCCTGTATTTTGTTGGCAGACATGCAGGCATAGGCCTTAAGAAGCCTGAGGGGATTCTGAGGGCCCCAGAAGCCTGCCAAATTAACCCAGGTGCTGATTCCTCCACTCTCCTCCCCTTCCTGGGCCTTTTTTGTTGAAGGTCTCGTTGAAGGCTTCGGTCAGGCTACTGGGCCCGGCCACCTCCTGGCTGCCACTTTCCCCTGCCAACTCTTAGCTGCCACTTTCTACAGCCTCCTCCGCTGAGGATTTCCTGTGAATGAAAAAGGGACATCGTTTTAGTTTATTGTTCATCAATCACACACAATTTTGAGAAATATGTTGAACTCACTCACTCAAGCTGGGCTCCCCCACATCTTCTTCCTGGGTGGAAAGCCCAGGTTGAACATCAAAAGCCTCAGCTGGGGTGGAAGGAAGAGTGGAGGGAAGTGTGGAAGGAAGGGTTGAGAGTGATGGCCTGATTTCAGTCTGATCTGACAGAAATCGCAGTCTGTTCTAGTACCACAGCCTGGGGACATAAACGTCATCTGCTGCTGCCCCTGATCTCCTGGACCTTCATGCACTCCCTATTATAGGTGCTCCTCAGGCCATTAATTTTGCACTTCAAATAGTTGATGTCTGTCGTGGGGATCTGCGGCTTCACAAATTCCAGCAATTTATCCAAGTGCTGCCTTCCTCTTTAGTCGATTTGTATAAAAGGGGTGTTTTGTCTGCCACAGACAGGGCAGCTCTCTGTACAAATCAATGAATTTAGGGAGAAAATCATGATCGTTGAATCGATCCATTTTATCTGCAAGATAGCAAGCTGAAATTCAGAAACAAGTGGACAAGAACGCACTGGAAATCAAATACGTAATATAAAAATACGCACTGAAAACCAGATAGAAACTGACTACTTGCACTGAAAACCAAATATGAAACCCACAAGCACAAACTGAAGCGCAGTAACGATCTGAAAAGCACGAGGCAGAAAATTGTTAATCGTCTCTCACCAAACTTCTACTAACATGAGATAAACACGAGATTGGCAGAAGGATCCCAAAGGGTGGTGCACTTGGCTATTGAACGTCCTCTATATAGTGCCGTCGTATGTGTTGTACATCAGCGCGTTCTTGACGATCAGAATTTCTGACAACATATGTGGGACCTTATGTATGCAAGACAAGTTTGAGCCAACATCCGTCGGAAATAAATACCAGGATTTCATTGTCGGAATGTCCTATCGTATGTATGTGGCATAAGAGCTGAAGCTCAAGCTTTACTTATCCTCCACCCACATACCAACGAATGGTGCTTGCCCTCTTTACTAACATATTCACTCTAGACTAGGAAACTAATAGGGCACTCATTGCCTCACCTTAACTATCTTCCATATGTTTGAATACCCATGTACAATTACAAACCAATAAATCAATTAGTGGTTTACCTCTCAGTATTTATTAAAAACGAAATTATCTGTTTATTCTAGGACACCAATCACTGTGAACCATCACAGATAGTCTTTTAAAATGTTCACATGTAGGAAGTGTTTTATTGGGGATTTTATTGCAGTTTGCAACAGGTAAGCTGTAAATCTGCCACAGGCATTATGACTCATACATTTCTGATCAGGGCGAATCATACATTGCTTGGTCTTGTAAACACACATAGCATTAAGTGCAGGGAAGAGTGAAAAAGAAATATGTGTATACTATATAGTGAAAATATTTCAATAGCACAATGACAACTTAATAGTTTATTACCAGCCAAAAGAAACCACTTCCTTGTTTAAATAGACAACGGTGCATATTTAGTAAGCGCAATCTCTGCTCGAATCTGTGGTCTAAAGCTGCGTACACATGATCTGATTTTTCTATGGGAATTGTGTGATGACAGGCTGTTGGCGGAAAATCTGACCCTTTGTACGCTCCATCGCACAATTGTTGTCGGATTTTCCACGGACAAATGTTCGATGGCAGGCTTTAAAATTTTTCGTGGACAAATGTCTGTTGTCGGATTTTACGAGCGTGTGTACACAAGTACGTCGGACAAAAGTCCAAAGTACAAACACGCATGCTCGGAAGCAAGAACGAGCTGGAATCGGTCGGTCTTGTAAGCTAGCATTCGTAATGGAGAATTAACATTTGTGACATCGCAAATTATGAAATATCAAAATGCAGCACACAATTCTCTTCTTCTTTAATGGGATAATAATGAAGTTGCTTTGCTGGTGATACTGATGGAGTTATGGCAAGCGTATTTTAAAAGGTTTTTATTTTCTAATGATATCAAGAATAATTTGTATTATGCTTTTTTTTTTTTTTTGGGCAAGTTACCACAACACCATTATGCCATAGTTTTTAGATCAAATATATGTTGGTGTTCCTTGTTAATTTTACATTGTATTTTTTTAAATGTAACTGCCTACTCCCAAACTGTCATTTGAATTAAAACACATAGCCAAGTATTATTCTCCACAAATTTTTTATTGTGCATTAAAAAAAGAAAACAAATAAAATTAGACATGCTATCTGTCAATAGAACTTAACCAAAAAGTGCATTCTCTGCATCCAAAAATATAGAAAATATAACAAATCAAATCATTATTCAACCAAAAAATAAAATAAAATAGAGCTGTTACTGATTCAAATTTTCGTGTTCGATTGATTGATTTTTTTTTTAATCGATTAATCGACTAATTTCGATTAATTATAACACACATACAGATCCAACTACTTTTAGCTGATCTCCTTGCATTGCATTAGTCAGTGGTAAATGTAGTATACACTATATACAATCACCCGACACTAGTTTGTTTTCACAATCCATGACTTAACTTCACAGTTCACACAAATACTTTTTAAATTCATACTGTAGCACTGATGTAAGTATTTTTTTTTCCCGCAGTAGCGTGACAATCCCCTCCACCACTGGTCTAACTAATCACTCTCACCTTATGGCATGGACCCCTGTGCAAACAGGTAGTCATGCAAGCGGGTATCAAAAGGGTTAACACGAACCATAAACTTCTCTCAGGTCTCCTTAGATCTCAACAAGGGTAGAAAGAAAATATCTAAGTGCTCGATTAAATTTTCGTGTTCAAACACAAACTACTCACATAAAGATAATAAAAAAAACAGCATGTAAAGCCAACAATTGTGTTAGTTCCATAGGGCAGCAGCAGGTGACGGCATGCGTAGCTCCTCCCCCCGTACACGTTACGTTCAATCAGAACTTCAACTTCACCAGACTCTTCCCCCTTCCCTTCGTTAGCAGACGGAGGCACTTGGGGAAGGGGGGAGGAGTCCGCTGACGTTGATGTCCGTAACATCACTGTATCTCCGACAGAACTTCCTGAAGACCCGGAAGCTGGTGAAAAAGTGAGTAGCGATCAAAAGAATTATTCTGATCGATCAAAAAATGAATCGATTCATCTTTAATTTTCACAGCCCTAAAATAAAAGCCTCATGCATGTGTCCTGCTTCTTAATATAGGGGGGTCACCAATGCCAAGATTTGGTGAAAGCAGGGGTCCGTCATCCGGAGATAACTACGAAAATCATCCGGATTATTCTCCTGGAGCTCCTGCAGCAAAGGCATATGACATAATTGGTCACGATTAATAAACCAACCAATTTTGGTCCAAGAAATCCTCCTCCTCCTGTTCCTGGACTGGACTTGGGTCAAAGCATTAACTCCAAGACCAATAATAAATAACACGTTATCTCCTCCGATTACGCAACAGCTGTTCAGAAACAAACTGAAAAGAGCAAAATGAAAAGCATGAAATGAAAAGCGCAAATCAACACTCACCAAACTTCTATTAACACAAACTTAGCAGAAGGAGCCAAAGGGTGGCTCTAAAGGAATGAAAAACCATGTAGTATGTCACTACGTTCATGCTTGTTGGCCGACAATTCCTTGCCGTTTGTATACAAGACAAAATCTAGGCAGACGCGTTCGGACAAAAGTCTGGGGTTTTGTCTGCAGAAAATACTATCATGTGTAAGAGGCTTAAGACTCAGTTATTCCCACCATGGACACCATTGTATAGCTTTTTTTCTTTAAGCTTACATTGATCACATTTTGGTACCGATTGGTAGCAGTTAAACTTGCAACATGATCTGCCCTCAGGCAGTGTCCTGCAGCCTAGGCACTTAGTTCCCTGCTAGACCAGGACTAGAACACAATTTGTTGACTGACCAGAATCTGCTAAGCCATTCATGTGCACATATGCTGTCAAGTCCATATATTTTTTCCAGAAGTCTGGTCTGACATTGTTAATGTTTGGTGTGAGGGCAGCTAACATGGAGAACTTGTGTTAGTATAAAATGTAAAAAGTGTTATTTTTATTTTATTAACTTTAAAACTTTTCCTACTTGAGCGCTTAAATGACCACTAAATTCTAACTTTAACTCTAACCCTCTCCTCAACACATAGCAGCTAAAGTGAGGCTTTAACAGTTAACCCCTAATTCTTTTTTTTCCAAACCAAAATGTATTGAGCAAAGGGGAATACGACAAAATTAAGGGTGGGATATACAAAATCCAGAAGGAATATAGTATCTTAGTTTAATAATAAAGCATATCTTATAACAATTAGATGTAATACGTTGTAGAATATAAACGCAATGTAAAATAAGAAGACAACTGTTCAAATGTTAACAATATTTTGTGAGGTATAAGATATAGTTGATGGTGTGTAGATAGACCTGTGTACTCAACAGTAAAGTTCAGTTTTAGGCAGGCATTTGCTTATTGGATAGTTACGCCAGATTTGTTACAATGAGTCGCGGCTATATACATCAGGTTCGCTATGATTGTCGCAGAGCAGTGTATCATCCTAGACCTGCACGAGTTAGCCTCGGAGGATGAGACCAGTACTGCAAGGTGTGAGAGGGTTCTGGAGTTAGGAGAGAGGTAGGGTAGTGGGCTATAGTTTTGGATAAGTACTATTTTGCTGGGTTTTAGGGGATCAATATTTGTAAGACATTGAGTCGTTGTTAAGTGAGCATGCATTTACTGTTGTAGAGATATGTGTGAAGAGGTTTTAAGTGGTGTGACTGGTATCAAATAAATGTTAGGTAGCAGGGATCAGTGAAATTAGAGGGAGAAAACATGGAAGGAAGCAAGGAGGGTCAAAGGGGAAGGGTGGGGGGTGGGGAAAGGGGGGGTTGATAACAGATTGACACCTTGGTAGGGTAACTGAGCATTAAGATAACCTACTATAATATATGTTTTGCATTTTTAGTATGTCTCTTAAAGGTTTCGTTCTAGAGAAAGGATACGATTTCCTGAGAGTTTGAGAGGTATTGCATACCGTTGGGTGTGCTGAGTTAAATCAGACCTCATGGGGGGGTTTCCCATTACTTGAAAATATTCCTCTGATGATCTAAAATGCAGCCAGCATGCCCACCTGGAGGTGAATTTAGAGGGAGAGTCTTTTGACACAGTTATTAATTCTTCCATTTCTGCTATCTTATTTATTTGTTTGTACCAATCAGACATGGAGGGGGTTTTAGATGTTCTCCAAAGTACTGGTATGCACATTTTGGCAGCATTCCCCATCTTCATCATCATGGCCAGAGATTTCGATTAAGAGGTGGAGGATGATGATGAGTAGTGGAGAAGATATTGTGCTGGGGTAAACTCTAGGGGGTAGGTGGTCAACTGGGTTGTTCAGTCATGTACTTCCATCCAAAATGATTGGATGATTGGACAGTCCCACCAGATGTGTAGAAGAGTCCATTTTGCTTGTTGGCATCTCCAGCAGCAGTCAGAGGCATTTGGGTCAGATTTGTGCAGGGGGGGGGGGGGGGGGGGTGTCCTGTACCAGCGAGATAGGATTTTATAGTTGTTTTCTTGAATAGATACATTGATAGAACATGATGGTGAATAAGCTCCCAGTTTTTTGCAGTCAAGTCCAATTGTAAGTCTTGAGTCCATGATTTGCAAGCTTACCCCATGTCAGCATGTTGGTCTGCCTATACTGTATTATGGACGGTAGAAATAACATGTTGTCCGGGGTTGGTTGTGGGGCATAATTTGTCAAAGAAGGTAAAGGGGTCTGACGTTGGCACTGAGCATTGTAGGGATTCAGCAAAATGCTTAAGTTGCATGTAGGTCAAAGGGGTTAGTTGAGAGATGGGCCATTGGGTTTTAATGTGGTTTGCTCTAAAGAGTTGGAGGAGTCTCAACCCTGAATCCGGCCCCCCTCCCAGGTTCATCAAAACAGGTGTCATTGGACTGGGCACTTTGGAGATTCTGAGTTTGGAACAAGTTACTTTAAAGCACTGCAGTCGGGCCTATGAGTGTATATTCTTGTAGGTCTTTGGGGATATGGCAGTGGCATAACCAAGGGTTGGTGATAATAGGTGTAGTGGAAAAAAAGTTCTCCAGGTTTATCCAGTCCTTGATCCTATGATGGGCATTCCAATCCACTATACAGGCTAAATGTCATGCCCAATAGTAGTATTGAATTTCTGGGAGGCCTATCCCTCCTGTGAACCAGGGGAAGGAGGAGCATATTTGTTTGTAGGATGGGAGAAAAGATATTGGTAATTTGATGGGTGCAGCTTAAACGATGTATAGAAGATGTGGTAGGACATTTATTTTGAGAATCGCTGCACACCCAAACCACAAACCTTCACTGTTTTAGGTCTTCCTTTATTGTGCGAAGGATCGGTAAGCAATGTTTTCAGTAGAGTTTGGTTAGTCTAGTAGGTAGCTTAATTCCCAAGTAAGTTATAGCCCCTGATTGCCAGGTGAAGGGTACGTTTTGGCGACTTTGCTCAACCTGTGTTGGTGATAATGTTATATTTACTGCTTGGGACTTGTTAAAGTTGATTTTAAAATAAGCTATATACTGGAATAGTTGTAAGTCTTTGAGAAGACTGGAAAGCGTAATGTGGGGTTCTGATAAGAAAAGCAATATATTGTCTGCAAAGTTTATTTTGGTGATCAGCTATTACTACACCCCGAATGTCAGCATTTGCACGCAACCGACGCAGGGAGGGTTCCAAGGTCAAGATAAACAATATAGGAGACAGGAGGCAGCCTTGGTATGTACTGTTTTGGATAGAAAAGGCATTCAACAGTGATTCGACAGCTGACCCCACTGGACTTTTGCAGTGGGATTAGTGTCCAAGGACATGATGAAGATCAGACAGTTGCCTAGGCCTAATGAGTGTAAAACTGCTTCTAGGTAGTCCCAAGCCAGCCTGTTGAACGCCTTTTCAGCATCCAGAGACAGAAAAAAGACACACTGGTTAAATTTGGTGACCCAGTGGTGAATGTTTAAGGCTTATGGTTTATGGTCTATCGGTATGAGTATAGGGAGTATTCAGTTTGTAACAGTGATATTGGACTATAGTTGGATGCTACAGTTGTATCCTTACCAGGTTTGGGACTTACCGAAATATGTGCCTCAAGCAACTTGTTTTGTGGGAGAGTTTGCCCTGACAGAAGGTTTAAGATTCGTAGAAATGAATGGGCCAGTAAGTCCAAAAAGGTCTTATAGTAAGCCACAGAGAAGCTGTCTGGGCCTGGGCTTTTTCCCAGTTTCATTTGTTTGAGTGCCATTGTGAATTCCTTAAGTGTTAGTGTACCATTCATCTTGCAAGCTAGTTGGCCGGGTTTTGGGCTGTAGTTTTGAAAGAAGTCTGCTATCTGTGTGCGAATAGTGTTTGTGCTCATGGGGTCAGTTAGTAAAGTAGTGTCAAGTCTCCATGTTTTGGTGTAGGAGAGTTGTTCTGGGAGTTTCAAGGTCATGATAATTGGGTGGGGATCCGATATGAACATCGGCTCAATTGTGGCAGCTTCCAAGAACAGGAGGTATTTTTGTGTGATGCAGAGAATATCAATTCTTGAATAGCAGTTGTGTGGTGGGGAAGAGTAATCCTTATCTCCAGGATGGAGAGTGCACCAGGAATCATGGAGCAGTAGTTCTTTTTATTGGAGTTTGATCTGCCAGGGAGCCTCATATGGCATAGATGATGTACTGGAAGATATATCAAGTGGGTTCAGTGCTAAATTGAAATCCCAGCCGAGGATAAGTATACCAGATTAGAAGGAAGCCAAGAGTATGACTATATCTCGGAAAAAGCTTACTTGGACTGAATTGTAACTATATATATTAGCAATATTAGCATTATTCTACCCCAAACTGAGCCTTTGAGATAAATGTAGTCCATCTTTATCTGTTAAAGAATCTGTGATTTCTAGTGGGATACATTTGGATATGACAATAGTAACTCCCTTTGTCTTGGTTAGTGAATTGGTAGCGAGATGGACTGTGGGAACTGGGAAAGTCTCTATTGGATAATTTGGGAGTATTGTTTGATTTAAAATGGGTTTATTTTGAGAAGATGATGTCTGCTCTCAACTTTTTCATGTGCATGAAGTGTTGAGAGGGTGTTTCTGGCATGTTGAGGTTAATAGACACAATCTTAAGGGATGCAGATATTGATTTATGTTGCGTTTGGGCCACCTTTAAGCAGTATTGGTATAGTGTTAATTCTGTACAATATGTAACCAAGGGTTCTGAGGGAAATGTAAAGTATATGTTTCCATTCAAGGTTGTTTGTATGGTGCCATGGAAAGGACAGAAAGGAAAAAAAAGAGAGTAGGTAGTGCGGGATGGGAAGGAAGGAGTGTAGGACTGGAAGTGTAGTAGAAAGGGCAGCAAAGGGGAGAAGAAGAGAAGGGGGTAGGAAGCAGAGGAAGTCTGAGTGGCTAATTAAAGGGTGGGGAGCGAGTCTATATAAGGCTGTATTAATCTGACATCCAGGTTAGACCTGCTATCCCATACTAGAAAGTAAAAGAAGTGGAGGTCGGTGGGGTTCAACATGAGTTTGTGAATTCTGTTGTGGTGGGAGGTACAATAACCGTATTGAAACAGGGTTATTGTGTAGAGTTATATCGACACATCTGAGGTCCTGGGATAATTATGTGTGCTTGTAGTTATCATGAGGGAAGAGGATTATAGGTTATGTATGGGTGAGGGGAATTTGGAGGTGCCAATGTAGCTCTCCACCTCTTTAAGGTTGCCTACCCCTGCTCTACACTGATAGCAAGCAGGAAAACCTGAGCCACCTATCTGGAACATCTGGTGGTCAAAGAGGGATGGTGACAACACAGCTTGCCTCACATGTCCTTTGTTTGAGAGAGCTCTGTGTTAAGGGTACCCTTAAAGTGGTTGTAAACCCTTACAATCTACTTTTTGCTACAGGTAAGGCTTATCTGTAGCTACCCCAGGTATCTCCTAAACCTGTGTGGTTTAGGAGATATCCCCTGTATCTGCATGTGCCAACGTCATCGGCACTTGCGCACTCAAGCAATGGCACATACGTGCCATTGCTTTAGTGAGTGTGCCATTGTTGGCGGCTCTCGTGCGCATGTGCAGGAGTGACGTCATCGCGGCCCAAGCCAATCACAGTGCTGGAGCCCGCGATACCTGCCTTTGGAATGAATAATCAGGGTTTATTTTCAGCAATTGTAGTGTGCTTCAAGGAGAGCTTTGTAACCTGCATAAACCTGTATCAACCGGTATCATGCTGCTTTTGTATTAACATTAATGTAAAGTAAAACCTTGAATTGCAAGCAAAATTTGTTCCAGGAACATGCTTGTAATCCAAAACGCTTGTATATCAAAGCTAATTGGAAAGTTAGATGAGTTTCTTGTATATCAAAGCAAATTTCTCCATAAGAAATAATGGGAAACTCTGATGATTCATTCTACATCCATATGTTCATAAGTCCTTCAATTTATAGTCCATATAAAAATATTTTAGCAATGTAATTGATTGTAAGGTTGTGTAACCATAAAATGTCCATCCACAAATGGCATCCTCCACAAGGGGATTAGAAGCTAAATCCAGCAGGAGCTACAGAGTATGAGGCCGCGTACACACGCGGGGACTGTTCGCTCAACTTTGTCCGTCAAACAGTTTCAGCAAACAGTCCGCTCAAAATTAGCATGGACGGACTTGCCCACACACGACGAACGAACAGTTTGCTGAAACCGTGCGCGATGACGTGAACGGCACGTACGACGGGACTAGAAAACGACGTCCTATACACTGCAATGCAAACTTCGGCGTGTAAATCCTTTCTGAGCATGCGCGGAACTTAGTTTGACGAACAAGCCTACACACGAGGGGACTGTTCGCTGAAACAAAGTTTCAGCGGACAGTTTTTCGGAATTTCCGAAAAACTTTGTTCAGCAGACTGTTCGCTGAAACTGTCCGCTGAAAGCCCACACACGAGCGGACTGTCCGCTGAAACACTGTTCAGCGGACAAAGTTGGGCGAACAGTCCCCGCGTGTGTACGCGGCCTTAAAGAGAAAAGCGGCACCTCTAAGTGTAGCAAAAGGGTTACATTTAATGAAGGTACAACATTTAATAAATCACATGGTTGATGATCAAATGTTATACCTTCATTAAATGTAACCATATTGCTACACTTAGAGGCACCTTCCTTATCTTTTATACTCAGTTGTGACATAATGCTACTTATATCAAGACATTGCTTGTTTATCAAATCAAAATTTATAGAAAAATGTTGCTTGTCTTGCAAAATGCTCTCAAACCAAGTTACTCTCAGGCCGCGTACACACGCGGGGACTGTTCGCCCAACTTTGTCCGCTGAACAGTGTTTCGGCAAACAGTCCGCTCGTGTGTGGGCTTTCAGCGGACAGTTTCAGCGAACAGTCCGCTGAACAAGGTTTTTCGGAAATTCCGAAAAACTGTCCGCTGAAACTTTGTTTCAGCGAACAGTCCCCTCGTGTGTAGGCTTGTTCGTCAAACTAAGTTCCGCGCATGCTCAGAAAGGATTTACACGCCGAAAGTTATAATGCAGTGTATAGGACGTCGTATTTTTCGTCCCGTCGTACGTGCCGTTCACGTCATCGCGCACGGTTTCAGCAAACTGTTCGTTCGTCGTGTGTGGGCAAGTCCGTCCATGCTAATTTTGAGCGGACTGTTTGCTGAAACTGTTTGACGGACAAAGTTGAGCGAACAGTCCCCGCGTGTGTACGCGGCCTCAATCCAAGGTTTTACTTTATATGCAAAGAGAACCAATGTTGACACAAACAAAGGACACTCAGCACAGAATTTAGTGTAACAGCATAGGTCACTAGATGATACAGTTGATGAATTGTGTTAATCTAAAAGGTAAGATGGTGCTGCCTTTGCCAACAGAAAGGAGGGTGAGTGTATTTCCTTTGTCATTTGGCTCTAATTTAAGTACAAAAATTTCCTATAAGGAAGAAAATTCACTGAGCATAGACTTTGCATAGACCCAAATAGCAAGGATAACTTGCCACTTGTGGCAGTGATAAAGTGTAAGTCTGTTAACTTGACACACACATTTTTACTGGCAAGTTGTACACTTGCAGAGTACTTGAAGTACAGGTTCTAGTTGACACTTTCAAAATTTGTCGCAAATTTGCGTGGGAAGACTCTAACAAGAGCAAAGTTGCGGTGGTGAGTTTACAGCAAGAGCGCTGCAAGTCTACAGCATGAAAATTCAGCCACAGTGTCCCCTGTGGTGGAATGACTGGTGCAATAACAAATCCTATATATAAGGTTGCTATTCTCAGTATATGGGTAATGAAATAATCAATTCCATATAATCAGATGATAATAGCGGTATAATAGTCCATTAACTCTGAAATAAAATGCAAGAGTGCAAAAAGCGCTTATGTGCAACAAAATATCAAAAATGTATATATAAATATCTGGGGAGCTCACCACCTATTGGCTGCAAGCTGAAAATGGGAAATATATGGGAAATATATATATATTGTAATGGACGCCGTGGCTGGGTCCTGGAAGGACGCTATATTTCCCCTCTGTTTGGGTTGTGGTCTCTTTAAGGGAATAAAATTGAGTAACCCACCTGTTAAGGAAGTGTCTTTAAAAGCAAGACAGGAAGTGGTAGAAGGGTGTGGAGGAGTGGAGGAGACATGGTGGATGGTGTTTATGTTGGATTGCAGCTACTGAAGTGGACATCAATGTCCTGTTTGGAAGGCTCCTGGCAGGGGAAGCTACCTGCCATCAATATCAAGCTCTGTATTGATAAAGACAGCTGTTCTGGACTTTGCAAGTCGGTGAGACTACAAACCTTTTTCCTTTTGTTTTTTGGGCTGCTGTAAGCTATTTAAGTTTAATAAACCTTTTGCTGTGTGAAAAGCCTGTGTCCTGCGATCTACCTGGTCCCCGAACATTACAAGTGGTGCTCGAATGCGGGCAGGACAAAGTAACAGGTGTTTTTCTTGCTATTTTTTTATTTTATTTTTTCTCTGCATTGGATTTGAACTGACATTTAAAGGGACAGTACAGTGACTTTATGTCCTGGGTTAAAGCTGCACAAATGTTGAAAGCTGAAACAATGGAGGAGCTAATTAAACAGCTGTCCTTGGCTAATATGCAAGCGCAGACTCGCCATGAGGAAGCTAATCAGCGCTTAGCAACCCAGCTGGAGGTACAAAGAACGCAGCTGGAGGTACAAAAAACGCACCACAATGAGGCGCTGGCTCTACAGCAAGAAAATACTCGCCTGTTGGTGGCCCAGTTAGCAGCCCAGCAAGCGACCCAACAAGGGGTGATGCAGGCTCAGATAACTGCCTTAAAAGAAGCAGTGCAGCAGCTTTCTCAGGGCCGTGAACAAGTGGCCGTTGCCCCTGGCAACCAGGTGACCATAAGGGCAAGCCATTTCTTGCAGAAATTGTCCCTGAGTGATGACGTAGAGGCGTTTCTGGCACCCTTTGAGAGGACGGCAGAGAGAGAAGGCCCCAGGACCAGTGGGCCGGCTTAATTGCTCCTTTCCTCACCGGAGATCCTCAAAAAGCCTATTTTGACCTACCACCAGAAGATGCTAAAAATTATCAAAAACTAAAGGCAGAAATACTGGCTCGGTTGGGGGTGACTACGGCCGTTCGGGCCCAACGAGTGCACCAATGGAAGTATCGTTCAAACCGGCCACCGCGATCTCAAATGCATGACCTGGTGCAACTAGTAAAAAAATGGCTGCAGCCCGAAGTGTTGTCTGGCCCCCAAATTGTGGAGCGGGTCGTGCTGGACCGATACTTAAGGTCACTGCCAGATGACCTTCAACGGTGGGTCAGCCATGGAGACCCCAAAACCGCGAACTGCCTTGTTGAGATGGTGGAACGATATACGGTGGTGGAGGATCTGCTTGGCCCCACCAAGCGTCAAGGGCCCAGTCTGCCACGGCCCTTCCGACCAACTGCCGCCCTTCGAAAGGATGTCCCCAGGAGCCCTGGAACCAACCCCCCGGAAGGCCAAGAGTCACACCCGGTTCACCCTAGAGTAATTGGGAAGATCGGTCCGGTGAGCAAAATTTTGCGGGTTGTGTGCATTCATGGGGACACTAGAGAGTACCCTCTCATCTCGGTGTCCATCTCCACAGCATGTGGCACTGGTACTCAAGAGGTGGGGGTGGTAAAGAACTTGGTACATGACGTTATCATAGGACGAGACTGTCAATTATTTGCAAAACTTTGGAGACAAGGAGAACTATCTGAAAGGTCCAGAGACTGGGAAGAAACTAGTCCCTCTGTTCCTGTTGTAGAGGGTAATAACCCTGAGATGCCACATGTTCATAATATGGACCCAGTTGATAAAAGCGCCAAGACTTTGGTTAATAATGATGAAAATAGTGCTGATACTGTTAAAGATGTCAATATGTGGGGTTCTCAGACCTACCTGAACACTGAGGGGGGGGAACCTTCCCCGCTTCAGGTAATGCTGGGGGAAGACGATGAGGAAATGGCCTCTACCCCTGACTTGCCAGATTTGGGTGTTCCCCAGGGGGCATTTGGTACTGCCCAGATGCAGGACCCCACTTTGGCCAGGGCACGGGAACAGGTTGTAGTAATAAATGGGGAGCCCCAAGAGCCAGGTGCTAATGAGCGGTGGCCACATTTTTCAATATGTAATGAATTGCTTTATCGGGTTACTAAAGTGAGAGAAAATGTGGTAGAACAATTATTGGTACCCCAACAATATAGACGCAAGGTCCTGGACCTGGCCCATGATGATGTTTTAGGGGGACACCTGGGAGTTGAAAAGACGGAGGCACGGATCGCCGACCGGTTTTACTGGCCAGGCTTGAAAGCAGAGGTAAGGAGATACTGTACCTCTTGTCCCACCTGTCAGTTGACCGCTCCGACGACCCATTTCCGGAGCCCGTTGGTCCCTCTGCCCATAATTGAGGTCCCATTCGAGAGGATAGCCATGGATATAGTGGGTCCCTTGGTAAAGTCGGCTCGAGGTCATTCTTACATACTAGTGATCCTCGACTATGCCACTCGTTATCCTGAGGCACTACCCCTGCGGAATACCTCCTCTAAGGCTATTGCACGGGAGTTATTCCAGTTGTTTACACGGACGGGTTTTCCCAAGGAAATACTCACAGACCAGGGCACCCCGTTTATGTCGAAGGTTATGGCCGATGTATGCAGACTGTTCCGGATTAAGCAGCTGCGCACGTCGGTCTACCATCCCCAAACAGATGGATTGGTAGAACGTTTTAATAAGACCCTTAAGTCTATGCTCAAGAGAGTGGTACAAAGGGATGGGAAAGACTGGGACTGCCTGTTACCAGCTCTCCTGTTCGCTATCCGAGAAGTGCCCCAGGCCTCCACTGGGTTTTCGCCCTTTGAATTGGTATATGGGCGGAGACCTCGTGGATTACTGGACTTTGTTAAAGAAGAATGGGAAAGTGAACCAATTCAGCATAAAAGTGTTCTTGAATATGTCTCTCAAATGCAGGAGAGGATCCGAACTGTGATGCCGCTAGTTAAGGAACACTTACAAAAAGCCCAGGAGGCTCAACGACGGGTCTATAATAGGGCAGCCAAAATTAGGAACTTTCAAGTGGGGGATCGAGTAGCAGTGTTGATTCCCACTGTGGAAAGTAAATTCTTGGCCAGATGGCAAGGCCCTTTCGAGGTTGTAGAAAAAATGGGAGAGGTAAATTATAGAGTCCACCAGCCAGGCAAGAGGAAACCCTTCCAGATATATCATGTAAACTTGTTAAAGCTCTGGACAGACAGGGAACCAGCAACCTCCCTTGCTAGTACAAAACTTGAGCCTCGGGTTGGGGTGGAGAGTGTCCAAGTAGCAAAGACCCTGTCTAAAACCCAAAGTCAGCAAGCAAAGGAGTTCTTGCAGCGAAATAAAGAGAAATTTTCAGACTTGCCAGGGCTCACTAGTGTCATAGAGCATGATATTATCACAGAACCAGGTGTCAAAGTTTTTGTCCGGCCTTACCGCATCCCAGAGGCTCAAAGGAAGGCCGTTTCAGAGGAAGTAAAAAAGATGTTAGACCTAGGGATTATTGAGGAATCGCAGAGTGAGTGGTCGAGCCCGATTGTGTTGGTACCAAAGCCCAACGGAACTCTGCGATTCTGCAATGATTTCCGGAAACTTAATGAAGTTTCCCGGTTTGATGCCTACCCCATGCCCCGGGTAGATGAGCTTATCGAGAGACTAGGTCCAGCCAGGTATATCACTACGTTAGACCTTACCAAGGGGTATTGGCAAATCCCGTTGACTAAGGCTGCTAGAGAGAAAACTGCTTTTTCTACCCCGGAGGGGAGTTTTCAGTACAAAAGGATGCCTTTTGGATTGCAAACTGCTCCAGCCACGTTCCAGAGAGCAATGGATAGGATTTTACGACCTCACCGGAAGTATGCCTCAGTATACTTGGACGATATAGTCATTTTTAGCAAAGACTGGGAATCACATTTGCCCAAAGTGCAGGCAGTGCTGGACTCTCTTTGGAAGGAGGGGTTTACAATAAACCCTGAAAAATGTGCTTTGGGAATGGAGGAGGTGAAATACCTGGGTTATATCGTGGGTAGAGGGGTAGTGAAACCGCAGGTCAACAAGATAGAGGCTATACAGAATTGGCCCCGCCCCCTCACAAAAAAGCAGGTACGTGCATTCCTGGGCATGGTGGGATACTACAGGAGGTTTGTACCCAACTTTGCCACGTTGGCGGCTCCGTTGACCGATCTGACTAAGGGTCGGAAATCGGTCATGGTGGAGTGGAATGCAGACGCTGAGAAGGCTTTTTTGGAGCTCAAGTCGGCGCTGTGCCAACACCCTGTCCTGGTAGCACCTAATTTTTCAAAAGAGTTTGTTGTCCAGACTGATGCTTCCGATGTAGGATTGGGAGCGGTGTTGTCACAGGTTATTCATGGCGAGGAACACCCGATAGTCTTCCTCAGCAGGAAGTTAACACCAGCAGAGAAAAACTATGCCATAGTTGAACGAGAGTGTCTGGCCATTAAGTGGGCTCTGGAATCCCTCAGATATTACCTTTTGGGGAGGAAGTTTAGGCTGATTTCTGACCATGCCCCTTTAACATGGCTGAGACAGGGAAAAGGGACTAATGCCAGGGTCACCCGGTGGTTCCTGGCACTCCAGGAATTTAAATTTGTAGTGGAGCATAGGCCCGGGAGACTGCATCAAAATGCAGATGCCCTCTCCCGAGTCCATTGTTTGAGCTCCACTGTTGCCTCCACCTCCTTGGTGTTGGGGCACAGGGGGGGGATATGTAATGGACGCCGTGGCTGGGTCCTGGAAGGACGCTATATTTCCCCTCTGTTTGGGTTGTGGTCTCTTTAAGGGAATAAAATTGAGTAACCCACCTGTTAAGGAAGTGTCTTTAAAAGCAAGACAGGAAGTGGTAGAAGGGTGTGGAGGAGTGGAGGAGACATGGTGGATGGTGTTTATGTTGGATTGCAGCTACTGAAGTGGACATCAATGTCCTGTTTGGAAGGCTCCTGGCAGGGGAAGCTACCTGCCATCAATATCAAGCTCTGTATTGATAAAGACAGCTGTTCTGGACTTTGCAAGTCGGTGAGACTACAAACCTTTTTCCTTTTGTTTTTTGGGCTGCTGTAAGCTATTTAAGTTTAATAAACCTTTTGCTGTGTGAAAAGCCTGTGTCCTGCGATCTACCTGGTCCCCGAACATTACAATATATATATATATATATATATATATATATATATATATATATATATATATATATATATATATATATATATATTAGGACAAAGCCCTATGGCTGATACGAATATGAACAAATAGACTTAGCATAAGACTTACAACATGAAATAGACCTGAAGTGTGCCCTGGTCTGATGGTTGGTATACCAAAATAAGGGGGCATACCCTAGATTAGAAATGAATATTTGTGAAGAGAATTGAATTTGAGAAATGCCCTGAAAAGGGGATGGGAGGGTGGGTACCGCGCACAGGAAACCGACAAAGACCACAGGCGAGCGGGCTGGTTAAATACCCCCCGGGCTCCTCCCATAAATTCAGGCCACCATACTGGCCTTCCTACTTATGGTCGAAGCCCTATGGCCGATACCGATATGAACAAATAGACTTAGCATAAGACTTACAACATGAAATAGACCTGAAGTGTGCCCTGGTCTGATGGTCGGTATACCAAAATAAGGGGGCAAAAACATTCAGGTAGGGGTGTAGTTTTATCAGTCTTAGCTTAATTTATTGAGCAAGTTTGGTGAATGCTTGTGCCATTTCCACTCGAGGATTGGGGATGTACCGGGTGAGGTAGGCAGAGTTCCAGCTGCTTAGTCTCTTAAGGGCATGACCTGGGACCCATGCCAAGATGCTGCCAAGGCTGCTCCAATACTAAAGAGTGACCACGGTACAGACTGGGGTCGAGGTGTAGGCTGCGTAGAAGAACCCCATGTGTTTGGAAAACTGGCAGGCACTCGAGGGTTAGCACAGAAAAGACAACAGGGGACTAGAGTTTGAGCATTCCGGCAGGAGTGACAGTAGGTGGTCGAGTATGGTTACTGAACACCAGGCATTGTTTGTTCTATAGAAAGGCATTGTTTGTTCTATAGAAATGGACGTCCATCCTGGAGCCAGATTGCTGGGTTTTAGACACTGCAAGGTGGAGGATGAAATGGTGTTGGTAGCGAGCCAAGTGATGACTACGCAGAACTTGGCATGCGGGATTGCTGAAGGTGAACTTGCTAGGCCATCAGAACCCATAGTAGGCTAAGTAAATGGCTGTTTGTATGAGCAGGCTGGGGAGAAGGCCAAATGGTGAACTAGTAAAGATAGTAGACCTGTCCCAGAAGATGGCAGCCTGGAATGAACATACAGTGGACATTAAACTGGTGTTGCCAAGATAACTGAAGCAGCCTGCGCAGGAAGGACATAACTGAGAGCGATCCAGATCTGGCTTCATCAACAAGATCAACCACGGCCCAGTTGTCAGTGGTGAAAGCCACGGCCTGTCCTGTCCTGATATGACCCCAGAGTCAAGAGGCTGTCATGACCGGGTATAGCTCAAAGACGGAGGAAGTCCAGGTAAACACCGGGTTTAGGAGTATCCCTGAGGCCATGGTCCTGTAAACCAATGGTGGCCAAAAATTGCAGCGAAGCCTGTGGAGGCTGCGGCATCTGTCACTACCAGGGGTGACAGGGGCATCGTAGATGGTATAAACAAACATCGCTATACCAATCCATGCAGAATGGAACCTTCTGACATTGATAGGTCTGCTATTGTCGCGGCATCTAAATTAAGGATCTGAGAGGGGTCCTGTGTCCGTGAGAGGAAGATCAGGAAGCGTGACATAAGGATCGACCCTGGGGAATGACCCGTATCACAGAATTGAGCATTCTCAAGAGAGACTGGAGCCACTTCTTGGTACACCCCAGTGTATGTGTGAAGTCTAGGAGTTGGAGACCATAAGCTGAAGGATGTAATGTTCTTTAACAGTCAGGTGGTGTCTGTATAGTACCTGGCTGCCAGTGCTACTAATGATAAAATGGCTAGGCCGTAGAAACCATAAAGGGCCAGGTAGATGGCCGCTTGGATGACTAGACTGGGGAATGTGCGAGGATTTCATATGTCCCTAAAGATGCCAGTTGTGACCGGCGAGCGTTTGCCGTTGGCTATGGGCTGATGCCTCTGGATGCCTCGTAGAGAGGATTTTACTGTATGGGCTGTAAAGACAGATGGCTCTCCGGGTCCTGTAAGGATAAGAAATGCTGGACGCTGGCTAGGTATAGCCTGATAGTGTTACAAGAAGAAGCCAGTTGCGTGTGGCAACACGATACCTGGTACAGGACGGAAGCTGAACTCAACTGTCCTAAGGGAGAGATGACAGACAGGAAACAGTAAGTGGCTTGTATGAAAAGCCACTGGAGACAAGTGGGCAATTAAGTGCAGCTGAAAATTATGTGTAGCCAGTTTGTGTGCCACTGAGAATGTGCTTGCAAAAAGAACGATTGCAAGAAGTTATGCTAAGTTGCGTGCCTTGCCATGATTGCAAAGTTGTGCGTAAACGTGTGCTTGCAACGATTGCATGGGATTTTGTCACTGGAGATGTGTTCGTAGTGACTGTGAGAAGTTCGTATTACTGCATGTGCTTGAATGTGTGTTTGGACGCGTGCTTGCAACGATTGCAAGATGTTATGCCAGGATGCGTGCCTGCAACGACTGCAAGGAGTTATGCCAGGATGCGTGCTTGCAACGATTGCAAGAAGTTATGCCAGGATGCATGCTTGCAACAATTGCAAGGAGTTATGGTAGGATGCATGGTTAGGCAGGTCGAAAAGACAGAAGTCCATCCAGTCCAACCACAAATTAAATAAACAAAATATGGCACAACCCAACATACCCAAATCCTACACCCACAGCTGATCCAGAGGAAGGCAAAAACTTGAAATTACGGGTGCGAATCAATGCATTGTTGGTATGAGTGGATTTGACTCAAGTGACAAGTGTGTGAAATTAATAAGTGAAATGTTTGCCGTGACATAGGCTGACTGCGATAAACGCGTGTCAGACGGCAAGTGACGAGTCGAACTGTGGAGCATGTAATGAAATGAGACCGAGCCAATTGGGGACAAAAACAACTGGGGCACACTTGAACGAAACGGTGCATCTTGGATGTGACCGATTCGAATCAGGGCATGGTATGTGACAGTCAAATTTAATGAAATATATGTCATGGCAGAGGCATAAGTCGGTTGTGCCGCGACTGCGACTGACGATGAACCGGACTCTGGAGTATGCACTGAAATGAGGCCAAAGCACTGGGGCGCACCGTAACGAATCTGTGCATCACAGATGCAACTGGATTCAAAACGGAGCGTGGTACGTGGCAGTGAAATTATTTTGATTTCCATGACAGAGGCACGAATCTGTTGCGACTGACCGTTAATCGTGCATGCTCTGGAGCCTGTACTGAAATGTGGCTGAAACACCTGGGGCGCGCCGAGATGAATTAGTGCACAATGCGGCTGGATTCGTATCGGAGCGTGACACGTGACAGTGAAATGATTTCCCATGACAGAGACATGAATCAGAGAACCGAAACCTGCGACCGACAATGAATCTTGACTCTGGAGCATGTACTGAAATGAGGCCGTAAACAACTGGGGCACACCGGAACGAACTGGTGCATCACGGATGCGACTGGATTAGAATCGGAGCGTGGTAAGTGACAGTGAAATGAGTGAAAAAGTTTGCCATGACAGAGGCACGAATCGGTCACGCCGCGATTGTGACTGACAACGAACGGGACTCTGGAGCATGTACTGAAATGAGGCCGAAAAATACCTGGGGCATGCCGGAACGAATTGGTGCATCGTAGATGCGACTGGATTCGTATCGGAACGTAATACGTGACAGTGAAATGATTTCCCATGACAGAGGCACGAATCGGTGCGCCGCAACCTGTGACTGACAACGAATGGGACTCTGGAGCATGTACTGAAATGAGGCCGAAAAATACCTGGAGCACGCCCGAATGAATTGGTTCATCGTAGATGCGACTGGATTCGCATCGGAACGTGATACGTGACAGTGGAATGATTTACCATGACAGAGGCATGAGTCGGTGATTCAACAAATGGGACTCTGGAGCATGTACTGAAATGAGGCCAAAAAAACAACTGGGGCGCACCGGAACGAACTGGTGCATCACGGATGCGACTGGATTCGAATCGGAGCGTGGTAAGTGACAGTGAAATGAGTGAAAAAGTTTGCCATGACAGAGGCACGAATCGGTCACGCCGCGATTGTGACTGACAACGAACGGGGCTCTGGAGCATGTACTGAAATGAGGCCGAAAAGTACCTGGGGCATGCCGGAACGAATTGGTGCATCGTAGATGCGACTGGATTCGTATCGGAACGTAATACGTGACAGTGAAATGATTTCCCATGACAGAGGCACGAATCGGTGCGCCGCAACCTGTGACTGACAACGAATGGGAATCTGGAGCATGTACTGAAATGAGGCCGAAAAATACCTGGGGCACGCCTGAATGAATTGGTTCATCGTAGATGCGACTGGATTCGCATCGGAACGTGATACGTGACAGTGGAATGATTTACCATGACAGAGGCATGAGTCGGTGATTCAACAAATGGGACTCTGGAGCATGTACTGAAATGAGGCCAAAAAAACAACTGGGGCGCACCGGGACGAATCTGTGCATTGTGGATGCGACTGGATTCTAATCGGAGCACGGTAGGTGAGAGTGAAATGATTTGAACTGATCTGAAATGGTTTGAAATGGTTGAAATGGTTCGGCCTTGACATGGCACTGACCGGTATCCATCAAATCCACGAGAAACATTGATTAGTCTGTGGAGCATAAAACAGTGAGACACGCCTAAACGAAGCTGTGTCTTTGCATCGGTGTGAGGTACACAAAAATGAAGAAATGTTTGGTATGATAACGTTACGAGTAATAGACAGACGTCGCGGCTGTGTGTCGGGTTTTACGAATGACTCGTAAGTTTGATATCGAGGTTTAGTGACGAGACATTTAACAATGTATGAAATGACAAGTCAACCGAAAAAAGCCTACCTGCGACAGCCGAATCGACGCGTTGTACGAGAATTGCGAACGGAAACGAGAACCTCGAAAAACTACAAATCGGTAACTCACGGGCGCTAATGATTTTCGAACAGTCGGCCTAGTGACGTCGTACCGCGCACAGGAAACCGACAAAGACCACAGGCGAGCGGGCTGGTTAAATACCCCCCGGGCTCCTCCCATAAATTCAGGCCACCATACTGGGCTTCCTACATATATACAGGCATACCCCACTTTTAAGTACACAATGGGGTTCATTTACTAAAGCTGGAATATATATATATATATATATATATATATATATATATATATATATGCATTAATTCATACTTTCCTAAATATTTTTTTTTTTTAAACATGTAGTTTGTACACAATAGATTAAAATATACTGTAGACTTAATTTCAGTGCACTTTGCAGGTTGTGAACTCAACTTGATGAGGCCATGGGACTTATGCAACACGATCAGACTTTTCCACCAACAAAACAATGGAATTTTGTCCAAAGGGAGTTGGCCCAAACAAAAATTATGAACATAGTAGCTATGTGGTTTTTTCAGCTCTTTAGCGCCACCCTTTGGGCTCCTTCTGCTAATTTCGTATTGGTAGAAGTTTGGTGAATGTTGATTAACGATTTTCTTTTCGCGTTTTTCATTTATCGCTTTTCCATTCGTGCTTTTCATTTTGCGCTTTTCAGTTCGTTTACGAATGGCCGTTCGTCAACCAGACATGTTGCGGGATGGGAGGAGATAAGATAACGTGTTATTTATTATTGGCCTTGGAGTTATTGCTTTGACATTATTTTTTTGGTTGAATAATGATTTGATTTGGTGTATTTTCTATATTTTTGGATGCATAGAAGGCACTTTTTGGTTACGTTCTATTGGCAGATAGCATGTCTAATTTTTTTATTTTTTTTTGCACAATAAGAAAAAAATTGTGTAGAATAATACTTGGCTACGTGTTTCACTTCAAATGACAGTTTGGGAGTAGGCAGTTACATTTTAAAAAATACAATGTAGACTTAACAAGTGACACCAACACAGTTGTATCTTTGATCTTAAAAACTACGGGATAATGGTGCTGTGGTAACTTGCCACTTGTAACTTGTAACTCTTAAATTTTAAAAAAAGCATAATAATATTATTCTTGATATCACTAGAAAAAAAGTCTTTGAAAATTTGTTTGCAATAACTCCATCAGTATCACCAGCAAAGCAGAGAATTGTGCGCTGCATTTGGAGATTTCATAATTTGCCCCATCACGGACTGATTTTGCTTCCGAGCATGCGTGTTTGTACTTTGGATTTTTGTCCGACGGACTTGTGTACACACGATCGGAAAGTCCTACAACACAATTTGTTGGAGAAAATTTGAAAACATGCTAGCCAACATTTGTTGGCAGAAAGTCCGACAACACTTATCCGATGGAGCATACACACGGTCGGATTGTCCGCCAACAGCCTGACATCCAACATTTCCCGTTGGAAAGTCCGATCGTTTGTGTACGGGCCTTTAGGCTGCTTTAAACTAGTAAAGTTTTCAGGACATTCAATGATTTGACGAAATTTCATTCAAAAAGTACTTTTTGTTTTTGTAAATTTTGTTTGCTTTTAACATGTTATTTTGAAACAGATGGATTTTACTGGACAAACCCCACATACAATGTTAGAAATGTGCACCTTTGAGAAAAAATACCATCTTGCTCTTTCAAAAAAAAAAAATGTTGTCACTGTGGTCACAAACAAACATTCATTCGACCCCAATAAAGATAAGAAAATCTGAAAAAGTTTCTTAAAATGAAAATCTTTAAACTAAATTCTACTAGTGTATTGCCAGCCTTAATCATTACTGTTTGTTTATGCTGTGTACACACAAAATTGTGTACAATGCAAAGTTGACCACACACTGCCCTGTAATTATTGATGCTCCAGATTTAGAGCATTGCTTTAAACTGAAAACCTCAAAAGCAAAGATGAGTGCCAAGAAGGGGACACAGACAGAAGTAAAACCATGACTGACAATTTAACCCTTCCTCACTGGATCTAACACTGAAAGAAAAAAATGGATAAAGTTTTTTATTCCAGTCAGAAACCTTCTGAGATATTATTTTGTTTCAGCATTTCTAAAAATAAAATTTCTGCTACAAACCAAAAGCTTTCCAAAGTATTATTTTGTTTCAGCATTTCCAACAAATGACAATGCCAGCAAATAAATCTTGTAGTTTGCCCACAATTAATCAACTGAGAACCATTTCATCATACAACTCTTCTGTGATGGAGGGCAACAGTAATCCCAAATCAGCTGGGTTTGTTTGTTATTCTTGAAAATATTTTATCACTCATTTGAGTGGCTTCTTAATTTCAATCAACGGTGGAGAATTCTTCAACATTTTCCACCACTGATATTAATAAACAAAATGTAGCTGCTCCACCTCTAGGATCCAATTTCCTTCAAGAGACCATAACTACTCTAAGGCCTTGTACATACGGTCGGACATTCCGACAACAAAATCCATCGGATTTTGTCCGACGGATTTTGTCCGAAACTGGTGTTGATACACACGGTCAGACAAAGTTGTTGGAAAATCCGATTGTTCGTAACGTGATGACGTTATTTAGTTACGACGGGCCAATAGCTTTGGTCTAGGAATTTGATCTGAGCATGCGTGGCACTTTGTCCGATCAGAATTCTCTACAAACGATCGGACAAAGTCCGATCAGATCATGTTGTCGGAAAATTTTTATATCCAGCTCTCAAAGTTTGTTGGTCGGACATTCCGACTGAAAAAGTCAGATGAAGCCCACACATGGTTGGATTATCCGACAACATGGTCCGATCGGACATTTTCCGTTGGAATGTCCAACCGTGTGTACAAGGGCTAAGACCTGAAGCTCTACCTATCTCCCACCCACATACCTACAACAGGTGCTTGCCCTCTTTACTAATCTCTTCACTCCAGACTGGGAAACCTAAAAGGGCACTCATCGCCTCACAATAACTATCTTTAATATGAAGTCCATTTACAATTAAAACCAAGAAATTGGATAGTGGTTTACCACACCAGTAGGGATGGTCCCGAAGTTTAACTCAAACATCGGGTTGTCGTTTGTTTGGCAAACTAACTGAACATATGAGCCATTCGGGCTGATTTTTTTTATCTATGTTGCCAAGAGGCGGCAATACATACATTACAGCCACAAGCAAGTTTAAATTAAATTTTTTCCTTTAGAAAGGTCATTTTGCTGCGGCACTGTTCTACACATCACACAGATGCGCCAATTTACAGGCAGACTAAGAGACCCCCCCCCCCCCCCCCGGGAAGATATTTAACCACTTCAGCCCCGGAAGATTTTACCCCCTTCCTGACCAGAGCACTTTTTGCGATTTGGCACTGCGTCGCTTTAACTGAAATTGCGTGGTCGTTCGATTGTGCACCCAAACAAAATTGGCATCCTTTTCCCACAGATAGAGCTTTCTTTTAGTGGTATTTGATCACCTCTGCTGTTTTTATTTTTTGCGCTATAAACAAAAAATTTTGAAAAAAAAGCAATATTTTTTACTTTTTGCTATAATAAATATCCCCCAAAAATATATAGAAAAAATTTTTTTCCTCAGTTTAGGCCGATATGTATTCTTCTACATATTTTTTGTAAAAAAATTGCAATAAGCGTATATTGATTGGTTTGCACAAAAGTTATAGCATTTACAAAATATGGCATTTTTATTATTGATTTTATTTATTAGTAATGGCAGCGATTTGCGATTTTTATTGGGACTGCGATATTATGGCGGACACATCGGAAACTTTTCACACTATTTTGGGACCATTGTCATTTATACAGTGATCAGTGCTGTAAAAATGCACTGCTTACTGTGTAAGGCTGGAGTCACACCTATGCATTTTTTGTGCTTTTTGCATTTTGCATATTTGCACTACAGTCCATTTAACATGGTTTCCTATGGAACACGTTCTTTAGTGCAAATCTGCAAAATGCAAAAAGCACAAAAAAACATAGGTGATAATCCAGCCTTAATGACACTGGCAGGGAAGGGGTTAACCAGTAGGGGGCAATGGAGGGGTTAAGTGTGTCCTAGGGAGTGATTATAACTGTGGGGGGGGGGGGGGTGGGCTTCAACTCACAGGACAGGGATCACTGCTACCGATGACATGTCTCAAGGCAGAACGGAAAAATGGCACTTCCCCGTTCTGAGGCTCCGTGACACGATCGACGGGAGACCTCTCCCAACACTTAAAGTGTGGCCTTAACAATTAACTCCTAATTCTAATGCTTTACATAACACAACCCCTACCACTGGCCCTTTTTTATTGCATCCTAGCCACACCCTTTGCTAACTGCCTCTACACTGATAGGATAGCAAGCAGGAAGACTTGACCCACCTATTTGGAACACCAGGTGGTCACAGAAAGAACATTGATGGCACAGCTTGCCTTTTTAAGGTGACCATGCTTACTCCAATTGAGGAGAGGTTGTTACCTAGATAAGAGCTTAGGAACAACCTGACAACTACATGCCAGTAGTGCGGGGTGATCAGCTGATATGATAGGAAAGTAAATCTCTCACATGTCCTTCATTTCAGCGAGCTCTATCTTACTAACTAATGGCATGATTAATTGAATTGTAAAATTGCAAACAGACACAAGTAAATATTCATCTTTATAACCCAGTGAACTTTTCATGTATATTCATTTACCCAGATTAATAATATTGCCAGGGGGCCGTGGCCAGGACAGGCATGTGAGAAGACGTGTATCTCACAGCTCCTACACAGCACAGTCAATTGATCCTCTCCCAGCAGTAATCTAACGGCGAGAAACGGCTATCCAGCTGGCTACCGAACAGGGCAACCCTCCGGACCACCTGCTGGCACTCTGCACCCATGGAAAAAGCAAAAAAACAGAGGTCTACATGAGCTCCGAAATTCAAGATGGTGCCGCCGTGGCCTTGGCACAGCGCACACCGAGAGGAGCAGAGAAATTCAGAGGGGATCCCAGCAAAAAGGCACTAAAGACTGCGGGTAAGGAGTACCCGAGGGATTTTACATATTATGCACAAAAACTGGGGGGATCCCTGGAACAGATAGCAGAGGGGGGATCTATAAAACCTCATGTGGCACTATAGGGCTCAGCAGCACAGAGCTTAATGAGGCAGTCTGCAGGAGAGGTAGAGGGACAGGGTGAGCAGGACTGTATTGCTGAGCAGCACCATCCCTCTCACACAGACACGGCTGTAAATGATAATGAGCAACCAACTCTGGTAGAGATACTTAGGGTAGTGCATGCCTGCACTGCCTCAGTGAATACCCTTAAAGAACAGTTTGGTCGATTAAGAGAGGATGTTTCCCTGCTGAGACAAGATATGCAAAAAATCTGAGAGCACACAACTGCGGTGGAAAGCAGGGTGAGCAAAGTTGAAGATAAACTCCCCCCAGTTGCTCGAGAGGCTCATGTTGCACATCAGCTAGCTAAGGAAAGTAACAACAGAGCATATGACATTGAAAATCGTCTAAGACAGAACAATGTACGTATTGTAGGGCTTCCTGAGAAGACTGAGGGGAAGGACCCTACCACATTCATAGAGGGTTGGCTACAGGAGGTATTTGGCAAAGAAGCGTTCTCTCCGTTCTTTACCATGGAGAGGGCCCATCACACATCGGGCCGCCCACCGCAACCGGGTGCCCCTCCCAGGCCCATCCTTGCCAGACTTTTGCATTCCAGAGACAGGGAGGCGGTACTAAGACAAGCCAAGGAGAAGGCTAATGTACAGGTGAATGGGGTCCCGGGTATCCTTCTATCCGGACTTTTCTGCGGAGGTGCAGAGGCACCAGGCTAAGTTTTCAGATGTAAAAAGGAGACTGAGAGCATTGCAGCTACCCTACGCTATGTTGTACCCCGCTAAGCTGAGGGTTACCGCTAACCGCTAAACCTACTTTTTCCAATTGGCTCAAGATGCCGCACAATGGCTGGATTGGAATGAACAGGCTTTACGACACCGAGGTGGAGAGGAGGATGGTGATTGATTTGTTGGCAGCCGCAGCCGGAAACCACGTTGAAGAATCAACATCTTGGAAGTACCGACAAGCTATATATGGAGTGCTCATATTTGGTTTTCCTTTTATCCCTATGTTTCCAGTATATTTTTGCCCATTTTTGCTTTGTTTGGCTGGAAGAGATATTGATTGTCTCGCCCCCCATGTAGTGTTTTGCTTAAGCGGGGAAACTTAGGACTGGCTCTGCTGGGAGACATAATACTACCATGTAAGTCTAGAGCAGGGATCCTCAAACTACGGCCCTCCAGCTGTTGTAAAACTACACATCCTATGAGGCATTGTAAAACTCTGACATTCACAGACATGACTAGGCATGATGGGAATTGTAGTTCCTGAACAACTGGAGGGCCATAGTTGGAAGACCCATGGTCTAGAGCTATCTTGTGATGATGCAAGAAAAATGTGTTCTTTCTACGTGAGAAGTGGAAAAAAAAGTGCTCAAACAGTTTTGGTTTCAAGTTAGTTCAGTCTTCTATTTGTTTTTTGTGTTTAACTTCTTTCACCCACAGGCTTCGTTTGGAGGAAATTAGGCTTTGGTACTGTCGTTATGCAAATAATGGTAAACTTGAGACCCCTGAACTATGGAACATACCCAATAATGTAGGCTGGGGCCAGGCCTGGCCGCTGATGGCATGGCCCAGCTTCCCCTCACACTGGATCTTGTTATACTCTATTACCAACTTGCATGTCTTTTATTTGTTTAGATACACCCTGAAGTTTCTTGATCATATGAATGCAAATGGCTGAAATATATGTGGTGTCTGGTATATTAGGGGGCTAAGCTCCCCACTTAAACGTATGATGATATCCAATAATATTGCCAGAGAGCAGACCTTGTGGTACCTGCAAGTATCATTTTGATCCTCTAAATAAATTATTTGCGCTCAAACATCAGCTTGGCCAGTAACCAGATATAGAGAGAGCCAAGGGCTCAAGCAAAATATCAGGCTTAGTGCACCTGTTTATTGTTTTAGAAGGATTCTCCTTTAAGTTGAATGTCCAGTACAGCTAAGTCTAAAACTTGTCAAGTGGCAGTGATACAGAGCTGCAAACTACCAGAAACTTCTGTGTACTGCCAGGCCATCCTCAACAGCCCTAAGGCAGTAAAAAGCTGTCAATCAATCATGACAGATAGGTGTGCCAAGCAGTGCATTGGACTGTCCTCTGCTGTCCTCTGCTCTACCTGTGTAACAGTGGTAGGATGGTCAACTTTAGCATAAGCATGTACTGAAGTGAGAGGACTATAGCCCCATGTATAGACATTAAAACATAGTTATGACAATTATTTGTCATCCCGTATGGAATTGTACTGCCTCTACTACTATGTATGCATGGCCCACCTGTGAGTTATGGAGCCCTGTAGTAAAAGTGAACACTGTCAGATTACTCTCTATTAAGCATTTTTGGAATAAATTAGGAACAAGGGCAATTACCCCCACTATGGGTCAGTACTAGTAGTGGGCACGACTGATTGTTTACAGTTACCAAGAAACCTGAGTATTATACTGTATACATTACATGTGTAGAACCTGAACTCCTCCCCAATTTGGAGGTTATCTCCATTCCACCTTGTCCTGCTGCTGAGTCCTCACTTTAAAATACACACTCCAATGTGAGAGCATGTACTGACCACTGAGGCTCAGGTTTTGAACCATTGAATTAAAGGGAGGGGGCTCCAAGTTGAGCAAAATTCACCATTCATAAAGTAAGAATGCAAACACCTGTATAATTGAAAGGTACCATTTAAGAAATAAACTCAGACTAATGGATCAGATCTGAAATATTATTTTTATTTTAAGATTATTTATATTTACACATTCCAGTAGATAATAAAATACTAAATCCATAGCATTCACCTTCAACTCAATGGTACACATGCCAGGAATTATATTTTAATTAATTAAGTAAAAAATAGCTTTTAGAGCAGAAATGAAATCTAGAGAAAGGAGGATGGATTCCATATTTGGAGGTAGAAAATGAAAATGGAATTCTTCACAGACTCTGTGTGGTAAAGACCTTCTGAATTCACAGGTGGAGTATCCAGAACAAGACGGGCAAAGACTCAGGACAAATGTAAACATGAAGATTTGTGTGTAACAAAACCAAGATGAAACAGAGCACAATGTTGTCCTTGCCGTCCTTTCTGCTACTATTTGCTCAGAGAAAATCCACAATGACTGTCTCCACCGCTCTTACACAGCAAAGGCTGCAAGGAAGGGAAATAAATTGTGAAAAACATATCACTATTCTGGAAAAGAAAAACAAGTCACAGTTTCTTACAAAAATATTGAAGCTGTCCTCAAAGAAGATATGAGACTGCAGCATTTTATATAGTTATTTGTTCATTGAAAAAATCAATAAACATATTTTTTTAGGTAGAATTAATATAAGTACCCAAACACTGTCCAGCAGCACTCTGATTTGGAGGGGTAGGAAGAGCACTAGGAGCCAATCAGAGCTCTGCTACTTTGCATAGTGTCCCCGATATAAAGGTGTTGCTATTGTAATATCATCTTAGGATTTGACAACAGCTACAGTCTTTTATATAAAGTGAATTAATTTAGATGGATATAAAGTAAATTAAAGGAGACTGTACAAAAATGAAAAGTAGAGGCTAATCCCTTATCAAAATTATTGTAAATTTGCAAAGTGAATGTTAGTAGATAAGGCGAACCTGAATTCACTTTAAATTTGCAGTCATTTGTGAGCAATGTCACCATATACTGCTATATTAATTGAACACAACTTCACCCTATGACTAAGCTCAGAAGACATTCTCTTTACTTGGTGGTTAACTGTGTCTAGTCCCTTTGTATATCACCCCCTTTGACTAAGGTGAACTTTAGAGCACACAGGGATAACCATACCCTTGTCTTGCTTTTCTTTGTTTAACCACAGATTTCTCAAGAAAATGCATAGGAGGCGCTCAAACCCTATAATTTCTTTGTTATTTTTTTTTTATTATTGATGTCATCCAATAATACAGCAATGGTGTAAATGTGGAGAATATAAATAATGGACTGGCAGCTTCTGCTCACCAAAGGGCTTCCACGATCATTTTGGGATGTGATAGGAAAGAGTGAATTTAAAAATAAAGCTCCACACCATATTATCCAAGTCCAAATCCAAGTTTATTCTAATGAAAGATTGTTAGCAAAGCCAAGCAGTCTTTATACTACTTGAACCAGCTGCTAACTAATGTTGTGCTAACTAATAACACTCCAAACACATCCAACTACATAGTGGTCATTGAGTCCATATCTACTGCATCATCGTTTAAATTTTCATATGGTCATATATGGATTTGATAAGATAATAACTTGATTATAGTTGTTATTTTACAATTATACCAATATGTAGTTCTTCATGATTATAGACTCACCACACAGCACAGACTGCACAGCATTGAGGCCAGGATCAGAGATGTTAACACCAGCAAAGCTATACCCCATCCAGGCACTCCTGTGGAAAGAAGAGATCATATCAGCTCACATACAAGAGATAGAGGTAAAAAAAAGTAGACTCATGAAATAACATGTAGTTAAAGTAAAACCAACAGTGAATGTGCTTCCACTTTGTATGTATTTATAAAGTGCGCGTTGATTGGTAGATTCATAAACCTTATTAAAGGCAAAGTCTATTCTTAAAACACTTAAAGAAGATGGGTTTGAAATAAATAACCTTATCAATGTGTATTTATGTGTTAAAAACCTTATTTTATTTGTATATATGCAATTCTATATTTACATGGGGGACCGACCACATATTTGGTCATAATGTAAGAAACCTTTGTTTGGCTTTTCAGGGTTCCACTATTTCTTTCTTTATTGCTCCTTCTTAAAATGCCGTTTAAAACAATGCACTCTATGTGTGGCTGATGTCTTATCACCAGAGTTGTTTAACTGTTAATCAGAGTAAGGGCCATTGCCAACAGGCTTTCTGTACAAGTCTATAGGAATGCAAAATGAACTTGAAGCAGGTCAAATGCAGGTCAGATAAGGGTCAATTGCAGGTCAAATGCATCCATCAAATAATTCTGAATGACCTCAGAAGTGTCTCCAACTGATGTCAAACTGATGCTATCAACACAAGACCATAGGCTGCTGACAAAGGCTATGACTGTAGTAATTCAATTACCCTTCTTCTAGTAACTAATCTACAAATTTCTATATCTAACTACATCCCAAACTTATATAGAGTATAGGAAATAGTAATGTAAAATGCTGTAATACTGTAATACAGAAGTAATGCAATAGTAATACAGTAATATAAGTTCTCGAGTTCAAGTGAAGTTGAAGTCAAGAAAGTTGTTACCAAAAAAGTCTCATGGAGTTTCCTGGAAAATATTCCTGTGTCTAAGCTTTTATCAGTTGTCCATCTCATGTGGAAAAAGCTAAGAATTTTTAATCTAATCCAAACCTAAGCAATGTTCATGTTTATAAATACTAATTTCTTTAGGAAACGTTTGTTAAAATTTGAAAGAACCAGAAGAGTTAGCATAATCAATCCTTAGTTGAAGAGTCCAAACTGCAGTCACGACCAGTGTGTGGTCACCAAAATACAAGTTTACCATGTAGTAACCTAATGAAAAACTCAATACATAAAAGTTTCTGCACCTTAGAAGACAAGAAGACACTATTCATTGGTTCACATACTTACCAGTGTTAGTAGAGTTTGTCTGAGCCTCTGTGGGAATAAGAAAAAATATTTGAATTAAAGAAAGAGAATAATAAAGGCATACATTTACAGGAAGGTGGTAGATAGGCTGGTCAATAACTCATGGTGCCCTATTAGGTTCTACTTTGTATTCATTTACAGCAATAATAAAACAATATTGGTTGAATTTTGATTGGTTCCTTTGGTTTACTGCATCCTGCACACTACATTTTGCCAAAAACAGGGCTCGGTATTCAAAAATTAAGCAACACCAAAGAACCAGTCACTAAAAATCTCCTGACTCCTGCAAACTGATTATCATCCAAAATGTAACTGGACCATATCTCATATCTATTCTACCTGCCCATAAGGCTCCATAAGTTTTATAAACTTCCTGTAAATTTTGTAATCAATTTCATTATTTTAGGTTGGCTCTTCCAAATTACTCATAATTATCCTCACATTATAGAAATGGGTGAAGAAACCTGTACAAAGGATGTAAACGTTAAAGTGGGCCTCAGCAGTAAGAACTCAGTAAGTACAGAACTTTGGTGGGATATTTCAGCATAGAGGTGAGGCAAAAAGGGTAAAGAAATTTGAAAGTTTCCTTACCTATTAAACTGTGGTTTTGGTTGAGAGTCACCAGCTTAGGTGTGTAAGAAATTTAGTATGGGTATCTCAGGTTAGAGTGGGCAAATGAAGATGGTGATATATGGAGATAATAAGGACAGAAGCAGACAAAGATGGTGCAATATAATGTGTATACCAAAACAGTACTTACTATAGCACAAACCAAACCCACACTCAATCAAAAATAAAATATAGATTCACATAGGTGTTGATTTACTAAGACTGGAGAGAACACAATCTGCTGCACCTCTGCATAGAAACGAATCAGCTTCCAAGTTTTTTTGTCAAAGCTTAATTGAACAAGCTGAAGTTAGGAGCTGATTGGCTATCGTGCAGAGCTGCACCAGATTTTGCACTCTCCAGTTTTAGTAATTTAAATCCCTTAATGTTTTCTTTTAGTTCAGGTCTGCATAAAAAATGTTGAGTTTCTGTCATGAAATTTAAATATATCAATTCTTGTAAGAGCAATGTTTATAGCTAAATACAATAATTTTTTTTCAAATAGGGAAAATCATCCATTCCCAACTACAGTTACTCCAGAGGTTGCTATGGGGTTCCTTGGGCAGTGGCTAATTTCACTTCCATCTGCATAATCCTGACTCCAAAGCCACTTGACAGTACAAACATGATAGGGTCTTTTTAGCTGCCTGTAAGCGTAGCGTTTTAGTATTACAAGTGGGATTAAACTTCTAGTTTCGCATTAAAAATATAAATAAATAAAATGTGTAAAGGTAAGGTTTACATTTTAGTTTATATAGAGTGGGAAGAGGTTGGAATCACTATTGTTTTGTCATTTGTTTGGGACATTTATAAAGCCTGTGTAAGCTAAAACTGATAAGTATTATATTCTATATGAATATACAATATATATATATATATATATATATACATGCAGCTTGATGAAAAACAGTGATGCCTGAAACCGTACAGTTGCTATGTTGGTTGTAACTTTGAAGATTCTACTTTGAAGTAAACGGCAATGACATTTGGAGATTGTATCCTCGTTTTTTGATGTCTTAATTGATGGATGATTGGGAGCCCACTATTGATACAATCTCTATGTTGTGGATTTTGACACAGGAGGATTGACTCCCCCTAAATTTGTATATACAGTGTATGTATACAGTATATATATATATATATATATATATGTATAAATATATTTTTTTTTTTTTTTTTTTTTTAGATTTTATATTTATCGTTTTCTATATATTGTTTCCACAGTGCATTTTTTGCAAAGTAAGTAGCAAAAATGCCTACTGGACATAAAGTGTAAAATTATTACCTTTATATGTAATCATTTTTTGGTGTCATGAAATATCCTATAGCTCAAAAATCTAAAAGTAAATTATATATGTATAAATTTGTCACTTACCTGCACCCTGTAGGCTCAGAACCATGCAAGCTGCAAGTGCCCAGAGACCAACTTTGCACACGAGACGTTCAGATGCCATCTTTAATGGAATAACCGTACAGCTAAAGCTGTTAATGTCAGGAGGATTTCTGAAAGCTTTGATGTCCCGTCTACTGGAATACTCAAGCTTTTATATGGCATGATGACAAGACAGTCAGTCACTATGGTTTGTAGAAAAGGAGACTCCCAAAACCTGTATGACATTACGCTCAAATTCCCAGGCATATGAGCTGGAGGGATTTGCAGGATTATAAATAATTATAAAGATGTGTGACTGATTTTAATACTTTTAAAGATGTCTTCCTATGCATTGTTTATTTCTACCATCTGCCAAAATCGAACCGACTAAAGGGTTTAGTACAGGAACTAACAAGGAGTACTCCTGTCAATTGTTTTTTGTGTGTGTGTGTTTTTATTTTTGTGTCCCATTGAGGAGATGGAAGTAATTGAAAAACCTCTTCAAAGTGAGAGAATTCCCCTCTTAGCCCTTAGCCCTTGTACACATGGTCGGAGATTCCGTCAGAATGTTTCCTATCGGACCATTTTGCCGGATATTCCGACTGTGTGTGGTCTGCATCGGGCTGTTTCCGTCGGAATATTCAACGGACCAATTTTTCCAACTTTCCGACAAAATGCTCCTATCGGACATACTCCGATCATGTGTAGCCTACTCCGACGGACAAAGTGCCACGCATGCTCAGATCAAATTCCTAGACCAAAGCTATTGGCTACCAGCCTGAATGTAGTCCCGTCGGAACGAAATAACGTCATCACGTTATGTACAATCGGATTTTCCGACAACTCAGTCTGACCGTGTGTATGCAACATCACTTCCGGACCTCTTCTGGAATTAATCCGTCAGAATAACTCCGACGGATTTGGTTGTCGGAATCTCCGACCGTGTGTACAAGGGCTAAGACAAATAGAGCAAGTGAATCTATTCAACAGCAATGAAAAAAAACTGACAGGGATTCTAATCTTTCTCTACTATTTACAAAACTTTAGTACATTTGAATACAATTTGACTCTAACATATGTTTTTTTATCCATTGCATCAACAATACATTTCATAAACGTTATAAACTTTATAGCTTGATATTATAAATAAATACTGGTACTTTTCAAATTGCCTAATCTTTAGATTTAAATGTATTTGAATTTAATGTGTGAATTAGGCTTTCTGTTTATGACATTTTTCTGAATAGTTATGCAGGAGTGTTGCTTGCATGCTAGAGGTACTCAAACCTTTAAAAAAATAAAAATAAAAATAAAATAAAAATAAAATGTATCTAGTTCATCTTATAACAATGCACAAACTACCAAAAGGAGCTATGAACATCTGGGAGCTCAGGCCATAGGTGTAAATAAGTAGGTACACTTGAAATTTTTTGACCAGTCCTTTATTATTTGCTTCGGACAAGCAGGCCCACTGGTAAGCAGGTGTATAATTTGTCCTTACTCTTATAATCTAAACAGTACGGGTCTTGTTTAAAAAACGAATACAAAAGTGCATTGTCCTTGTACAAAAAAACAATAAAGCAACCATTCATCTTTCTACACTCTCTATTTTCTTTCTTTCACATGCATTCTCTCCATTTTTTAATACCCCTGTGCACTACAGCCCTGACTTCTTTGCTTGTCAACCTTATTCCAGGTTATACATTTCAGTCTTCGTCTAGTGACTCTGAAGACACTTAGGTCTTCTTCCTTTATTCCATCTCTTCTTCTGCTCTTCCTTCTTTATATTGCTCATATATCTACATCGGGATTCTCTTATCACATGGGCAAGCTACTTAAGACATCAGCTTCTTATATGCCCATAGTGCTCATAGCTGTTTAATTATTCTTTGTTTCTGTTCATTGTCTATTCACCTAGTGCCCAACTTGAAGCCTGAGGACTACATGTAGCCTTTTTGAATGAAATCTGGCCATTGATGCTTTGAAATGTTGCTGGTTCAGCAGAGATTAGATGAAATTTGGTCCATGTGTGGCCATGCCTGTTAGGCCCCTTTCACACGGGGTGGATCCGCTCAGCAGGCTCCACTAGCTCAGTGGAAGATCGCTCCATTGATCTCCGCTGAGCCGGGGGATGACAGGTCTGTTAGCTCACTGAGCAGGGAGGAACCTGTCAGAGTCCCTCTGATTGCTATGGGGAGATTGGATGAAAAGGGATGTCCATTTTCATCAGGTCCCATCCGATCCGATCTGCCAGATCGATGGTGAATGTATCGCCATACGTCTGTCTTGAGCGGATTGGGTGGCAGATGGGTGTCATCGGACACATCTCTGTTGACATCCACCTGCCCATAGGAGTCAATGCGTGGCCCGCTCGGATCCACCTGAAAAACTGACAGGCGGATCCAAGCGGGCTTATCGTGTGAAAGGGGCCTTAGACAGAAGTAAATTGTTAGATCGACTTTTGTTAGAGGTTTAGAGGTTTGTTAAAAACTTTTTCTTGATCAGCCAGGAAGACATTTGGCAGAGATGTCCCACTGTCAGAAAACAATGTCTCAACGGGAAGGATACCTTCATCCACCTCACTTGTGTTGATGTAGGAATCTGATTTTCTTTTGTTCATGTATCCCATTGGCTGAACAGAAATAATGAAGCATCTATGGTCAGCCTAGGCTGGCCATACATTTTACAATTTTCTTGTACAACAAATTAGATTTACCAAAACCATATAATATGAGATCAAGCCTAAACACTTTCCATTTATATTCAATCAGGCAAGCCCTTATATTACATAGTTGAAGGTAAATCAAAAGGAAATTGAATAAGAAAATTGTATAATGTATGGCCAGCTTAAAGTGGTTCTAAAGGTAGAAGTTTTTTTTACCTTAATGCATTTTATGCATTAAGATAAAAAAAACCTTCGGTGTGCAGGAGCCCCCTCAGCCCCCCTTTATACCTACCAGACCCTGATCTTCCTCCAGTGATGTTGCACGAGAGCCTCGGCTCTAAGTCCGAGAACTGAGCCATCACATGACCACTGATCGCTCAGTTCTTGGTCTTCACTTAGCAGGGACTGTTGGACACCAGGCCTCTGCTCTGCCCCTCCAGTGCTCATTGGAGCACTGGGCTGTGGATGGATAGGGAGTAGTCTCTTTAAGCCTCGTACACACGATCGGATTGTTCGCCAACAAAACCGTGGATTTTGTCTGAAGGGAGTTGGCCCAAACTTGTCTTGCATACACACGGCCACACAATGGTTGGCCAACAATTACGAACGTAGTGACATACTACGTTTCTTTTCAGCTCTTTAGCACCACCCTTTGGGCTCCTTCTGCTAATTTTGTGTTAGTAGAAGTTTGGTGAGTGTTGATTTGCGCTTTTCATTTTGCGCTTTTCAGTTCGTTTCTGAATGGCTGTTCGTCTACCAAACATGTTGCAGAATCGGAGAAAATAACGTGTTATTTATTATTGGCTTTGGAGGTTGTTTTGACATTATTTTTTTGATTGAATAATGATTTGATTTGGTATATTTTCTATATTTTTGGATGCATAGAATGCACTTTTTGGTTAAGTTCTATTGGCAGATAGCATGTCAAATTTTATTTGTTTTCATTTTTTAATGCACAATAAAAAAAATTGTGTAGAATAATACTTGGCTATGTGTTTTGCTTCAAATGACAGTTTGGGAGTAGGCAGTTACATTTAAAAATACAATAAAAATTGACAAGGGACACCAACATAGTTGTATCTTTGATCTTAAAAACTATGGGATAATGGTGTTGTGGTAACTTAAATGAAATTTAAAAAAAGCACAATAATATTATTCTTGATATCACTAGAAAAAAAAGCCTTTGAAAATTCCTTTCGTTTATAGTTTATAGAAGTGATAACGCTTATTGGGATTTATTTTATTTTTTTTACCAAAAATATGTAGTAGAATACATATTGGCCTAAATTGATGAAGAAATTCAATTTTTGTTAATTTTTTATTGGTGTTTTTTTCAAAAATATTTTTTTTGTTTAAAGCGCAAAAAAAAAAACCTGCAGAGGTGATCAGATACCACCAAAAGAAAGCTCTATTTGGGGGGGCATTGATTTTATTTGGGTACAGCATCGTAACAACTGCGCAATTGTCAGTTAAAGTAATGCAGTGCCGTATCGCAAAAATGGCCTGGTCATGAAGAGGGTAAAACCTTCTGGGGCTGAAGTGGTTCAATTCCTACTTTAAGGACTCATTCACACCATGAAAACTGATGGGGACTGATGGGAAAACCATGCAGATTTCACTTGCAGAGACATCAGTTGACATCAGTTTTCATGTGTGTCAATTACATCTAAACTTCATATAATGCTGTTAAAGCAATTACAGCAACATGAATAAAAGCTGACCTTTTTGTAAACACCCTTACCAGTGTAATATCGTTTTTGCAACCCCTGTAACTACCACTTTTACTGAACAGCTTGGCCTGTTGCAGGAAGTTGAATAATAACATCTACTGGCAGGATCAACAGGCAAATAAACATTTTTTTTTAACTGAATTTTTTTGATTTTGCTCTAGTTACATTTTAAATGTAAAGGTTAGTTCACCTTTACCATAATACTGCCTATGCAGATAAGGGGCGGCTGTAGATAAAGACAAACTGTGCAGCTCTGACTAAAGTTGAATAAAGCCCTTGCTATAGGTGTAAAGTAAACCATTTACATACCTTATAAGCCCTGACTGGAATATTCCCAGGATGTTGCTAACTGAGGCCTAGTCATAACTGCTTACCTCCACCATCACAGGAGTGAGCTTTCAAATACTGAGCTGAGAGCTACTACATCAGGAGGGAGAAAGAGTATGTGAGGGGGTTTTGAATTAGAGAAAGAGCTCACTACTGTGATGGTGGAGGTGAGTAGTGACAACTAGGCCTCACTTAGCAATGTCCTGGGAGTATTCCTGTCAGGCTTCATAAGATATGTAAATGGCCAACACCTATAGCAAGGTCTTTATTCAACTTTAGTCAGAGCTATATAATTTGTTTAAACAAACATCCCTTATCTGCATAAGCAGGTTAGATGAACTATCTAAAAAAACTGCAAAAAGATAGAATTTAACCACCTCAATACAGTGCACTTACACCCCCTTCCTGACAAGACCAATTTTCAGCTTTCAGCACTCTCACAGTTTGAATGACAATTACTCAGTCATCCAACACTGTACCCATATGAAACTTGCATCCTTTTTTCCACACAAATAGAGCTTTCTTTTAGTGGTATTTAATCACTAGTGGGTTTTTTATTTTTTGTGCTATAAATAAAATAAAACGTAAATTTTGTGAAAAAAATGCAGTTTTCTTTGTTTCTGTCATAAATTTCTGCTAATTAGTAATTTTTCTTCATAAATTTTGGCCAAAATTTATACTGCTACCTATCTTTGGTAAAAAATAACCCAAATTAGTATATATTATTTGGTCTTTGTGAAAGTTATAGAGTCTACAAACTATGGTGCCAATCGCTGAAAATTGATCACTTCTGATCAGGCCTTCAGTACATCAGGTGTATCTCATTTCTTGAGACACTAACAAGTCAGGAAAGTACAAATACCCCCCTTTTTACAAAGTAGACATTCCAAGGTATTAAGTAAGTAGCATGGTGAGTTTTTTAAGTTAAGTAATTTTTTCCCACAATTCTTTGCAAAATTAAGATTTTTTTTATTATTATTATTTTTTTACAAAATTGTCATATTATCAGGTTATTTCTCACACACAGCATATGCATACAACAAATTACACCCCAAAATACCTTCTGCTACTCTTCCCAAATACAGAGACTTTTGCATACGCATATGCATACAACAAATTACACCCCAAAATACCTTCTGCTACTCTTCCCAAATACAGAGACTTTTACACAGCCTGGCCACATACAGAACACCAACATTGAAGTAGTACCTTCAGACGTGCAAAATGACGCATCTCATTTCTCAACCACCTATTATATTTTGAAGGCCCTGGAGTACCGGTACAATGGAATTTCCCATGAAATGACCCCATTTTGGAAAGAAAACATCCCAACGTATAATCTGTGAGGCATAATGAGTCTTTTGAACGGTTAATTTTTTTCCAGAAGTTTTTGGAATATGTGGAAAAAAATTAACACGCATTTTTTTTTACACAAAATTGTCAATTTATAAGATAGTTCTAACACATAGCATGTATATAGCATAAATTACACCCCAAAACACATACTGCTACTCCTCCCAAGTATGGCGATACCACATGTGTAGGACTTTTACACAGCTTGGTCACACAAAGAGGCCGAACATTGAAGTAGTACGCTCGGGCATTCTAGGAGCATAAATGACATATCTCATTTCATTCCTACCTATCACACTTTTGAAGGTCCTGGACCACCAGGACAGTGAAATTACCCACAAAATGACCCCATTTTGGAAAGCAAACACCCTAACGTATATTCTATGAGACATGGGCTGCAAATAGGTACTCGGGTACTCTGATGGGCTGGAGATAGGTACTCTGGTACTCTGATGGCCTGGTGACAGGTACTCGGTTACTCTGATGGCCTGGTGACAGGTACTCGGTTACTCTGATGGCCTGGTGACAGGTACTCAGGTACTCTGATGGCCTGGTGACAGGTACTCGGGTACTCTGATGGCCTGGTGACAGGTACTCGGGTACTCTGATGGCCTGGTGACAGGTACTCGGGTACTCTGATGGCCTGGTGACAGGTACTCGGGTACTCTGATGGCCTGGTGACAGGTACTCTGATGGCTTGGTGACTGGTATTTGGGTACTCTGAAGGGCGGCGACAGGTACTCATATGGACTGTGACAGGTACTCGGGTACTAAGATGAACTGTGACAGGTACTCGGGTACTCAGATGGACTGGGACAGGTACTCGGGTACTCAGATGGACTGGGACAGGTACTTGGGTACTCAGATGGGCTGTGACAGGTACTCAGGTACTTTGATGGGCTGTGACAGGTACTCGGGTACCATGATGGACTGTGACAGGTACTCGGGTACCCTGATGGACCGTGACAGGTACTCGGGTACCCTGATGGACCGTGACAGGTACTCGGGTACCCTGATGGACCGTGACAGGTACTCGGGTACCCTGATGGACCGTGACAGGTACTCGGGTACTCTGATGGACCGTGACAGGTACTGGGGTACTCTGATGGACCGTGACAGGTACTCGGGTACTCTGATGGACCGTGACAGGTACTGGGGTACTCTGATGGACCGTGACAGGTACTCGGGTACTCTGATGTGCCGTGACAGGTACTTGGGTACTCTGATGGGCCGCGACAGGTACTCGAGTACTCTGATCGGCCGATACAGGTACTCGGGTACTCTGATGGGCTGGGACAGGTACTCTGGTACTCTGATGGGCTGGGACAGGTACTCGGGTACTCAGATGGACTGGGACAGGTACTTGGGTACTCAGATGGACTGGGACAGGTACTCGGGTACTCTGATGGGCTGTGACAGGTACTCAGGTACTCTGATGGGCTGTGACAGGTACTCAGGTACTTTGATGGGCTGTGACAGGTACTCGGGTACCATGATGGACTGTGACAGGTACTCGGGTACCCTGATGGACCGTGACAGGTACTCGGGTACCCTGATGGACCGTGACAGGTACTCGGGTACCCTGATGGACCGTGACAGGTACTCGGGTACCCTGATGGACCGTGACAGGTACTCGGGTACTCTGATGGACCGTGACAGGTACTGGGGTACTCTGATGGACCGTGACAGGTACTCGGGTACTCTGATGGACCGTGACAGGTACTGGGGTACTCTGATGGACCGTGACAGGTACTCGGGTACTCTGATGTGCCGTGACAGGTACTTGGGTACTCTGATGGGCCGCGACAGGTACTCGAGTACTCTGATCGGCCGATACAGGTACTCGGGTACTCTGATGGGCTGGGACAGGTACTCTGGTACTCTGATGGGCTGGGACAGGTACTCGGGTACTCAGATGGACTGGGACAGGTACTCGGGTACTCAGATGGACTGGGACAGGTACTCGGGTACTCTGATGGGCTGTGACAGGTACTCAGGTACTCTGATGGGCTGTGACAGGCACTCAAATACTCTGATGGACTGTGACAGGTACTCTGATGGACTGTGATTGACAGGTACTATGAGGTATATACAGGTATATATATATATATATATATATATATATATATATATATATATATATATATATATACCATATTTATCGGCATATAACAGGCGCCGGCGTATAACACGCACCCCAAGTTTAGGAGGGAATTTAAAAGAAAATAACTTTTAGGAGGGAAGTTTAAGGAAAAAACTTACATTTAAATGCCCATCAATGCAGCCTTGTCAGTGTCATTTGCAGCCTTACATTTAGCCTCGTCAGTCATTTGCAGCCTTGTCTGTGTGTTTGCCATTTAAAAATGGCGCCGCCGAGATAAAGAGCGGGTGTCCTGTGTATCTCGGCAGCGCTCGGTAGTTCTCGGCCGTTCTCGGTGGCTTCCAGGTATTTTCGGCCATTCTCGGCTATTTTCGGCCACACTCGGCCATTCTCTGCGGCTTTTGGCTTTCCGAAAGCCGGCGAGAACGGGCAAGTGCAGCCGAAAATAGCCGAAGATGGGCGAAGACAGCCAAGAACGGCCTGGTGCGGCCGAAAATACCCGGAAGCTGCAGAGAGCGGCAGAAAGGCTTACAAACAGCGGGGATCGGCGTATAGCACACACCCCGATTTCCCCCTGATTTTAGGGGGAAAAAGTGCATGTTATACACCGATAAATACGGTGTGTATATATATATATATATATACATATATATACACACAAACACACACAAAATATTTAAAAGATTTAAAAATCAATGCATATATGAAGTGATCATGTTATTTAAACTGTCAACAGTATACAAGCTACCACACCATGCAGATACAGTCCCAATATATGTATTACATAATTATCCAGTGACAAATTTTCCACCTACAAGGGGAATTGTCCCCATGGCAAAGATAGACCCCACTTACATAAGGCCTGGAAACAATAGTCCCCCAAGAACCCACCTGATCAAGATACCCAAGCTGACCAAAATATTAACCATCATTAAAAATTAAAATGTACTCCAGTTTTCTGAGCTACCACCAGACTCGGTCTATTTAGTGCACTTGTGTTCAAGGACAAATGGTATTATATGTGTACATTTTGTAGAATATAGATCGTTTTTACCCTGTTCAAATTGTTATACACCTGAACACTCCCAGTGAAGACTGTTAGTGCCGGTTCACACAGGGGCGACTTGTTAGTCTGACAAGTCGCGCTCCACTCAGTACAATGGAACCATTCTAACTCAAGCCGCTCCGACTTAGAAAAAGGTTCCTGTACTACTTTGGAGCGACTTCGGAGCAGCTTGCATTGACTTCTATTAAAGAAGTAATTTGCAAGTCATGCTGAGGTTGTGCTGTGCGGGGCGGCTTCAGAGTTGAACGACTTTGAAGCCGACCCTGTGTGAACCGGCACTTATATGACTTGGTGTACTGAATACATATGTTACCATCACATATACAAATTGCTGTTAACTTTGTTCCAAATAAAGCTTTTGGAGAAAAAAAAAATTGTCAACAGTATATGTAACATTCATACATATTCATGTACAAACCTAGGACCAAGATTACACTAGAATGATGTATTAATAATTATGTGGAATGAAGAATTCTTAAAACAGCATTTAATGTTCGTGAATAATACATCTTCAGATGATGTGAGGTAATGACACATTAAGAGTGACAAAAGCTTCAGGCATTATATCTTGGATGATCTAAGGCTGTTTTTGTTCATTTTTACAAACAAAACTACCTAAGAATGCTTGTTAGTATTATTGTTGTTATAAAAAGCCTTCCTTCCTACATAGGCGATGTTTAAAAAATTCTACAGGTTGCACATTTTGAGTTACAGAGGATATCTAGGGCTAGAATTATTGTTCTCATTCTACCGATCGCGGCAATAGCTCACATGTGTAGTTTGAACACCATTTTCATATGCGGGCGCTACTCACGTTTGCGTTCGTTTTTGCGTGTGAGCTTGTCGGGATGGGGTGCGTGCAAAATTTTTATTTATTTTTTCTTAATTTATTCTTGCTAAGTACTACCAGGACATTGCTAATTGAGGCCTAGTCATCACTAATCACCTTCACCATCACAGTAGTGAGCTCTTTGTCAGATTCAAACCCCCTCACATACTCTTTCTCCCCCTTGATGCCATAGCTCTCAGCTCAGCATTTGAGAGCTCACTCCTGTGATGGTGGAGGTGGGTAGTGATGACTAGGCCTCACTTAGCAACATCCTAGGAGTATTCCAGTCAGGGCTTATAAGGTATGTAAATTGCCTACACCTATAGCAAGGGCTTTCTTTAACTTTAGTCAGAGCTGCACAGTTTGTCTTTATCAACAGAAGCCCCTTATCTGCGTAGGCAGTTTTATGGTAAACTATCCCTTTATATTTAAAGTGTAAGTAGAGAAAAATCAAAAAAGTCAGTTGAAAAAAATACTTTTATTGCTTGTTGATCCTACCAGTAGTAGTATTTTTCAACTTCCTGTAACAGGTTAAGCTGTTCAGCAAAAGTGATAAGTACAGGGGTTGCACAAAAGGATATTACACTGGCAGGTCAGCTTTTATTCATATGGCTGTTTTTGTTTTGTCTCTTTTCTACTTTGTAACTTGGATTGTTACTGCAATGTTGCATTTGAAATGTTGAAAATTACTAATAAAAATATTTTTTCAGGAAAAAAAAATCTGATTTTATAATTCAGGCCCCATATGGACAAAAGTTGTCACCTTGTGCTTGTCATCAGACCAGGAGGTGAGACAGATCTTCCAATGTGAACACATATTCTTTTGGATGCTGTCAATGGTGGTATTCGCCAAGATGCAGTAGCAGCTGATACTCAATTTTTGGGGGGGCGGGCGGAAACAAACCCCCCCCTCAGGTCCGCACTTACCCCATGCAGGTCGCAGCTTCCCCGACTTCTTCCCCAACTTCTCCTCTAGGCTAATCTGGTCTTAAAGTCCTCCTCCTGTCCTGATTGGTCACGAGGAGAAGCTGGAAAACAATAACGAATATTGATCCGCTAATGTCACAAGTGGCTGGGTTTGGGGCACAATGTTCTGCCGCTGTCTAAATGTCTAAGTGGATAAATTGATTTACTAAAAAAGTAGAGGTTCTTTATTTGGCAAAATGAATGGTCACTTAATACTTAGTACGGTGAAACTGTATTTAATTTAAATACCCAATCATGTACAATAAAAAAAGGGCTTTTGCTTGCGCATATATGGATAATTAAAGTTATTACAGCTATTTAGAAGTGTGAGGTTTAAAAAAAAAAAAAAACATGCATACTCACCTATATGGATGCAGCATTGATTTGATGCTGCTGCTGTCTCCTGTCAGCTATAAGCCTGAGAACTGAGTCACATGACTTCTGATCACTCAGTTCTCTGTCCGCTCTGAGCAGAGAGCAATGACTGTGAGTCACTGACTCTGTGCTCTGCTCCTCCAGCACCCACTGGAGTGATGGGCTGGGGAGGGGATGGGAACAACTGTCTCAAGCTCTCAGCAGCACATTGAGAGGCTGAGCCAGCTGGCAGTCAAGGATCTGGGTGGATTCCAACATTATTTGGGATCCCTGCAGAGCCTGGACAGGCTCTGTGATGTCGGCCTTCAGCAGGCTTTAGCCCACTGTCTGCTGATTCTGGGTCACAGGAGTGCACAAGTAAGTAAGTGCATGCCTGTGGCCCAGAAGAGAAGTATGGCCAAACAACCTTTGGTCATACTTCTCTTTTAATTAGTTTAATAGGTTTAAAGTGTTTCTAAAGCCAAAATGTTTTTAATGCTTTCCCCACATTAAAGTGGCAGTAAACACTTTTTTCATATTTTTATCTACATGTAAGTTTATAATAAAGCTTACCTGTAAGTAAAATGAATAATCTCTTAAACGTGCACCGTTTAGGAGATATTCTAGTGGGCAAAAGCCAATGCCGTCACCAGCAGCTGCACCCTGAAGGAACAGCATACAGGTGCTGTTCCTTCAGAGCTGTGTGCCATGGCCAAGGCTTCCGCACACATGTGCAGGAGTGACATTGTCACGGCTCAGCCAATCAAACAGCCGCAGCCCGCGAACCCAGAAGAAAGACTGGTTGAAGATGGAAGCCTCTGCAGCGGTGACAGCACACCGATGGACGGGTTTGTTTCAAGGTAAGTCTTTGCATACTAGCACATTTTGATATTGCCTTGCATAAAGAAACTTTTTTATTTAACTATAGATTACTACCGCTTTAAGGTAAAAACATTTTATGGCTTTCTGTCCTCCATTTTCTCTGTGTGAAGAGGAAGAAAGGGGAGAAGTGATCTAGTGCTGTGCACGGCTGTATCTCTTCTTCCCTCTCTTCCTCTTCACACCATTGGCTTCTGCTGCTGTCAATCAAATGCAGTGAGGAGGCAGTGGGGGCGGAGCTAATCCCCACTGTGTGTGTCTATGGGGTGAGGCTTCATAGGCACACACAGCTCGGGAGTGAGCCTTCATTGTGTGCCTCCATATCATAGAATAGCTCCAGTGGGGATGTAGCAATAACATAATTATTCTTATTAGAGCAGGGAGGCTTAAGCTGGCCATAAACTATTGTTGTTTTATTTTTCCATTCAGCCAGCGAGGTGAACAAAAGAAAACTAACAAACTCCGCCATCAACACAAACAAGGTGGGTGGAGGATTCCTCTGTTGGGCATTGCATTGTATTCTGACACCTGCACCTACCATTGTCAGAATACACTGGCCAGCCGCTGAAGCCAGTTGGCTACAGCTACTGATCAATATAAATTTTCCAGCATGTCCCTTCAACAAAAGTCAATTAAACAATCAACTTCTGTTGGGTGGAGATGGCCACACACTGGGGTTGATTTACTTAACCTCCCTGGCGGTATGATTAAATCAGATTTTTGCATCTCAAAGTGGTACAATTGTTTTGCATAGAAATTTGGCGTTTTGTATTGTAGGCCTGTAATTCTTAGCAATAACACACTTAAATCTGTCCAAACAAGAGTCTAGTAGACATCCCAGGTATGATAAAGTTTGAAACACAAAATCATAAATTATAATGTAATAAATAACTATAAATAATTATAAAAAAATTATAATATAATGAGAATAAAATATATTTCCCCACGATTCACTATCGCTCAATTCTGCAAGTGACGTAAAGGGACACTTTTTAGTTGCTATGCACAAGTTTCCAGGCAGAAGGAACAGTATATATAATTTAAAACTGCATGCAGGGCACTAGACAAATTACTTGGGGCAAAAGGGATGTGAAATGATTTCATACAGTAATGTAATCTGTAAGATTACAGTGTACTGTATGTGTTATGAATTTTCTATTTTTTTAATTTGCTGCCGGGCCCTGCCCCAGTGCATTGCAACGCTCACAGGGAACAGAGCCTGGCACACAGAGGCACCGGGCAGAGGAGACAGCCCGCAGACACAGTGGGGGGACATCGCAGGATCCTAGGGACAAGGTAAGTATACTGCACCAGGATCCTGCAATGCAATCCCGAGTGTGGTGCAGCTGTGCATGGTGGCCAATCAGCTTCTAACTTCAGCTTGTTTAATTAAGCTTTGACAAAAAAAAATGGAAGCTGATTGGTTTCTATGCAGCTGCACCAGATTTTGCACTCTCCAGTTTTAGGAAATCCCACTGATTGAAATGTTGCTGGTCCCTTTTGATGTGACCGAATTTCCCCTTGTTGTGTCTGCTATTGAATTTCCCTTGATTCTTGAAAATCACTCCTGCTTGTACACAGACTGCAATAAGAACCTGAAAAAAGTATTTATTATGCATTTCCCACACTATCTGAAACAAAAAAGAAATAATTTCTTTCATTCCATCATCCATCGTTCCATCATCCATCATTCCATCTTAAGCACAAATACAAATTTCTCTTGAGCTCATATTCTACCACTAGAGATGGGAACAACGTTTGTAAAGAAAACATTTAATCATCAATAATCAAAATTATTATTTGTTTTTATATCATAATTATTACATACTGCTACTATTACAATAGCATAACAAGACCTTTATCCTTCCTAAATGTATCCCTATGTCACAAGATTCCTGCAGGATACTGTCACAGCAAAGGATGAAACATTTGTTGTCACTATGAAGAAGTGTGAAGTCACTTGGTCATCATTGTTTATTGACAGGCCTACATATAGGTTTAGGTGGGGTGACATGTTTATAAGGGCTGAGGCTACTGTCACAAGTTACAATAAACTGCATTAAATGATGGAAAGAACCCTAATTACCTTCATGAATCACATAATCTGCAAGAAGATGAAATGCACACAAAGTTCAGGTTCTCCAAAACTGGAAGATTGTAAAGGTTCTTATAGGTATTAGATACCCCAATCATGAACAGAACAGGTGACAGTCTTACATAAATTGGCTCCTGCAAACATTCTTTGGAAAGAAGAGAAAGTACTATCTGAATTTTCAGAAGATCTTTCCATTCTTATATAATCTTCAAACCAGAAACTTCTGGAGGCTGGGTTGACAGTAAAAACAGATGCGGCTGACAGCAGGGGTCCTATGCGTCTTTGGCTCAGTTTCAGGTATCAATTAGGCTCAAATTTTTGCCTGAATTCGGACCTGAAATGGAGCCAAAGATGCACAGTAACCCCTGTGCAATTCGCACCATAAGCTCCCCCGGGATGTGTGAAACCAGCTCCATTGAGAGCCAGTCACAATCTCCTATCATGCGAATTGAATATGGGGAAATCCACATCCTATTCACACTAGTGTAAACCCAGCCTAAAATGTAATAAATAATGCACTACTTTGACAATAACTCAGTATGGAAGACATGCTTATAGTAACCTAGTAAAGGGGTTCATTGAAACTTAGTAGTTTAAAGTACTTTTCCATTGCAGCAATACACGGGGCGCACAAGTGGTAGGACATAGCAGAACACAGGTCGTTGTACAGGGTCACTGTGAGTGGCCCTGGTATCATGTGATTACTGTGACCAATCACAGCGAACACATGTCACTTGTAAACAATGGCTGTTATTCACAGCCATTGCTTACTGCAGAAAAAGAGTGTTTTCCCTCCCCCCCCCCCCCCAATCCCTACCAAGCCCTTCAAGTTTGATATGGATTTTGAGAGGGACCCCATGCCAAAGTTAAAAAAGAAGTGCCCCCCGCCCAAATCTATAAGTCATTTTGTGGCACTCATAGTGCAAATAAAGAACAGCAGTCAAGGCATTGTAACATACAACAATGCATGTATAATGCAGGGGTTAGGACTATGTAATGTTCCAGAGGCATAACTAGAACCTTCAGGGCCCTGATGCAAGAAACCATAAAGGGCCCCCCTGACCCCGGCCGGAGCATGGGGCCAGGTTGCAATTTCCTCCCCTGCACGTATGCCTGTGTAATGCATAACAAAGCTTATATGGTACAGTGATCAGGACTGTGCAACATACACTATTGTATACACAGGTCAGGAGTCAGGACTGTGTAAAGTACAGCACACCCAGAACTATGTAACACGTATAGCAAGTGCAACATAGTCTATAAGGTGCAATAGTCAGGACAAATTAAACTACAGCATACACAGAACTATATAGCTCACAGAGTGGTCAGGCGTATAATGTACAACATAGCACATAGAGTGAGGCAATTAGAGTACAGGGTCAGTGCTACATAACTGTACAGCACAGCTTGAGTGGTCAGGAGTAAGTCACTCATGATTATGGTCAGTGGTGGGTGTTCAGTGGTCATTATACCCCTTACATTGATTTCCAGTGGTTATTGCCCCCCTTACATTAGTGTCCAGTGGTCACTGCCTGCCACAAATTGGTGTTCTGTGGACATTGTTACCCTTACATTGATGCCCATTGATCATTGTCTCCCTTAAATGTGGGAGCAGGGTTTCCATTTTGGAGAAATGCTTCAGAGGTTACAAATTGCTTTCTCTTAGCATCCAGGTTCCTGTAGGGTGACATCAGGCCAGAACTATGCATACAGTAAATATTATCTTATAATCCCTTAATATTGATTCTCTTTATATCAACTGTTGACATCATCAATTTATGAGTCAGTGTTTGATCCAATTAATAATGAGGATTTGTCCTTCCTTTTTTCATTGTATTGCGTCGCTCCTGACATACCGGTACATCTTTATAACAACCTGTTGTCATAATTAATGGATTGTTTTTTCCATAATTAATTATTGTTTTATTACTTAATTTATCCCTGTATTACAATTTATTTCCATAATCCTTGTAATCAATTAATTAATCAATTACCATCCTTTGAAGTTTCTTCAAATCCCTTGATTATTTTGCCATTAGATATCATTCTGAATTATTCCTGTATATCACCAATTTCATCCTGTACTTTTTACATGAGTCAAAGATACTTAGTATGTTAATTAAAGTTTTTATGTACACTGTATAATATTTTTCTTATTTTCATCCATAGCTTTCTTGTTATCACTGTGTGTGATACATGCCTGCGCATCTGCGTGTGTGTGCGGTTAGGTTATGTATGCACACGTACCTGCAGCTGTGTGTGTGTTCTTGTGCCTGCACACACACACGTGCATATGCACATAAAAGATTTATTCCTTTGCGAGCCCAGAAAAATGTTTTAAAAAATGATTTTATATATATATATATATATATATATATATATATATATATATATATATATATATATATATATATATATATATATATATACATACACACATACTTTTTATTTTTTATATTATGTCACTGGGCATTTATTGTATTATTTCACCCCTTATAAGTCCTTATTACAGTTGTACAGCACAATCACCAAATAGTCAGCTGTTTTCTGTTCACAGATGGAGCATTAAAATTTCGTCTGTTCTTTTCCCCTGTACACTTGAGAAAGGAGCGCACATGCGCCATACAGACTTCGCTCATGCTCTGAAACGCGTTGTGTTTTCTCTGATCTTGTTGATGTCACACGCTTTTTCACGAGCAGATCATTACCTTTCCTCCATAGGATACAGCCGACTTCCTCTAAAGCTCCTTATGGCTCAGACAGCCTGGATTTGGTACCCCTTGTAACATGCTCTTGACATCAGCTACATCTCCAGGAGACTTCCATTTCCCATGAGTACACCTGTACTTACTGATATGTAAGTGTTGAACATTTTTTTTGTACTACACATTAAAACCTTGCATTTAGAAGTGCCTTTCTGTTAATTTGTTTATGCATACAGTTTGGGCAGGATATTCCTCCACCAAGTGCTATCAAGACATAGCAAGCCACACTAAAAGTTAAAATGGACTTGCTCTGTTAGAAGTCTTCTTGGACCTGGAGCACTAGTCAGGAGACCTAGGGCACATACCTCAGTGGTCAAGCGATATCCATAATTATGTGAGTTACTATACAACTGCAGCTAAATTTAACAAATTCTCATACCTCCAAACCTTTTGAAATACCCTGTTTCCCCAAAAATAAGACCTAGCGTGATTGTCGGTGATGGCTGCAATATAATCCCTACCCCCCAAATAATCCCTAGTTAAAGTTGTTGTAGGTCTTATTTTCATGGTAGGGCTTATTTTTGGGGAAACAGGGTAGGGCTTATTTGGGGGGTAGGGCTTATATTGCAGCCATTACCTACAATCACACTAGGTCTTATTTTCGGGGAAACAGGGTATAAAGAGTAAAGCCTGCTAGCACAAAGTGTGCAGGCAGAGGTTACACCCATGCTACATGTTCAGTTACACAGCCCAGAATATGGCTGACCACATCTTTGTGTGTATTTACAGTGGTAACTCTATGTCAGATCTTCGCCGAGCTCTATCAGTTGGCAGTCCTGGATTGAAGCATGTGTCCCAAATACACTGCACAAAAACTGTTGCACAGATTTTGCTAAATGAGAAGCAGCCTGATTAGCAACATGTCTGTCTAATATTGTCCCTAATGTGCATAAATGTCCTTTATTATATTTTTCAAATATCGAATCATGTATGCACCCTATTTTAAATGTAATTTTTTTAAGCCAAGGATATCATATAAATAATAATAAAAGAAAAAAATGTTTATTAAACTTTGTTTGGATTATTTGTTTTATTTGCACATATTAACAGATTCAGGAGTTTATACATAGAACTGAAGTTTCAGGATGTGCTTCATACAAACAGTTCAGTAAATATACCAGTATGATAGATTATATTTTGATTAATGACAATCATTTGCATATGAACACTATATCATGTGACTTACAGACATTAATTACAAATAAATAAATTTTAAGGCAATATATATTACATGGAACAGTTCAAAAGTGACTAATGTTCTGAACATGAAAAATAAGAGAGAAGAGAGAGGGGGGAAAAAATAAAAATAATTTAGACAGAAGGAGAGAGGAAGGAGAGAATGGGAAAGTAGAGAGAAAGAGATAAATTGGGAAAAGAAAGAGCGATAGTAGGGAAAATAAAGAGATAATAGATAGAGAAGAAAGACTAGATAGAGTAGAAAGAGACAGAGAGAGTAGAATGGGGAAAGAGATTGAAAGACAGTAAATATATATGATTGTCAAGAATGAAGGAGTGATCATGACAATTTGAAAAGAAAGTTTCTTTTCAGTCCAGAGGTTTATCAGTCACTGGTAAAGATGGGAAAAACAAATCAGACTATTTTCTGTAAAAAAGTTTTAGTTGGCCTAGACTTGAGATGGTCATCAGACAGGTGTTTATGATGACCACCTTCAACCTGAAAAAGTATCTGTTTTTTAGTGAGTGGTACATTCAAATGTCACTGAAGTATTATCCTTAAGATGTTATTATAAGTAAGAAACATTGCCACGTCTAGATGATATTGGGAATGCTCTCATGTATATGAAAACTTGATTTGGATGGTCATGGTTTTTAGAAATTTTTTGATATAAATGCAGATCTCTTCACTGAAATTGATGGCCGGAATTATACAAATAAGAATTCTCAAGCCAATCCATACATTAGTCATGAAGTTAAATTGGACAGAAAGGAGACATATGCAATCTTTAAGAAATTAGATTCAAGGGAGGTGGTAATCCAGAAATAAGAGGGATCAAGGTAGCAAAGAGTAGGTTGAATCATAAATTAAGATTGTAGTTTGGCCCCATATAAATCTAGAGGGTCTCAGCTCCAGCATTTCAGGTTATTGAAGACAGAGCCCATTCCTTGTACCCCATCTGCACCAGCTCTGCAACAGAAAGGCTAAAGGGAGAAAATAAAAGTTATAATGGTTACGTATTTTCAGTGAGCTCTTTTATGAGATATAAGATATGATATAAGAATGTACATTTAATGCCCAATGTAATGTTTTCAAAAAGATACTTAACTACTTTCCCTCCTGCTTCAGGAACAATGTGCTGCTTTTTTCCTTAAAATGGTTGCATATACCCAGTGAAGTGGCTGGCCTCAGGTGATGTACAGAGATAAAAAAAAATCCTCAAACATAAGTTGTACCCAATTATCTATATCCCACTCTTCTGTACACCAGTTCAGAGTACACAGATCTAAGGCTATCTCTCAACAGTAAAAGGCAGGGGGCAGAAATCTGATGTCACACACACACACACACACACACACACACACACACACACACACACACACACTACACAGTACAGTACAGAGCTCTGCTGTGAAACATACACAGTTGAGGCTGTCAGTCACTTACTGTGTGCTGAGGATGGGGGGGGGGGGGGTGCAGGAATAACCTGGGAGGCTGTGCCATCGGCATACAGTATTATCAGTTACTCATGCAGATGGAAGAGGGAAAATTAAAATAGGTGCTTTGGATTGAGGCAAGTAAACACTATAGAAGGACATGCTTTGTTAATTTTTCATGTTAGAGGTTTAAGTTAAATACTGTCTACTTCGTTTCCCCTAAAATAAGATCAAGTCTTATATTATTTTTGGTTACGAAAACACACTGGGCTTTATTTTCAGGGGATGCCTTATTTATTTGCGGTATGTACAAAAAAGTTCCTGTGTCCCCTGTCTTCTTGCACCCTCTCCCCTGTCAGTTTAGGAGTCAGCATTGTGAAATTCTGTAATCCCAAAAATAAATCTTAGTTAAAGTCCTTGTAAAATCATGTAATCCTTTCTGTAAAAAGATTATATAATATGCATTGTGTCTCCTTGTGTAACTTTATTGTGAAAAATACCTTTATTACGGCACCGCTGGGCGCTTACATGACCCACCGGAGCTCTTGTTCCCAGCTCCACATGCTGCAGAGGGAGGGGCTGAGATCTCCGCTGATGTCAGCCCGCTCTGGACACCGCAGAGGGAGGGGCTGAGATCTCCGCTGATGTCAGCCCGCTCTGGACACCGCAGAGGGAGGGGCTGAGATCTCCATTGATGTCAGCCCTCTCCGAATACTGCAGAGGGAAGGGCTGAGATCTCCGCTGATGTCAGCCCACTCTGAACACTGCAGAGGGAGGGGCTGAGATCTCCGCTGATGTTAGCCCACTCCAAACACTGCAGAGGGAGGGGCTGCTTACATCAGCTGGGAGGAGAGGAGAAGAGCTTTATCAATTACCAATGATATCGATTATTTACCCCCTAGGGAATTATTATTTGAATCCCAGACAACTATGAGAGACATACCAACTTATAACTCTGGTTCCCGCCAGTATTATTTAATGGACTTAGGCTGCTCAGGGGCCTACTTCTTACATTCCCTTTGAATGCACAGATTGGGAACCATAGAGATACTGTTTATAACTACTCAAATGTTGGCCAATACATCTTTTGGAGAGTCCAGCTTGTATGTTGTGGTAAGTATTGTACTTTTATTGTGAGATTTTGAAAATGAAAAAAAAATGAGTAAAAAAAAAAGGACTTTACAATTATTATAAAAAGCAAATGTAAGTATAAAAATGGTCTTTCTTACCGCACAACACACACAGATCACGATAGCCACAAGAAACAAGCACATCAATACCAACAGAGCAATCCCCCAGCCAGGTACCAATGGACCTATATGAAGGAAAATCAGTTAAATAAGGATTCTACTAAACTCAATGACCTTGATTTACTAAGTGGGTAGAGCACGTTGACTTCGCAAAGTGAATTTTCAATTATCTTGATACATGATGTGAAGCACAGTGAAAATTCAGTTTTCAAAACATACCTAAACATATGCTGGAAACATTTTAAAAAACAGAATTTATTTTAAAAAAAACAGACTTTTTGCTTGCACATAATTTGTCTAAAAAATAAGTAATCCTCTGGAAAAGTTGCCAAAATAATAATAAACTAACTCATTAGACAGTTACGATACCATGATGGTGTAATCTTTTGCCTGGAACAATTTGTATTGAAACCTGTCACTCATTTTGTCATATTGTTATTTTGTTACATTTTGCTGTACTTTTTCTTGAAAACTAATAAAATCTTTATGGAGAAAAAAAAAAAAAGTAATCTGCAGATCTTAAGATGTAGGAATGGCTTTGCCTACTCTGCTGCTGCATGAGTTGTGCTGTCATTTAGCTTGATGCAGAGCTTGCATGGCTAAATAATTCCAGGAAGCTGCTAATTTGCATATTGACTACTAAACATTTGTACGCAATATAAAATGTTGTTAACTGGTTACAAATGATGTTTTTGATATTTTACCTTTTTAAATCATGTGTTTAACTATGCCCTTTAATGTAAAAACAGACCAGTGAAGTAGACCCATTTGCACCGTAATTCAATTTCCGTTCACATAGAGTGAAACCAAATCTATAGAATATTAGGATGACTGATTGAGAAATATAAATTCCCTCTATGTTCACAGTTTTACATGTGCATATCAATGCAATCACCTAAGCTGACATAAATATTGATAAGCAGTTTATAGAGCTGTCAATCAAGAGCAACTTCACTATCCTTCTTTTAGAATGTTCCAGGTATGAGAAAAAAATCTCAACATGAAGCACCGATTCCCATTGGTTCTGAAAAACCACATATAGGTTAGTGTAAAAGCTTTAGCCATGCCGTTGAATATAACTAAGAAATAGATTAACAAGTTTACATTTGAAACATTGCAACTATTGGTTTCCCTCATGTGTTTACCTGATGTTGTTACATTGGTCTGAGCATCTGTGTAAGAAAAAGAGACAAAACAACAAATTATTTACTTGTAACAAGACAGATAAATAGATACCTAGACAAATAGATAGATAGATAGATAGATAGATAGATAGATAGATAGATAGATAGATAGATAGATAGATACATACATAGATAGATAGACACATAGATAGATAGATACATAGATAGATAGATACATAGATAGATAGACACATAGATAGATAGATAGATAGATAGATAGATAGATAGATAGATAGATAGATAGATAGATAGATAGATAGATAGATAGATAGATAGATACATAGATAGATACATAGATACATAGATACACAGATAGACACATAGATAGATAGATAGATAGATAGATAGATAGATAGATAGATAGATAGATAGATAGATAGATAGATAGATAGATAGATAGATAGATAGATAGATAGATAGATAGATAGATAGATAGATAGATAGATAGATAGATAGATAGATAGATAGATAGATAGATAGATAGATAGATAGATAGATAGATAGATAGATAGACAGACAGATAGATAGATAGATAGATAGATAGATAGATAGATAGATAGATAGATAGATAGATAGATAGATAGATAACTGACCTGCTCCCTGCAGACTCACTATGACATAAATAGCAAGAATCCATAGTCCAGATTTGCAGACGGAACCTTTCATGGCCATTGTTATGGAACAATAAGGTCTTAGGGCAGTTCTTGAGTTCTTTTAGACTTACAAAACTGAATTGACTTGTGCTGTTTGTCCCTGGCTTTTATATGTCTCTGCCTTACACAGCCCCAACCTCAGGACAGTAATGAAACATATGTCAGACCTTTACAACTAACCCCAAATTAATAGGGGAAGATTAAAAATTTGTTCTATCAGGTAATGAGTAATTTCCTTTATGAGGAAGGAGTTGTCTTAAACCCTTCAGTCTTTTTTGACATAGCGTGTGTGCTTTGGATCTGATTCTTCGAACAGATATTTGAAATATTTTGTTTTCCAGTTAAATGGATATCTAACTGAAAAATATTTTTTATTTTTGAGTGACAGTATATGTATTATTACTTATTTTTAAATGTAAGCTCTGTTAAAATCTCTATATTTAAATTCATTATAATTTACAACAGGTACATAACTATTGTATTTTCTGTATCCTACTGGTCAGATTTTTCACATACAGTGAGGAAAGTTGGGGAATAAAATGAACAGAATAGGACTCTAAATAGAATGGCTATTCTCCATGTAAAAGGTGAATTTCTTCGGCATGTTAGATTAGAATAAAATATCACAAAGTCATAGAATGGTGGAAGCATTGAGAAATGACATCTATAGGAACCAAGCACTTATCAAATCATAGTATCTAATCATAGTTAGTTAAATTTAAAAAAGACACAGTCCATCTAGTTCAACCAATAGGGAAAAAATAAATACATTGAAAACCTCCATATAGAGAACTCTATACCCACAGAAGTAATGTGCGGCAAAATATGGGTGTGGCCAAACTCTTAACAGTGGGAGGGGCTTAAGGAGTGTGGTGGGCAGGAATGGCAGAGAAGGGTCTGCAGGGCAGTGTACAGGGGTCAGCAGGGCAGAGAAGAGGCATCACAAGGGCAGAGGATAGGGGGTTAGTGAGGCAGTGTAAAGGAGTCAGCAGGACAAAGGACCAGGGGTCAGAAGAGCAGGGTACATGGGTCAATAGGGCAGGGTACAGGGGTCAGGACAGATACGGTCAGATCCGACATTCAAGCCTTTTAGTCACCTCGCATCTATGGCCGATACGAATCTAGTCGCAACTTCCCTTCTATGTTTCGGATCCTCAGCAATCACAAGCCCCTATAACCATCATCACAATTCAATCAATCCGAACCCAGCCATATCATCGGCGATATGGTCTGATCGGACATACGAGCCTCTCAGTCACATCTACGGAGAATTTGAGTCTAGTCGCAGCATCGGCGCAACGATTCAAGTCCTTTCCAAACACAAACTCTAACAACCGAGCCGAATCCTGTTGCATCACCGACTCAAACGAGTCAAATCTTTCACAGACTATTCCACCGGTGCTTGCACCCAGCCCAGTTCAAACTAGTCACATTGACAGTACGAATTCAGCAGTACTTATGTTTCACTTTCTCAGTCTATCCATGCTTGATCATACACAATTCCCTCCACCAATTTGCTCAGTGTTACACACGGTCATTCCTACATAATCACATTTCCTCTATCACCTTTTCTTTCGCCTTTCAACAAGGCTGCGTTCTTGCAATCGTTGCAAGTCTTTCTGCATTTGGCTCAAAACTTCCAATCGTCTCCAGTAGCAACTACTACCACTAAAACTACCGGTCGTAATCGATATAGCACATTCGTCATGCTGCAATGTTAAAAATTCTTTCATGCAGCGCATTCTCTTTTTCTTTACAATGCTATAAGAATGAAGTTGTTTTGATGCTCATATTCACACACACTTCTCACAAACATATTTCTTTATTCTTTTTACTAATTTCAGCAATACAATATTTTAATTCGTCACATCTCCCCAATCTTTTTTTTTTTGTGGTTGTTTTTTTTTTAATCACCATCTCCTTTTTTGACAGTTTGTTCATCTTTGCATATTTGTTGGTGTGTTTTGTGTGTCAACTTACAACAACACCATTATTATCTTTTTAACTTAAGGACCGCCGTATTGCCATTGTACGTCATCACAATGGCACAGGCAGGCACAAGCACGTAGATGTACGTGCCTGCCTTCCAGCGGGTGGGGGGTCCGATCGGACCCCCTCCCGCTGGATACGGCGGTCCGTTTCCCTCCAGGAGTGATCCGTGATGAGGGGATGGCCGTTGGTTTCTGGCCACAGCATGTGCCCATATTATTATGCCCATAGCATGTGTGAGCAATATATCATTTAGTGACAACTTTGTGCAAAAAAAAAAAGTTTGTAATATTCCCGCAACTTTTTTATTTTTTGTCATTATTCAATCCCTTGGGACAAAAAAAAAATATTCAATGGTCTCAACATGGCCCTCAGCAAATAGCTTGGGGTGTCTACTTTCCAAAATGGGGTCATTTGGGGGGGTTTTGTGCCATCTTGGCATTTTATGGCCTTCAAAACTGTGATAGGTAGTGATAGGTAGTGAGGAGTAAAATAAAAAATGTATGCCTTTAGAAATCCTGAAGGCGGTGCTTGGATTTCGGGGTCCCATATGCGGCTAGGCTCCCAAAAAGTCCCACACATGTGGTATCCCTGTACTCAGGAGAAGCAGCAGAATGTATTTTGGGGTGTCATTTCACGTATGCCCATAGCATGTGTGAGCAATATATCATTTAGTGACAACTTTGTGCAAAAAAAAAAAAAGTTTGTAATATTCCCACAACTTGTGGCAAAATATAAAATATTTCATGGACTCAACATGCCTCTCAGTAAATAGCTTGGGGTGTCTACTTTCCAAAATGGGGTCATTTTGGGGGGTTTTGTGCTATTTTGGCATTTTATGGCCTTCGAAACTGTGATAGGTAGTGAGGAGTCAAATCAAAAATTTGCACCCTTAGAAATCCTGAAGGTGGTGATTGGTTTTCGGGGTGCCGTGCGCGACTAGACTCCCAAAATGTCACATGTGGTATCCCCATACTCTACTTTAGTGACAACTTTTTGTAAAAAATTTTTTTTTTTTTTTGTCTTTATTCAATCCCTTAGGACAAAAAAAAAATATTCAATAGGCTCAACATACCCATCAGCAATTTCCTTGGGGTGTCTACTTTCCAAAATGGGGTCATTTGGGAGGGGGTTTGTACTGCCCTGCCATTTTAGCACCTCAAGAAATGAGATAGGCAGTCATAAATTAAAAGCTGTGTAAATTCCAGAAAATGTACTCTAGTTTGTAGACGCTATAACTTTTGCGCAAACCAAAAAATATATGCTTATTGACATTTTTTTTACTAAAGACATGTGGCTGAATAAATTTTGCCCTCAATGTATGACTAAAATTTAGTTTATTCGATTTTTCTTATAACAAAAAGAAGAAAATATTTATTATTTTCAAAATTTTCGCTCTTTTTCCATTTATATCGCAAAAAATAAAAATCGCAGAGGCAATCAAATACCATCAAAAGAAAGCTCTATTTGTGGGAAGAAAAGGACGCAAATTTCGTTTGGGTGCAATATTGCATGACCGCGCAATTACCAGTTAAAGCAGCGCAGTGCGAAATTGGAAAAAGACCTCTGGTCCTTAAGGTGTTTATTGGTCCGGGGCTGAAGTGGTTAATTTATTGTTTTCTTTTTTAATCTACAGGAGGTTGTATGGTGTTGGTGCCCCTTGTTATTAATTTGACTTTGTATTTTTGAAATGTACCTGCCTACTCACAAATAAACTGTCCTTTTTGAAGTTAAACACAAAGTATTTCTTCAACCAAAAAAAACCTTTATTTAGGTGTCAAACAAATAAACAGGAAGGTAACGCTGGAGAAAATTGTCAATTTGGCTAAGCCTTTGGCCCCTAGGGCAGACATGAACTAATTTGAAAATGCAAAATTGGTGGCCTGAGGAGTACATATGTCAGGGAGAGGAGTCTGGTCCAGAAGTTCAAGAGATCAGGAAGAGCAAATGCCATCTGTGTCCCCAGGCTGTGGTTCTATAAGAGGCTGCATCTTCTGTCAAACCAGACTGAACCCAGGCCATCACTCTCTAGTCTTCCTTAGGCACTTCCCGCCAGGCTTCCTTCCAGGCTGTGGCTCGGCTCCTATAGTTGTGACAGGAAGAGGAGGGTCGATGGTGGATCTCCCGGCTGCCACTTGCCACAGCCTCCTCCCAGCTGAGGTCTTCCTGTGTATGAAAATGGGACATAGTTTTAGTTTTTTGGTCATCAATCACACAATGTTGTGCTCATGACTGCTGCAAATTGAATGTTACCAAATACAACAGACTATCATTCTGAGCCCAGCATTTTTCATTCTTGTCCCAATCATTTTTGGTCACTACTGTCTATTGAGATGTAAACCACTTTGTTAAATCACAACTTATTAATCAATAATAACATCTTGTTAACATCATTAAATGTACAACAAGAAATATGTTCAACAATGCTATACCTGTCTCAAGCTGGGCCCTTCCACATGTTGCTGCCTGGAAGGCCCAGGTTGGACATCGGAAGCCTCAGCTGGGGGTGAAGGAAGCCTTGAAGGAAGACTGTAGAGTGGTGGCCTGGGTTCCCCCTGGGAACCAAACCAAGCACTTTCTCCAGCGCTGCCTTCCTCTTTCTTCAGTCCTTAGAAAGGGGGATTTCGCTATGTGCTGTAGAAGGACAACTCGGCGGATGTTATCGCTGGCCTGACGACTGGGGATAAAGCCCACCTGGTCTTTGTGGATCAAGTGACCTATTATCGGATTGAGCCTCAAAGCAAGGACTTTAGCTAGGATTTTCACATCCACATTTAAAAGGGAAATGGGCCTATAATTAGACCAGAGCGTGTGATCAGTGCTGGGTTTGGGGATCATGCGCAAAAGCAGTATTTGGAGTAAAGTTGTTGTTTTCTGTGGCAATGGGTGTTATTTACTAAAGGCAAATCCACTTTGCACTCCAAGTGCAGTTTCAGGTGCACTTTTGCAGTGCACTTGTAGTGCATAGTGGATGTGCCTTTAGTAAATAACACCCACAGCGATGTTTAAATTTCCCCAATCATGCCATTTTCATGACCCCACATATTTCAGCCATGGTGCTGAAAATTAGCAATATTTTTGTCAGTAATGCACTACATACATTAGCAACAAAAACAAGGTGTGTGTGTAGCAGACCCACAACATAATAAGATTATCTGAAGAAGAGACTGTCACCTCATCTTGCTCAGAACTTGGGTTTGCACTGTTGTTAAAAAAGGCCCAAAAAAAACAGCAAAAATACCTATGAGACACTTAAAACAAAGCCAATCAGTAAATGAAAACAAAGATTATTGGAGTTTCAAAGAAAAATTTATTTTAAAAAATGCTTCTCAGACATTGTCTGGCATATCAATGGCCCCCCTACCCACAAAGTACTCCATGTATTGGTTTCTGACCTCGTGGATGCTTGGGGGGGGCAAGCCAGGACAAGCAGCTTCAAGGGCCATGAGGTTGTCATTTTCCGGCAAGTCTGCATCTGGGCCAACTGAGACCACATAGTTAGCTGAATGTCTTTTCAAATAATTGTGCAGAACGCAGCAGGCAAGCACAATGTGATTTAGTTTATATTCCGCCATGTGGATTGGCGTCAAAAATAGGCGGAACCGGCTGGCCAGTATTCCAAAAGTGTTCTCCATGACTCTTCTGGCTCTGGCCAGCTGGAAATTAAAGATCCTCTGATCCGGGGTGAGGGTCCTCATCGGGAAAGACCGCATCAGATGGTTTGACAGAGCAAATGCCTCATCTGCTACGAAAATGAACGGGAGTCCTTCCAGATTCTCCTCTGGAGGTGGTAAGCCCAGACTGCCACTCTGGAGACGCCAGTAGAATTTCGTCCGTGCAAACACTCCACCATCCGTCATCTGGCCATTTTGCCCCACGTCCACATAAAGGAAGTCATAGGTCGCTGACACCACCGCCAACATCACGATCCCCCCATCTGATGGTCCCTTGCAAAAAAATGAGGGGGGTGGGATGTTTTGGACAGGTAACCCTCACCACTTCATTGAGAGCTGAATGCATAAATAATGTGTGATACTTTGGCCAGCCCTTCCTTACTTACACTATTGGCAGCCCACCGGACAGGTAAGAAATGTCATAATACCAAAAAAAAGAAACCAATGGAAGCACATTTGGACATTCTGCTATTACCTATCAAGATAATAATAGGAGAAAAAAATGAAACTGTAGTATTTGAAAGTATTGAGGCAGGCCTTAGCACTACATGCTTTGGTGAATTCGTCCATAAATCTGACCAGGAAAAAGGTAGGCATAGTGGGTATTGGATTTGGCAAAGTCAGCAGATAGAGGATTGCTATCAGCTGACCTAGCTGTTGGGGGAGGGGGGCTCCTAATGAGTTTGGCCCAACCAAAAAAATAATAATTTGGCACTCTGCATGAATTTAAGCACACACGGGGGGGCGCATGCGCGAGGCTCGACATGGCAGACGTTCTTCCATAGAGCTCCGCACTCCCCGCTGCTTTAACGGGTCGCTTATGACAACCTGAACCGATATTTTGCTCTGATTTCCACGGGATTGCTCTCTGAAGCTACGCTGTACCTCGCGGTATGGTACTCACGGGTCCCAAGGGCAAAAACAAGCCGAAACCCATTAAAGAAGCTCTGGCCCGGGCCTCCTCCAAAATGGCGGCGAAGGCCCTGGCGAAACACCACGTTGCATCTCCGGCCTCGGACAGCGGTGATGAAGAGGACACTGATACTAACATCTGCGGCTCCCCACCTTTACCCTCCGCAGGTATGTCGCAAACTGCCTTCCTAAGACACATGGAGTCCATGCTCCAGAAAGCTCTCAAGACTACCTCTGAACAGATCACTGACAGGCTCTCACGAGAAATCCGGGAAATAGGTCAGCGCACTGCTGATCTGGAAACGAGGGTGGATGATATGGAACTCACTCTCCGGGAGCACTCGCAATATCTCTCCACACTCAGGGAGGAGAATGTGACCCTGTTATCCCGATTAGAGGACGCCGAAAACAGATCCCGTAGGTCCAATTTACGCCTACGTGGCATCCCCGAATCTGTTGAGGACATTCAGTCGTTCACCACTGCTCTGTTCCAGGAGCTGTCGCCCTCTCTTCCTATAGAGAGACTGGAGTTCGACAGGATCCACGGAGCCCTCACACGCCATCAACCAGACGGTCCCCCACAGGATATCATTATAAAACTACATTTTTTCTGCACGAAGGAGCAGTTAATCAATGCCGCCCGCAAGAAGGAGGAACTTATCTTTCAAACCCACAAGTATCAACTCTTCTCTGATTTGGCTCCTCTGACTACTGCTAAACGGCGCGCTATGAAACCCCAGCTCCAGATTCTAATGCAACACCAACTTAAATATACCTGGAGATTCCCTTTTGCCCTGCAATTTACACATCTGGGTCAACAACACTCATGCTCATCTCCGGAATCTTTGCAACGGCTCCTGGAAGCGCTTCACTTGGCCCCGTCGGCCCAACACCCGGAGACCGCGCTGCCCTGCACACCCGCCCGAGCAGCTGCCCACCCGTACTCGGCTACGCCTAAACGCAACAACCCCAATCCAGCCTCCGTTCGTAAGGGGACTCCGCAACGACGATACGAAGACACTGTCCTCAGCCTGAAGACCCGTACTCTACGCTGATTTGTCCGTAGATACCTTCTTTTTTTTTTCCTCCTGGTACTCTCGGAGTACCCCCACTGTGTCCCTGTTTTACAGGACTCCACAGCAGTCTTGCAAAGATGGTTCTACCTCTCAAACATCCTCAAGCTTCTAGTTGTTCTGTTTGCCCTTGCTTTCTTGTTTTCTGTTTTTTGTTTTTCTTTTTGTTTTTGTTTTAAATTTTTTAATGTTTTAATTTTTAATTTTTAAATCTTAGTCTTTAATTTTGAATTTTGAATTTTTGAATTTTTTATCTTTTTCTTTTTACTTTTTATTTTTATTTTTTCCTCACTGCTTTTGTACCATCATGTTGGGTCCCAGCTAATCCTGCTGAACTGTACGCAACCAGATCACATTGAGACATCCCCTGGGACTTACGTGCTCCATATGGAGCTGCTGGCAGGGTTCAGTCATGTATGTACATTTTTCTTTCTTTTTTCTTTTTTTTTTTCTTTTTCTGAACCGGCCGCTCACCCTTATTGTTTTTCTTTTTATGCGGTGTGTACATTGGGGAGGGGAGGTGTGAGGGGTAGGGGGTTGGGATTGTTTCCTTTCCCCCCTTCTCTCTGCTTTGGGTCACCCTTCCTTCCCAACCGTTTTTACCCTTTTTATTACACTCGCATTGCATCCCCCTTTAAGGTTCAACTGTCTGTTTACTGCTTTGTAGCTTATGCTGCTTACTCCTCCATGTAACATTTTTGGGCTGCTGTCCTCCCCTCTTCCTTTTTTCCCCTTTCCCCTATTCCTTCCCTCTCTGCCCCTATCCCCCAGGTTACTTTTTCTTCTTCTCCTTTATCCTTTGTTTCTTCTTTTTCTTTTATCTCATCTTTCATCTATTTCCATCCTTTCCTCAGCATCCCCTCTTTTCTACCCTCCCCTTCCCCCCCCCCGCCTTCCCCACTACCCCTGCATCAGCCCAAAGGTCAATTATGTTAAGCCCATTCAAGGGGGCTCTATGCCTTCTCATTATTGTTTATGGTTTCGTGTTATGCTTACTCAGCCTGTTGTTTTCAGGATTATTGTAATGTTTTAAATGTTAGATCCTTTAGCAGCGGGGAGTTGTCACTGCTCCCCTACCTTAGGGTACCCTCTCTCTTGGGCCGTTTTTTGGTGGGCCACAGAGAGGGTGCGTTATTTAGTTGGGCAACACAAGCTGCACTTTCCAGTTCTCAACTTCAATGAGGTGCCCTACGCTCATTACACCACACTTTCTTTCCCTTCATCCTACTCTCTGTTCCTATCCTCTCTTTCTCTCCCTCTCTCCACTCTCCTTTTCTGGTCAGGTGGTCCCTCTGCCCTTCCATCCACTTTTTAATGGTCCCCCATGTACATCCGGATGGCCCCCCTAAACATACTCTCCCTTAACGTTAAGGGACTTAACTCCCCGAATAAGAGGGTCAAGGCCTTCCGCACCTTTGCTTCCCTGAAGGCTGATGTTGTCGCCCTCCAGGAGACCCATTTTTCTGCTCGTAACACCCCTAAATTTTTCGGTTCTCGGTATCCTTTAGTTTATACTGCCTCTGCTGAATCTAAACAAAGGGGTGTTCTACTGGCCTTCCACCACTCCTTACCCTTCACAGTTACCACAGAAATTAAAGATCCTGCAGGCCGGTACATTATTCTAACAGGCTTGCTACAAGAAGTGGAAACAACATTTGTCTCCTATTATGCCCCTAATGTTAATCCGATCCCCTTTTTCTCCCATCTACTGAGGGTAATTAAGTCCCATGTTAAGGGTACCTTAATTATGTGCGGTGATTCTAATTTGATACTCCACCCGCATCTTGACAGGTCACCCTACTCCCCGGGTCATTATTCCCCTTCATCACAATTACGTAGCCTACTACACCAATATTCCTTGTTGGACACATGGAGAGTGTGTAATCCGCTGAAGAAAAATTACACTTACTATTCCCACCCGCACAATTCCTTTTCTAGAATTGACCATATCCTTGTCCCAATCGCATCCTCTCCAATCCTGTTACATTCCATTATACACCCCATTACATGGTCGGACCACTGTGCTGTGATCACAACGATCTCTTCATTAATACCCCGTTCTGACACCAAAACTTGGTGCATGAATGAAGCCCTCCTAACAAATCAGTCCTACTGTCTAGACATCCAATCGGCCCTTAGCGACTATCTCTCACATAATTCCATACCCGATGTCTCGTCAAACCCTACTTTGGGAAGCCCACAAACCAGTAGTCAGGGGTACTTGTATTTCTGTTGCTATCCACCTTAAGCGGGAGAAGAAAGCCAGGCTCCGACAGTTGGAATCTGACTTTCACCACCAGTTTTTACAATTTCAGGCATCCCCCTCTAGTATTAATAAACAGTTGCTGGAGAAAACCAGGCTGGAACTGGACCTTCTTCTGGCCGAATCTGCGGAAAAGTCTATCCGCCGGTCTGGCCTCAAGATCTATACCAAGGCCAATAAACCAGATACCTTCTTGGCACTCCGCCTCAGGCGACCGGATCATAACTACGCTCCGGTTAGGCTTTGACTGGCTAACGGCATCCACACCAGTAACCCTGTTAGAGTCCTTTCTGAATTTCGTAAGCATCTCGCTGATTTATATAAGGAACAGGGACCTCCCAGGAGGCAGAAACATTATTTCGGGACATGCCCATACCTAAGCTGCCTGACGCCAGTCGAGAGTCTATCGACAAACCAATCTCGGTCGACAAGGTACTCGGAGCTATTAAAACACTCAAACCCCACAAGCGCCCTGGTCCAGACGGCCTTCCCGGCTTATATTATAAAAAGTTTGCAACCACCCTAGCCCCACTTCTTGCCAACCCGTTTAACTCCTTACTAAAACAACAATCCCTCGGTCGCGACACTTTGACTGCCATCTATGATCCCCAAACCCAGCACTGATCACACGCTCTGGTCTAATTATAGGCCCATTTCCCTTTTAAATGTGGATGTGAAAATACTAGCTAAAGTCCTTGCTTTGAGGCTCAATCCGATAATAGGTCACTTGATCCACAAAGACCAGGTGGGCTTTATCCCCAGTCGTCAGGCCAGCGATAATATCCGCCGAGTTGTCCTTCTACAGCACAATCCCGTAAGATTCCCATGCATCTCTTAGGCCGCGTACACACGGGCGGACTGTTCGCCCAACTTTGTCCGCTGAACAGTGTTTGGGCGGACAGTCCGCTCGTGTGTGGGCTTTCAGCGGACAGTTTCAGCGGACAGTTGGACGGACAAGGTTTTTCGGAATTTCCGAAAAACTGTCCGCTGAAACCTTGTTTCAGCGAACAGCCCGCTCGTGTGTAGGCTTGTTCGTCAAACAAAGTTGCGCGCATGCTCAGAAAGGATTTTCACGCCGAAAGCTATAATGCAGTGTATAGGACGTCGTATTTTTCGTCCCGTCGTACGTGCTGTTCACGTCATCGCGCACGGTTTCAGCAAACTGTTCGTTCGTCGTGTGTGGGCATGTCCGTCCATGCTAATTTTGAGCGGACTGTTTGCTGAAACTGTTGGACGGACAAAGTTGGGCGAACAGTCCGCGCGTGTGTACGCGGCCTTATCGCTCGATATCAGGAAAGCCTTTGACACAGTCTCTTGGCCCTATCTTCACTATATATTAGGACGTTGGGGCTTTGGCCCCAACTTCTTGCATTGGGTTAACTCATTATACGCTCACCCGCAAGCATTTATAAAATATTCCGGTTTCAGCTCAGAATACTTCCCCATCCGTAGGGGAACGAGGCAGGGCTGTCCCTTATCCCCACTATTATTTGCCCTAGTAATCGAACCCCTTGCGGCCCTCATTAGATCGAACCCTAATATTCATGGTCTGGACATAGCCTCCACGTCCCACAAACTTTGTCTCTTTGCCGATGACGCCTTACTATTCATTACTTCCCCACACATCTCCCTGCCCAACCTCCTACAACTCCTGTCTAAGTTCGCTAAGATCTCAGGTCTGGAAGTTAATCAAGCGAAATCCAAAGCCCTTAATGTGTCCCTTTCAATGACCGACCTTAAACTTATACAGATGAACTTCCCTTTCCAATGGTCCTCTTCCTCGATCCCCTACTTAGGAATTAAATTAACCAGTGACCCCACCCAACTGTTTCAGTCTAACTATATCCCAATGCTAAAATACCTGTCCTCCCTACTTAATGTTTGGCTACCCCTCCACGTATCCTGGCTTGGTCGCATCGCGGCTGTGAAAATGTCCCTACTGCCTAAACTACTTTACTTATATAGGGTTCTCCCGGTCTCCGTTCCGCCCTACTTCCATAGAGTGATCCAGAGCAGGGTATATAAATATATCTGGGGTTCTAAGACCCCACGCATCTCCAGACCTACCCTACTCCGCAGTAAACTTAATGGGGGCCTGGGAGTTCCCAACTTTCTTCAGTACTACCATGCCGCTCAACTTGCACAACTTACTCTCTATCACGCAAAGACTGCCCTTTGGGTCGTACTGGAGGCAATAGATATCCATCCCATCTCTATCGCTAATCTTCTGTGGCTCCCTGCTTCAGCCCGGGGCCCCTTATCTAACCCTTTAACCCAGCACTCCCTTAAAAATCTGGGACAAGCTGAGTAAACCGTTTAAACTGCTTTCTCCACATTCGCCTTTACTCTCCCTATTTGGCCAACCGCTCTTTTACCCAGCCTTTTCCCAGCCGGCCTCTTTCCAGACGTGGTCTCGGGCCGGTCTGGAATATATTCGTGATTTCATCTCCAACGGCACTGTCAAACCCTTCCCAGTCCTCCAGTCACAGTTGAACATCCCTCCACGGGAATACTTCTGATACATTCAAATCACCCACTTTATTCGTACACTCTTGGGCTCCCACAGAGTCTCAAACAATCTATCTATTTTCGAGAACATATGTGACTCCGACCCACATGCCCCAGGTATCATCTCCAATCTTTATGCTCACCTCACATCCCTTCCTTCCTCACCTCCATCATACGCCTCGGCCTGGTCTACGGACCTGTCCCTTAACTTGGATCTAGACGATTGGGCAGGGATATGGACAACAACTAAAATAGCATCACAGAATGTGATCGCACTGGAGGCCAGCTATAAAGTTCTCATGAGGTGGTACCTGGTCCCGACTAGGATCGCTCGATACACCCCAGCCTATTCCCCGAACTGTTTTCGTGGTTGTGATTCAAGGGGTACACACCTCCATATATGGTGGACATGCCCAGTAGTAGCACATTTCTGGAGAACCATATTTCAAATGGCTTCTGTCTTACTTAATACTACCCTTATTCCTGACCCGGCCCTTGCCTTACTTAATCTTTCTCCTCATAATTTGTCTAGGGCACAATTGCGTCTCCTTACTCAACTTACTACGGCCACCAAGCAGACCATTGCGAAGGCTTGGAAGACACCACTGTTGCATATAGCGGAAGTCAAATGCAGAGTTACCCAAGCCATGATTCACAGTAAAATTGAGGCTACAATATTAGACAAAATTCCTCAACGCCTTAAAATTTGGCGCCCGTGGTCTGATCACTACCTTCCCCAAGACTTTGATAAACGCCTCCTGGAGCCATGATTTTGTGATTTTCCGATTTTTTTATATTTTTTATATTTTCTTTTAGGACCCGAGGGGTGGGGTGTTTTCAGCCCCCTAGGCACCTGAGGACCACCTGGCCAGAACTTACTCCCCCTTTTTACCCCACTTTCCTTTCCATCTTTTCTCTCTATTTCTCTCTCTCCTTTCTTTTTCCGTTCCCTCTCCCCCCTTCCTTTCTTGACTTCTATTTTTCACACCTTTTTTCCCATTCTTTAAACTTTGTTGATGATGTAGCACTTATTTCTTTTTACATCCCCGTTACTGTTGCCCAGCTTGCTCGGGCAGAGTCTCTCTTCTCATTGGCTGCCCCGATATAAACTGAGCCTATAGTCTTATGATACCAGCATTGCCACTGTTTTTTGATATTTGCTCCTACTGAATGCTAAAATGCGAAATAATCTATATGTATTAGCGCATATAACCTTTATCCTCCCCTATCTCCTTATACAAAAGCTCTGCTACCAATGTCTGTCTCCTGTAAACGACTGTAACAGTGACTGTACCATTTGTATCTTTTGCTTGTTGTCAATAAAAAATTTTGAACGAGAATTTAAGCACACACATTTTAGGGGGTGTTTAGGGGAAAGCAATACTATGGAGCTGACAAAGTTCATTGCTAAGTGACTAGACTATAGGTTTATGGGCCCAGAAGAGCATGCTGGGGAAGTTAGTGAAGGCAAATATGCATGAAGGACAAAAAAGGAACTTGAAAAGCTTCCAGCATGCATGAGGACAAAGGGGCACAGCATATCAATTAGAGCATATTGCAATCATGGTAATTAGGGAATGAGGAAAGAAATCCAATACATCAGCAATCATTAAATACATAGAATGTGATGTTAAAGGAGAAAACTTACCTTCATATAGTCCTTCTGCAGGACCTGAATGATGGCAGAACAGGTCTCTGGAATAATAATCCCCAGAGCCTGGGGGGAGATGCCTGTGGAGAACTTGAGGTCCTGAAGGCTTCTCCCTGTCGCCAAGTAGCACAATGTGGCAATGAGCCTCTGCTCCGGAGTGATGGCTTGCCGCATGCAGGTATCCTGTCTGCTGATATAAGGGGACAGCAAAGCCAGCAGAGGGTGAAAAACAGGGTCCGTCATCCGGAGATAATTCCTGAAATCATCAGGATTATTCTCCCGGATCTCACGGAGCAAAGGCATGTGCGAGAACTGGTCACGCTGGTGCAACCAATTCTTGGTCCACAAACTCCTCCTCGCCCTGTTCATGGACCAGGCTTATGTGAAAGCTAAAAGCCCAACACCAAGCCCCTGCACAGCACAAACTCTACGACGAGTATGTACACGAAACATGGCTTAAAACGGTCGGCTGGTCAGAACGGACAACAGAAAGCACCGATAAACAGCAATGCCTGAAAGAATGACCTGAAAAGCAGAAACGAGCAGACAATAAGCAATGCAAATCAAAGTGTACTATACCAAGATATAGTCCACAATGAGAAACAAATGCTTACTGACTACACGCACTGATAATCAGATACGCACCGACAAGCACAAACTGAAGAGCAGTAACAAACTGAAGCACAAATCTGAAAAGCGCGAATCGTCTCTCACCAAATTTCTACTAACACGTGATAAACATGAGATCAGCAGAAGGATCCCAAAGGGTGTCAGACGTGGTGCTGAATTTCCCTTTTCTAGTGCCGTTGTACTCGGCTTACGTCACCGCGTTCTTGGCAACCGGAAATTCCGACAACTGAGTCCGACCGTGTGTATGCAACACCACTTCCGGACCACTTTCGGGCTAAATCCGTCGGAATTTAGCCGACGGATTTGGTTGCCGGAATGTCCAACCATGTAATTCAATTTATAATTCACATAGAGCTGCTTCCTTGCAATCGCTCACACTCTTTCACTACATATTTTTACAGAATTTGACCTGCTCCTGAGGCGTTAGCAACTGTCACATACTTCTGTGCACTTCACTCTGTTTTCGAAGCACAAGCCTTCAATACGCAGACAAAGCAGGCCCAAGTCGCTGGCCATCATGGCCTTCCGGAGAAGACTGGTGCAACTATCCCCACAGCACCAATCTAATGTCCTCCACGGCTGCATCCCAGGCAATGCAATACTCTGGCTGATGCATTGCCCGTTTTAACGTTGCGTCATTCTTTTTGTAGGAACCTGGAACCGACCCGACCATGTCTATTATCTCTCCCTGTGACACTGCGCTATCCAAAAAAGAAAGAAAGCTGCTAACACAATCACAAGGATAAAACAGTGAATAATAAAACAAATACCAAACCAAAGTGTAGCGCTTAACAAAGTTATGAATAGTCTAGTTAGTGCATCATCATACAGTTTAACCAAAACACCTTAAGTGTGACAATTCTTGAAAACTTGCATAGAAATAAAAAATACAATCCAAACGAATAAAAAAATTTTAAATAAAAAGTCTCTATGTGAGGAGTTGATCCAGTCCAAACGTGAAATACAGGTCACCATCCACCTTCTTAAATGAGACTAGCATGCAGGCACCCTGTGATGTTCCCGTCACCTTTAGAATTAAAGGCTTACCGGATAGTATGGATCCAAACGAATCTATATTCGAAGGATCATACAAGCTTATGACTTAGAAGCCAAAATTTGCAGGTGTAGATTTTCAAGGAAGTATCAACTCAGACTCCTCATACAGTTGTCCCAACTAGTTGTTAAATCCACATCAGTATACTCCAGCTCAAAATGTTGAACTCATACAAAGGAAAAATAAGGAGCCACAATAGTGTAAATCCGTTTAAGAGGAAAAAATTTAATAAAAAGTAATGAACTCACATGTAACCAAAGAAATCAAGCGCTTAATCCATAAAAACAGTGCTACAGCAGTAGTCCCGACGCGTTTCGTCCTCTACAGACATCATCTGGGGTACCCCAGATGACGTCTGTAGAGGACGAAACGCGTCGGGACTACTGCTGTAGCACTGTTTTTATGGATTAAGCGCTTGATTTCTTTGGTTACATGTGAGTTCATTACTTTTTATTAAATTTTTTCCTCTTAAACGGATTTACACTATTGTGGCTCCTTATTTTTCCTTTGTATGAGTTCAACATTTTGAGCTGGAGTATACTGATGTGGATTTAACAACTAGTTGGGACAACTGTATGAGGAGTCTGAGTTGATACTTCCTTGAAAATCTACACCTGCAAATTTTGGCTTCTAAGTCATAAGCTTGTATGATCCTTCGAATATAGATTCGTTTGGATCCATACTATCCGGTAAGCCTTTAATTCTAAAGGTGACGGGAACATCACAGGGTGCCTGCATGCTAGTCTCATTTAAGAAGGTGGATGGTGACCTGTATTTCACGTTTGGACTGGATCAACTCCTCACATAGAGACTTTTTATTTAAATTTTTTTTATTCGTTTGGATTGTATTTTTTATTTCTATGCAAGTTTTCAAGAATTGTCACACTTAAGGTGTTTTGGTTAAACTGTATGATGATGCACTAACTAGACTATTCATGTCTATTATCTCACATTGGTCGTAGACAACCTCGGATTCAAACAACACCTTCGCGATGCTACCTACTTTATTAATCTATCATTATCTCACAACACCCTGACAGCCTACCGTACAGCCTGGGAGGTCTATGACAGTTTACTAGCCTCAAACCCCAGGGCAATATCAGTAGATCTCTATCACATTCTGGCCTTCATGTCATGCCGCCACACACAGTTGGCATTGTCACACAATACCATTAGACTCTACTTAGCTGTCATCAAGTATTTCATCCCCTTACGAGATCCTAACAAACCATCTTGTTTGCCGCCCATCCTGCATGGTGTTCACAGGCACAACCCCAAATCAGTAGTAAACGGCTACCTGTCACCAGCGCAATATTCTGAGACATGTCTTTCATTCTGTTACATTCTCCTTTCGGTTAATTTCAGCCTGGTCATTCAAGCAGCCATCTACCTGGCTTTCTACGGCTTCTTACGTCCCAGTTAACTCAGTCACCGTTCCAGTTGTAAGCTGTTACGTAGTCGCCACCTTACACGCCATCAGACTTAATTCATCTTGCACCTCAGGGTGTCCAAAACACAACAGTCCAGTCCGGGGTTGATATCAAACTTTCCGAACTCTCAATGCCGGTGCCCCACATCCGTTCTAGATCAGTTATTAGGTCATCTGTCCGATCCCTCGCAGGACAGCCCATTACTACCATTCCCGATTAGCAACCAGTTCATTAGTCACGTCAGGATCCTTTTGAGCAACTTAGGCCTTGACCCCGGCTGTTTTCCTGGACAATCTTTAGCATTGGAGCAGCATCAGCAGCCTCACGAAACGGAGTCCCAGACCACGTGATCAAAAAGGTTGGCAGGTGGAAATCCACCTGCTTCGTCCGATACATGTAGTGTCTTATTGTACATAAATTAATAATTACCTCCCTAACCAAGTCTTTTGCGCCCTTCTCTTGGCATATTGCCCAGCAGACCAGGGCTCACCGCCCAGTTCACCATGGCTTACCTTACAGCAGGCCAGGGCACACTTCAGGTCTGTTTTATGTTGTTAGTCTTGTGACGTGTTTATGTGTTCTTTCATATCTCTTAGAGCAGAGGGCTCCGACTATATATATATATATATAAATATATATATATTTCATAGAGCACATTGTGGACTACTATTATGTAAATTAATGTCACAGATTTTTGTCTGATATTTATATGTAGTTTTCACATAGGATATCAGCTGTATATATTCTTTTTGCACTTTTAGCACATTATCACTTATTATTGTGTACTTCATAGAGCCGCATTTACCCAATACTATAAGATACTTTGAAGATAATATTATTGCACATTTAAAGTAGCAGTACACTTAACTATATTTTCTATACAAATTATATTTAAAGTGACAGTACACAATTTAACTTATACACCTACTTGTATACCGCCTACACCTCTCTCCCTATACATTCACTTATCTATCCCACCCAGGTGGGACTTTTTTAGGTAGGCAGCAGCTCTACTATACAACCATAGCTTGGGATCCTATTCTCTGCTTTAATAATCTCAAGGGAGCTGGGATCATAGTCACCAAGAAAACAATCAATAACACACTACCCCGTAAAGGACTAATATACTGCAACATCTGCAAGGTCCCCCTGCTCAAGAAAGCACTTGTACAGGCCCATCTGAAGTTTGCTAATGACCATCTGAATGATTCAGAGGAGAACTGGGTGAAAGTGTGGTGGTCAGATGAGACCAATATCAAACTCAACTGGCCGTGTTTGGAGGAGGAGGAATGTTGCCTATGACTCCAAGAACATTATCTCCACCTTCAAACATGGAGGTAGAAACATTATGCTTTGGGTTTTTTTTTCTGGGGACAGGACAACTTCACTGCTTTAAAGGGACAATGGACAGGTCCATGTACCCTCAAATATTGAGTGAGAACTTCCTTTCCTCAGTCAGGGTATTGAAAATGGGTACTGCATGGGTATTCCAGCATAACAAAGACCCAGAACACATGGCCAAGGCAACAAAGGATTCGCTCAAGAAGAAGCACATTAAGGTCCTGTAGTGGCCTAGCCAGTCTCCAAACCTCAATCCCATAGAAAATATGTGGAGGGAGCTGAAGGTTTGAGTTACCAAATGTCAGCCTTAAAACATTAATGACTTGAAGAGGATCTGCAAAGAGGAGTGGGACAAAAATCCCTCCTGAGATGTGTGCTAACCTGGTCGCCAACTACAAGAAACGTCTGACCTCTGTGATTGCCACCAAGTACTAAGTCATGTTTTGCAAAGGGGTCAAATACTTATTTCACTCATTAAAATGTAAATCAATTTATAACTTTTTTGAAATACGTTTACTGGATATTTTTGTTGTTATTCTGTCTCTCACTGTTAATATAAACCTACCATTAAAATTATAGACTCATCATTTCTTTGTCAGTGGGCAAGCATACAAAATCAGCATGGGACCACATACTTTTTTCCCCTCACTGTATGCGCCTGTGACTCATGTTAGAACTCCCTAGAGTGCGTGCATAACTTCCCATTAATCTGCATTTAATGGCACCTCCAGATGAAATCTAGCTAAAATAACTAAAGCTCGCCAGGAGCCAGGTATAATCTGAAATAGTTTAGTAGTTTAATAAAATATAGTATAGCAACAATCCACATTAAGATCAAAGAAAAACACTCACATAGAAAGCCGCTACCAACCCAGGATCGGGCAGCAGCATGACGTCAGCACCAGAAACTCCACCCAGATGCGTTTTGTCCAATAGGATGTTATCAGGGGGTATTGAACTAATAGGACATAAGGCAAATTACCCTGTCTAAGTTGGGACTGCATTGGGCAATACTGCTCAATGCAACACAGCACATGTGGTGTGGATGGGCTCTAAGGACTGTGGAGTTTACACTTTTAATAATCAATTACAGTTACTCTTGTCACACTTGGTGTATTACAGTGCTTAACCTCCTTCTACAGTGGACTCTGTGAGGACCAATCAGTTAGTAATAGGCTTGCTACCTCATCATCCTTTTACAAAGATCCCCAAAAGGATGTTATCTAAAAGAATTCCTTCGCTCCATGAATTAATGAAGTTAGTGAAGAAACAGGAGGCTGACATTCAGTTTTGTACTCCTACAAAAGTGAAAAATTGTTCCAATAGAGGATCATCATTCGAATTCTCCCCAAAGAGAACATCGTGAGTCTTACCAACCCAAATCGACTCAAGTATGTAGAGTTCAAACTAGAAATACAGCTTTTACCCTCAAACTCTTTAAGTGACCTGAAGTTGCCAGAGCTCTGGAACAAACTGACACAGCAATAGTCAGGTTGCAACTGTTCTGTACAGATGATATGCATATAGGCTGTGCTAAGAGTGCTTGACACACGTTTAGACTAACTGGTGCTACTCCCTTCTGTGTGAAACCCCAGAGGAATGCACCAAAAGCTGTGGACGAGCACTATAGACACTACATCAGATGAAATACCAGTAAGCAAATTCATCTGCTTCTGTGTAGTTTGCAGAACTCTGAATTGGAAGACAATACCTGATCAGTATATAGCTCCTGTTATTGTAGTTAACCCTGTCCCTTCTATTCTGGGATTCTATAGATACTTTTATCTCAGGCCTCAGTAAGCAGCAAGAGCCAGGTTAGGCATCCAGCAGCTAGCAAGTAGGTAAAGGTCTGGCTACATGGCAAATTAGAAGCTACTAGAGACTAAGAAGCAGAGTGTATAGGCTGACCCTGATTTCCAGAGTCGCAGAACTGTTTCTGCTGGTGAGTAGCTACAGTACATTCCAGGCTGGCTGGACAGTGGTTGGAGGATCTTCCCATCATCACTGGTTCTGTCTTCAGGTCTTTGACACCAAGACAGATGTCACATCATTATCATTCTGAGAGGTCCCGTCTTGGCTGGAGACACTGCCAACTTTATTATCAAACTCACTCTTCCACTTTGCAAAGGTTCTGATGCTATAATTTACCTATAACCCCAGTGACCCCCCTATTAGGGGAGGTCAAACTGCGCAAATTCGATCTCAGGTCCCATAGACGTCCAGATACCCAGATGCCGGAGATTATCCCGATCTTTCGGATGTCTCGCAACCTTCAGATTCGCACGACTGCTCTCAGCAGGCCATAATGCAGAATCAGTGGGAGCCCTGAGCCTGTCACTTGCCACGTTGCCTGTCCCTCCTTACATCAGGTGCCCCATCAGGCCTGTGACAGGCTCAGGGCTCCCACTGATTCTGCATTATGGCCTGCTGAGAGCAGTCATGCGAATCTGAAGGTTGCGAGACATCCGAAAGATCAGGATAATCTCCGGCATCTGGGACCTGAGATTGAATTTGCGCAGTTTGACCTCCCCTAATAGGGGGGTCACTGGGGATCTGTTGTTCCTGGATTTTTCTGTTCATATATACCTACCTACTTACATCTGGAGTGAATCCATTGGGTTTTTTCTGGAGTCGGCCGCATGTGATCAAAGGATTCGGACTACTGCTCTATTCGCATGTGGAAATAAAGACTCCTGCACACCGATAGTGTGAACACGCGCATTTGACCATCTGAAAATTCAGAGGTCCATCAGAGCTGGTAAGAGTTTATTCCTACTGGTGGAAGGAGTGTCACATACAAGCAATTAGCGGTCTTTCCACGTGGTGTTCCCGCTCTACATGCTCTTCTGTTGTCATATATGACCAATACGTGTGGACTTTTGTATTTTGCGCTGCACCATTTATATTAATTGACCCATGCCATTTGTTTTGATGATTTTCATCTATATTGTCGGAACCTGACAATACATTACAACCACGAGTAGTTTTACATTAAATTTTTTTCCTTTAGTGGTATTGTTCTAAACACGTGAAAAATGCGCTACTTTACAGGCATACTAAGGACACCCCCCAGGAACGATATTTTTATTGTTTCACTTTAAGAAATATTAAAATCGCTGCTCCCGAAAAAATTGCCATTTTTAAAACTTTTTTGTTGCATTGATACATGTACCCTGGGGCAGGACCCGGGTCCCCAAACACTTTTTATGGCAATAACTTGCATATAAGCCTTTAACATTGGCACTTTTGATTTTTCACATTCGTGTCCCATAAACTTTAAATTTGTTTGTGTTTTGGCAGTATTGCCCCTTACACCAAAGTTACCCTTTATATTAGGTTCTGCAGAGTTCCCATTTACTTCAGAGTCTGCAGCATTCCCCTTTACATTGGGGTCCACAGAGTTCCCCCCTTGCACTGTAAGGGGGAATCCTGCAGACTCTGATGTATTTATGGATTTAGGGGGGAATACTAGTAACTCTGATGTGATGTGGTGGCCACAGACCACCTTTGGAAGAGTGAATACACTAGGGCATAGGTGGTTGCTGATATAGGGGGGACCTTTATATCAGTGCCCCCCCCTTACCTTAGGGTATTATATACTCCTCCTTACGTTGGTGACCCCCCTCCACAGACCTTGTGTGATCTGGCTGTCTGGGAGCTGTCACTGATCTGACCTCCAGGCTCCTCAGGTGCAGAAGGGTCAGGCAGTCAGACACAGTCCAGTCCAGGCAGCTTGGCTCCTCATCACCACCTCTATCCTTTTCTCCAGAGTCCTCTACTCCAGTTACAGATCCCCCGCCTCCCACTCCCAGGTCCTGGCTCCTCCTCTAGTACTTCTGATTTATTAATAAAAGGCTCCAAGCAGTGACATAAGTGCCCACCCTCCTGCCCGAGCCTGGCCTAGCCTGGCTGAGCTCAGCTGAGAAATAATGTAATTAGATCTGCACATGAGCAGATCCAAAGACACCCAAAAGCCAATTTTTTATGGGCTGCCACTCATAAAATCACCTGATATTTACAAACTGTCCATAAATTTATGGATGGTTAGCAACACTGACCCCATCTTACCTTTCTCAAGTCACAATTGCCCTATCTATTTTTAATGGGTCTTGAGAAAGAAATCTGAAAGGATACCACTGGAACTTTGGGAGATATAGCAGATTTGACTAGAATACTTAAGGCTGGCAGGTTCTCCACCGCAAAAGAAATCCCACTATTTCCTTGAATATATAACTGAGGGAATCCCCCCTTTTCTTTTTTCTCTCCTCTCCCCTCCTCTCGTCCTGTTCTTTATTCTGCTGGTCCAAATGAAAAGTCTGACTCTCCAGTTTCAATGCTGCAGCCGCGATTTTCCTATGATATGAGTTGTGACTTCAATATATGGACATCCGTCCAGGTTGTTATAACTACTATCACATCTGTTACATCTAAGTACAATCTAACTTAATTCTAACTTGTCCATATTTTCTTTTTAGACAAGTTCGTCAAATTGGTGAGAATAATGAAAATATTTCAAACATTTGCCAATTAACCAACTTAAATGCTTACTTTGATTTTTTATTTTTTTCTCATTTTTGTCTGTTGTCTTGTATAATGGAGTAACCAGCATATATGACTATGGAACACTCACGCAGATGATGGAGTGTGGGAGGGAACTCCCAGGGGCGGGCACGCGCCCCTCCCACGGCCCTGGACGATTCCCATCTGTGGGAGTTGCCGGGTTGCCGGGTCCGTGAGCAATGAGTCACTCAATGGTTTCCATAGTGACTCGAGGCTGGTGCGCGTCGTCACGTTCGTTACGCACGCGCACTTGGAGCGGCGGACCCTGTGACGGCTAGGTCTGGCGCCCGCGCCGTTCGTGTGACGCCACAGGGTTGGAGGTAAAAGGCGCGCCATCACGGCGTCCCAGCTGAGCGGCAGAACGAATGACCAGTGGTTCCCTTACCGTCCGTTAAACGACACGCTTTCATGTATTGGAGAGATCCGGAACGAAGGGATTAGATTAACCGGTTATTTGGATAGAAATACTATCTGTGCGTAAATGCCTACTGGACACTTTTCCAGTAAAAAATAGCTATTACTCCTGTGGCAATTCATTAATAAAATACCCTTCACTTTTGATTATTTTCTAGCTGACTCTTAATACCTCCCGTGTCCGCCCCAAGGGTGGTCAAAGCCTGGTTGGCGGGGACTGCCCTAACTCCAAGGGCTTTCTGCGACTTGATGTGTCCATAGTGGTGAGCTGCCTACTCTCCAACACTTTTTGTAAAGTAATACACCAAATGTTTTTTGAACTATGTTAAACTATGTAATAATAATAAATGTTTTGACATGATATGTTCAATTTCAGACAAACAAGGTCTCCTGAAGAAGCGACAGAATCAGTCGCGAAACTAGTAGAATACAAAGACCGAATTGGATACACAATATCGCCGTAACATACATATCCATGTCATAGTTATACTTTGTATTAATTGAAATTCCTTATGTATTTGTTTTCCTTTTTTTCAAAAAAAACTTTTAAATTGTATTTAAGAATAAATTTATACGTTTTTATATAATCTGGTATCAAGATAGTCCGTCACTTTGCTGGGGGATATTGAGGTATTTCATGGTTATGGTGTTCCATGTTTTGAACCCCCTCCTTTCCTCTCAGAATCTCCTTTCTCTATGACTAATTTATAAGGATGAGGATACCGTATATTTGGATATATTCCTTCTATAATTCTTGAGGCACAACAATATAATTACTACTGAGGGAATCTGAGGTTGAAGCTCCACCCCAAAATTTAAACAGCCAGGTCACCGACTTATTCCAGGGTAAAATTAGATAAACGTTGTCAAAATTCCAACATCTTTCAGGGGACCAACACTTCTCCTTCATCAGGGGCTTAAATGATGGCAATGCATTTACAGGGATGCTTGACAATAGTAACAATAACAGAAATAACAGAGAGCCCAAGGGACAGGCTTAGGGCTACCAGGAGATATAGCAAGCCCTGGAGCTGGCTGAGATGCAGAGAAAGACAGCTGCTGTGGGCTTTGCCTGGGCTAAGTGCACTCAAAGCCCAGGGCCACGTGCTCTTGCTGAGCTAAGGATCCAGCCGCAGGGATCAGGCTGCTACTGGAGCTGTGCTGGTAAGGGGGGTGAGTTTATGCTGTGGCAAGAGATGGAATGCAGAAAATGACTGTAGCAGAGGAATATAAGACAGAGCCACTAGTACAGGTTTCCCAAGGAAGAACTGAAGTCAAATGATCAAGATTTTTTTTCTCCAATAAGCCTGTTCAACAGCAGTCAATCATTAGATCGACTTCTGTCAAATGGGCTTTTTGGGAAAAAAATGCCACCTGAACCTCATGAACAGGCATGACCACACATAGATCGAAAGTCAGCTGGTACTTGCTGAACAGGTTGACATTTGGTCCATCTATGGCCAACTTTAGGCCCAGTTCACACATGTGCGTTGCAAATTGAAGCACAGGTTTCACTGCGAAGAGAAAAATTTGATGTTCAGCGTTTCATGTCAGTTTTTGATCAGGATCAGGTCAGGATTGTATCAGGTCAGGTTTACATCAGGATCAGGTCAGGTTTACATCAATATCAGATCAGGATTTTATCCTGTTCACAAATGAATGCATCTGCGAATCAGATACATTCCCATAGAAGATAATGTGCTTGCAATTCGCACCGCAATGCCCAAAAAAAGCACACTTTTTTGGGTAATGCGGAGTGCGACTGCAATGCATATATGCGAACTAGCCTCATTCAAATGAACGTATAAAATGTCATGCGAATTGGATGCGGTGTAAGCTGTATCCAATTTGCATATGTGTGAACCGGGCCTTATTACTATGTGCTATTGAGAGTGGGGTTATTCAACACAAGGACTGAATCATTTATCTTCTTTGTAGATTACAAATCTCTTGGGCTAGAGAGTTAGCAGTCCATCAAGAGAGTAAAATGGCATCAACACTGGCAGGACTGTAGCCAAATTCTCCATCTCCATTGGCCATTGGCTTAGTCAAGGATAAAGACCTATAGATATGTTCTTCTCCATTGGAGTCTTTTGCCTAGTGTGCTGTTGTCTGACATTGTCTGTGCCAGTAGCTGAAATTATTCTAAAGCTGATTACTTTGTATTTGTCTAACTGAACTTCTTTTTCAGGGATAAATCCTGTTCTAGTAAATCTCATTCAACTGTTACTGGTGTGTCAGTGATTCTCGGGTCTACCTACCGGGCAAATCATCACAGAGAGAAGACAGAAGGACCCAACTATCCAGTGGCTCCTTAGTGAGTAGTGCTACACAAGAAATATTAATGGTTATTGAATCAGAAATAATCTTGAATAATGCAAATTCTTGATTGGCCAAAAGATCTGTGGAATATCACACAAGTAGATTCCATGCAAAGGTTATACATGCATTGCATCAGTCTCTAGAGATGCTTGAAGTCCCTAACTGAATCAGAAGCATTGTAAAATATCCCATTAAAAACAGAAATTATAAAAACATCCAAATGAACTGCTGCTGAAGGACGCAGAAATGTAATGTATGGCACTCTATAGTGAGGACCAGTGGCAGCACTGTAAATCACACACATGACGCAATAGTCAAAGCTTTCATTTATGCAGTCATGGAGTGTAAAGAAGGTTCAGTACTCAGCAAGAAAGTGCCAATTAGTTGGGTGTTGCAGTCATTTTGTTCTATCTATTCAAAATTACAGGGGATGATGCAAAGGGAGGAGTGTTTTCCTCTATATAAATAACTCAATCTTTCTATAGCGTTAGGCACTGCTTGTGTCTGTATAATCTGTTTGGCTGTTCAATTGGCCATCTTAAAATCGTATATGATGCTGACCACAGACTGTCAGATGTACCTTTGCCTATTCTAGACATAGATATCTTTATTTTTTGTTTTCTTTGCCATTGTAAAAAGATAATCTTTAATCATCCCAGAGATTTTCTCCAAATTTGTGGCTAACATGGGTCATGGTTATAAGGTAGCAAGAATTTAATGCTATGCATTCACCGAATACAGCCCTAAACATGAGCACTACTTGGTACAATGTCCAGTTGCAGGGTATTTCAGCCTGTCAAAGACTTTGGTAGGCTGTAGGCTGTGCAGTTGGAAAATGCTGGGATTGGACACAGAGGTGATGAACACCCACTGTGCATGTAGCCTTAAAGTGATACTAAAGTCAATTTTTTTATTTTTTTTAAAATAAGAAACATGTCACACTTACCTGCTCTGTGCAGTTGGTTTTGAACAGAATAGCCCAAATTCTCCTCTTCTCGGGTCTCTCACCAGCGCCCCTTGCCCTTCCCTCCTGTTGCGTGCTCCCACAGCAAGCAGCTTGCTATGGGGGCACCCGAGCCAAGGCACAGCTCCCTGTCTCCATTCAGACAAAAATCTGCAACCTGGCCCCACCCCCTATCTCTCCTCATTGGCTCACAGACTTTGATTGACAGCATAGGAAGCCAATGGCACTTAGCTGCTGTCTCAGCCAATGAGGAGGGAAAGTCCTGGACAGCCGAGTCTCTCGTGTAACATTACTGGATCAAGATGGGGCTCGGGGAACTATTAGGGGGGCTGTTGCACACAGAAGGCTTTTTATTTTAACCACTTGCCGACCAGCCGCCGTCATTATACTGCGGCAGGTCAGCATGTTCCCCCAAATCGCCATAGCTGTACGTCGGCCCTTTAAAAAGTTTTAGCTGCACGGTGGGGTACATGTCAACCAGCCTCCAGCCACCCTGTGCAATCGCAGGCAGGAGAGACAGAAAGGGGATGTGTGTGCGTGTAAACACACACATCCCATTCTGTCAGGAGAGGAGAGATAGATCCTTCCTCTAGTAAGTCACATCCCCTCACAGTTAGAAACACATAGCAGGGAATACATTTAACCACTTGATCACCCTCTATTGTTAACTCATTCCCTACCACTGACCGTTACACAGTAATCAGTGAATTTTTATATCACCGATCACTGAATAAATGTCAATGGTCCAAAAAATGTGTCAATAGTGTCCGATCTGTCTGCAGTCCCACTAAAAATTGCAGATCACCGCTATTACTAGTAAAAAGAAAAAAAATAATAAAAATGCCATAAATCTATCCCCTATTTTGTAGATGCTATAACTTTTGCGCAAACCAATCAATATACGCTTATTGTGATTTTTTTTTTTACCTAAAATATGTAGAAGAATATAAATCAGCCTATACTGAGGAAGAAATTAGTTTTTTTTTATATTTTTTGGGGAGATATTTATTATAGCACAACGGAAAAAATATTGTTTTTTTTTTTCGAAAATCTTTGCATCTTTAGTTTATAGCGCAAACAATTAAAACCAGAGAGGTGATCAAATACCACCAAAAGAAAGCTCTATTTGTGGGGGGAAAAGAATGTAAATTTTGTTTGGGTACAGTGTTGCACGACTGCGCAATTGTCAGTTAAAACAAGACAGTGCCGTTTCGGTCATTAAAGGAGAAATTCTTCCGGTCCTTAAGTAGTTAATGCATAGAATACGTTAAGATAAAGAAAAAAATATATAATAATACAAGCATTCCATATTTGCCAGATAATATTTCTCAAGAATAATGGATATGCCCTTCCAACAAGAGTGACTAAATTTCAGATCATGTCAACCTTTTACTCTGGGGTTTTTGCAGCACAAGGAAGACTGCGTTAGACTTACAGAATTAATTTCAGTGCTGGTCAGGATGACCAGAAGCTCTGAGGACATCTACACTGCAAAGACAAATAAACACAATCTGTATACAGGCTGCAAAAGGGAATCTGTTACTAGCAACCAGAGTCCTAAAGTCACCTATATTTCTGATGCCTGAAGGTCGTCTTCTTGATTGGAAATGTCACAGGGGGTATAGATTCAGTGTCAGCAGCAACCTTCGCACTGATTAACCACTTTCAGACCCGGACTATTTTGCAGGCCAATGACCAGACCACTTTTTTGCGATTCTGCACTGCGTGGCTTTAACTGACAATTGCGCGGTCGTGTGACGTGACTCCCAAACAAAATTGACGTCCTTTGTTTCCCACAAATAGAGCTTTCTTTTGGTGGTATTTGATCATCTCTGCAGTTTTTATTTTTTGCACTATAAACAAAAAAAGAGCAACAATAAAAAAAAAAAAATGCATTATTTTTTAGCTTTTGCTATAATAAATATCCTCCAAGAATCTATAAAAAACATTTTTTTTCCTCAGTTTAGGTCGTTATGTATTCTTCTACATATTTTTGGTTAAAAAAAAATTGCAATAAGCAATTATTGATTGATTTTCGCAAAATTTATAGCATTTACAAAATAGGGGATAGTTTTATGGCATTTTTATTAATATATATACTATAGACCAGTGATGGCGAACCTTGGCACCCCAGATGTTTTGGAACTACATTTCCCATGATGCTCAACTACACTGCAGAGTGCATGAGCATCATGGGAAATGTTGTTCCAAAACATCTGGGGTGCCAAGGTTCGCCATCACTGCTATAGAGGCACACCCTTCCTCATTACTAAACAGAGAGGCACCCATTAAACAATCCATCTCCAATACCATTTTCTCATGGTATTGCCCTTTCATGGGTATGCAATTGGCTATTATGCTGGTGTTTCTCCTTCATTATTTAAAAAAATAAGGCTTAAAAGGTGATGAAAGCCTTTAGACCCTGTCCTCAGGGCCCACTAACAGTTCAGGTTTTATGTATTACCTTGGGGAGATGCAGACTAGAATACTGCAATCACTGAGCAGCAAATTATATCACCTGTGATGTATTGCATCTTGCAAACCTAGCCTGTTAGTGGGCCCTGAGGACAGGGTTGATGACCACTACTTTAGAGCAGTGGTCATCAAACCTGTCCTCAGGGCCCACTAACAGGCCAGGTTTTCAAGATAACTGAAATACATCACAGGTGATATAATTTGCTGCTCAGTGATTGCAATATTATAGTCTGCATCTTCCCAAGGTAATACCGTATATACTCGAGTATAGGCCGACCCGAATATAAGCCGAGGCCCCCAATTTACCCCCAAAAAAACTGGCAAACTTATTGACTCGTGTATAAGCCGAGGGTGAGACATGCCTGTCCATCCCTGTGTGTGTGTCCGTCCATCCCTGTGTGTCCGTCCATCCCTGTGTGTCCGTCCATCCCTGTGTGTCCGTCCATCCATCCCTGTGTGTGTGTGTGTCCATCCATCCATCCATCCCTGTGTGTGTGTGTCTCCATCCATCCATCCATCCATCCCTGTGTGTGTGTGTCTCCATCCATCCATCCCTGTGTGTGTGTGTCTCCATCCATCCATCCATCCCTGTGTGTGTGTGTATCCATCCATGTGTGTGTGTGTGTGTGTGTGTGTGTGTGTGTGTGTGTGTGTGTGTGTGTGTGTGTGTGTGTGTGTGTGTGTGTCCAGCCTACCTGTGTCCCGAGCCTTTGTCCCGAGCCTCCGTCCCGTGCCTTGCCTCCTTGCCTCCGTCCCGTGCCGTGCCTTGCCTCCGTCCCGTGTCGTGCCTTGCCTCCGTCCCGTCCCGTGCCGTGCCTTGCCTTGCCTCCGTCCCGTGCCCTCTTCGTCGGCGCCTCGGCGGCCATTGTAAAATTCAAAAGCCGCGCCTCCGCCTTCGCCTGTGATAGGCGGAACACTGAATTTCCCAGCAGCCTGTGTTCCGCCTATCACGGACATCGTATCATCCTCGTCCGTAGTACGAGGATGATACGATGTCCGTGATAGGCGGAACACAGGCTGCTGGGAAATTCAGTGTTCCGCCTATCACAGGCGAAGGCGGAGCCGGAGGCGCGGCTTTTGAACTATAGAATGGCCGCTGTCTGTCTGCTCGACACGCTGATCGAGCGGGCAGACAGCGATGACTCGAGTATAAGCCGAGGGGGGCACTTTCAGCCTCAAAAAAGAGGCTGAAAATCTCGGCTTATACTCGAGTATATACGGTACATAAAACCTGGCCTGTTAGTGGGCCCTGAGGACAGGGATGATGATGACCACTGCTTTAGAGGGCTGGATCTGTACTTTCTGATTCCGAGACCAGCAGTGATATTTTTCTATCTTATACTCCCAGTAGCGTAAGTGTCCATCTAACAAGCCTGGACCAGCGAGTAACTATGTATTAGATCCACATAGCACAATATTAAGGAACCCCATCTTTTAATCCCCAATTTTAAAAACAATTAATCAAGGGATACAGAATACTAATCACTTTAATTGTAATCCTATACAGGTTAACAGACTACATACACAATAACTGTATCCAAATATATTTGCCAAATGCCATTGCTATTTGTGTACTGTATATTCATGAGCAGTCCAGGCCTAAACAAACAAAGTCATAGAAATCTAGTAGTCAGCATAAAAAGTTTAGAGGCAGCAAACTACAGCAAGTCACCATGGGGATTGATACTTCCAAAGCTTATTTTACTGACATTTTTACACAAATTCACAAACACAAAGCTACAGTGCCTTATTTGGCCCCCTTGAACTTTTCAACCTTTTGCCACATTTCATGCTTCAAACATAAAGATAAAAAATTTTTTGTGAAGAATCACCAACAAGTGGGACACAATTGTGAAGTGGAATGAAATCTATTGGATAATTTAAACTTTTTTAGCAAATAAAAAACTGAAAAGTGGTGAGTGCAAAATTATTCGGCCCCTTTACTTTCAGTGCAGCAAACTCACTCCAGAAGTTCAGCGAGGATCTCTGAATGATCCAATGTTGTCCTAAATGACTGATGGTGATAAATAGAATCCACCTGTGTGTAATCAAGTCTCTGTATAAATGCACCTGATCTGTGATAGTCTCAGGGTTCTGTTGAAAGCGCAGAGAGCATCATGAAGACCAAGGAACACACCAGGCAGGTCCGAAATACTGTTGTGGAGAAGTTTAAAGCCGGATTTGGATACAAAAAGATTTCCCAAGCTTTAAACATCACAAGGAGCACTGTGCAAGCGATCATTTTGAAATGGAAGGAGTATCAGACCACTGCAAATCTACCAAGACCTGGCCGTCCCTCTAAACTTTCAGCTCAGACAAGGAGAAGACTTATCAGAGATGCAGCCAAGAGGCCCATGATCACTCTGGATGAACTGCGGAGAACTACAGCTGAGGTGGGAGAGTCTGTCCATAAGACAACAATCAGTCGTACACTGCACAAATCTGGCCTTTATGGAAGAGTGGCAAGAAGAAAGACATTTCTCAAAGATATCCATAAAAAGTCTTGTCTAAAGTTTGCCACAAGCCACCTGGGAGACACACCAAACATGTGGAAGAAGGTGCTCTGGTCAGATGAAACAAAAATCGAACTTTTTGCCCACAATGCAAAACGATATGTTTGGTGTAAAAGCAACACAGCTCATCACCCTCAACACACCATCCCCACTGTCAAACATGGTGGTGGCAGCATCATGGTTTGGGCCTGCTTTTCTTCAGCAGGGACAGGGAAGATGGTTAAAATTGAGGGGAAGATGGATGCAGCCAAATACAGGACCATTCTGGATGAAAACCTGTTGGAGTCTGCAAAAGACCTGAAACTGGAACGGAGATTTATCTTCCAACAAGACAATGTTCCCAAACATACAGCAAAATCTACAAAGGAATGGTTCACAAATAAACGTATCCAGGTGTTAGAATGGCCAAGTCAAAGACCAGACCTGAATCCAATCGAGAATCTGTGGAAAGAGCTGAAAACTGCTGTTCACAAACGCTCTCCATCCAACCTCACTGAGCTCGAGCTGTTTTGCAAGGAAGAATGGGCAAGAATTTCAGTCTCTCAATGTGCAAAACTGATAGAGACATACCCCAAGCGACTTGCAGCTGTAATCGCAGCAAAAGGTGGCTCTACAAAGTATTAACGCAAGGGGGCCGAATAATTTTGCACGCCTCACTTTTCATTTTTTATTAGTTAAAAAAGTTTCAAAAATCCAATAGATTTCGTTCCACTTCACAATTGTGTCCCACTTGTTGGTGATTCTTCACAAAAAATAAAAATTTTATATCTTTTTGTTTGAAGCCTGAAATGTGGCAAAAGGTTAAAAAATTCAAGGGGGCCGAATACTTTCGCAAGGCACTGTAAGTACATGGGTGCGTGTTTAAATATATCAGTAAAACAGACCAAGACAAATTCTGATTGCCGTTGCTCTATTTGTTTTTGGTGGGGGGGAGGCAAGTACCGATTTAAACTCACACATGCACACAGTACGGACCTATACTTACTCTCAATCTCACAGTACTGACCCATATGCTCTCTTACTCTCTCAGTACTGACCTGTATGCTCCATCACTCTCTCAGTACTGACCTGTATGCACTATCACTCTCTCAGTACTGACCTGAATGCTCTATCACTCTCTCAGTACTGACCTGAATGCTCTATCACTCTCTCAGTACTGACCTGAATGACCTATCACTCTCTCAGTCCTGACCTAAATGCTCTTGTACTCAAGAAAGGTCATACACGGTGCAAATATCTTTCCTGCAAGATTCCCCTATCAACACTGGCAGTACTGACAGGGGAATCAGCATTTGTCTTTTCCCGGGGGTGGGAGAAGACAGTGATTATCGTTAGCGGCTAAAGCAGTCACTTGCAATAATCGCAAGCAAAAACCGGCAGGCTGGTTGTACTCAAGTTGATCTACCAACCAGTAAAAATGCACTGTTGTGGATCCAATTGACTTCAATGGGCGGTTTCAGCGTTACACAAGCGCAACAGTGAGAAAGGGCCCTAAGTGATCAAATACCTGCCCACCAGTAAGTGTTTTTTCAATGTCATTGTGACCTTGTCTGTCTGACTACACCAGCACTGGTGTAGTCAGACAGACAGCACCAAAGCCCCTTGTGTGCAGTTGCATGGTATTCTATGGTAATGGTCCTTGGATCAGGTGTCAGAGTTGTGCAAGCACAGGGGGCTGGGGACCCCCTTAACAAATTTAAAGTAAAATTAGTCTATAACTAATCTTAAATCTGCTCCCATTCCCCTTCTAACTCATATTCTAACTACCCAGTAGAAGGAAGCTTCTTAAACTTACCTTTTTTCAGGACATTCTGCTCTGGTCATGCGATCTCTCCAGTGGCTGGCTTCTGGGGAGAGGAGAGATCACCAACAATGGCTGAAATGCCTTTGCAGTGGTGCCACCCACAGGTTTACTATGAGGCTTTTGTTGTCAGCTGGCCCTCCTCTCTCCTGAAGCCACCACTGGGAGACAATCACGTGACCAGACCAGAGCTCCACGAGAATAGGTAAGTATAAGCAAATTCCTTCTACAGCATAATTATAATAGGAGTAAGAAGGGGAGTGGAAGTATATTTAAGATTAGATAGTTATTTGCCTGGACTTCCACTTAATAGACCCCCTAGGAGAAAATAAAAATGGTTCCCCTACCCAACCAGCAGTTCAGTTCTAGGATATGGATCTGGAATTATACCATATAAGGTTGCATCATCAAAAATGCTAAGAAGACTATGAGGATGAAAGCAATGAGGACTTGGAGGCGGTGCCACCCTGGAACCTTGTATTATGCATAAAAATGTAGCAAATATTTTTAGTCACAGTGGCTAGGCAAGGCACTTAGAGACCAATCTGCAGTGGACCTACAACCTATGTGGCCTGTACAAGAATTGGACCCTGCTGTTCTTTTATATAAGAGAGATATGTACTATGAGCAGGCTAATTCTAATGATTTTTATTTCATGTAAATAACAATACAATGGGTGGGTATTCTTACACATAGGTGGGTAAATGTCTTCTGCTGGTCCTAAAAACTCTTCTGCGTTTATTAGAGAGGGTCTAATGGTAAACCCTGCAACAAGGATCGAGTAAAATAGCACTTTATTCCATCATAATTCTGCATGAAGCCTTAGGTCTTTTTTAGCATTTGCTGTTTATACCTTTGTATGAGGCACGAAGGCCTATACAATTGGGTTCTTGATGCCTGGCATCCCCTCAACTTGCTTTCAACAAAGAAATGTGATGAAGTATGAAAATAAGAGACAGTCTTACATTATATTATCGCTTTCCCAAGGGCTGTTTTCATGGATGGAAGAGAAACAATAGGTGTTTCAGAAGTTAGTAATCAGCAGTCAACAATGTTGTTGTATGTGCTTTGTTTGGTAAGTTATTGTATATGTTTTATGTGGTGTGTAATGCGTGTTCTAAAGTGCTATAAAAATATGTTTATACCCCTACATTAGTCTATTTATAACTCTTCATTCTTTTGCAATATTAAATATGTTCAGATTTAATGGTGCTGACACATACAGGCACCTACTACAGTGACTTCATCCAGAAAGTCTTCAACAGGTCATAGACCTGTTCTGTCATTCTAAAGTGATTTCAGTGCATCCTATGGGTTGAGTCTTCTATATAACTGGAAAAAAGCATCTAGGTTAAATGATAATGATTATAATAATAAAATTAAACTAAACATCACAGTGTCAGAGAGCATCACTCAAGCAAGTATACATAGGATTACCCATCATTCCTGGAACTTAACCTGCTCATAACCACAATCTGTAGATTAACATTCCTTAGAAAAAAAGGTTTACAAACTTGATTAAAAATAGATCTAAAATAAGATAAAAACTTTTTTTTTTTTTACATATTTTGTCTATGTGTTATTTTCATATTTTAAAATGTAGACATTGTTTGTACTGCACTGGAGTACAGAGAATGTTGACCAGTAGCTTCAGTCCCTGTTGACAAACGAGCTCATAGTCTACATCCGTCCTCTACTCCAGTGTTTCTCAACTCCAGTTCTCAGGGCACCCTCAGATAAAACGACTGTGGTAATTACTAAGGCAGTGAAATTAATCAAATGGCCTGAGCAAAATAATGGAAAGCCTGAAAACATGACTTGTTTTGGGTGCCTTGAGGACTGGAGTTGGAAACACTGCTCTACACACACAAAATCTAGTCTTGGGTGGAAGAAGATTAAACTCCTCAAGGCCAGACTGTTTCACTCACTTTCACTGGGTTTTTTTTTGTTTGTTTGTTTTACAATATAATGGAAAAAATATATATATATATTTTTTTTAAAATAAAACATTATCTTAGTTTCTGTAATAAAACTTTGCAAATAAATAGTATTTCTTCCTAAATTTAGGTGAAAATGTATTCTGATACATTTCTTTGGTGTCAAAACAAAAAGGTGGAAAAAACAAACAAATCTGTATACGTTATATAGTCTGTGTGACAAGAGTTTTAAATATTTATAAATGTATCATTCCTGATAAAATGCCAGGACAGTACAAATACCCCCAACATGACCCATTTTTTGGAAAGTAGACCATCCAAAATATTTAGTAAGAAGCATGGTGATGTTTTTTTAAAGTTGTGCATTTTTTTGGAAAATGAAGAAATTAAATAAAATTTGTTTTATTTTCACCAACAGCATAGGCATACATACAATGACCCCTCCAAAGCACATTCTGCTACTCCTTCTGAGTATGGGGATACCACATGTGGGAGACTTTTCCGCAGCCTTGGTGCACACAGGGGCCCAAACTCCAAGGAGCACCTTTGGGTTTTCAAAAATTACACATCTAATTTTCTGACAACCTATCACATTTCTTGAGTCCCTGAAGTGCCAGGACAGGAGAAACACCCACACAATGACCCAATTTTAGAGAATAAACACCGCATTAGTTGCAGAAGGGTGTGCATATCCCATGGCTGTGATGCTTGGCTTCACAGCCGAGACAGGAATTATTCTATCTGGCACTTTCAGCAGGCATAGCACCCTCCTATCGTGAACCAAGTGAATGAGGGGACTTGGGGGTTAAAGCAAGTGGTGAGGAGGCAATTAAATGCCTCCTCACCATCTGTGAAATGTTCTCTGAAGAGCAATCTGAATTCAGCCTTATGGTGACACTGGAACTGGTGCAGTGGCAATTGGGTACACTGTGACTGGCTGCACAGGTCTGGGGACATTGTACTGCTGTTGCAGTGATCATGTACAATGGTTGGCTGCTTAGATGTTAGTGTAGCCAGCCACTGTCTCGCCATAGTGAATGTTTTTTTTTTACATACTGTCACCAGAAAAAATTCAGTGTTTCTATTCTGACATTGTAATGGTGGTAATTTTGTACAATGGCTGGTTACACTGACACACAGAGCCATCAGAGCAGCCAGTTGCTGCACATGCATTTGTACAAGCCTATACCACATATATAGCTATATTTCTGGTTGGATGGCAACTCACATTCACAGTTACAATGTACCAGTGCCATCTTTAGGATAGAAAAAGGATACATGGGAGCCTTATTACGGTGGACCAACTTAATGGCAGTCATATTGTATACAAATAGAAATTGTTGCGCTAAATCTATTGCTGAAAACAATATACACAATGTAAAAAAGAAAAAATGCGACCCACAAAAAAAGTTAATTAACATGTATTAATATGTAAATAATGCATAAAAGTCCAGAGAAGTAAAAAAGAGTTCAATGAGTCAACAGTGCAACGATAATGCATGGAACGACACCACTCTGCTCTAAAAATCCTCTGTGAGGGGTTTGCTCAGCAGCGGGTGTGTGTGACCCCCTGGATGGGTTCACAACACAAAATCAGGCACAGCAGACAGCGTTGTAGGTGGAAAAAACAAAAGGTGCGATTTATTTATGCTACATGCAGTGAAAAATATAACAGCCAAACAAAAAAAAACATGAAAATAAATCCTGGTCAGCTTGACCTCTAATTACACACATAGATTCCCTGTCTAACAACTGAGTGCAGCCTTGTGCTGCACCAGTCCCTGTCTCTGTCTCTGTTGTAGAGGTTTGCCACACAGGCGTTAACTCACCGCACAGAACAGGTGTCACACTCCCCAGTCTATACAAACACAAAACTGGTTCCAGGATGGAGCATCTCCCTAAGCATGCTGGGGTTTTTTGTAGAGGTCTTAATGAGCCCACTTACTTCAGCTGGGCTCATTAACTCTTCCCCTATAGGACTCCCAGCACTCCTCTAGTTGTACAAGTCCGCATAAAGCCTGAATCTAGGGCATACATATTTTCCATCCTGGATACAACCAGGTGATTTTACCTGCCTGCTGCCACACCTACCAAACAATACTCTGGAGCAAGATCTTTCCAATCATGAAACAGGCATAAGGATTCTTGTGTAGCTCAGCAGTCATATGGGTAAAAAGAAATAACATCGCTTATTGCGCAGATAACTTAAAAAACATTAACCAGTTTATTGTTGAAAAAAGTTCCACTCACATTTTGGTTGATTCATAAAAGCAAACAGCTGAAGCGTCCAGCGCTTCAGTAACAATCGCTGCAGTGTAGTCTGTCCGCGTCCCACGTCAAGCCAAACTCCGCCCAACGTTTTGACACTGAAAGTGCATCATCAGGGGCGTGGCTAGAACGTTTATAGGGACAGTATTAAATGGACAAACAAACCCGGAAGCGGAAGTGCTGTGCGTTCCACGTGTCAAGCGGAAAAGAACCAGCCTAACCGGAGGTGACCTCTACTCTGAATCACCACTAACCAACCGCAAAAAGACAAAAAATAAAAAAGAACAAAGTACCTTAAGTACTTGATAATAGCCTCCATATATCTCCTATAAAAATAGAAGGCACCATATGAAGAATTTTTACCTGCTTAAAAGCTTTGTTACTACTGCAAGGCTAACGTGGAATGCAGACAGACCACAAAACAGCAACATCTTGTGGTGGTACAATGAACAAGTATACACAAACATTGAGTAATGACGAATTATAAATACATGAAAGATTATGAAAAAAACAAAAATAAAAAATAAAAAAATAACTATAACAATACATTGAAAAATATATTAGAAAATACCCAATGAAAAAACAAAAATGCACAGAAGAAAAATAAAAATAAATATGAAGGTAAGAGTAAAAGTGAAAATACAGAAAATAATAGAAAAAAAAAAAGAGTAAAAAATTAAAAATTTAAAATAAAAATAAAATGAAAAAATAAAATAAAACAAAATAAAAAGAAAAAGAAAAAAGAAAACATTAAAATTAAAATAAAAATAGAAATGAGAAAATATAGCAATGAATGCAAATTAATAAAACTAACATAGGCTATACCCACTAGCAACATCCATCCCACATGGAAAGAAACCAATTCAACTATTGTTGATAAAAGCATTTAGGTCCCACTCAATGTTTATTCCATGTGGATGGTATGTCTGGGCCTAATAGATCCATTTGGTTTCCAACTGGGAAACCCCCCGAATATTGCTGCCCCCCCTCCAATGGCCAATAAATGTGTCTATACCCAAAAAGGTGGTACCCTCTGGGTTACGATTATGTTTTAACACGTAATGTTTTGACAAACTATGCTTTGGGTATCCCCTCTTGATATTACCCACATGTTTGCCAAGCCTGACGTGTAACATGCGTATTGTGGGTCCAATATATTGTAACCCACAGGGGCACCTAATTATGTAAACTACATTCTTTGTAGCACATGTAATAAAAGATCTTATGGGAAAGGGCTCCTGAGTAGAGGTAGCAGCAAAAGACTGGGTAGACCTACATTTATTGCCATTTACAAATAGGACACCTCCGACAAGGAAAAAAGCCCTCCATGTCCTGAAAGAAAGAAACTTTTTTCTTGGGTGGATCCACAACATTTGGGGCTATCTGTAAGCCCAATGGGGAAACCCCCCTATAGACCATCCAGGGTTTGTCTGGTAAATTGGGGCCTAAATAGCGATCGCCCTTCAAAACTTTCCAATGCCTCTGTATGATCTTATGGATGTCATAGTGTTGACTAGAGCAAAAAGTTATAAATGAGAATTTAAATGATTCATCAGCCATTTTGAGCTTAGTGGTCAACAGAGAGTTTCTATCCTTATTTGAGGCAAAAGCAACAGCAGCATCCAATTCTTCTACAGCATACCCTTTTTCCAAGAACCGGTCCCTGAGAACCAAGGATTGAGATACAAAATCGTCATAATTGGTACAATTTTTTACCTGAGTCTCAGGAACTGGCTCTTGGGTATCGAAGCTAACCAAGCCTTGTGGTGACAACTTTTAGTGTCAATATAACCGTTTCGGTCCATTTCCTTGAAGTAGGTAGAGGTCACTAATTGGCCCTCTGTGACCCTAATTCTTAAATCAAGGAAATGGATGTCAACATTACTCGCCTCAAACATCAGACAGATACCCCTATCATTTGAATTAAGGCAAGCGATAAACGCAGCCAATTAATCCAAATCGCCATCCCATAGGAGGAGGATGTCGTTTATATATCTTTTCCAGAGTACCAGTTCCTCCCTGGACTCATGATAGATGACATCCTCCTCCCATTTGGCAATAAAGAGATTGGCCATACTGGGGGCAAACTTTGATCCCATGGCCACACCCCTGTTCTGAACATAATATGATCTCTTATACCAAAAGTATATGTTGCTTTGCATAATCCAACAGAGTAAGGCCTCTTTCACACTGATGTCCCGTTCAGGCCCGCCTGTCAGTTTTTCAGGCGGACCTGAACGGGTGCTCCATAGAGGTCTATGGAGCGTCGGATGTCAGCGGTGACATGTCCGCTGACATCCGACCCGCTCCGATCCGAAAAAGTGTAACGGAGGAAAAACCTATTTTTCCATCCGTCTGCGGATCGGATCGGATGACGACGGGCACTGCGGTCCGTCGTCATCCGATCTCCCATAGGGGAGAGCGGCGCTGTGACAGGTCCATCCCTGCGCAGTGTGCAGAGACGGAGCTGTCATCTCCCTGCTCAGCGGGGATCGGCGGAGTGATCCCCGCTGAGCAAACGGATATCCACGGGGCGGATCAGAACTGATCCTCCCCGTGTGAAAGGACCTTAAGTATAAAGGATTGCTGTTGGATATAAAGTGTATCTGTCTTCAAAAAATGTTCAACAGCTTCTCTGCCATGGCCATGAGAGATGATAGTATAAAGTGAAGACACATGAGCAGTGGCGAGAATGTAAGAGTCTTTCCATTGTGTATCTTTCAGTAGATTAACCACCTGTGTGGAATCCTTCAAATATGATGGAGTTTTCACAACAAGTGGCTGCAAGAAATGGTCTATGTATTTGCCCACCCTGGAAGTACCGAGTCAATACCACTGACAATCGGCCTTCCAGGGGGGGCAAACTGGGTCCTTATGAACCTTCGGGAAGTAATAAATTACAGGGATTCTGGGAGCAGAAGGGACCAAAAAGGCCTTTTCTTTCTTGGAAATAACCCCGCTTACAAGACCACTCTCAACTATTGACACATGGTCTTTCTTATATTTACTAGTGGGATTCCCCTATAGAGTGACATAGGTATCTCGATCAGACAATAGCCTCTCCATTTCCAGATTATAAGCATCTTTGTCCAAGATCACGATCCCACCCCCTTTATCCGCAGGACGTACAATGATATCATCCCGGTTTTTCCGTTTTTCCATACCTTTTTTAAACGTATATTCCCTCCTAATTTTTTTGGTCTGTAAGGTAAGTAGATCCTTATTAACCAAATCCCTGAATACAGTGATAGCAGGGGTTTGGGGGCCCGGAGGATTGAACACAGAGGCATTTCTTAATCCAGAACTTGAGACAATGAGACATTAACATTAGAGTGATAAGGATTCGCAATAAAATGACATTGTATATTGATTTTGCGTACAAATTTTTGGACGTCTATAAATGTTTTGAAACTTATTCAGTCATATTGTAGTGGACCAACTTCTTATTATCAAAGGATAATGCAGGAAATACTATTCAAATGATAAATACAATATGTCAGTTAAACTATTAGATAAATAAATGCATATGGCAAATTATGATCTTAGTACACGCGATCAAATTAAAAAAAAGGCTATTTATTCAAAAGCTTGGCATCTGATGCAAAGGAACGCATCAAAAGTAGTTTTATATCATAGGGAATCTAATTAATGGGCTAAAAGGCTATAGTATCAGTAAATATACACCCTTCAAAGTACATCAGTATGAATATAAATTTATCATAATGTCATACAAATGTATAAAAAGATTCTAAAAAGTATATGAAAATATAAAAATATAAAAATATTTATATTTAAAAAGAAGAAGAAAAAAAACGCTGTGCACAGCCAGCTGACACTTAAAAGTGATTCACACCCCAAGAAATAAAATAAAAAACAAAAAGTGCAGACCTATGCAAAAAAACTCTCAATAAATAAAGTGTAAATAGCAAAGATAATAATATGTAACAAACAGGCAACTGTGCCATGCAATAGTCTAAGCAAATAATACTCCCTAACCCCTGCAGTGTATTATATACTACTGACCTCTGCACTTTGCATTATTTATTACTGACCCCTGCCCTCTACTACTGACAACTAATCTCTGCACTCTGTACATTACTTACTCCTGACACTGCACTCTGCATTACTTATTCCTGACCCCTGCACTGTGTGTTACTTCTCCTGACTCCTTCACTGTGTACTATACAATACTGACCACTGGATTCTGTGTTATTCACTCCCAGCCTCTGCACTCTGCATTGCTTACTACTGACTTCTGCACCCTGCACTATGTTACTTAATCCAGAACTTTGCACTCTGCGCGTTACTCACTAAAGACCCCTTCACTTGCGTTACCTGTTACCTTCTCATGACAACTGTGGGTTACATACTATTGACCCCCTAGACTCTTAATTTCTTATTATTGACTCCTGTGCTGTACATAACATACTACTGAGCTATGCACTCTTTGTTACTACTAACTACTGTATTTTGCTTTACTTAGTATTTAACTCTACACTCTGCGTTACTTATGTCTGACCTCTGCACTCTATTTACACACATTCCCAACTGTTAAAGTAGTTCTAAAGGTTGAAGTTTTTTTTGTACCTTCATGCATTTCTATGCATGAAAGTAAAAAAAAAAATCTATATCCAGCTCCCCCCGCAAAGTCACCCATGATACCTACCTGAGCTGATCTCAATCCAATGATGGCTCCCGCAGCTGTCAATCACAGCTAGTTGGAGGAAGTAGGGGGCAGAACATAGTCCAGCTGTCTGTGTCTATGGATACAGACAGCAGGGTTCGGGAGTGAGCTGCATGAGTGCCCCATGGGAAGCGGATTCCTATGGGGGCACGCACTGAAGAGGAGGATCCAGAAGCGCCGGCAGGGGGACCCGAGAAGAGGAGGATCAAGCCTGCGGGACTGCTTTGTGCATAACCATTTCACAGAGCAGGTAAATATAAGATTTTTTTTTTTTTTTGTTCTTTTATTTTACCTTTATGTGTGCACTTCTTCAGCAGCATGTCAGCTTTCTTGTGGAAGTGATTAAGGAGGCTTTTTAGCTGCCCAAATCACTTCCACAAGAAAGTTATTTAAAATGCAATAATGTAAAACCTAAAATACTGCATTTGGCTGCTAGATGGAGCTAAGTAGAGATGGGCCAAATGATCCCCTGTTCCGTTTGCGGCAGAACTTTCACAAAAGTTTGGAACCGAATACTGAACCCCATTGATGTATATGGGACCTGAACTGGAAAAATCAAAAGTGACATTTTGGAGGCACATATGCAATGGTAATGGGGTCCGGGTATTACTCTGGGGGATATGTATCAATGAAAAAAAAGTTTGTAATGTTTTTAAATAAGCAGTGATTTACTGATACTTAAAGGAAAACCATCAAAATGAGAAATAAAAAGAAAAAATAAATATTCCTTTAAATATAGTGCCGGAGGGGGGGGGTGTCCCCTTAGTCTGCTTGTAATGTGACACATCTGTACCACGTATAGAGCTTGCTGCATCAATAATTACATTTATAAAGCCAAAAAAACTGAAAATTGTATACTTACCTTTCCGTAATTTTCCTTTCCTGTCGCATCTTCATGGCAGCATACACTCTGGGTTGTGACTCCGTCCCCACAACCTGATAGGACCACATAGCTATAAGATGAAGATACGAAGATACGCCCCCCCGCCCCGGTATTCTCTCTATATATGAATCACCTTTGTGGGTGGGATATTGTATGCTGCCATGAAGATGCGACAGGAAAGGAAAATTACGGAAAGGTAAGTATACAATTTTCCGGTTTCCTGACGCATCATGGCAGCATACACTCTGGGGATTAACTCGCAGACTGGGTGGGAGATGCAAAGGTAAACGTTTATTAGCAAGGAATAGAAGAGTTGGCTTGAATAATGGACTTTCCAAATTCTACTGTTGATAGCCGAGCTGAGTCCACCTTGTAGTAAGAGATAAAGGTGTTCCTGGAGGACCAAGTGACCGCTCTGCAGATGGTTTCCGCTGAGACCCTAAAATACGCTGCCCAGGAGGTGGCCACTGCTCTGGTGGAATGAGCCCTCAGGTCTTCAGGAATTTGCAGCTCACTCAGCAAGTAGGCCTTTTTAATGGTCTTCACCAACCAGGAGGTAATGGTTCGGGCCGATGCTGCTTGACCTCTCCTAAGGCTATAGGGAATGATGAAGAGGTTCTCCAATCTTCTAAAGGATTCGGACATGGAAAGATATTTTATGATGTTGCCCCTTACATCCAGAGGATGAGGGTCACCCTGGTCTGTGTTAAGAGCTGGCAAGTTGATTTCCTGGTTGAAGTGAAAAGAGGATGCCACCTTTGGGATAAAGCGATCCGAGGGTCTTAGAACTACCCTGTCCGGATGGATGATCAGATACGACTCCTTAATCAGTAATGCTTGCATCTCTGAAACTCTCTTCGCTGATGTGATTGCGACCAGGAAGGCAACTTTTAGTGTCAGGTGCCAGAAGGAGATGTTTTCCAGCGGAAAAAATGGTTCTTTGGATAGTACCTCTAAGACGACTGATAGGTCCCATGTTGGAAAGGAGGGCATCCTAGGTGGTCTTAGTTTAAGACAAGCCTTCTGAAATTGCATAACAAGGGGATCGTGAGCCCATTTTACCCCTGTCAGGGCGGATAGAGCTGACACCTGAACTTTCAGAGTACTAGAGCTAAGACCTTTGTCTAAGCCTGATTGCAGGAACTCTAGGATCAGAGGAGCCGAAAGGGAGGACAGATCCTGGCCAAGGTCCTGAGAGAAGGTAACAAACTTCTCCCAGACCCTGCGGTAGGTGCAGTTGGTGGTAGGTTTTCTGGCCTGGAGCAGGATATCAACTACCTTATGGGAGCAGCCCTGACCTAGATACCTAGCCCTCTCAGCCTCCAAGCCATCAAGTGCAGCCTCCCCGGATCTGGATGTAGTAGCTGGCCCTGGGAGAGCAAGTCGTCTGACAGGGGAAGAGCAAGAGGGTCTGCCGTGCTCAGTTGTAGGAGGGTGGTGAACCATGGCCTCCTGGGCCAAAAAGGAATCACCGCTATCACCAATGCTGTTGATCTCTTGAGCCTTAAGAGAAATCTCGCTATCAGGGGAGTCGGAGGGAAGATATACCCGAGATGGAAATTCCAGGGATGCTGGAGGCAATCTGTCCCCTCCGCTGAGTGAAAGGGAAACCTCGACAGACCTTCAGCACTTGGAGTTTGCTGGAGTCGCAGCAAGGTCTATGTCTGGTTGACTCCAGGTCTGGCAGATGAGGGAGAAGGCCTGAGGGCTCAGGGACCACTCGTTGGAGGCGAACTCCCTGCTGAGCGTGACGGCTAAGATGTTCTCAACCCCAGGGATGTAAGTCGCCCTCAGGTCTGACAGGTTCAACTGTGCCCATTCCATCACAGGGAGAACTTCCTGCATCATTGAGGGATTCCTGGTCCCCTTTGTCTGTTAATGTAGGCGACAGCAACCTTGTTGTCCATCCTTAAGAGGACCTGCTTCCCCCTTAAAAGGGAGCTGAAAGCCAGGAGAGCCTGGAGGGCCGCTCTCATCTCCAACACGTTCGATACTGAGTCCCGTACTTCGAAAGGCCAACGGCCCTGTGCTACATGGGACTGGTAGTGGGCTCCCCAACCTTCTAGACTGGCATCCGTGGTCACTACCTCCTGAGGAGGGATGACTATGTGTTTGCAATTGTTTAAGTTGTGGGGACGAGTCCACCAACGCAATGAGCGCCTGACTGTCTCCGAGCTCCTGATCGTCTGGGTCATGGATGAACCATCCCACTGATATAGGAAGGAGTTCTGCAGAGGTCTGGTGTGCCACTGCGCCCAACGGACCATAGGAATGGTCGCTGATAGGGAGCCTAGAAGGCTGAGGCATACTGTGGCTGACAGGGATCTTACTAAAATGGCCTTCTTCACCTTCCGAACCAACAGGGAAGACTTCTCTGGAGGCAGCTGCACTGTATTCAACTGGGTATCTAGTTTGGCTCCTAAGAAGATCATTCTCTGGGTGGGCCGAGTCTGGCTCTTCCCCCAGTTTATCAGCCATCCCAGATTCTGCAGAGTGGAGACGAGGATCTTCCGATGTTGTAACAGCGACTCCCGGCTGTCTGAGAGGAGGAGAATATCGTCCAGATAATGGTGGACTCGCAGCCCCCTCTCCCTCAGATGCGCGATAACGGCAAGAAGGACCTTTGTAAATGTCCTGGGAGCCGTAGAAATTCCAAACGGAAGACTTCGGAACTGAAAGTGTCTGTGGTTTAGCGAAAAATGGAGGAACTTTTGGAGTTCTGATAGCATAGGGAAATGGAGGTAGGCGTCCTGTAGATCTATGGAGAGCATCCAGTCCCCCAGATTTATGGCCTGGAAGATGGACTGGAGGCTCTCCATTTTGAAAGCTTCTACCCGGATAGAGCGGTTTAATTTTTTTAGATCCAGGACCGGACGTAGGTCCCCTGATTTCTTTTTTACTAGAAATAGAGGAGAATAGAACCCCTGACCTCTTTGGGATAAGGGCACCTCCATAATTGCTTCCTTTTGGAGCAGATCCTGAACGTATCGAGCCAAGGCTAACCTCTTTTGCCGGGATGACGGTAGGTTTGTTGGGCAAAAATGGTCCCCCGGGGGAAGTCCCTTGAATGACCATCTGTGCCCGACGTGAATGGTGGTTAACGTCCAGGGGTCGCTTATCATTTCCGCCCAGACCAGCGTGAACTTTGAGAGGCTGGCCCCCACCACTGCTGGCTGGGCGGACGCACCTTCAAAAGGACTTCTGGTCAGTAGATACCGGGGTCCTGGGCTTCTGGAACTTCAGGAAGGATGTTTGAGGGGTCTTCCAGTTCCTTCTGTACTCCCTACCAGGCCTGTAGGACTTGGCATACCTGTACCTGTCCGGGAGGTTACGCTTAAAGGGAGGAGGCCTCTGAAGCTTTGGCTTTCTATCCGAGGGTATAAGCCCTGATTTTCCGCCAGTAACCTTAGAAATAGCAGAGTCCAATTTGGCGCCGAAAAGGTTCTTGCCATCATACGGGATGCGGCACCAATTGGACTTGGAAGCAGGATCTGCCGCCCAGGGTTTGAGCCAGAGAGCCCGTCTGGCCATTACCGAGGACAACATAGTCCTGGATGCAGACTTAATAGCATCCACAGATGCCTCTGCCACAAATTCCCCTGCAAGGCTTAGTTCTTGCAGGGCCCTAACTAGCTGGTCCTGATCAGCGCCCTCGGATACAAGCTTTTCTGTGCTTGCTGACCAACTGGCAATCGCCTTACCCACAGCTGCAAGAACCACTGCTGGCCTGCATACCCCTCCTGCTGCTAGGTAGGCTCTTTTGAGATCAGTATCGATCTTTTTATCTAGGACGTCCTTGAATGACACGGCGTCCTCGATAGGGAGCGTAACGTGCCTGGCCAGGCGCATGAGGGATGCATCCACCACTGGCGGGGACACAAGAGATTTAATTTTAGCCTCCTTTAGAGGATATAGTTTGGCAAGCCGATTGTTAAGACTTGCTTTCTTCTCGGGTCTCTGCCACTCGTCTCTGATAAGTTCCTCCAACTCATCAATGAAGGGGAAGGCTTTGGGTTCTCTCTTCAGGTACGGGAAATATTTTCTCTTTTTGGGTTGGGCCTCCTGGGGTTCCTCCCAGCTAATGGCCTCCTTCACTGACCTCACAAAAAGCTCTATTAGGGAGAAGTCAAAGCCCGCTGAAGCCTCTAGTTCCTCATCTGAAGGAGAATCATGCTCTCTGCTTGGGGGAGCCGGCGAAGCACCCCATGGAGATAACTCCATGTCCGGAGCGACACGTGGGGCAGAAGACTCCGTGAGCTCTCTGTGTTCTTGCCCTTTTTCTCTGGTGGCTTCTTCAAAGCACCTGCGGCATGCCAACCTGTCTGGAAGGGCTATGGCCCCGCATACCCAGCAGGTATTTTCAGAAGGATGGGAGTGGTATGCTGGTGAATGGCTCCTCCGGTCAGGGGATCTTCTTCGGCGGGAATAGCTGCACCTTGAACGAGACCTGGAGCAACTCCTCATGCGACTCCCTTTCCCTGAGCGACTTCCTTCACCCGAATGGCTCCGCCTATGGCCAGAGCAGCTTCTTCTATGCGAGGAATCTCTGCGAGATGATCTTGCAGACCTGATGGGGCTAACCATTTAGCTAGCGTTAGTGCGTCCTGCTCTCTTTTTCGATCTTCTCTACTTACCAAACTCCTCCCCTCTTACCTATTATGCTGGTGGTGATCTGCTGGAGCAGTGGTCTCCATGGATAGGGAACAGAGGAAGCCTGAAGACACAGGTAACACAAAAAGGGTAAGGAAGAGAAAGCCATGACAGAAACAAGAGGGGAAAAGAGAGAAGAAAAATACAGGGGAGATACTTACCAAACAGAGAGGCAACACTGGGGTAGAAAAACCAGAAAAGCAGCAGTCATGAAATTCAGCTGAGCACAAAAACAGGCATCTGCATTAAAAAAAGGTATCTTCCCCTTTTAAAATTGGAGCCGGGTTCACGACCCGCCCGCACATGCTCAGTAGCACTGTGCGGCCGCCCGCGCCATCTTGGAAAAGGGAAAAGACATAGATAGACATACACAGGCTGCCCAAAGTGCACAGTGAGCATGTGCAAAGCGGCAGAGTGACCAGGAAGAATGCTGATGCTGCTATGGGACTACAGAGCTCAGGAAAAAATTAAATATGGCAGAGAGGCAACACTGGGGGAAAGGCACCAGACAACCTAAGGTGACAAGAGATACTAAAGGGAGGGAGTATGCTGTCAAGCTGCAGACAGAGTGACACCAGGGAGGAAGAGGAAACCGGAGCAGGTACTAAGCCTGTTTAAGGCTTAAAGACCAATCTTTTTGTTATATGCCTTCAGCCTGTTTAAGGCTTACTTCCAACGGCTATAGAGGCAATGCTCTGTTTGCAGAGAAAAAGTATTCATACCCTTGAGATCACCAGAGTGGGGTTCCTTCCATTTAGCTTCCTTTAGAGGCTGTACCGGTAAGGACTTCCACCCAAAAGAGGCTAGAACCTGGCTGGGGTGAAGCGGTAAGAGGGTGATGATCCGTGCGGTCCCAACAGGTGAGGAAAATAAGAGAATACCGGGGCGGGGGGCGTATCTTCATCTTATAGCTATGTGGTCCTATCAGGTTGTGGGGGCGGAGTCACAACCCAGAGTGTATACTGCCATGATGCGACAGGAAAAATACATTTTCCATTCAATCTTTCTTTATTTTATAAACAACGGCTTGGGGAGCCAGTCTGTATTATGGTGTTAAAATAAAGGAAAAAACCGCGCTCGACAACGGTGGGAAGTAAGAGAGGATAATAATAACCGTAACTACGGCTAAATACTAGTTATATCATTAGGTTGCTGCCACCCACAGAAGAAAGAAACTCCAAAAGGTGTTTCCTCCAAAAAATAATAAAACAATATGATAACCAGGGTAATTGGCGCTACCTACAAGTAAAACTCCTTATATGTATGTATATCAATATATAATTCTGAATATATCATGTATTCATCTAGAAGAATATATATATAGAAGGAGGCATAGCCCCAAAAAACTATCAATCTGCAATTTGAAATTCACACGCTACTCAGAATTCCCAAAAAACAACAAAGTTCCTACTAAAGATAAGTTCCTGGGATTAACAAATAATTCCAATAAGCAACAGAAAAGGAAAAAACGAAAACCAGACATCAAACTAGAAACCAAAAATAATTTTTTGTATCGCTAAGAGACAGTATTCCCTAAAATCGCATAAATGCCAAAGTGTGGTTTGAGTAGGCAAATTCCCAGTAAGAGGCGTATGTAAATGTGCTAGTGAGCTTATAATCCCAAACACGCAAACTGTAAGTGTAAAACGCTAATATAAATACATATGCAAGAATTTTTTGCCTAAAGTCGCATTATCGCCAAAATGTGCAAAAAACCAAATAGAAGGTGTATATAAATGTGCTTAGTAAAATTAAAAGTCACAATACAAAATTCAGATTATACAACCTATGCATACAATGTGCTAATATAAGCATCTATATATGAAAAAACAAAAAATATATTAGTAGTATATAGAAATTATATCAAAAATATATATCAAAAAAGTGCAGCTGAAAAAACAAAAAAATATGTGTACAAAAAAGAAGAGAGAATATATATATAAAAAATAAAAATAAAATATGTGTATACAAAAAAGCAAAGGGTCTCTTAAAAAACAATAAATAACAAAAATTACAAAAAATAATGTCCAAATTCCCAAAAAAATCTCTTCAACAGTGCAATTACAAAGAGTTCAAAAGATGTGACTAAAGTGCTCCTCGTGCAATCTCCAACGTGACTTCTGTGTTCCCCCACAAGGTCCCACACTCACCAGAAGAATAAACCCCTGCAGGGGTAATTCGCCTTGGAATCAAAGTCTACCGATAATCAGCTCTTCATTCGCATCCAGAGAGAGTTTTTTCAGTCCCTGCTGGTGTCCGGCTCCTCAATCGCAACCAAGGGGGAGATTTCCTCATAGGAAAAAAATTGTAGTCTCCATAGTGTGATTTGTATAAAAAATCAATTTATTGCCACAAAAAATATAAACAAATAAAAACATAAAAAATGGTAAAACGGAAAAAAACACAATTCTCATATGTTGAGACAGAATGTGGAACCACAGTCCATTAAAAAACCTTTCCAGCCTCCATATATGAATGATAACGTTCCAGGAAAAAAATATATAAATAAAAAATCCTAGAGCAGGGCTGAGAGAAAGGTGAAAACCATACGCTAATGGCACTTTATCCCTGATAATACAAAGGACTAGACACCAAAAAATATATATAATGGTAATGTCCCAGGATATAACCTGTTATCTAGAGTCACTCCAGTATTTGTAAGTCCCCCAGGGATAGAGCCCTTTTAGCGCGAAAAAAATATAATATTAATCCGAACGTGGAAGCCGCCCGGTGGACACGCAGCTACGGCTTGCACTCCAACTGCGCTCCAACGAACGGAACTGACGTAATAGGCGTAACTCCGTCGAACGCGTTTCGTCATTGACGTCTTCAGCGGCGGTGTCACGCTAAAACGTCTTTCAACTTAAATAGGAAAAAATAAACCCGATCGAGCAGAATCTGATTGGCCAACGTTCGTAATTGACACCCAAACAGCCACCAATGGGCTATGCCCTGTGTCTGAAGGAGTGACAACCACCGTGTCCAATCCGCATGTAGTTATCACCCAGTTCCCAGCCAAAAGGCGAGGGAAGGATATTCAAAAAAAAAAAAAAGAGAATTACAAAACTCAATTTATAGTAAAAAATCAGTAAATTTAAGACCCGTCTATTGTCCGCCTATTGGGTACACGGCACATAAGGGTGATCTATCCCAAAGGGAACTTAAAAAGACTGTATACATGATGACAATAATTATATGTTAAAAACAATAATAACATCGATGATCCTTATAACAAGTTATCATAAACAGAAGTATGAAAATAAGTATTTATACAAATAAAAAATTAGGGAAAACCAAAAATAGGTCACTACTGACTGAGATGGCTGAATACAATAGATTTCTTTACTAGAAGAAAAAGAAAAGGGGTCATCCTCTTTACTTCATTGCAATCCAGCTATTACCTGGTAAAAGTGCTCATATTAATCTAATCTATCAAAAAAGTGCTCATATTAATCTAATCTATCAAAAAAAAATTTTTTTGATAGATTAGATTAATATGAGCACTTTTACCAGGTAATAGCTGGATTGCAATGAAGTAAAGAGGATGACCCCTTTTTTATACAAATCACACTATGGAGACTACAATTTTTTTCCTATGAGGAAATCTCCCCCTTGGTTGCGATTGAGGAGCCGGACACCAGCAGGGACTGAAAAAACTCTCTCTGGATGCGAATGAAGAGCTGATTATCGGTAGACTTTGATTCCAAGGCGAATTACCCCTGCAGGGGTTTATTCTTCTGGTGAGTGTGGGACCTTGTGGGGGAACACAGAAGTCACGTTGGAGATTGCACGAGGAGCACTTTAGTCACATCTTTTGAACTCTTTGTAATTGCACTGTTGAAGAGATTTTTTTGGGAATTTGGACATTATTTTTTGTAATTTTTGTTATTTATTGTTTTTTAAGAGACCCTTTGCTTTTTTGTATACACATATTTTATTTTTATTTTTTATATATATATTCTCTCTTCTTTTTTGTACACATATTTTTTTGTTTTTTCAGCTGCACTTTTTTGATATATATTTTTGATATAATTTCTATATACTACTAATATATTTTTTGTTTTTTCATATATAGATGCTTATATTAGCACATTGTATGCATAGGTTGTATAATCTGAATTTTGTATTGTGACTTTTAATTTTACTAAGCACATTTATATACACCTTCTATTTGGTTTTTTGCACATTTTGGCGATAATGCGACTTTAGGCAAAAAATTCTTGCATATGTATTTATATTAGCGTTTTACACTTACAGTTTGCGTGTTTGGGATTATAAGCTCACTAGCACATTTACATACGCCTCTTACTGGGAATTTGCCTACTCAAACCACACTTTGGCATTTATGCGATTTTAGGGAATACTGTCTCTTAGCGATACAAAAAATTCTTTTTGGTTTCTAGTTTGATGTCTGGTTTTCGTTTTTTCCTTTTCTGTTGCTTATTGGAATTATTTGTTAATCCCAGGAACTTATCTTTAGTAGGAACTTTGTTGTTTTTTGGGAATTCTGAGTAGCGTGTGAATTTCAAATTGCAGATTGATAGTTTTTTGGGGCTATGCCTCCTTCTATATATATATTCTTCTAGATGAATACATGATATATTCAGAATTATATATTGATATACATACATATAAGGAGTTTTACTTGTAGGTAGCGCCAATTACCCTGGTTATCATATTGTTTTGTATTATGGTGTTGGTGGTGCTTTCACACTGTAACCCTATAGAGGTACTCTTGATGAAAGCAAGAATTGGCCTTGCTGTCAAAAATTTCAATTTGATGCCCCGCTCAAACTGTTGCAGAAAAATTGGTCTTTGGGTGTCAGTGGTGCCTTCACACTGTAACCCTATCGAGGTACAGTTGATGAAAGAAAGAATTGGCCTTGCTGTCAAAAATTGCAATGATATGCACCTGTCAAACAGGTACCTTCACACCGTAACCAAATAGAGGTATTCTTGATTGAAGCAAGAAATGGCCTTGCTGTCAAAAATTGTCAAACAGGTGCGGAAAAATTGGTCCTTGGGTGTTAATTGTGCCCATGAAACATACACCAAAAATGTCTTCCAGATGAAATCAACACCCACAAAGCTAGGCAGCCTAGACAGTCTTTTAGAGATTTGAGATGCAGAAAGCATTTAATTAGTGACAAGTGCTTGTGTGAGAGACATTTTCTGGCTACAATCTACAGCTGGTGTTGTGCTGCTGGCAGATGTGCTGCTAGGACGTGGAATACCCTGTGCTACACCATCATCCCTGTCAGTGGAGGCTGCTGAGAGGTAATGACTCGGTATAGCAGGGGCAGACTGAAGTGGGTAAAGAGGAGGAGGACTGACAGATGAATGTAAAGCAAAGAATGCTGGCAATAAAAAAATGTTAAACAATAACTGCTCAGGTTGGTCTATATATAAAAAGATAAAGGTACCAACATCCCAATTACTATTAAAGTCTAGAAGAAAAAGGGTGGGGCAAGTAGGATTTTCCCAGTATCATCACAAGACATTGCAACAAAATTTTTTCATATCCAAAAAGTATAATTTATATACAATCAACATTTAAAAAGCACTGGGTATTGCATATTAATTTCATTCTAAGTGGTCATACCACCTCTGTTGGAGTCCCACTAAAAATGATACATATCTCCAGTCACCATATGAACATTAAAGATCAGACTCTCAACATGTTTCACGAGTTCCCTGCTTCTTCAGGAGAGCAAAATAGGAGAACAGGAAAATTAAACACTGAACATAATAATAGAATATGTAAATATACAAACAGCACATATTAAAAACAGTGGTAAATATCCCATATATTCTATGGGTGCTATAGGCATTGGAAATAGGATAATTACCTTGGAGGCTGCACTAGCAAACTAAAGAGACATCAAGGTCAGAGACAACCCTTGGTGAGCACGTGAGCATATGGTGAGCATATCCAAAGGTATAGTGTGGAAACTAGGTGGTATAATATAGTTAACCACTTAAGCCCCGGACAATTTTGGGGCCATAGACCGGAACACTTTTTGCGATTCGGCAATGTGTAGTTTTAACTGACAATTGCGCAGTCGTGCGGCGTGGCTCCCAAACAAAATTCACGTCCTTTTTTCCCCGCAAATAGAGCTTTCTTTTGGTGGTATTTGATCACTGCGGTTATTATTTTTTGCGCTATAAACTAAAAGAGAGTGACAATTTTGAAAAAAACGCTTTATTTTTTACTTTTTGCCATAGTAAATATCCCCCAAAAATATATATAAAAAAAGATATAACCAATAAGCGTTTATTGATTGGTTTGCGTAAAAATTATAGCGTCTACAAAATAGGGCATAGATTTATGGCATTTTTATTAATATTTTTTTTTTTTACTAGTAATGGCAGCGATCAGCGACTTTTATCATAACTGCAACATTATGGTGGACACATCGGACAATTTTGACACATTTTTGGGAACATTGGCATTGATACAGCGATCAATGTTATAAAATTGCATTGATTACTGTAAAAATTTCACTGGCAGTGAAGGGGTTAACCACTAGGGGGCGGGGGAGGGGGTTAGGTGTGTCTTGGGGAGTGATTCTAACTGTGGGGGGGATGGGCTAGCAGTGACATGACACTGATCATTGCCTCCGATGATAGGGAGCAGACGATCAGTGTCCTGTCACTAGGCAGAATGGGGAAATGCTGCGTTTACATCGGCATCTCCCCGTCCTTAAGCTCCGTGGCACAATAACGGGCTCCCGACAGACATCAAGTCCATGGGTCCCATGGGCATGGTCATGGAGATCGCGGGCAGCGCGTTTGCACGGCGAGAAGTTCAAAGTAATGTACGAGTATAAGTACAGGAGCCGGTCACCAAGCAGTTATATTAAGTTTTCATCAATCCAATTATTAGTCAATATAGATGACCAACAAAAATGGTGGTTAAGACATACATACCAAACTTACTGTTTCCAATAAATGAACAACAAACTTTAGCAAGATCACAAGTGGTATATAGGAGGTGGGACAGATGGAACACAGCTGAGTCTAGGTATGTTAAATTATTAAATCCAATTTATATAATATTTATTGTTCATATGGTGACTCAAGATATTTATCATTTTTAGTGGGACTCCAACAGAGGTGGGATGATAACGCAGAATGAAATTAATATTCAATACCCAGTGTTTTTAAAATAAAATGTTGATTGTATGTAAAATAAAATGTATTGATTTTAAACAATGTTGTTGTAATGTCTTGTGACGGTGTCAGAAAAATCCTACTTGCCCCACCCCTTTTCTTCTAGACTTTTATACAAAAATGTAAAAAAAAAACGGCGTGGGGTTCACCTCCCCATCCAGTCCCACGCCAAAATGTAAAAAAAAAAAATTGTGGGATCCCCTCAAAATCTTTAATAGACCATTATCCAAGACTGCAGCCCAGCAGGTCAGGAAAGGGGGGCGAGTAAGTGCACACCCCCTCCTGAACCATACCAGGCCAAATGCCCTCAACATGGATGAGTGGGTACTTTAGAAACGAGGGGCTCTGCCTCCCCCACCCCAAAGCACTTTATGCCCATGTTGATGGAGACAAGGGCCTCATGCCCACAATCATGGCCGGTGGCTGTGGGGTTCTGCGGGCAAGGGGTTCATCAGAATCTGGAAGCCCCCTTTAACAAGAGTATAGGGGAAAATAGTATCCTTACCCATTCAATCAAAGCAAGTAAAAAAGTAATGAAAACACAGAGACAGTTTTTGACAATTCCTTTATTGTAAATCTATCGTCAATCACCCGCCTGCCACACCCTGAAAAAAAACCCGCTCCCGCTGACATAGAGGCTGTCTGCCTACTGCAGGCTCCTCCATTTGACAGTTCTTTTATAGGGAAGGAAGGGGCCACCTGTCGACATTACCTGGTGGCACCTACCCTCTTGCAACGTCGTGGAATGGTGCATGCTGGGGTGGCGACGTCCCAAGGGGGTGGTGCCACCAGTGACGTCGCCAGGTGGTCCTGTCCTTTCCTAAAAAAGAACTGTCAAACAGAGGAGCCTGCAGTAGGCAGATGGGCTCCATGTCGGGGGGAGCATTTTTTTTCCGGGTGCGGCGGGCTGCGTGATTGATGATGGATTTAAATTGGGGGACAATGTTTTTTTATTTATTTATTTAATTGTCAAAAACTGTCTCTGTATTTTTCTTACTTTTTTTGGTGAATGGGTAGGAGTACTATGTACCCCATACTCATTCACATGGGGGGGGGGCAGGATCTGGGAGACTACTTGTTAAAGGGAGCTTCCAGATTCCGATAAGCCCCCCACCCACAGACCACCACAACCACTTGCCACAGTTGTGGGGAGGAGGCCCTTGTCCCTATCAACATGGTGACAAAGTGCTTTGGGATGGGGCAGCCCCCCCCCCCCCCATGTTTAGGACATGTGGCCTGGTATGGTTCAGGACGGGGGATGCTCGCTTCCCACCTCCTCCTTTCCTGACCTGTCGGGGTGCATATTCAGGGAAGGGTCTGTTGTGGATCTTAGGGGGACTTCACGCCGTTTTTTTTTTACATTTTGGCATGGAGTTTCGCTTAAAATCCATACCAGACTGGAAAGGCCTAGTATGGACTGGGGGGGCCCTGCCCCCTTTTTTTAAACATTTTTCTATTGCCTGCAATGGTATCGTATGGTATGGTAGCCTCAAGTCCAGGATATCTCTGGTAACACATGTGAACTTAAGGAAGAATTCAAGCCTGAGGATGAAGCAGCACCACTGGAACTGCAGTATTCTCAATTGGGGAGACGCTCCTCACAAAAGCTGAGTCTTTTAGAGAAGCTGCGTATTATTAGGCTCTAGCTTGGCTACGTGCACAACGTTTCTGTTAACAGAGGGCTTCCCACATGGCTGAAGATCACTATAGCAGCTACCTATGCCTCATCAGTTGTGGCCTCTCTAAGCTTCTGATGCAGAGAAATGTCTCTTCCCTGGATGTATTCAGGAAAAGAGAGGGTTGTGGGAGAATGAGTATGGTGTGTAAATGGCCACTCTGCTACAGTCCATCCCACTTGAACTTGCTGTCCCTGGCAAATGTTTGTGGACCATTCAGATACATTCTGTGCAAAGTATTCAGGGGGTCCCCTGAATTTAGGTCTTTGAGAGCACCTCAGAGGTTAAATCTCAGTTCTAGCTTCCAGGACGAAAGATGGCATGTCTCTGTTTTCAGTCAGTGGGTGGTAATCCAAAGGGATCCGCAGTGGCAGCATGAGTGGCCATTGAGCTGTGTAATATTGTCAGTATCCATGGCTTCTCTTGGTCTCGCAGATAATAGTGGAAGAGCAGGAGGCAGCCACCATTGAACCCTTGGTGGCAGAGAGATTTGTGACTAATGAGATTTTACAGATTCTTCAAAAAAAAACTTATAATTCTCTCTGTGAGTTTTGATGGGATTGACGAGTTTATAGTGTAAGTGTCTCAGCTTTTCTTTGATTTCTTCTCTTTGGATTTCATAATCTGGCACAGAATAGGCTATTGTAAGACAACTTGGGGGACCTCTTCCTACTGTGTTTGTATTCTTGCTAGTGTGCACCTTTACATTGAACTAGAACTACACTATATTGTCAAAAGTATTGGGACATCTACCTTTCCACGCACATGAACTTTAATGGAATCCCAGTCTTAGTCTGTAGGTTTCAACATTGAGTTGACCCACCCTGCAGCTATAACAGCTTCAACTCTTCTGCGAAGACTGCCCATAAGGTTTAGGAGTGTGTCTATGGAAATGTTTGACCATTCTTATAGCTGCAAAGGTGGGCCAACTCAATATTAAACCCTGCGGACTAAGACTGGGATGCCATTAAAGTTCATGTGCATGTAAAGGCAGGCTCCCCAATACTTTTAGTAATATAGTGTATATTGAATATATAGCAATGTTATGCTATATGCTATGCTTTTGCAAAATATTTCGAATTCATCGGGACCAACAAATATATGAAATGAATGCCGAAGATACAAAACGAATTCCGAAAAATGAATCAGGTCAACATAACAAATGTGATGAGATAAAACTCTTAGGCGGCGTACACACGGGCGGACTGTCTGCCGAAACTAAGTTTGTCAAACAGTCCGCTCAAACTTTTGAATGAACGAAACTTGCCTACACACGGCACTTTTTGAGCGGACAAATACGGCAAACTAAGTTCGTCGTACTAAGTCCGTGCAACTTTTGAAATGAACGGACTCGCCCACACACGAGGCAACAGTCCGCTCATTTCGAGCGCGTGTCAAGGTAGGCGGGGCCCGCGACGGAGACGTCGCGGGCTCCACCGCCTGGAATGGACTAAAGGGGAACCCCAACGCCGGAAAAAATCGGCGTGGGGGTCCCCCCAAAGTCCACAACAGACCCTTGTCCGAGCACGCTACCCGGCCGGCCAGGAAAGGGGGGCGAGCGAGCGCGCCCCCCCTCCTGAGCCGTACCAGGCCGCGTGCCCTCAACATGGGGGGTGGCTTGGGGAAGGGGGGGCCGCGTGGCCCCCCCACCCCAAAGCACCTTGTCCCCATGTTGATGAGGACAAGGGCCTCTTCCCGACAACCCTGGCCGTTGGTTGTCGGGGTCTGCGGGCGGGGGGCTTATCGGAATCCGGGAGCCCCCTTTAATAAGGGGGCCCCCGGATACCGGCCCCCCACCCTATGTGAATGAGTATGGGGTACAATGTACCCCTACCCATTCACCTGTAAAATAAAAGTACCTAAAAAAAAACACAACACACGAGATAAAATATTTTATTGCACAGCTCCGGGGGTCTTCCGTCTTCGGGGGTCTTCTCGCCGGACTCCTCCGCTATCTTCTTGTAGCTCTTTTGCTAGCGGAGGAGTCCGGCTTTCTTCCTCCCCGCCGCCGGCCTCTTCTCCCGACTTCGGGGGTCTTGTCCCCCTCTTCGGTTCTTCTGCCGGGCCACCGCGCCTTCTTATAGCTCTTTTAGAGGCGGTGGCCCGGTCTTCTGTCGCCGCTGTCGCCGCCGCCGCCGCCGCCGCCTTCCGTTCTTCTTCTTCTTCTTCTTCTTCTTCAGGAGATGTTGACACGTCGCTCTCTCCGCCCGGAATGCCAGAGCCGCGCTGCGCGGCCACTTTTATAGTGACAATGGGGCGGTGTCACATGGTATATGTCACATGGGTTGGTCACATGGTGACCCCGCCCCCTTACGATGTCATAGTCCCCATGTGACATCAACCCATGTGACCAACTCATGTGACATATACCATGTGACACCGCCCCATTGTCACTATATAAGTGGCCGCGCAGCGCGGCTCTGGCATTCCGGGCGGAGAGAGCGACGTGTCAACATCTCCTGAAGAAGAAGAAGAAGAAGAAGAAGAAGAAGAAGAAGAAGAAGAAGAAGAAGAAGAACGGAAGGCGGCGGCGGCGGCGGCGACAGCAGACCGGGCCACCGCCTCTAAAAGAGCTATAAGAAGGCGCGGTGGCCCGGCAGAAGAACCGAAGAGGGGGACAAGACCCCCGAAGTCTGGAGAAGAGGGCGGCGGCGGGGAGGAAGAAAGCCGGACTCCTCCGCTAGCAAAAGAGCTACAAGAAGATAGCGGAGGAGTCCGGCGAGAAGACCCCCGAAGACGGAAGACCCCCGGAGCTGTGCAATAAAATATTTTATCTCGTGTGTTGTGTTTTTTTTTGGGTACTTTTATTTTACAGGTGAATGGGTAGGGGTACATTGTACCCCATACTCATTCACATAGGGTGGGGGGCCGGTATCCGGGGGCCCCCTTATTAAAGGGGGCTCCCGGATTCCGATAAGCCCCCCGCCCGCAGACCCCGACAACCAACGGCCAGGGTTGTCGGGAAGAGGCCCTTGTTCTCATCAACATGGGGACAAGGTGCTTTGGGGTGGGGGGGCCGCGCGGCCCCCCCTTCCCCAAGGCATCCCCATGTTGAGGGCACGCGGCCTGGTACGGCTCAGGAGGGGGGGCGCGCTTGCTCGCCCCCCTTTCCTGGCCGGCCGGGTAGCGTGCTCGGACAAGGGTCTGTTGTGGACTTTGGGGGGACCCCACACCGATTTTTTTCGGCGTTGGGGTTCCCCTTTAAGTCCATTCCATTCCAGGCGGCGGAGGCCCCGCCTACCTGGAGACGCGCTCGAAATGAGCAGACTTTTCTCCGGGCGGGAACAGTCCGCTCATTTCGAAAGTACAGCGGACTGGCCCACACACGGGCGGACTGTCCGCTCAAACCAAGTTTCAGCGGACAGTTTTTCGGGATTTCCGAAAAACTTTGTTCGTCAAACTGAAAACCTGAAAGCCCACACTGAAAGCGGACTGTCCGCTGAAACACTGTTCAGCGGACAAAGTTGAGCGAACAGTCCCCGCGTGTGTACGCGGCCTTAATGGATGCATCTGGACGTTAACAAAATGAAAATTTCCAGCATGCACAAGTCAAGCCAGAGCTGTTTTTTAACATTCAGAATCCTATTGACTTTAATGAGGTTCAGATTTCAAAACCCAAACTTTAGTAATGTTCATTGAACCTGCCTAAAACTGATTACTGTACAGGTATGTTCTGCTTATCACAATTTATAATAATAGCAGGTCTAAGATAAGTTGTATATACAGTAAATGTATCAACTCCAAGTGAAGCACAACTTTAAGCATTCATGTCACATATACAGTAGATGCCAAATGCCACCCTCTGTGTTACTGGATTAATTAAGGGCATGGCACTTACTGGTTCTTGTAATAACAATGAAGTAGGTGTGACTTACATAGCTCATATATAAACTCATATGTAAACTTCTGGCAGTGTAAATCTGTGTTTAATGAAATAACAATACTTCTACAATGTCTTACACAATGTCTAATCCTGCCGTGATTTTGCTTCTCCTCCTCCTTCAGATCTCAGGTAAGTGTCTTATACATAATACTGATAATTTAACATACAGAAATGTTATGTTATATGGATAATTTTGAAATGAGAAGGTCCTGCGATTAGTTTAATAAGAAGAGCTATGGCAATTAATTGTAAGTATATTTGTGATATGTCATTTTTTACATAGCACAAAGATATTGTATTTGGTATTGTATTTTGTATCTCTATATAACCTAAAAAACCATTGGAAAACAGCGCTGTCCAAAAAAATACTAAAATACTCAAAAATCCTGTGCCAGTGAAACAGAAAATTAAATAATAAATTCTTGCCACAACATAATGTGAGACACACACAATATACAATAATTCAAAAGGAAAGCTGCGCTAGAACTTATATAGTGCCAGAATAATAATATAACATAATATATCCTGTTTACAAAAAAGAAATTGATATAACCACAAATAGTACAGATAAAATTAATTAGTAAACCATAAACAGTCCAAAGAAAAGGGAGAGGGACAAGGAGATGAGATTTCAGTCCATTTAAGTGACTCCGTAAAACACCCTTCAGGTATATATCAGGTGCATCCAGAGAAAGAGGTTCCTCCACCACCAGATTCAGTGAGGCTTACCAGCTGACAAGATCTCTTTTTAGGGAGATCATACGTGCTTGCAAACAAGACAATCACTCCTGGTCCCTTTCACAGGCTCTGCTGGTATCTCCAACTCCTGTATCCCCTTCTCAGAGCGTCTCCCGTTTCACCATAATCATTTAATAAGATAAAACACAAAGGCTCCCATAGCGTAACTCCATATAAAACTTTAATTCGAACACAATAAAATAAAGGTAACAAACTCACAAATTTCCAGCTGAATACAAGCGTGTGTATAGTAACAAGCCGGCCGGCTCTCTCTTGCTTACACTGCCCGCCCTTCCTAGCCAACGGGGAATGGCGGTGACGTCAGCACGCCGCTCACCCTACGTCGTTTCGTCAAAAATGACTTCTTCCTGGGGTACGGGCGGCGATCTGATCCACCGCCATAAGTATTCGCTGGCAAAGATTGTAACTGCCCACTTCCGAGCTCCTGGTTACAGCTCCTAATCCACCATTTTGGAACAGGGCAATATTGATCACTCGCCCTTTCCATTACTCCTAAGTAATGAACCTATTTAAAAAGGAGAGGGAACCATTTTTTAAAATAATAATAATAGGTTCACCTTTACAAACCCCACTATAAACCTTAATTGCTCCATCAGGAGCATATACTCGGGTAGGGGCGTACCTCCATGTTCGATCGCACAATTTAAATATATGCAATAAACCATGAAGGGACCCATAAACATTCCACCAATCATGCTCTCCTTCAAAGATAAGGGATTCATGCCCAAAAAGGTGGTCAGAACGTTTTATGGAAATCTAAAAACTTATAAATAGTATATAAAAAAAACGTTCTTATTCTCAGGACATTATTCTAACTACCCTTATAAATAAAAGGTTATTAGTAAAAATATATTCCTGTATCATGGGATGCATGTTAAATAAATCCACATAATGCAGAAATCCAAAATCCCAGAGGTTCGCTTGGGAGAACACATCACGAACATTAAGAATGGATATAAATTTCATTCTGTATCCAAACATTATGATTTACATCATGATCGTAATCCAGCAAACACCTTATTTTTAGGTATTGACAAGTTCAATGCGCATTGGAGGGGTAGTTCCCTGGTGCGGGACTTATCTAGACTGGCTGTGATTGGCCGTTTACAGCGATCTGTGTTTGCCTGTCTCCGGGGGACACGGCAAACACAGAACTTCCCCGATGTGCGCCCGCGGCGGCACGCATTGCGGGAGTAAACAACAGGACGTCCAGGGACGGCCTCCCAGACGAAAGCGCCTGCTCTACAGCCGTCATTCGGCTATAGGGCAGGCGGGAAGAGGTTAAAAAAAAAATGATCCTTTACAAACACTTTAAATGTTTTTTTGTCGAATAAATATTTTCTATGAAAAAAAGTATTGAGTATTTCTTTGTTAACAATAAAAAGATATAAAACAGGCCCAAAGCCATTATAGATAGCTTATCATCAGCTGAATGAATTATGTGCATTACTTTGTGCTAACATGTGTTACTTGCTCATTAGAATGAATTAATGTGTGCCAGGGTACCCATTCATCTGAATGGGCTGCCTCTTGCACCAAAACACACCAAAAAAGCTGCATGTACTTTTCTTTACTAATGCAGTGCATCACAATACACAGTGTTACATTACCTGTGTTCTGGTGCACTGAAACACGTGCCCATTGGCAAAGTGGCTTTGGCTGCCCTTAGTAATGAATGGCACCACAGCCCCCAAATGTGCGCCATGCATTTCCACAGCGGAAAAGTGCGAGTCATGCATTAGCGTGTGTTACTAATTGCCAAGCTTTTAATGATTTTCTTTTAAAGGGTCAGTTCATAATTAAAATATTTCAGTTCTGAGTAGCAGCATGGTAATTGAGTTACCCACATGTTTGCGTACAAAGCTCCACTCAATTCAGATTTCAAAGCTACATTCCTGGATTTTTGTAAAAGGTATCCTTTTCCTGCTAATGCCACGTACACACGATCAGACTATCCGGCGGACTTAGTCTGGTGGACAAACTGCCGTAAAGTCCGCCGGACTGTCCGAACGAGCGGACCTGCCCACACGCGTGACTTTTTCGGTGGACTAGGTCCGGCGGACATAATCCGCCAGATTATCCGCCGTACTTTTGAAATGAACGGACTTGCCCACACACACGGAGGAAAGTCTGTTCATTTTGAGCGCTGCTCCAGGTAGCCGGGACCAGCGAAGGATGCGTCGCTGGCCCCGTCACCTGGTATGGAGTTAAAGGGGAAGCCCTACGGCAAAATAACGGCGTGGGGGTCCCCCTCTAGGTCCATATTATCAGACCCTTATTCGAGCACGCAACCAGGCCGGTCAGGAAAGGGGGTGGGGACGAGCGAGCGCCCCCCCTCCCCCTGAGCCGTACCAGGCTGCGTGCCCTCAACATGGGGGGGTGCTTTGGGGAAGATTGCTGGGACTGTGACATCATAATGGGCGGGGACATCATCTGGCGATGTCCCTATATAAGTCGCCGCACGCCGCGTGCCTGTCATTGTGGCCAGAGACAGCGACGAGGCAACAGCTCAAGAAGAGAAGAAGAGAACAGAAGGTGGCGGCGGCGACAGAAGACCGGGCCACCACTTGTAAAAAGAGCTAGAAGAAGGCGCGGAGGCGCGGCAAGAAGAACTGAAGAGGGGGACAAGACCCCCGAAAAGGGGGACAAGACCCCCGAAGTCGGAAGAAGAGGGCGGCATCGAAGAAGACGAAGGTGCTTTGGGGTGGGAGGGCCTCGCGGCCCCCTTCCCCAAAGCACTCCCCATGTTGATGGCACGCGGCCTGGTACAGCTCAGGAGGGGGGGCGTTTTTTTGGCGTAGGGCTTACCGTTTTAACTCCATACCAGGTGACAGGGCCAGCGACGCCTCCTTCGCTTGTCCCGGATACCTGGAGCCGCGTTCAAAACAAATGGACTTTTCTCCGTGCGGAAAAGTCTGTTCATTTCAAAAGTACGGTGGGCTAGCACACACACGGCCGTATTGTCCGCCAGACTGTGAGTCCGGCAGACATATTTTGGTGCAAAACTACTTTCTTAGTCCGCCGGACTTTTGGGTAAAAAAAGTCCGCTGGAGCCCACACACAGGGGGATTGTCTTTTCTACCGGATTGTTTGATCGTGTCGGCATAAGATTAGCTGATGGCTAAGTCTAGGAATAGAGGAATATGCTGTAATACTTACCGTATTCCTCACTCCCCCGGACCTACACCAGGCTGTGTGACCCCCCCAAAGCCTGCTATATTTTGTGCTCTTGCTGGGATCACATTGTGACATCATCACATTAAATACAGCAGAAAGCTTATTCATGTACCCCCCCCCCCCCCCCCGAGAAATTAACTCTTTGCATGTGGGTGGTGTCCCACTGCAAGGATATTTTTTTCCACAAATCCTGGACTTCAGCTTTAAAATAACGTAACAGTCCTACTGATAGCAATCTCTTATTTTTCTTGGACACTGCAAAGAATCCAGCAGAACATTTACCTACATATGTCTTTCTGCAGTGAGAGAAATGAGGGTACATGGCATGAGTGGAGGGATGATAATTCTCACAATGTGGTCTCACTGTTGGAGTGTCTGAGAGTTCTAGGAAATCTTCTTGGTGATTCAGCTCTCAAGTTTCAATCCAGTAGATTAGAATATAATTTCTGTGGGACAGACACCATACAGATGCTGAAATTAAATGTATATTGCTACCATCAAATAAAACACTCAAAAATCTGAAAAACATCTTTTTTTCCTCTTTCTGTCTTATAGGGTCACTCTGTGATGGAGAGAGTAAGTATATAAAATATTACCTCAATATTGGATGTATCTTGGCATCAAAATGGACCAGTGTGTTTAAAACAGTTGAAGTAAAACATAAAGCTAGGCGAACAGTTATATACACAGATGGAATACATATAAGAGAGCACAAGAATGCACATTTTTGTCCATCCATTCCTGAGATTTCACAGCTCAGTCCTGTCTGACAGGACAGGGGATCTGCTTTTTATCTCCTGCAGTGACACTTGTAGGCCTTGTTCCTCCTCAAGCCTGTGACTGTACAGTGAAGGAAGAAGCAGCAGAGTGAGCTCATACAGTATCTCACAAAAGTGACTAGACCCCTCACATTTTTGTAAATATTTTATTATATCTTTTCATGTGACAACACTGAAGAAATGACACTTTGTTACAATGTAAAGTAGTGAGTATACAGCTTGTATAACAGTGTAAATTTGCTGTCCCCTCAAAATAACTCAACACACAGCCATTAATGTCTAAACTGCTGGCAACAAAAGTGAGCACACCCCTAAGTGAAAATGTCAAAATTGGGCCCAATTAGCCATTTTCCCTCCCCGGTGTCATGTGACTCATTAGTGTTACAAGAACTCAGGTGTGAAGCAGTTGAGTTAAATTTGGTGTTATCGCTCTCACTCTCTCATACTGGTCACTGGAAGTTCAACATGGCACCTCATGGCAAAGAACTCTCTCTGAGGATCTGAAAAAAATAACTGTTGCTCTACATAAAGATGGCCTAGGCCAGTGTTTCTCAAATCCAGTCCTCAAGGCGCCCCAACAGGTCATGTTTTCAGGCTATCCTTTAATTTGCACAGGTGATTTGATCAGTTTCACTGCCTTAGTAATTACCACAGCTCTTTTATCTGAGGGAAATCCTAAAATCATGACCTGTTGGGGCGCCTTGAGGACTGGAGTTGAGAAGCACTGGCCTAGGCTATAAGAAGATTGCCATGACCCTGAAACTGAGCTGCAGTATGGTGGCCAAGACCATACAGCGGTTTAACAGGACAGGTTCCACTCAGAACAGGCCCCACCATGGTCAACCAAAGACGTTGAATGCACATGCTCAGTGTCATATCCAGAGGATGTCTTTGGGAAATAGATGTATGAGTGCTGCCAGCATTGCTGCCAAGATTGAAAGGGGGGGATCAGCCTGTCAGTGCTCAGATTATACACCGTGCACTGCATCAAAGTGGTCTGCATGGCTGTTGTCCCAGAGATAAGCCTCTTCTAAAGATGATGCACAAGAAAGCCCGCAAACAGTTTGAAGGAAAAAAAAAAGGATTGGAGGTCACATGCCTTGGGACTTTAAAGGTGTCTATATCAATACGATAATGATACCAAATTTGTATGCTAACAATTACAAATATATTTTTATTGCTTACAACATTGAATAGAAAAGCATGTAAAAAATAATTTACAAATTACATAAAAACAAACTTATAATAACACATATACTGATTTGCTGCGGATACGTTTATACACAGTTGCTACCACTCTCTCAACATGTTTCGCTCTACAGAGCTTCCTCAGGAGATAATGTATGTGGAGACTGTTAAGCAATGAGAAAAATAATATATATAATATAATAGAACAAATGAATGACATAATATACATGAGACAATATAAATCAAAAGAAACAATATAAACAATTACAATATAGAGAAAAAACGAAATCAATAGTCAGCTTCCTGCAAACAGTTTTCTGAAGACAAGCAGACTAAAGACATGGATTACTAGAACCATGTCCTGTGGTCTGATTAGACCAAGATAAACTTATTTGGTTCAGATGGTGTCAAGCTTGTGTTGTGGCAACCAGGTGAGGAATACAAAAGTGTGTATTGCCTACAGTCAATCATGGTGGTGGGAGTGTCATGATCTGGGGCTGCATGAGTGCTGCTGGCACTGGGGAACTACAGTTCATTGAGGGAACCATGGATGCCAATATGTACTGTGACATACTGAGGCTGAGCATGATCCCCTCCCTTTGGAGAATGGGTCCCAAGGCAGAATTCCAACATGAAAAGACAAATCTCCAAGGTGACCACTGCCTTGCTAAAGAAGCTGAGGGTAAAGGTGATGGACTGGCCAAGCATGTCTCCAGAACTAAATTTTATTGAGTGTCTGTGGGGCATCCTCAAATGGAAGGTGGAGGAGCGGAAGGTCTCTAAGATCCACCAGCTCTGTGATGTCATCATGGAGGAGTGGAAGAGGACTCCAGTGGCAACCTGTGAAGCTCTGGGGAACTCCATGCCCAAGAGGGTTAAGGCAGTGCTGGAAAATAAATAGTGGCCACACAAAATATTGACACTTTGGGCCCAAGTTGCCAGCGGTTTAGACATCAATGGCTGTGTGTTGAGTTATTTTGAGGGGACAGAAAATTTACACTGTTATACAAGCTGTACACTCACTACTTTACATTGTAGCAAAGTGTAATTTCTTTGGTATTGTCACATGAAAAGATATAATAAAATATTTACAAAAATGTGAGGAGTGTACTCACCTTTGTGAGATACGGTATCTCTATCACTCTGCCCTCTCCCCCTATTAATATGTCCCTTCTTGGCACATGAGCACTGCGGCACACCAGACTGGCTGCTTGTGCTGTTTCTCCTTTCCCAGCCCTGTTGTGCAAAAAAAATGACAAGAGGTTTATACCAAGTGAAATTTAGGTACTTATACTGCTTGCATTAAAAAAATATTAATTTATATATACAATATATATATATTGTATGGATCAACATCAAATTTAACGTTTGTAATAAGCAAAAATAAGCATGGATCAAAAGCCGTTTGCTTTTGATCCATTTCTGATGTGCTTTTTACTGTGTGCTTTGCATTTTTTTGCACACAAGATTTTACCTTGATTTTGCTACAATTTGTAGTTTGCATTTTCTATGCTTTTTTTTTATGCCCCAATTTTTTGTTGGTCAGATTAGAAAACGCAAATCATGGCAAAATCGTACTACATATTTATCTGCAGCTTCTCCATTGAAGTCTATTTAACCGAAAAAGCAAAGGAAAAACACCATTTTGCATTTTAGAAAGTCCCTGACCAGTTAAAAAAATGCAGCGGCTAAAAAAAGCATAGATGTGAATGTGTCTCATAGGAAACCATGTTAAATGACCTGTTCTGAAAAAAGCACCCAAAACCGCATAGAAGTGAACCAGGCCTTAGCCTGTTCTTGGCACAGACTGAATCTTTCTCTAGTCTCTCACTACTACTCTTGATGAGGAATAAGGTTCATATGCAAGCTTCATTTTATGCACCTGTACCATACACAACCTGTTACTTTGTTACCTTTCACATGAGCACCCCCACTAAGTGGAATCCATTTCCCCACCATCTCTCCGCTGACCCCCGCTGAGCAGGTGGATGACAGGTTTGTGTCCGCTCCGCAATGCAGAGTGCAATGCATGGACACAGTCTGGCTCTTCTCTAGGGGGCAATTGGATGGAAACAGTCCGCCTGTCCATTTCCATCCGACCCAATGGATGGATGGGAAATAGGACCACCACCATTTTTGGTAAACAGGATCACATCGGATGGTGGCGGATGTCAGTGTACATGTGTCTGCTAACATCTGCCGCTTCATAGAAGAGACAAGGGTCCAATCAGGTCGGCCTGAAAAACTGGCAAGCGGACCTAATCGGACAGCCTGCGTGAAAGAGGCCTAATACTAAAACGTGCCCTTCTTTTTCCTAAGCCCTTGTACACACGGTCGGACATTCCGATGGACAATGTCCGATAGGACCGTGTTGTCGGATAATCCGACTGTGTGGGCTCCATCGGACTGTTTCCGTCGGAGTATCCGATGGACCAAGTTTTCCAGCTGGGCTATAAAACTTTCCGACAACATGATCCGATCGGACTTTGTCCGATCATGTGTAGAGAATTCCGATCGGTCAAAAGCCAAGCATGCTCAGATCAAATTCCTAGACCAAAGCTATTGGCTACTAGCCTGAACGTAGTCCCGTCCTAACGAAATAACGTCATCACGTTAAGTACGATCGGATTTTCTGACAACTTTGTCCGACCGTGTGTATGCAACAGTTTCGGACAAAATCCGTCGGATTTTGGTTGTCGGAATGTCTGACCGTGTGTACAAGGGCTAACAGAGGTTTGAGGTCTGTTGTAATATTATAAATTCAACAACAGAACATGAAGGTGCTTGGTTGTGACATCCCTGTTCCCTTCAAATGCAGACTATAATCACGTACCTTTGTGGGCGATCATCCTTCTGGTTCTGGTGGGTTTTGTGCTCTTCATGATGCTCCTAACCTTTGCATTCATGGTAAGTTACATTTTATCTCTTGCCTACATTTCTGCCAAGTCCAGTTCCTGAGCAAATGGTAAAACCTTTGTAGATTGTATTGCTTTCTGTGTCCTTTCTGGGAAGTTTCATCCTCTTTATTTAATGTGGTCACCATTTCAAGAACAGGAGGGGGTACTGTGAGTCCTTTCAAGAACAGGAGGGGGTACTTGTTTAACTGTTTAAAGTGGTTGTAAACCCTCCCCCACAACTTTGTCCCATGTAAATCAGCATAAAAAACCCTAATGAACACTGCTTGTAGATATCTCCTTACTTAGTATTGTTGTAATCCTTGTTGTTCTGTAGAATGAAGTCACTGAGCATGCCCAGATCTCCCCTGATTTACGGCACACTCTCTATGTCAGTGATGGCGAACCTTGGCACCCCAGATGTTTTGGAACTACATTTCCCATGATGCTCCACTACAATGCAAGGTACCAGAGCATCATGGGAAATGTAGTTCCAAAACATCTGGGGTGCCAAGGTTCGCCATCACTGCTCTACGGCACAACACTGAACTCTGCTAATCAGTCAGAGATTCTTCCTACACACCATGTGACCTCACATACAGTCTAAACTTGGCCATTACTGTAGTCTTATCAGCTGAAGCTGATAAGTCTGACAAAGGCAAACATTAGACATCGGCATGAGTAAATACTATGAAATAAACAAGTAAGCTATGAACAGGGAAGCAGGGTTGCCATAGAAACGTTGGATTGAGAAGGAGGCTTGGTTAACAGTACAGGAAGTGCTCAATGTAAGGGCAGAAATACATTCCACTGTGGACTCAGAAAACAATACTTAAGATGGTGCTGCCTAACCCCTAGAAACAAGTTTGTTTAAAGTTTCTTTAAACAGTAAGTAATATGCAATTTGGACTGGATTACAGTGGCTATAGTCTGATAATTACTTATTATAATGAACTAAATGAAAAGAAGCATCAGAGTGAGAGAGTTTACTTCCTCTTTAAGGGCTAATGTACACTTGCTTCAAAACATGGCTTTGGACAGGCTTTGTTAAAGCTCTCTGAACACCAGTCAAAGCTCCTTTCACTAAATAAAATGGTTACCTTACAATGCTGTTTACACCTTGCTTTTGCTTGGTACTTCAACAAGGCTATGGTGGGGCTTTGGTGGGGCTTTGATGGTCTTTTGGTGGAGCTTTGATGAGGCTTTGGTGAGGCTTTATGGGGCTTCGATGAGGCTTTGGTGGGGCTTCAGTGGGGCCATACCTCCCAAATTTTTGAGATGGAAATGAGGGACACCTATCAGCATAAGTATGCAGGCATAGAACACACCCTCCCCTGCCACGCCCCCTTAAAGGATAATTGTAAAAAAAAAAAAGAAGTTTGGTTATACCCACAAGTGCTTTTTTACCACTACTATTCCTTTATATTGGCTTTTGGAATTTACAAATACAGCAATTTAGAAATCAGATGAAAGGTTTTATCGCTGAAGAACACTTTTTGATAGATAAAAAGTTATTTTTATATTCATCTATATAGATCAGACCAAAATGAGGGACAAATGAGGAGGAATAAGGGACAGAGAGACATTGCTCCAAATCAGGGACAGTCCCTCGAAATCAGGGACAGTTGGGAGCTATGGTGGGGCTTCAAGCGAGCTTTGCCATGGGGGATTCTATGGGGGTTTTAAGACTCTTTGAAGCACAACTAAAGTGATATGGGGTATAATTTTTGAAGCAAAGCCGAAGCAAAGCAAAAGCAGGTGTAAACAGGACTTTAAACTATTTAGTGACAGGAGCTTTGCCTTTGACTAGTGTTCAAAGAGCTTTAACAAAGCCTGTCTGAAGCCTTGTTTTGAAGCAAGTGTAAACTAGCCGGTTAATGTGTGTTGAAGCCAAAGTAAGTGTAAATGAGACCTAAGGCTCAGTTCACACAGGGGCAACCCGACTTACAGCACGACTTTGTAAGGCAATTTGGAGGCGACTTCAGTGTGACTTTAAGCAACTTACAACGTGACTTAACCACTTGACCACTGGGCACTTAAACACCCTTAATAACCAGACCAATTTTCAGCTTTCGGTGCTCTCACATTTTGAATGACAATTACTCAGTCATGCAACACTGGACCTATATGAAATTTTTGTCCTTTTTTTCACACAAATGGAGCTTTCTTTTGGTGGTATTTAATCACCGCTGGGTTTTTTTATTTTTTGTGCCCCCCAAAGCATCCTCCCAATGTTGAGGGCATGTGGCCTGGTACGGTTCAGGAGGGAGGGGGGCCGCTCTCTCGTCCCCCCCTCTTTTCCTGCAGCCTGCCAGGTTGCGTGCTCGGATAAAGGGTCTGGTATGGATTTTTAGGGGGACCCCCACGTCATTTTTTTTTTAAATTTGACGCGGGGTTCCTCTTAATATCCATACCAGACCTGAAGGGTCTGGTTATGGATATTTAGGGGGAACCCCACGTCAAATTTTTTCTTAAATTTGAGGCAGGGTTCCCCTTAATATCCATACCAGACCTGAAGGGCCTGGTAATTGAATTTGGGGGACCCCCACGCTTTTTTTTTATTTATTTATTTTTTTATCAATGACTTTCAATGAGTGTTCTCTGTATTACGGAGCCGACAATTCATAATAGCTGCGAGTGATTTTAAGGGACTTTTTTTCCTGCATAAATGACACTTTGTGCAGGGACAGTTCTAAGCACCAGAAACATGAGCCCCTTCACAGGCATACTATAGACAACCCCCCCCCCCCCCCTACAAAATTTAAAGGGATATTACACTTTTATTGTTTCACTTTAAAGAGGAAGTAAACCCTGATGAGTTTACTTCCTCTTTTTTTCCCTGCAAAGGTAAAGCATAATGGACTACTATGCATCGCATAGTAGCCCATTATGTGTCACTTACCTGACACAGGAGCCAGCGAAGTCGCCGCTGTCCCCTGTAGTCCGCCGCATCCATCTTGCTGGTGGCGTCTCGCAGCTCCGCCGCTGTCATTCGGCGAAGCCGCGATGACGTCACTCCCGCGCATGCGCACGGGAATCGACAAATGCGGCAGCTCCATTCTTGGAACTGCCGCGTTCAGTGCGCCTGCGCGCCGCTGTCTACGGCGCATGCGCCGTAGACAGCGGTGCCCGTTTTCGGGCAAATATCTCCTAAACCATATAGGTTTAGGAGATATTGCTTGGACCTACAGGTAAGCCTTAAGCCCCGTACACACGAGAGGACTTATGTCCGACAGACTTCCGAAGGAGTTCCGTCGGAGTTCTACTGGAATTCCGACGGAGTTCTGACAGACTTTTCGGCTGAGCGAACTTGGCCACACACGATCACACTAAACTCCGACGGATTCGAACGTGATGACGTACGACTGGATTCGAATAAGGAAATTCATAGCCAGTAGCCAATAGCTGCCCTAGCGTCGGTTTTAGTCCGTCGGAGTAGCATACACACGAGCGAATTTTTCGAAGGGACTGGGTCCGGCGGAGTTCCTTCGGAAAAATTTGAAGCATGTTCCATATTCTAAAGTCCTTCGGACTTTGGCGAGTCAAAAGTCCGTTGCAGCCCACACACGATCGAATAGTCTGACGGACTCAGTCCGTCCGACTTTGGATGTTGAAAAGTCCGCTCGTGTGTACGGGGCTTTAATCTAGGCTTACTTGTAGGTCAAAGTGGTTTGTAAGGGTTTACAACCACTTTAATCATTATTAAAATCACTGCTCCTGAAAAAACGGCCGTTTTTAAAACTTTTTTTTGCATTGATACATGTTCCCTGGGGCAGGACCCGGGTCCCCAAACACTTTTTAGGACAGTAACTTGCAAATTAGTCTTTAAAATTAGCACTTTAGATTTTGAATGTTGGAGTCCCATAGACTTTAACAGGGGTTCTAAAGTATGCTATATAGTTAGCTCCGTCGAATCTTCTTTATACATTCGACAGACACCATAAGCCTTCAAAGACAGATTCGACCATAATTCATGTGGATTTTCGGACGAATGCAATTTTTGAACGAAAAACAAAATAAATAAAAACGAATTTCGGGAGTAACTAAATAAATTAAGTTTTCGGACGAAAACGAAATTCCGAAACGAAATATTTTACTCTGCACATGTCTAAAAAACACAGTAAAGTTAGCCCAATTTTTGCATAATGTGAAAGATGAAGTTACACCGAGTAAATCGATACCTAACATGTCACTCTTCAAAATTGCACAGGCTCGTGGAATGGCGCCAAACGTCGCTACTTAAAAATCCCCATAGGCAACGATTTAATTTTTTTTTACTGGTTATATGTTTTGAGTTACAGAGGAGGTCTAGGGCTAGAATTATTGCTCTCGCTCTAACGTTCGCAGCGATACCTCACATGTGTGGTTTGAACACCGTTTTCATATGCGGGCGGGACTTACGTATGCGTTCGCTTCTGCATGCAAGCACATGGGGACAGGGGCGCTTTAAAAAAAAAAAAATGTATTGTTCATTTTACTTTATTTATTTTAGTTTGACATTTTTTTCCCCAAAAATAAATTTTTTGATCACTTTTATTCCTATTACAAGAAATGTAAACATCCCTTGTAATAGGAATATGGCATGACAGGTCCTCTTTACAGTGAGATATGGGGTCAATAAGACCCCGCATCTCATCTCTAAGCTGGGAAGCCTGAAATAAAAAAAATAAAAAAAAAAGATTCTGGATTTGATCGTATTGGCGAGTCGGTAGAAGCACCGGAGGGCGGCGGGAGGGGGGGGTGTCTATGGCTGGGTATTGCAGGGTATCACCGACTATGGCTGGTTATGGCTGGGTATCTCAGAGTATGGCTGGGTATCTCAGAGTATGGCATTGCAGAGTATTGCGTTGCAGAGCATTGCAGGATATTGGAGGGTGTTGCAGAGCATTGCAGAGTGTTGCACGGTATTGGCGGGTGTTGCAGAGCATTGCAGAGTGTTGCAGGGTATTGGTGGGTGTTGCAGAGCATTGCAGAGTGTTGCAGAGCATTGCAGAGTGTTGAAGGGTATTGGCGGGTGTTGCAGAGCATTGCAGAGTGTTGCAGGGTATTGGCGGTGTTGCAGAGCGTTGCAGGGTATTGCAGAGCGTTGCAGGGTATTGCAGAGTGTTGCAGGGTATTTCAGAGTGTTGCAGGGTATTGCAGAGTAATGCAGAGTATTGCAGGGTATTGCAGTGTATTGCAGAGTATTGCAGAGTATTGCAGAGTAATGCAGAGTATTGCAGGGTATTGCAGGGTATTGCAGAGTATTGCAGGGTATTGCAGGGTATTGCAGAGTATTGCAGAGTAATGCAGAGTAATGCAGAGTATTGCAGAGTATTGCAGAGTGTTGCGGAGTGTTGCGGAGTGTTGCAGAGTATTGCAGAGTGTTGCAGAGTGTTGCAGGGTATTGCAGGGTATTGCAGAGTAATGCAGAGTAATGGCAGGGTATTGCAGAGTATTGCAGAGTAATGGCAGGGAATTGAGGGGTTAATTTTCGGTGAGCAGCAATGTGGGCACTGCAGATGCAGCCCACATCGCTGCTGACACCGATCTCTTCCCCCTCCGCTGTTCCAATCGGTACAGAGAGGGGGAGGGAGGAACCGGCGTCATAACATGACGCGGGTTTGTTTACAAGTGATCACTCCGTCATTTGACGGAGCGATCACGTGGTAAACGGCCGCTATGAGCGGCCGTTTACCGTGATCTGTAATGCGCCGGGTCCTCTGGACCCGGCGGTCACGGATGCTCTCGAGTGCGCTCCCCAGGGGGCGCGCGAGAGCGGAATTCTGGGAGGACGTCATATGACGGCCTCCCACAGTTAAGAAACCGCCCTGTAGCCGTCATTCAGCTATAGGGCGGTTGTTAAGTGGTTAAAGTTGCCTCCAGGACAAGCCGTGTCCAATCACAGAATACTCAGCTCTCTGGGAGGGAGGTATTTTTCCTGTAAAGTCGCTTCAATATAGATGGAGATCTGACTTGGAGGCAACTTCCATTGAAACCTATGGGTACAAGTTGCCTAGAAGTCGCCTTGAAGTAGTACAGGAACCTTTTCTGAAGTCAGAGCAACGTGAGTAGTATACATTAAGACAGTTCTCATTCACTTCAATGGAAGACTTGGGGCAACTTGAGGTCTGACAAGTCGGATCCCAAGTTGCTGTAGTGTGAACTGGCATTATTTAAACATTTCTTATTTCCTGTTGTGTTTCTGGAAGGAATGAAAGGGAATGTTTTCCTGCAGACAGCAAAGAAAAATTACTGGGGTCGTAACCATTTCTGTATATGCACTTTATGTACTTTCCTTCCCACAGACATGAGAAAAAGTGGGAAAAGTAGAGTCAAGACAATGTTTCACAAATGTCCCCATTGGAAGATAATTCTTCCACTCCTTTCTGGTGACAATAGTAAAATTATAAATTTTCCATCACATTCTCTCATGATTTCCACAGTTCCCAGCAGGGCCGCTGATAAGGCAGTACAGTCAGCCCTCTTGTACTGGGCCCAAGCACCATCAGTTCAAAAGGGGGGCAGGAGCAGGAAGGTCGGCAGAACTGTCTTATTGCAGCCCCATGCGTCCCTTCCATCTGCTGTCCAGGCCCGCCGTTTTCCCCTTTCCCCAGCAGCACTTCCTGCTTCCCTCCTCTCCCATCGGCAGCTACTGTGGGAAAAAATTGAAGAGGGGAAGGGGTCGGTAAATATGTAATTTACTGGCCCCTTTTTTTCCTGAATGAACACAGTGAGCGATCAGTACCAATCACTCCCGTGACTATTCATCACTGGAACATAGTAAACTATGTTTACTATGCTTCAGTCTGTGAATGAGCAGGAAGCCTCAGAGAATTTCCTCTTAATTAATCTGTGCTGCTCAGACTGCAAAGAAAGAGATTGATAAATCTATGTTCTCAGTCACTTTGGGCCGGGAAGGGGGGGCCCTATCAGGTAGGCTGTGATTTATAATGGCAGTCCCAGTCCCCAATGCTGGAATTCGAGGGACTTCTCAAACCCTAGGCAGCCATAAAAACAATGCAGAGATTCTAACTTGACAAAAGTGGAGAAACAATAACCCTTGGTACACACCTATGTTTTTTTTCTGCGTTACGTTTTTGATGAGTTTTGTGTGTGTTTTTTGGGCTAATAGGAAAGTATGACAGTTCTGTTTATTTAGTGTGACTTTTATGTAAGTTTACACTCTCTGGTACTCAACTAGCATCAAAGATGCATCAAAGTAGCGCAGGAACCTTTACGTCTCCAAAATCACAGGGTAGGGTTAACGACTAGGGTTAGATGTTAGGGTTAAGGGTTAAGAGCTAGGGTTAGGGTTAAATGTTAGGGATAGGGATAGAGTTAGGGTTAGCAGTAAATGTTAGGATTAGAGTTAGCGTTAATTGTTAGGGTTAACAATTACCGCTAACACTCACCCTAACTCTAACCCTAATTATTACCGCTAACCCTAACCTTTAACCCTAACATTTAACCCTGACTCTAAACTTTAACCCTAACTCTAACCTTTAAACCTAATGCCATGTACACACGACTGGACTTTCCGGCAGACTAGGTCCGACGGACTTTCCGAGGACTTCCAACGGACTTTCCAAAATAACGGACTTGGCCACACACAATCACACCAAAGTCCGACGGATTCGACCGTGATGACGTAAGACCGGACTAGAATTAGAAAGTTCATAGCCAGTAGCCAATAGCTGCCCTAGCGTTGGTTTCCATCCGTCGGACTAGCATACAGACAAACTGATTTTTTTACCGGACTCTAGTCCGTCGGAAAGATTTGAAACATGTTCTAAACCTAAAGTCCTTCTGATTTTTCATCAACAAACGTCCAATGAAGCCCGCACACGATCGAATTGTCCGACGGATTCGTTCCGTCGGACCTTTGCTGTCGAAAAAGTCCAGCCGTGTATACACAGCATTACATTTAACCCTAGCCCTTAACTCTAAGCCTAACATTTAAACCTAATCCAAGCCCTTAACTTGAACATGCAACTTTGGACACATAAAGGTTCCTGCACTACTTTGATGTGACTTTGATGCTACTTCAGTGCCAGCAAGTGTAAGGTCACATCAAAGTCACATCAAAGAAGTGCAGGAACCTTTATGTGTCCAAAGTTGCATGATCAGGTTAAGGGCTAGGATTAGGATTAAATGTTAGGCTTAGGGTTAAGGGCTAGGGTTAGGGTTAAATGTTAGGGTTAGGGTTAGGGTTAAGGGCTAGGGTTAGGGTTAAATGTTAGGGTTAAAGGTTAGGGTTAGTATTAATAATTAGGGTTAGAGTTGGAGTTAGGGTGAGTGTTAGCGGTAATTGTAAACCCAAACAATTATCGCTAACACTAACCCTGACATTTACTGCTAACCCTAACTCTATTCCTATCCCTAACATTTAACCCTAACCCCAGCTAGTCGCATTACATGAACATAACTGTTATATTTACCTATTAGCCAAAACAAAGAAAACACATCAAAAACGTGTGTTCAAAAATGCAAGAGGCACCGCAAAACGCTATGGAAAAATGCATCAACTGCACCCTTCCATGAGCAGACTTGTCTTCTTTTAGCTGCTAGAGGGTAAGGTGTCCTGGACAACATGGTCATTTTCTTCTTTAGGCTTTCTTTCCTTTATTTTCATCTGATGATCCAAACTGTAAATCTGTTATTTTTCAAAAGAACAAGCTCTCTTCCAGATGTATCAGTTTACAGGGATGAGATGGAATATTTACCACTGACAGGGGATCTTACAATGATCAGCTTTTATTTATTAATGTAAAACCTTTAACCTAAAAAGGAAAAAACGGTTTGCTGTAATGGATTATAAAGTGTGATCTGGAGTTTGGCTTCAATTTGTTAATGTATCTATATCTACTAGAACACCTAACACTCACTTCCCCCCAGACTGACAATGCCACTGTCTGCTGACCCTCCTGTGCTCCTTCATCCAGAGTGGAGACACTCTAACACAGAAGGTGTGCTACTGGCCAAATTACCAAGTGAAAAGAGGGGAAAAGGCCTAAAAAAGGAAACAAATGCAGCCACCACATCTAATGATTGGTAAACTGCAATAATTACGTTTTTGGTTTGAGTTTATTACCTCTTTAAGACCCCTGTCAGCTTTTATTGCTGTCTGTGTTACAAATTCTCCTCATTTCCTGTCTGGTAAAATGGTAGTCACCTTGACAGGAAGTGAGGGCAGATTTCTTCAAAGGAGGTCCAAAAAAACAGACAGGGGTTCCAATTTTTCCCAGCTCTATTCAAAACTATTCAAAAAAAATTTGGCTGGACATGTGCCTACAGTTCCCCTCACTACCCAAAAATAATTGATAGGTTGATTGGCTTCTCTAGAATGTGTCTGCATGACTATTTTATTAACATCTTCTTTGTACTCCTCTCTTTTTACAGCTTACTTACCGTCGTAGACAAATATGAAGGAGAGATGTTATGAAGCCCTAGGTCACAAAATTACTTTACGATGTCTGTCACCTAAAGGACCATCCCATTGTGTTACCTGTGAGGAAGACTTCATACCTTTATCGAAGGAGATTCTGTATTGTGATATTGATTGTGGTCCTTAACCTCTCTCTTTGTTGAACGAGTTAATGAATAATGTGACTTTTTTTAATTAAACTTTTGTTATTTAAACAAAGTGATATCATGTGTGTGAAATCATGGTAGATTTTGTGGTTAATGATTTATCAAAAGAGGTTTTGGAGAGGGGAGATCCACTCTTGCTCAAATGGATCCTAAAGGGTTAATCCGCTGCATTGTCTAAAAAGGCTGTTTAAGCCTATCATCTCTGATCCTCCCTTCTTTCCAGTCCCCAAACCAATTCCCGATAACACACCGTCTATGGAGTCAGGCTGCACATGCTCAGTTTGGTGTGTATTGCTAGAGAGCTTTTTTTATTTCTTGTGAGGATGTATGTGATCATCACAGGGCCAATCAGTACTGTCCAGACAGAGGGTCAGGGGTATTGCAGTCTCATAGGACAATCAGAAAACTCCTCCTACAAGCTTTAACTAGTGCTTGGCTGGACACTAGTAGAAGTCACAAGACTTCTATATACTACTGATGAGAAAAGGTATATAGCAGTTTATATTTACTAAAATAATTGCATTTCCATGGTCTGTGTACTATGGGAGACCAGATATAGTGAATGCAGGGTCCTGGGTTTAGCAACAATTTAATCATAATATTATTATATGAAATAATAATGTTACCAAAATTAGTGTATGCTGTAAATTGCCTCCAGCATTGCTCCTGTTTCTTCTAGCTGGAGGCAGCCATTTTGCTGAAGCCCTGAGCCCCTGAACAGCAGTAAATCATCAAGCTGAACTAAACCTATCAATTTAACAGTTTCCAAAAACAGTTACATTCCTGGAATGCAGGGATTGCTAACTGTCACATTTGCTTGTGTCCTAACTAAACTGTCAAACTATCAAATGGCTGGTGTCATAACTGATCACATGTGCAGCACCATGGCAAAAGCAGATCCACCATTAGACTCTACATACAGTATATAAAGCATCCTTGATTTGCGGTATAACTTAATATCTACACAAAATATACAAACATATATACTTTATAACATACAGTATCTCACAAAAGTGAGTACATCCCTCACATTTTTGTAGATATTTTATTATATTTTTTCATGTGACAACACTGAAGAAATTACGCTTTGCTATAATATAAAGTAGTGAGTGTACAGCTTATATAACTGTACATTTGCTGCCCCCTCAAAATAACTCAACACACAGCCATTAATGTCTAAACTGCTAGCAACAAAAGTGAGTACATCAAATGTCCAAATTGGGCCCAAAGTGTCAATATTTTGTGTGGCCACCATTATTTTTCAGCACCACTTTAACCCCCTTGGGCATGGAGCTCCCCAGAGCTTCACAGGTTGCTACTGGAGTCTCCTTCCACTCCTCCATGTCGACATCATGGAGCTGGTGAATGTTAGAGACCTTGCGCTCCTCCACCTTCTGTTTGAGGACACCCCACAGATGCTCAATAGGATTTAGGTCTGAAGAGATGCTTGGCCAATCCATCATCTTTACCCTTAGCTTCTTTAGCAAGGCAGAGGTCGTCTTGGAGGTGTGTTTGGGGTTGTTATCATATTGGAATACTGCCCTGCAGCCCAGTCTCTGAAGGTAGGGGATCATGCTCTGCTTCAGAATGTCACAATACATGTTGGCATTCATGGTTCCCTCAATGAACTGTAGCTCCCCAGTGCTGGCAGCACTCATGCAGCTCCAGACCATGACACTCCCACCACCATGCTTGACTGTAGGCAAGACGCACTTGTCTTTGTACTCCTCACATGGTTGCCACCACATACGCTTGACACCATCTGAACCAAATAAGTTTATCTTGATCTCATCAGACCACAGGACTTGGTTCCAGTAATCCACGTCCTTAGTCTGCTTGACTTCAGCAAACTGTTTTCTGCCTTTCTTGTGCATAATCTTAAGAAGAGGCTTCCTTACATAGTTACATAGTTACATAGTTAGTCAGGTTGAAAAAAGACACAAGTCCATCCAGTTCAACCTTAAAAACAAATAAATAAAATAAAAAATAATCGTACAATCCAAATACCCAATTTTATGCCCACAATTGATCCAGAGGAAGGCGAAAAAAAAACCCCAGCAGAGCATGCTCCAATTTGCTACAGTAGGGGAAAAAAATTCCTTCCTGATCCCACAAGAGGCGATGGGATTTTCCCTGGCTCAACTTTACCTATGTTAGTACCTAGTTATATTATGTACCATCAGGTAAGTATCCAGGCCTTTCTTAAAGCAATCTACTGAGCTGGCCAGAACCACCTCTGGCGGGAGTCTATTCCACATTTTCACAGCTCTAACTGTGAAGAAACCTTTCCATACTTGAAGATGAAATCTCTTTTCCTCTAGACGTAAAGAGTGCCCCCGTGTCCTCTGGGTTGACCGTACAGAGAACAACTCAACACCAAGTTCACTATATGGACCCCTAATGTATTTGAACATGTTGATCATATCCCCCCTTATTCTCCTCTTCTCAAGAGTGAATACATTTAGTTCCTCTAATCTCTCCTCATAGCTGAGTTCCTTCATGCCTCTTATCAGTTTGGTTGCCCTTCTCTGCACTTTCTCCAGTTCCCCGATATCCTTTTTGAGAACTGGTGCCCAAAACTGAACGGCATATTCCAGGTGAGGTCTTACTAATGATTTGTACAGGGGGCAAAATTATATCTCTCTCTCTGGAGTCCATATCTCTCTTAATACAAGAAAGGACTTTGCTCGCTTTGGAAACAGCAGCTTGGCATTGCATGTTGTTATTGAGCTTATGATCTACCAAAACCCCCAGATCCTTCTCCACTATGGATTCCCCCAGTTGTACTCCCCCTAGCATGTATGATGCATGTATATTCTTAGCCCCCAAGTGCATAACTTTACATTTATCAACATTAAACCTCATCTGCCACATAGTCGCCCAATTAGACAGAGCATTGAGGTCGGCTTGTAAATTGCAGACATCCTGTAAGGACATTATTCCACTGCATAGCTTGGTGTCATCTGCAAAGACAGAAATATTACTTTTGATCCCAGACCCAATATCATTTATAAAGATATTAAAAAGTAAGGGTCCCAGCACTGAGACTTGGGGTACACCACTGATAACCTTAGACCATTCAGAGTAAGAATCATTAACCACTACTCTCTGAATTCTGTCTTTTAGCCAATTTTCTATCCATTTACAAACTGATATTTCCAAACCTGTAGACTTTACCTTACACATGAGCCGTGTGTGGGGAACTGTATCGAATGCTTTTGCAAAATCCAATATACCATGTCCACCGCCACCCCTCTGTCCAAGGTTTTACTTACCTCCTCATAAAAAGAAATCAGAATTGTCTGACAACTTCTGTCTTTTATGAATCCATGTTGTCTGTTGCTTAAAGTGTTTTTGTTCAGCAAGAACTTGTCTATGTGGTCTTTTATTAAACGCTCCAGTATCTTCCCAGCTATAGAAGTTAAGCTAACAGGTCTATAGTTACTTGGTAAAGACTTTGATCCCTTTTTAAATATAGGCACCACGTTCGCCCTGCGCCAATCCAGTGGGACTATTCCAGTCATTAATGGGATGGCAACCATGCAGACCAATTTGATGCAATGTGCGGCGTATGGTCTGAGCACTGACAGGCTGACCCCCCACCCCTTCAACCTCTGCAGCAATGCTGGCAGCACTCATACCTCTATTTCCCAAAGACAACCTCTGGATATGACGCTGAGCATGTGCACTCAACTTATTTAGTCAACCATGGCAAGGCCTATTCTGAGTGGAACCTGTCCTGTTAAACCGCTGTATGATCGTGGCCACCGTGCTGCAGCTCAATTTCAGGGTCTTGACAATCTTCTTATAGCGTAGAGCCTAGGCCAGTGATGGCGAACCTTGGCACTCCAGATGTTTTGAAACTACATTTCCCATGATGCTCCACTACACAGCGGAGTGCAAGAGCATCATGGGAAATGTAGTTCCAAAACATCTGGGGTGCCAAGGTTCACCATCACTGGCCTAGGCCATCTTTATGTAGAGTAACAATTTTTTTTTCTGACCCTCAGAGAGTTCTTTGCCATGAGCTGGCATGTTGAACTTCCAGTGACCAGTGTGAGAGAGTGAGAGCGATAACACCAAATTTAACACACCTTCTCCCCATTCACACCTGAGACCTTGTAACACTAATGAGTCACATGACATCGGGGAGAGGAAATGGCTAATTGGGCCCAATTTGGACATTTTCACTTAGGGGTGTACTCACTTTTGTTGCCAGCAGTTTAGACATTAATGGTTGTGTGTTGAGTTATTTTGAGGGTACAACAAATTTACACTGTCATACAAGCTGTACACTCACTACTTTACATTGTAGCAAAGTGTATTTCTTCAGTGTTGTCACATGAAAACATAATAAAATATTTACAAAAATGTGAGGGGTGTACTCACTTTTTTGAGATACTGTAGTATAGCATACTTGAATAAATACCCAACTGTAATGACAACTGAAGAAAGACAATAAATACACCAAAGGCTATACACAAAGGAAGTGGTTCAACGCTCACATAACATAGTTTGCATTCAGTAAAAATGTCTAAGACAAAAAGCAGCATAAATATATTGACATCCTTAAAGTGGGGTTCCACCCTAAAGTGGAACTCCCACTCATCAGAAGCCTCCCCCCCTCTGGTGTCACAGTTGGCACCTTTCAGGGGGGAGGGGGGGTGCAGATGCCTGTCTAAGACAGGTATTTGCACCCACTTCCAGGCATAGACTCCCACGGGAGTCTATGCTGTTTCCTGTCCTGGCGTGCTGTCTGCTGGGACACACACGATTCCCAGAGACAGCGCGGACCATTCCCATTGCGCTGCGTGACTTGCGCAGTAGGGAACCAGGAAGTGAAGCCGCAACTTCCTGATTCCCTCACCGAGAATGGTGGCGGCAGCAGCCAAGAGCCAAGCGATCAATCGGTCTCGGCTGCCGACATCGCTGGAACCTGGGACAGGTGAGTGTCCATTTATTAAAAGTCAGCAGCTGTAGTATTTATAGCTGTTGGCTTTTAATAAAAAAAAATTTCCAGTGGATCTCTTTAAACATTTATCGTGTCTGCCTTGTTCACAAAGTGCCATTGTTGGGATTTGACAGTCAACAGTCTGCAGGCATTGATAGGTATGCTCAAATAGTTTCGAGTCAAAACAAACATTGGGGGCTGATCTACTAAAACTGGAAAGTGCAAAATCTGATGCAGCTCTCCATAGATATCAATTAGCTTCCAGGATTTTTTTGTCAAAGCTTAAAGAGCTTAAAAGCTTAAAGAATAACATTCTCCTCAATGTGCATTTCAAGGATTTTAACAAATTTTGTTTAAAGAAATGACTGTTTCTTTGTCTGTGTCCATGTTCTTACTGAGTCTGTATGGGAGCGGTTTTATAATTATTAATCAGCTGCTGCACCTGCAGGGCTCTAATGAGAAAACTGCAGGGTCTGCATCCCTTTAGATGAGATTTCACTTTGAGAGTATCACACCAAAAATGAAGTTTTTGTTTCAGGGGATTTTCATACTGTGATTTGTATCTTAGTGTAGACTTCTAGCAGGAAATTACAGTTCTAGGGGGTGTTTTGTACACCATCTGTGTACAGAACACCTCCAGATAGCCATATTGCATTGTATTTTAGAGAAAATGACAGAGCTGCAGATTGAAAAGGAATGGTAATTTTTAATAACATTCAATTACAATATGACTTGTGTTGAAATTGTAAATGCTTTATTATTTTTTATTTAATTTTTTTGCAATTTTTTTTCCCCAAGAAAGTGGAGTTAACCTAAATTGAACAAGCTGAAGTTATCAGAGTTTTTGTTGGATGTTTCTATTGAAAATAGCCTGAAAATATAAATGAACTGACTATGGTACTGACATGTGTGGACCAGACTTTCCTAGGTTTATAGCTGAGCAGATCTAAGCATGAAAATATGAAAGCTCAGCTATCTGTTACATATGTGTACTTCTCTGCTTTTTAAAAAAGGAACGATAAACATATGTTAGAACTGAATATTTAGTCAATAACATAGCTCCCAACTATGCCTGATTTTGAGGGACTGTCCCTGATTTGGAACAAAGTCCCTCTTTCCTCCTCATTTGTCCCTCATTTTGGTCTGATCTATAGAGTTGTATATGAGATTCACTTTTTATCTCTCAAAACGCGTTTCACAGTGTGTAATCTTTGATCCAAATGCCAGATGGCAAAAACCAGTATAAAGGAATAATAGTGGCAAAAAAGCTTTTGTGTTTCACAAATCCTTTTTTGTGTAGAATGTGCCTTCAAGGAGGCGTGACAGGGGTGTGTCCTATGCTTACATCATTTTGCGAATAGACATTCCAGCTTTTTTTTAGCTTTGGATTATGTAATAGTTAAAACTCCGGCCAGGCTTTTCTTGTCTGTCTGTAGGAATTACCTTGTCAACCTGTTCTGTAGACAAAACACAAAATAAAAGTACATTTCTCAAATAAAAAAGGAATTCCCTGTTAAATATGTGTCACCAAAACAAGTGCTTCCTTTAGAAAACCTCTTCTATTCAAAGAATCCACATTTTGGATTTTTCCCTCTCTATAAATTTCACAGGGACACAGAGATAAAAGAATTCTACCCAGTGGCAGTGTTGCCAACCTACCAGATTGAAATTTACTGGCACGACACAAAAATTTCCTGGCACAGCCAAGTTTCCAAAAGTTACAAAATTGCAGTTTTAAGTGCAAATTTCAGTATTTAGGCTACAAACAAGTACAATATGCTATTAGCAATGTGATTTAAAGTGGTTGTAAACCCTTACAAACCACTTTGACCTACAGGTAGGCCTAGATTAAGGCTTACCTGTAGGTCCAAGAAATATCTCCCTAACCTACACGGTTAAGGAGATATTTTACAAAAATAGGGCACCGCTGTCTACGGCGCATATGCCCCATAGACATCGGCGCAGGTGCACTGGGCGCGCCGCAAGTGAAGGCAAACATGCCGTCACTTACGGCTCCCATGCTCATGCACCGGAGTGACATCATCACTGCTCCGGCCACTCACAGTGCCGGAGCAGCGATACCTGGAAGAAGATGGACGCTTCGTGCTACAGGGGACAGCGGTGACACACGCGGAATTGACGCCACGCGACTCCGGCCAGTTACAGAGCCGGAGTCCGTGACCCCGGAAGGAAGATGGACGCTTCCAGCTGGCGAGGAAATCAGGGACATCGCTGGCTCCTGTGTCAGGTAAGTGACACATAATGGACTACTATGCGATGCATAGTAGCCCATTATGCTTTACCTTTGCAGGGAGACAAAGAGGAAGTAAACCCATCAGGGTTTACTTCCTCTTTAAGGTAGATATTAAAGCAAAAAGCATATTTCTTATTTTATTTTCAATTTAGTAAGTAAGTGGCTCAGGGACAGGACTCAGGAGGGCAGGAAATTAGAACGGGCAGACACACACACATGAAATTGAGCAGTGTGCTGCAGCACAGTACACCAACATGTCCCCTCCTGAGTCACAGTGACAGTCTCTCTCCATGCCAGATGGTCTCTTCAGTCCCCTCCAGTACAAACATCACTGACAGTCCCACTCCCAGCTTGCCTTGCTCCTGTCCTGCAGACCTGCACAAGGCTCTGTTTACCCCGCTCGGCTCCCTTGCACCATGACATCACATGACACTCAGGCACCACCTCCGTTAGACCTGCCCCCTGCCGGTACCACCCAAACACACTGAAGCAGGCACGTGGATGGTCTCGGCCACCTCCGGACCCAAGCTCCGCATGCATTGTAAAAACATGACAATCTAGTGCTTCTCTGTTTGTACACTACTTTATTAAAAGGTTAAAACATTTCTTACAAGCAAAGCACTTCTTGTTTTCATTTTTATGGCAAACATTGCAGTGTTTTTTTCCTCTGCTACTACAGAGGATTGTCACCCTACAAATATCTATTAGAAAAATGTTCACTTCAAGTGTGTTATATCTCACTTAGGTGTACTAAATGATTACAGCAGTGACCTTTATCACAAAAGCACAAGGGGAAATGTATAATTTGACCTTTTTTAGGGTGGTAAAACCTAAGCAATATTTTTACAGATTTAGTTATTATATTAGTTTTCTGTGGAAAATGAGTTGCTATTTTATAATTCTTATTTAGAGTTTTTCCTTTGTTTACAATGCTAGATATAATACACTATATACTATAGTCTAGCTACTGTAACTCAAGAACTTGCTCCCGTAAAATGGCTTGTTGAGATTAATCTCAAGGTGAAGTATGACGTCACCTGCGGCCGTCTTCTTGGTTGTTTGTCTGTACATGGATATGCCTGTATTTTCCTCTAGATGGGACTAAGGGATACTGAATTAATATCCATTTTTTCCAACTTAAGAAAACTACTGGAGAAAAAATCATCAAACTACTGGCATATACAGTCATTTGACAACTATTTAAAAAACAAAATAAACCCCTCTGAACCCATCCAGATCTTCCGCACTATGGAGAATATTGGACCAGCATTCAAAAAGGAATGGGAAAAAAATGTATTGGTATGTTCCAATGGTATGATGTCTCTACTTGTAGAGGAATACCAAAGAATAATCTGAGAAATTGACAGAGAACATGAACATGCAACATCACAGCTTTTAAGAAACATGTGTCATATACTCAATACGACAATGAATTGAATGAACACCTTGAGCAGTTTAACAGAGAAATACTTGTCAAGAAGGAGAAAAAAATTCTCACTGACCAAAGGGCCTTTCAAGAACAAAAGGCATACAATTGGAAGAACATGCAGGTGAAAATTAGACCAAATTGTAGACAAACAACTCACAATGTGGATCCCGGCCTTTCTGATGCCTCCTCAGCCCCCTCGGTCTCCTCTAGGGGATTCCAGGGCTCCAGGAGGCCTAGAAAAAAGAGGTTCCATTGGAACCGGTTCAAATGAAAACTCAAACAAAAAGCGCATTACTGAGTCTCTAACTTCCCTAGCCCCTCTTAGCTCAAATCGGGCAACAATGGGCAATTCAGTGGGCAATATTGGTGCCTTTCCGTTGTTATTTATTGCTGATTCCAATACATCTTTTTCTAGATTGCAACCCACGGGTGGCAAAATATCTCAGACCAATGTCTCCCATAATGATCGACCCGCTAAATCCAGTGACAACAATGAACCACAGTGAATTGAGGATGAGGTAAATACTATCTATACCTCTTCCTCAGATCCCACTCTCACTGATTTAAATGCCATAAATTTGTCTTCCTATAAACTTAGTTTGGTGGAAACACAGGATATGGCACCGTGGCCTAAGTTTCAAATCAAAACCTGGATAAATTTGAGGTCCGAAAAGATCTTCAGCTGCTTGCTAGGAAACTAATCCTCAAACAGCTCTACACTAAGAACATACCTATCAAACCGGATTTTTAACCACAGGAATTAAAGGCTCTTGACACACTGATTGACCTCTTAGAGGAAGGCGATCACCCAGACTTGATCGACCAGATCGATTTTGAACACCCCTTGGGGCGCTACGATCAGATTGAATTACCAGTGTTGCCCAAAACTACCTTTAAAAAGAAGTCAGACAAGTTCCCAGCTCTGGGTATAAACTCCAATGTACTAGCATTTATCAAACTTTCCTGCAGTGAAATGTGTAAAATCAAGACTTCTCAGTCCGATCGGGACAATTTGTCAAGGCCTGAAAAGGAAGCATTAAAATCCCTAACCAATAATCCAGTGATAACCATAAAACACTCCGATAAGGGTGTGAATATCGTTGTGATGGACAATAACTTGTACTTAGACATGTTCAACAAAATTCTGAGCAATAGAGTATGGTACCAAAAAATCCCAGATACTAAAATCATCAAGTTCCATCAGGAATTTTATGATCTGGTCGACAAGGCTTTCGCTACTAATGTATTTCAGAAAGCCGAATGGGAATACATTAGAACCAAACTGCCACATACACCGACATTCTACTGCCTGCCAAAATTACATAAGAGCATGCTGAGACCCTCAGGTAGGCCCATTATATCGGGTAACTGCTCAGTCACTGAAAAACTGAGTGAATATGTAGATAGGCACCTTCGCCCATATGTGGCTGAGTTTCCTAGTTACATACAGGATACCATGCAACTACTCAAAAACAATGATGGAGTCTGCATCCCTTCTACGGCCACGTTGGTGGCCATAGATGTGGTGGCTTTATACAGCTAGCATAGCATACTAGCTCATTATGAATAACTTACCTGAGAAAGAAGCCCCCGAAGTGGTCCTCTGTCTTCATCTTCGCCGCTGCCATGTATCCCGGAGTGACTTCCGGGTCTCGCTGCTCTGGCGCTGTGATTCGCCGGAGCCGCGATGACATCACTCCCGCACATGCGCACGGGAGCCGACACGAGCGGCATATCACAGTGATCTGCGGCCTGCTCAGTGCCTGCTCATGTGCCGTAGACAGCGGTGCCTGTCTTTTTGTAAATATCTCCTAAACCAGTTCCTATGGAGAAAACCACTCGTCTATATGCGGGTCCGACGGATCAACAACAGCGCAAGAGCAGCTATTGAACTTTCTTTTTCTAGTCCCGCCGTACGTCATCGCGTTAAATGATCAAACTTTGGTGTGATCGTGTGTAGGCAAGTCCGTTTCAGTGGAACTCCTTTGGAACTTCGTCAAAAAGTCAGCTGAAAAGTCCGCCAGAGTTCATTCCAATGGAAAGTCCGGTCGTGTGTACACTGCATTAGTGTTTTGATAGATTTTTTAGGGGACGTGAGTGTTGTTGGCCCTCCCTTTTTTCCCCCACTGGATCGTTGATTCCAGTGTTTGAAAACTTAAATAAAATACTTTTCTCTTATTTTTACTTAGCTACATAGCTTTATCCAGCATTTTTACCTGGACCTCCCTTGTTTCTATACTAGATTGTAGGCCATCTGTTCAGCCACCTGTTGGCATTTTCAAGTTCTGTGGCATATACTGTGGTTTATGCAGCATTACTAGGTCCTCCTTGCCTGAGTATATCAGGTACATGTACAGTTTCTACTTTATTGACTTATGTATATACAGATAAACTCATATAGTGCCATAAGTATGTCACATATGTCCCTGTTACTAAATTTAACATATTCACCATATTGTACATATATCCCTGTAATCCCCTTAACCATGCCTCTATATAAGCTCACCTTTTTTGAGTTTTTTGCCATATATGAGTCTGGTTTACACATCAGATGAATAACCAGCATCTTTTTTGCTTTCAGCGACTACAGTTGCTCAAGGACATATAAAGGGGAACTCTCCAGTGGGCTATGCCAGAGCATCCTTTGTGAGGGACCAATTCCCCTTTTTTTGGACCCTTATGTGCTTGTGTTTTCATCTTGCTGAACCAGAAGTGAGCGGGTAAGCAGCCACAGCATGTTCTTAATAACTCTTTCATTTGGATGCAAGATACTCTGAACAGTTACAAAGTTTACACGGTCAGTGTATTCACAACTCATGATATTGAATAAGAAATGATGAGATAATATGTACATCTGTTATGATGCTGTATTATATCCACTGCATATTTACTTATAATTCTCTATCAATTGTTGACATTTATATATCCCGCTGTAACCGCATACACCCCTGAAGAAGAGAAAGTATTCATTACAGCCTTAAAACGCATCGGGTACTTCTGTCATCTTTACTTGCATTTCAACAGATCAAGTGTGGTTTTTGACTGTGACATCAAACTGTAATTTGTTTGTATTAGCATCCAGATTAATCTTATGTCTTGTATACTCATGAACTATTAAAAGATATATATTTATAATACTCGTGTGATACCTTCAGCTGCTCTCTGTCCCTTCCTAAAGTCCCATCTAGAGGAAACCTGTCTTTTAACTATGTGGTCCAATATGATCTCCAGCTATTCAGGTCTACGGAGTGAATGCAGACAGCTGACTGGATTAAAGACTATACAGTATGTATTAGACAGATTTTAAGGAGTGGTCCTTTTTATTTATTTTCCTAAAGACCTCCTGCCACAGCATATCCTCTCTATCAATTTGTAAGTTTCTTCCTATGAGGAGAGAACATGCTAGTACTTGCTGGTGAGTTTTTGGATTCTGTTTGGGGGATGGGTGCCCAGCAAGCCCAATATGGAGACTTGTGTTTGCACAATATGGAGACTGCCAATTTGAGTTGCAATTTGGATTCTGTATAGAGACCCCCACCATGGGGCCTTAGGTGTTACTTCCTGATGAAGCAAATAGGAAGAAAGAACTTATGATGTACGTGAGACCTAAGTGGGAGTGCACTTGCCTTTACTTCACATTGGTATAAAAATGATATGCTTGCACTGCAAAGTTAAAGAATGCAATTTTTACTTCTTGATAATAAGCCATTTTTCCTGGTGCATCTTCATGGTAGCATACAATGGGTTGTGGCTCCGCCCCCAAAACTCGATAGGACTGGTTAACTATAAATCAAAGACAGACTCGGCTCACAGAATTCTCCTTTTTGTCCTCACCTGATCAGGACTGGAGTCACAAGGTATCCCTTACCGTTTGTTGCCCCAGCCAGGTTCAGCCTCTCCTGGTTGGAAGTCCTCCCTGTACAGTCTCAAAATGAGCTATATGGTTGAAGACCCATTCTGATGGTCTGGGGGCCTATTTTTGCCTCTCCTGGCAACGTTGATCAAGGTCATCATCTCGACTTTCATTATTATTGCTCCTCGATTACCAGATGATGCTTTTTGAAGCGAAACACGTCGGCGGGAACGCATGCTGATCCTTTCACTAGTGCTAACATTGTTCCATACAGCGCTTGTTTTACATTGGGAGCATGTAAGTGCAATTCTTATGTTCCATTTTTTATTAAACATTCCAAACGGAATTATGCTATGTGGCACCTTTCTTTCCTTCTTTCTTTTATAAATTCCTGGTGAGGTACACTCCTCCATTTGCCCCATATTGGCTACATCCAATGCTGTTGTGGTTGGTTGTCTGGAGTCTCCAATGCTGCTGTGAATCTGGTACCTTAGGACCAACCTAATAATGCCCGTTTGACTCACCAGGTGTATACCTGTGTGTGTCCACGCTTTCTGGTAAGCGGCCAATGCTTATGGTGGTGGATTCCTCTTGTCACTTCATTGCTTGAACACTTATTCACATATCTATTTTTACTTTTAAATAACCACACATCACCCTTGGATGCCACTACCTGGATTTTTGTTTCACTGAGAAATCACTTCAGAATTTTTGCTTTATTGTGGACTTTCTTTTTGAACTAATATGCTATATGTCACAATATACGATTTTTAGTTACATGCCACAGTATATGATTTTCAGTTATTATATATGCTATTGGTTTACTTTATCACGTTTTATCTACATTTGATATCTTAGCGCTGCACTTATTTTTACACATATCCTATAACCACAGATTACCAGCCATAATGGTTGCAGCATTTGTGGTGGAAAGCCATTGCCTAACAAGTTAGGTTGTCAAGTCCACTTGGAAGAAGTGACAGTTGACAAAGAAGGGGATGTCTGGAAAGTAGCCACCTTGATTAAAGAATCGGCCAAGGAGTTGATACATGAAGCCTGTACCCCCCCAGTCGGTGGCTGAATTGGCTAGCACTTTTAACCAGAGCCAGTAGGTGGTGTCCAAATTGGAAAGCTTGTCGGAGGAAGGGGCCAGAGGCTTTGACGATTGCCCAATAGAGCTTTTTACAAGGGCAGTTAAGGATGCAATTGACTGGGGTGAAGTGGAGGAAACTCTCCACAAGGTTAAAAAGTACTAATTTCCCTTCACTGATCAATTGCAGGAGCTAATCCAGAAAGAATTGAAGGGATCAGTGAAAAAGGCCTGTATAAACAGGTTGTAAAAACTGTATACCCTGAAAAAGCTAAAGGTCAAGATGCTGCAGCCTCCTCCGATAGTGGATGCATCATTAATGTAGCTGGCAAGACACATCACCTTGCAGTTACATTCAAGGAGGCTCTAGTCAGAAAATTTGATCTAGATCTGAAGTGCTCCTACAAACTGTAGCACCTGCAGGTGCCTGTAGACCAGCAATAAGCAGCACGTGTGCTGAGTAAGTCTAATGGGAGTGGTTTCATAATTATCAACCAGCTGCTGCACCTGCAGGGCTCGGGGAAATTGGCAAGGTCTTCATCCCTTTAGATGTGATTTCCTATTGTGAGTATCTTACCAAAAATTACTTTTTGCCAAAAATCTGACTGGTATCTTCAGTGAGCCAATCACAAAAGCAGGAAATGCTGCTTTAGTCGGTGTTCTGTACATATTCTGTGTACAGAACACCTCCAGATAGCCATATTGCATTGCATTTTACAGAAACTTACAGCCCTGTTGATTGAAAAAGAAAGTGGATTTACCCTTTAAAGAAGCCCTTGTGGAGGAAGTGAGAAGAGACAAGGGGGTAACAGCTTTGTAAGAGCCGAAATTGGCAGGAGACTGTGGCAGATATGGCACTAGACTTCAATTGATGTATTTCAAGAGCAGTGTTCCCCACAGCCATGTCAAAGAGGGCATTATGACTGAAGCCATTGTCGGCGCATCCCGCCTTAAAAATAAAACTGGTGCAAGATACCAGATAATGGATCCAATCTATTTGAGAGTAGACAGGATACAGCCATCTCATGGGTGACCACTAGCCGGTCAGGGCAAATATCCTCTGACAAAAAACTGAAAAATCTGAAAGGTTCAGTAAACCGGCGGCAACTCGGAAGTAGATACAAGGAGGAAAAATCCTACGGACCGGGAAAAAGATTAGTGAAGGAACTGGAGAAGTACCCAATCTTCATTGTTAAAGCTAAAACTATAAGGCACCTGTCTTGGGAGAACAGCGGAAGTCCTTTTAAGGGTACACTCATCCAGGGGGTACCTGTGTGAACCTTTGCGCACACACACCTAGATGAAAAATATTCAGGATCAGTTATCTGCTATATTGGTGTGACATTGTGGAAGTTTAAGGGATGTCCACTTTCTGATCTCTTCCAACCAGCCAGGCTACCAGATTTGGTTGAAAAGTAATTCTGGTCCGGTTTGTAGCAGGGTTAAATAAAAAATTGAGCAATCGTGAAGGTTCCAAGTGACCAGAGGAGATGAGTATTCGGTTCACCGAAAAAAATCGAATTCCAGTAATCTGTGCCCAGTGCTAACTTGAAAAAACTCAACAAGCACAGAAAGTTGTTGTGCAAGATAGAGAACCAATCAAATCTATTATTGATAAATCTGGGAGGGTTATCAGACACCTACTTACCTGTCCCAATCCATCTTCAATTTCTCTACCAGTTTCAGGGCCTCCACTTTCGGTCTGAAGATGAAGACCTTTGTGAATACCCTGGGAAGGGTGTACAGACCGAAAGTGGAGGCCCTGAAACTGGTAGAGAAATTGAAGATGGATTGGGACAAGTAAGTAGGTTGAAATTGTAAGTAGGTTGAAATTGAAAATGTCTGCAATAGCGACAGGAAATGGGCTATTTGCCTTTATGAACTCACTAGATTGGTGACTCTATGGGGTTGATTTATAAAGGCAAATCCACTTTGCACTACAAGTGCACTTGGAAGTGCAGTCATGTAGATCTGAGGGGAACATCTGAAATGAGGGGAAGCTCTGCTGATTTTATCATCCAATCATGTACAAGCAAAAATGCTGTTTTTTATTTTCCTTGCATGTCTCCCTGAGATCTACAGCGACTGCACTTCCAAGTGCACTTGTAGTACAAAGTAAATTTGCCTTTAGTAAATAAACCACTATATATCACTGGCTACAGCTACTGGACGTTGCACTTTCTTTATATACCAACATTTCATGTTAATATATTTTTCAATACACTGTATAACATGTTGCTTTTAAGACTGTATCAATAATTGCAATTACACCATTTTGGCTTAGGGGGCTCTAGTGTCTGTCTCTCCTACAGTTGAGCATTAAGTCACCATTGCCTCTGCCAGTGATCAGCTCTCTCATGGCCAGTGTAGCAAGGTCCAGGGTTCCCTTTGGTCTAATAAGAACCTCCAGAATTAGGGACAGCTGACATCCTTCTATGTAAAGTGGGTTACAAGGCATGGTGCGTGTAATGCAAGATAGATTCATGGGCGCCAGACACTTCTTGAATGCAAAGAGATTTATTTTCTCTTGAACAGAACTGTGGGAGAGAAGGTTTAGTGCCAGGACACGCTTTAGTAGTTGCAATGTGAAAACGCAGACTCCAAGACTTCTATAGGTAGACAGCCATGTAGGGAAAGACATCCAGTAAGACACCACACCTTCATGAGTAGGATCGCTTTCTCTTATGGCACAGTCTTATAACAGTTTCTAACACAACTTGTACTTCCTCTACAATCACTTATTGTAGATCTTCACTCCACTAAGCTCCCAGTCTCTCTCACTAGACTTGCTGATCCACTGCCACTGGATCTCCCCAGCTAGTCCAACCTTCTGAGTATCTTCCTCAAGCGTCACTCCCACTTCTCTACTGGGTCCCTAGCTTGGTACTCACAGATACTCCTCAAGGGTCACTCCACTGGCCTGCTCGGTCCCTGGCTTGGCACACAAGGCTGCTCTGCAAGCGTCACCTCCGCTGGCTGGGTCCCTGGCTTGACACCAGCTGAAGTTTCCCAATTCTTGACTGTCCCTGGTTGGGGATAATACTGCTCCAGTACTTGCTTCGGCTACTCACTGTGGTCCCTGGTAATAAGGTGATTGGTCCCTTAGTGGTCCACAGCTTCCCCTCTACCTTCGACCACAACAGGTTCTCCGGCCGGCAGAACCGTCACTTATGGTTGGACTGCAAGCCACAGTCCCAACCTTATGCTGCTCTCTTGCTTCTGGATAGGCCCTCAGACAGCCCAGCAGCCAGATGTCCCCAGAATAGGCCTCAGGCTCTGGCCCAGCAGCCCAGGGCAGCACAACACACGTCCACCCAGACAACCATCCAGGTGGCACAGAACCCCCGATCACCTGACCTCACCCAAATAAATAAATAGGCTCTCCCAGCAGGCCAAAGGACCCAAGAAGATCCCTGCCCATTGGCTGAGATACCCTATCTATTCCTAATCTGTCCTTGCAATGTCCTTGTCTTATCTAATGTCACTAGATATCCGGCCATCTAGTGACAGAAGAGAGAAGTGCAGCAATTCCAGAATTAGGGTGGAATCAATTGATCTCCTATCAATTGGCCAAGACCACTATACCTGGCAGGTAATTTACTAGCAACCCTGCCTACTCATCAGGGTGCTACACCACTTTTGCCATCCAGCTTCAAGAGACTACTTTTGATGGCATGGAAGTTGAGAGGCAGAGGCTACTCGGTGCAGGTAGTAGCTACCTTGTGTCATACCAGAGAGGTCTTCATGAATAAGACTTACCAGGGAATATGGGTAAATTATGAAGATCTCAGGCAGCAAAAGCCTGGAGTCCTTTATCACATAAACCAACCAAGATCCTGCAGTTCTTACAACTGGGGCTGAAGGTTCAAATATGTTTAAAGTCCAAAGTTCAGAACTGTCTGAACTTACAGGGGTTAAAGGAGTCCTTAACCCTTTATGCCGCATACACACGACTGGGCTTTCCATCAGAATAAACTCTGACGGTCTTTCCAATGGAGTTCCACTGAAACGGACTTGCCTACACACGATCACATCAAAGTCCGTTCGTTTAGAATGAGATGACATACAACGGGACTAGAAAAGGAAGTTCAATAGCCAGTAGCCAGTAGCTGCCCTTGCGTAGTTTTTGGTCTGTCAGAATAGCATACAGACAAACGGTTATCCCAATAGGAATTGATTCAGTCGGAAAGACGGTCGCAATGACCGCCAGCCACGAGCAATCGTGGGCACGAGAGGCAGAACATGTGTATGTAAAGACACAAATCCCTGTTCTGTGAGGACAGACAGATTGTGAATTCCTAATAGCTAGGAATCACAATCTGTCATTTCCACTAGGTCAGTCCCCTCCCCCCACGGTTAGAAACACACACAGGGAACACAATTAACCCCTTGATCACCCCGTAGTGTTAACCCCTTCTCTGCCAGTGAAATTTTTACAGCAATCAGTGCATTTTTATATCACTGATCGCTGTATAAATGTCAATGGTCCCAAAAATGTGTCAAAAGTGTCTGATGTGTCCGCCATAATGCCGCAGTCCAGATAAAAATTGCAGATTGCCGTCATTACTAGTAAAATAATAATAATAATAATAAAAATGCTATAAATCTATCCCGTACTTTTGTGACATACTGTAGTTTAAGGTAAATCTAAAGGAAAATTGTACAAGAAAATTTAACATGTATGGCCAGCCTTAGTAAAAGCACCTCTTTGAGCACCCTAGATGACAGTGTATATTTTTAGCACTGATCACTGTATTAGTGTCACTGATTCTCACAAAGTGTCAATTAGTATTGCACTGCCCAACATACTATCACATTGGGGATACCCACAATCGCCTCACGGTGAGGAAGAATGGGGAGATGGTAATGTAAACAAGCATCTCCCCGTTCTGCCTAATGACACTGTCACTCCCTGTAATTGGGAGCGCTGATCAGTGATGTGTCACACACAGCCCCTCCCCCCACAGTTAGAATCTCCCTAGGACACACTTAACCCCTACAGCACCACCTAGTGGTTAGCCCCTTCACTGCCAGTGACATTTTTACAGTAATCAATGCAATTTTTTAGCATTGATCGCTGTATTAATGCCAATGGTCCCAAAAATGTGTCAAAATTGTCTGATGTGTCCGCCATAATGTCGCAGTCGTGATAAAAATTACTGATTGCCGCCATTACTAGTAACAAAAAAAATTATCAATAAAAATGCCATAAAACTATTTCCTATTTTGTAGACGCTATAACTTTTGCGCAAACTAATCGGCCTAAACTGAGGAAAAAAAATTTTTTTTTAATATTTTTGGGGGATATTTATTACAGCAAAAAGTAAAAAATAATGCGTTTTTTTCAAAACTGTTGCTAATTTTTGTTGTTTATAGCGCAAAAAATAAAAACCACCGATGTGATAAAATACCACCAAAAGAAAGCTCTATTTGTGGGGAAAAAAGTACATCAATTTTGTTTGGGAGCCACGACCGCGCAATTGTCAGTTAAAGCGATGCAGTGCCGAATCACAAAAAGTGCTCTGGTCAGGAAGGAGGTAAATTCTTCCAGGGCTGAAGTGGTTAATATACACTTATTGGGATTTTGTACCAAAAATATGTAGCAGAATACATAGTGGCCTAAATTTCTAAATTAATTAGATTTTTAAACTGGATGTGTTTTATAGCAGAAAGTAAAAAAATATATTTTTTTCCCCAACATTTTTGGTCTTTTTTTCAGTTATTGCACAAAAAATAAAAAACCTAGTGGCAATCAAATACCACCAAAAGAAAGCTCTATTTGTGTGAAAAAGTTATCTACATTTTATTTGGGTACAGTGTTGCATGACGGCGCAATTGTCAGTTAAAATAAACAGCGCAAAAATGCAAAAAATGGCCTGGTCATGAATGGGGGGTGGTAAATCTTCCAGAGGTCAAGTGGTTAATAAAGTGTAGTTTTTTTATATGATTATCCAAGCCTGTTCTGGTGTGTTGTATTGAGATTTATGTTAATAGGCTACAAGGGTTGTATTCAGAAACAGGATCTTTATTGGAGATTTATTGTAGGTATTGCTCTGGTGACTCCCCCTTGTTGGGGAGGGAGAGATTTTGTTTAAAACTTGTTCTGATTCCACTCTTTTATGCATTTATGTTTCTAAGTTGTAAGTCATATTTCCATATTTCCTTATCATTTCTACTAAATATGGCATACAGTTACTGCCATCTCACGGTTCATTAGATTAAGTGGAGCTAAATGCTATAAGGCTTGAGCGCCATCCAGTGGCACATTAGTTGTATGCAGATAGAATTGAAATCTACAGCTTGACTGCCATCACTCGGTGACAGGTATGAATTGTAAAATGTATATAAAATCTTTTTGTTGTAAGTATGGTCATTTAATCTAAAACTTTTTATTTTTACTTTTTAGTAGATGAGGTGAGTTACAACTTCTGACATATTCTTATAGCTCTTTTGGACCGTATTGGTGGGATCTCTGTGCACTGAATTCCTGGGTTTGCACGCCCTCTGGGCACATATAATGGATTCCCACTCTACCGGTTGTTTTTTTTTTTTTATCACATGGATCATGCTATGGGAAGATCTGGAGCAACTAATGGTTAGGAAAACTGAAAACTTTCAGCTGAAGTCATGAACTCTTACCGCTAGTACATCAAAGATTTGTTTTTTCCCATGCAGTTGGGCTTGTTTTTGTTTAGGGGATTGGAGATCAGAGATATACTTACCTAATCTTCTGATCCTCCAAGCACAAGACCAGATCCTGGGGTTCCTGTGCCATTGCCCCCCCCCCCCCCACCCGTGGTCTAGCTGTCTTGTGCGATGAACTGTTCCTGATGTCATCATAACCATAGATCTGCTCTGAATATTAAGATCTCAGGAACAGTCCACCACTGGATCATGGGGGAGCAGAGGATCGGGTGAGTATTAGCCCTTGTACACACGGTCGGACATCCGTTGGATTTTGTCCGAAACTGTTGCATACACACGGTCGGACAAAGTTGTCGGAAAAAATCCAATTGTACATAACATGATGACGTTATTTCGTTACGACGGGACTATGTTCAGGCTAGTAGCCAATAGCTTTGGTCTAGGAATTTGATCTGAGCATGCATGGCACTTTGTCCGTCGGAGTAGGCTACACATGATTGGAGTATGTCCGATCGGAGCATTTTGTCGGAAAATTTTACCGGCAAGTTGGAAAAGTTGGTCCGTCGCATATTCCGACGGAAACAGTCCGATGGAGACCACACACAGTCGGAATATCCGACAAAACGGTCCGATGGGACACATTCCATCAGAATCTCTGACCGTGTGTACAAGGGCTAAGGCTTTCTGGTCGCTCCTTAACAAAATGTTAAGGTTACGGGCTTATACATTATAACAACTAAAACATTTCAGTAAGAAGAAAGCCAAAAGAATATGAACAAATGATCAAATATACTTAGACATGTAATGGTAGATGTATAATATATGAAACGGAATCCAGGTACATCATTTTGCTACAACTATGGCATGGATGTGCTCAAACAGCCTTGATTCCCCCAGTGCTGTTCACCTCCCCCCATGCTCTCTGCTGCCCCCATGTGCTCTCCACCTCCCCCATGCTCTCTGCTGCCCCCCTGTGCTCTCCACCCCCCCCCCCATGCTATCCACCTTTCCCCATGCTCTCTGCTGCCCTCCCTGTGCTTTCCACCTCCCCCCATGCTATCCGCCACCCTCCCTGTGCTCTCCACCTCCTTCATGATCTTCGCTGCCCCCCATGTGCTCTCCTCTTCCTCCCCGTGTTCTCTGCCTCTCCTCTGTGCTCTCGCCCAACCCCACGTTCTCAAGGTTCTTCCCTGTGCACTCCATCACCCCATGCTCTTTTCTGGTCCCACCTCACACCACTTTTTGTCCCAGTCCATGCCTGCTACTATCCATGGCTCTGTTAAAGAGATTTATCCTCACTTCCTTTTCTACTGACAACTATTTGCCAGACAGGAAGTCAACTCTCCAACAGCAACACATACAGAAATAACAATTGTTTGCTTTAGTACAGTAGGGGAATGCTAGGATCCTTTGCATTTCTGTTGAAGCTTTTCCCTCATTACCTGTCTGGTAATAAAATGTTTTTGGGAAGGAAGTACGGGAAAAAATCTCTCTGATAGTAGAAACATTTACAGGGTAGTAATCCTTCCTCACTCCATACAAAACCAGAAAAATGTTTTTGGCTTGACACTTTAAACCAATTCAATACCGGCACTTTTACCCCCTTCCTGTCCAGGCCAATTTTCAGCTTTCAGCTCTGTCACACTTTGAATGACAAATGCTGTACCCAAACAACATTTTTAGAGTTTTTTTTAAAACAGATAGAGCTTACTTTTGGTGGCATTTAATCACCACTCGGTTTTTTTATTTTTTGCTAAACAAATGAAAAAAAACAGAAAACATTTTCTTTGTTTCTGCTATAAAATGTTGTTAATAAGTAATTTTTCTCCTTCACTGATGTGTGCTAATGAGGCTGCACTGACGGGCACTAATGGGCATTGATGAGGAGGCACTAATATGCAGCACTGATATGCAGCACGGATGGGCACTGATCGACCAAACCGATATGTAGCACTGATGGGCACTGACAGGTGGCAGTGATATTCGGAACTCATGTACACTGATAGTTGGCACTGATGGGCACTTATAGATGGCACTGATATGCGACACTCATGAGGAGGCACTGACAGGCATCACTGATGTGCACTGGTGGGCATCACAGGTGGGCATCACTGGTGGGCACTGGAAGGAATTGTTGATGGGGCTGCACTGATAATCATTGCACTGATTATCAGCACAGATCCGCCCTGCCAGCACTTCCTAGTTACACTGTGATCAGCATAGCATACTAGCTCATTATGAATAACTTATGTGAGATGGAAGCCCCCGAAGCGACCCCCGTTGTCCTCCTCCGACGCCGCCATCTATCCTGGAGTCACTACCGGGTATCGCGGCTCCGGCGCTGTGACGTCACTCTCGCATATATACGCGGGAGCCGCCACTAACGGCATGATCGCCGTTAGCAACGGCATGCTCAGTGCACCATAGACAGAGGTGCCTGTCTTTTGCAAATATCTATATCTAAAAACTTCTGCGCTCTATGGAAAGAATGGAAATTAACTAATAGAAAAAAGCAGCAATCACTAAATGAGTTGTCTCTCACTACTGGAAAATAAAATTAAAAGTTGCGATGCGCTAATTTCAAACCATAAAATAATCGTAGTAGACCACAAATATGCAATTAAAAATACAAAGTGCAACTGTGCATAAGTTAATCAAATAATGCTTCTGTGCATACATAAAAGTGATAGCTAGTGCCTAAACCGTAAAGTGACTTTATGTGCAACCAAACGCAGATTTGTCATAAAAATACATACGTATGTACAGTGTGTGAACTTATTTGCAAAATGTATATAATAAAACAAAAACAAGTTAAGAGTGTACGTTTAAGTGATAACTGGTGCAAGGACCATAAAGTGACTAAATGTGCAAAAAACGCAAATTTATCATATGAAATTTAAAAAACATATAAAGAGTGGATATACTTAAAAAAATATGTAAAATACAGGTAACAGACAAATATAAACTGTTCAATAAAAGTGACCAGCGTGATTGGAGATAAAATGTCCCATACACAGGCAGATCATGCAATTCGGTAAATGCACTAAGTGAAATGTGCAACGTGCTGGGCAATCAATCCATCCGTGATGATCCGTGCAATAAAGTGCAAATAATATGCAATTACCTCACTGCTGTGAGTAAACAGCAATATAAATGATGATCACCAGGATGATTGCTGGAAACGGCAGAGTAACACAATCTTTGGGAGACTTCTCTAACTTCCTCGTAAATGGCAAGTAAACTCAAAGGAATAGATTAAAGGAGACCGCCATAGTGTAGTATTTCAAACATCTAAGTTTTATTAAACAAGTTTAAAAACTACTCACAAACGAAGCTGGTATAAACACATCAGACAAACAGCATTAGAGCAAAACCGGATATGGACGTCACTTCCGGGTTCCTACGCGTTACGTCTTGGAGACTTCAACTGGGATGATCGCCGTTAGCAACGGCATGCTCAGTGCACCATAGACAGAGGTGCCTGTCTTTTGCAAATATCTCCTAAACCATGTAGGTTTAGGAGATATTTCTTGTACCTACAGGTAAGCCTTAATCTAGGATTAGCTGTAGGTAAAAGTGGTGTGTAAGAAGTTACAACCACTTTAACCGCTTCAGCCCAGGAAGATTTTACCCCCTTCCTGACCAGAGCACTTTTTGCGATTTGGCACTGCGTCGATTTAACTGACAATTGGGCGGTCGTGCGATGTTGCACCCAAACAAAATTGACATTCTTTTTTTCCCACAAATAGAGCTTTCTTTTGGTGGTATTTGATCACCTCTGCGTTTTTTATTTTTTGCCCTATAAACAACAATTTGGAAAAAAAACGCATTATTTTAAAATTTTTGCTATAATAAATATCCCCTAAAAATATAAAAAAAAAAAATGTTTTCCTCAGTTTAGGCTGATATGTATTCTTTTACATATTTTTGGTTAAAAAAAATCGCAATAAGAGTTTATTGATTGGTTTGCGCAAAAGTTATAGCATCTAAAAATAGGGATAGTTTTATGGCGTTTTTATTATTATTTATTTATTTATTTATTTACTAGTAATGGCGGTGATCTGCAATTTTTATCGGGACTGCAACATTATGGCGGACACATTTTTTGGGACCATTGGCGTTAATACATCGATCAATGCTATAAAAATGCATTGATTTCTGTAAAAATGTCACTGGCAGTGAAGGGGTTAACACTAGGGGTGATCAAGGGGTTAATGTATTCCCTAGTTTGTGTTCTAACTGAAGGGTGGTGGGGAATGTGCAGGGGACATGAGAGATCACTGTTCATACTCGATCTTTACACACACAGACCCCGATTCTACGTGTGTCAGCGTCGTTTTGCCCAGACGTGCTATTCTGCTGCAGTACAACTGTGGCAGCTGGTCGGCAAGTGGTTAAACTGACACATTTCAAATGAAAATCTATTAGTGTATAGTCAGCTTAAATCTTCGGAGATTCCGACGGAATGTGTCCTATTGGACCGTTTTGTCAGATAATCCGATGTGTGTGGTCTCCATCGGACTGTTTCCGTCAGAGTATCCGATGGACCAGGTTTTCCAACTTGTCCGTAAAATTTTCAGACAAAATGCTCCGATCGGACATACTCCGATCATGTGTAGCCTACTTCGACGGACAAAGTGCCACACATGCTCAGATCAAATTCCTGGACCAAACCTATTTACTACTAGCCTGAACATAGTCCCGTTGTAACGAAATAACATCATCACGTTATGTACAATCAGATTTTCCGACAGCTTTGTCCGACAGTATGTATGCAACAGTTTCGGACAAAATCCGTCGGACAAAATCCGTCGGACAAAATCCAACGGATTTGGTTGTCAGAATGTCCGACCGTGTGTACAAGGGCTAAAATGCCCAGAAATCCCCGCCTTCAAAATCTTATATGTACCTGGCCATGCCCCTATGGCACCCACTAGGAGCTGTTCAGCTGTCACTGCAAACTCTCCAGCCAAACCTTCAATTCTTCTATGCATTAAATATCCCATTCCTACAGAAAGTCAATCTTGTTATATGTCCCACCAATGAAAAACCTCCCAATAGGAAACTATCACATTTTCTCTATTCATTCAAAGTAGAAACAAAGGTTTGGCCTGAGAGTAACCAAAGCTAGAAAAAAGATCTTGGCAAAAGCTTCACTTTAAATATGTGCATATACTGAGCCATTTATGATTTACAAGCTTGATACTGAATATATTATCAAACGTGCTTAATGACTCTTCAACGTCATTTGCTCTAATTACACCAAGTACATCACTTAATCAGTATCACCGATACATAAACATTAACAGATACACCTGAAGAGCTAAAATTAAAGAGTGTTGTCAATAGATGAGTCACTACTCCGTGGGGAAAAGCATTCTGGGAATGTGTGATCATCCGGGGCTTTTATTATAGGATAGGGAGTATGCCAACAATGTTCTTATCTTCCCATGTCACAATTATGCCAACCCATTCAACACCATGTGGATATCCTGATCAGCCAGGATGAAGAAAAACCTGTTCTATAAAAATGTGCCAGAGGTGTGGCCACTTATATATCTCCAGACAAAAACATTTATAAGCTCTATAAAGGAGCTGCTGCTACTGTTGGATACACAAGCTGAAAGGACCACTTCAAAATGGCTTCCTACCTAACAATTATTTGCCTTTTAGTCTGCCTACAAATCACAGGTATGTTCTGTACAAGCCTAACTCAATGGGGCAATAGAAGTTCACCTATGTGGTAGTAAATACCAGTCTTTTTACAAAGCTATATATATATATATATATATATATAGAGAGAGAGAGAGAGAGAGAGAGAGAGAGATGTTAGATATATTACATTACAGCATTTATATATGTAGTTTACTCCATTGAAAGATAAATAGATAGATAGATAGATAGATAGATAGATAGATAGATAGATAGATAGATAGATAGATAGATAGATAGATAGATAATTATTTTATAGACTCCTTTCACAAAGCCTAACATATGGTTACCTTTGTGAATTGAATGAAAAAAAGTTATTTTATTACTGGTTGTTTTGTTACTGGTCCATTTATAGCATATTCATACCATTAAAATGTTATTTTTACTGTGTTTTTTATTCTAATATATTATATAGATAGATAAAACAGATAGATAGGCTGCATTACCTGAAAATCTTGAAAATTCTCACATTAAATACAAATGAACCTACTATACATATACTATATCTAAGTTAAGAAATTAATAATCTACATTTAGAAAGTTTTCTGTAAATATAGACGTTAAATTATATGTGGATATGTATGGTAGTGTTAATGTAAAAGCATGGCATATACAAAGCATAACGACTATATCTTTTTTTTTTTTTTCTTTCCAGGTTGCCTAGGTAAGTAAAAATTGTTCTATCATTCTATACTACACAACTTCTAAATTGTTGTATTTATTATTTTGGAAAGCCAGTATAGAAGAAAATTTGTGGGTTTAACCAATCAGTTTTGATTCTCCATGGTCTGCTTTCTGCCATAATACTTTGCACCAAAATGATCTGGCAAAGTTGGGAGGTTTATGTAGCGACCAGTCCCTTGATCTTACAGTTTTAGGTAACTATAAAGCCCCATACACACTATCAGATTTTCTGCTGATTCTTTCCTTCAGATTTACCAAAACCATGTAATATGCGGTCAAACCTTAGTAGTTTCAATTTGCATGCAACCAGGCAGGCCCTTATACTACATGGTTTTGGTAAAACTGAAGGAAAAAAACAGCAGAAAATCTGATAGTGTGTATGGGGTTTTAGACGGCATCTAACAACATCCTATATTAATGCAGCAACACCTCTGTTCTCAACTTCCCAGGCTGAAGCAACTGCTGAGCACTTTCTGTAGGTGGGACCCTACTCTCCCTGATAAACCTTAAAAGTCAGGAAGATTTCCCCTCACTTCCTGTCTTTACACAATGTTAGGAGAAATCTTTCTGGAGGGCAAACAGATTGTCAGAAAATATATTTTTTCAGTAGAATTGAGAATGGAGCGGACCTCTGTCTAGATATTACTATTTGTGTCTCCCTGCCTAGATGACAACAACTCCCCTCATTCCTTGTTCTAATGTCAGTGTCAAGAAGTAATGTGAAATTGTGGCCACAGATAGTAATAAAATGTTAAGAGAAGTATTTATTGCTGTAAGTTTAAATTTATCTTGTGTTATAAAGAAAACATAGGAGAAGAAATTCTAGCAGGAGGAGAGAGACTCCTAAAGTAAGTGGCTACAGAGCTGAGATCTATGGAGCTAGATCTCCCTGCTGGGTCTCCCAGAGATACAAAAAGCTAGTAAGTGACCCTTTCCACTGCCCACCTGGCAAAGTACCTTGTCCCTATGTTGGTGGGGGCAACAGCCTCTTCCCAAAACTTTAGCCGGTGGTGGAGGTCTGCAGGTAGGGTTATTGGAACCTGGAAACATATTGGAACCTGGACACTCCTTTTTATAAAAAGGGGGCTCCACGTACCGCTCCCTCCTCCCTATGGGAATAAGTACCCCTACTTATTCACACAAAAAAAGGAACATAGAAATAGACACTCTTTTCATTTTTGACAAGTCCTTTACTAAACACTTAAAAATCCTAAAAAAAAAAATCCCTCATTGTAAATCCATCATCCTTTTTGAACCCTGCCACCTGCCAACTCGCCGAAAAAAAAATACCCAATGGTTTAGCACACACGACCAGTTCCCTGAGCTGTCATCAGCTACATAAGGGAAGGGGATAGTGATGGCATCATTAGCCAAATATGACCATGGCCATGTTTGGTCAATGTCACTATCCAAATATGGCCACTAGTCAATGGGCAAGGATGTCACCGCTGTCTCTGTCCCTTGTGATATCAGCGGTTACTAGGGAAGCAGATGGTCCAGGCACTCACTGCTTCCTTAGCAACCAGTGACAGTGGGATGCTGTCATATATATTAAAAGTAGAAATACTGCTTCTATATATGATTTACAGTCCCCACCGAACAGGGGCCGAATGGGCAAAAGTTCATTTGAACCTCCAAACAGCCAAAGTTTAGTCTGAACCTAGGTTTGGACCAAACCATTGGCTCATCCCTAGCTGGGAGAAAAAGGAAAGTCCAGTGTATACAACGAGTTGCTGGAGAGCTATGAACTTCCTAGAACTGACTGGCTCAATACCGTTTAATGTAGTGAATTCCAAGCTCATCGACACTAGCGAAAAAAGGTTAGCAAATCTGCCTGGGTTTGTTTTGTGCACAAACCTTTCTCACAATTTGCAAACTTTATGGGAAATCCTTACACATCATCGATTGTTTTCTATTTCTGGTAGCAAACCTTCAAAGTTGTTGGCCCACAGTATTGTGAAGTTCACAAATCTGGTGTATTCATTGCAAACCCATGGTAGCAACAAACCTGAACCTCATCCCTACTCAAAAATATTGGGTATTACTTTGCCCCCTGGAGCTCCACATAGTGGCAGTAGGGAAAAGAAAGGTAGATATATTCTGCTGGCTTGGGAACGCAAAGGTGCTAGTTGCTTTGCCCTAAAGTAGTAGTGGTAGTGTTAACATATGGAAACATCAATCTGTGTTTGCTGGTCGGACCCTTTTTTTTTCACCTAACATAAATTTGTGTGGCAGGTTAAAATTCACACACTGGAAATAATCAGATGACCTCAGAGTCATGTGATCACTGAATCACTTAGTGAATGGTTTTCTAATGAGAGTCCATGTCCATAGATTAGGATTTCTATTTTTAGGAATTTTATACCTGGGGAGAAATAGTTGAAGTCTGTGTATGTGTGAAAATTTTGAACCTGACAATGAAAGGGACCAGGGTTAAAAGAGTACTCAGACCAACAGGGCTCACTCTCCCTAAATATCACTTTTGATTAGAGCAGTATGCAGGGGGCAAGTCGGACATCTAGAGACCCAAGCCAGTGAATTGTGTGTGAATGCAACTTGCTTTTTTCTCTGCAATTTTCTGCTTGCTGTTGAATGTGGCCACTTCACGCAAATGGGGCCACACCGCCCTGCAACCGCAAATCGTTTTTCAGAGGGTCGGTAAGAACTGCCACTAGTGTAAACCTATCCTTAGTAATAGAAAAACTTAGAAGGATGAGCATTTTTATTCTTGTATATACAGCTTGACTACATTACAGTAATAAATACAGAGGCTTTATACCAAAGAAAATTCTGCTTTTTCACCTCAAGTATGCTTTTTCACTATGAAATGTTTTGTCTTTAGGACAAGTACCTGGTTGGCAGATTGCTGTGTTGACTCTAGAAAGTGTAACAATTTTCATCTTTATACTTATCTTATTTTTTGGGGTGAGTACATATATTTTTTATCAAAAAAAAAAGAACAAGTAGGGTCAGTGCATAATTCATTAATTTCTAGGCGTGAGATGCATAATGCTGTAGATGAAAAGCAGTAAAATAAATGTATATATATATATATATATATATATATATATATATATATATATATATATATATATATATATATATATATATATATATATATATTACTGTGGCTGCTCTTCAGGGTACCCACAGGACTTGGTAAGAGTTATTAATAAAGCATTACAGTTTTGTTGAAGTCTGAAAACAGTGCAAAAAATAAGTGTTTGTTAAAATATAAGTGCCGGAATGAAAAAAAAGCAAATATACATACTCACCTAGATGGCTGCATTGATCCTATATCTGCTCTTTCTTTCAACACTCACTGGAGCTCTGGGCTGAGGAGGGGGCGGGAGTGGCTGGCTCAGAATCTCAGCTCTGAGTCAGCTGCCGATCAGGCATGTAGGTGGATTCCAACATTATTGTCGGGGTCCTTGCAGAGCCGAGACAGGCTCTGTGACGTCAGCTGACAGCAGACTTTGGCCACAGAAGTACAGAAATAAGTACACTGCTGTGACCCATAGGAGAAGTAAGACCAGAATACTTCTCCTTTCGAAAGACATGGCTTCCAATAAATCATGAAGTCCCACCCTATGCTTTCTATCTTAATGTATTCTATGTATTAAGATAAAATGCCTTCTGTGTGCAACAGCCCCCCTCAGCCCTCCTAATACTCACCTGAGCCCCATATCTATTCAGCGATGTCCACGAGTCCCTCGGCCGTCCGGGACTCTCCCTCCTGATTGGCTGAGACACCGCAGTGACGCCATTGGCTCCTGCTGCTGTCAATCAAACGCAATTAGCCAATCAGAAGATAGAGGGGGCGGGGCCGCAGCTCCTTGTCTGAATGGCAACACAGAGCTGTAGCTTGGCTCAGGTGCCACCATAGCAAGCTGCTGTGGTAAGCAGGCTGTGTCCATGTCCCCTCTACATAAGCTAATCGGACACAGACCTGTCATCCACCTGCTCAGCAGGGGATGGGCGGGCAAATCCCCTGTTGAAGAAACTAATTGTACCTGGAGTCTGCCCTGTGTTAAAGGGGCTTTAAGAAACATATACAAATCACACAAAGATTAAAGTGCTAATAAGCATGCCTCTTTTATTTAGACAATATTTTTGCTAAACTCAATTTTTATTACATTTGGATAGAAAAGCTAAGGGTTAATAACCCTGCCCATTTTTCTCCTGCTTTGTATGTCTCATCACCAATACATTTCCTGACACAAACACAACTTGAAGTAAGAGGAAAGCTCAACAAAGTGAGAAGTCCTATTCCCCCACCTCAAAAAAGTGTCAGCTTTATGTGTTTTTTTTGTTTTGTTTTTTTGCCATACATTATTTTTTTATGACCTGCCATACTTGGGGTGTTTTTCTACTGAATTGCTATGTAATGTAGCAATGACTATTGTGCAAGTGAGAAATATTCTACAATCCATGACAATTGCACATACACATAGCTATCAGGGCCTGGGGCTCAACCTGCAACCTCTGCTGTGCCTGTCTCTTCTGGCTAAGCTACCTGGGATGCTGGATAGCCCTCTGGAAAATTTGTTGACTGATCCTGCCTTGAACCTTGTTTCTCTTGAACTTTGAATCCATTGTTCCTCCTACGAACTTCCTATTTTAAACACGCCTTTGCACTTCCTGCTTGCCCCATTATTGTGCTCTCTCCAGCCAATATCTCATTCTTTTCACTCCTGTTGCCATCCATGCTTCTGCTACCCCTCGTTAACTACCTTTAGCTTGATCCCAACCTCCAACCACTCCTTACTAACTTTTGGCTTGTTTACTGACTATGCTTCTGCTTGATCCCTAACTGCTATATCTGTTACTGGTCCCCTCCTTGCTCACCTCCTAGTGGGGTGATCCTGAGGACCACAACCTGGTACTAACATGCAGCAAAACCTCCACCATCAGGAGCACTGGTGAATATTTGAAGTTTAGTGCTTAGACTCCGTACCTCAGGTGGGCGTGCATCATCTACCAGGATGATCTGCTCATGTATTTATCCTGCTGGTCAGTGGTAGTCTCACTGCTATAGCTACTGTTCTCCGAGCTGGACCCCGAACCGTGGCAAAAGCAATCAATGAAAAATCAATGTACATACAAATTGTATAAAGCATGAAAGAATCTTGCAAATCAATATCAGTTGTCCATATATGATTTATGATCAATCTCAATGTAGAAAAAGTCAACTTAATAAATTCTGACCATTCCAATATGTGACCATATGAAAAGTAGTGATAAAAAAAATTGGGAAAACTTCACGTGCACACTCACAATAATCTAGGAAAATCGTACCAAACATCCAAAGGGATATTCCCCCAAGTGCATTTGATCACATGGATATCGATTTGCGAGAATCTCTCCCGTTTTATACACACTGATTTTCCACAAATTGCTATGTGTATGGGCAAGTGTCACAGATTGTAAAGATTCTTTCACTTGCACAAAACGTATGTTTGGTTAGTATAATCAGTATTTTTTTGCTTGAGGTTAGCACTCTAGCGTTACACTTTTTTTTACATATTGTATATATATTTGGTATCAGATTTTTTGTGTTAGGAGCTTTACACTCTCCTTTTGATGACCCGAGTACAGATTTACATTATTATACCCATAGTTGATCCAGAGGAAGGCAAAAAAAAGATAAAAATCATATATAAAGCATATGGTGGTGACACAATCTTCAGTTGGTTTAGCACTCCAACACCTACCTATAGCTGAAATATCAGTTTTCGGTAGACTAGCCTTTTAAGAAGGCAACTAAATGACCAGAAATAAAAACATCTAAATTAATACCTGTATATCAAATTATTTTCATTATTTGTTTGTGCAAATTTTCTTCTAATTTGTTTTTCAGCTTGTATGTAAATGTTGCCGCAAATGCAAAAGTTCGACACAATCCTCCATTGGGGTATACTCACAGCATGGATGTGCACAGTAGTGACCCCAGAACAATTCTACATTAATCAATAACCTGCACTGATGATGATATGCCTGTCTCTCACTTCGTCCTAAAGGAGAAATGACTATATTTATTTATTATAACTTTTCCTTTCTCCAATGAGGATAGAACTTTGAAGCTCTGAACATGACTTTTCTAAACTGTCTATGTGTACAATAAACTTTTGTTAATACTGTTAATCCATTGTTGGTTGATTTTTTTATAAAGGTGATTGTGTCATATGGTGTTTATAAAAGCTAAAGTCTAGGTTCACAAATTTTGCTCCATTAATGCAGGAAACAACATCAAATGAATAAAGCGGGCTTATATTTGAAATCTAAATTTTTGTCTACTATTGTCCTGCTTCTGCAATCTATGCACTGAAAGTGTGATCTCTTTAATTGATCCAGTTGTGGTGAGCCTAATGTATGCCGCGTACACACTATCGGACTATCCGGCGGACCAAAATCCGCCGGACAATCTGCCCGTGTGTGGGCTCTGGCGGACTTTTTTCTCCCAAAAGTCCAGCGGACTTAGAAAGAAGTTTTGACTCAAAATTGTCAATCCGGTCGTCTGTGTGCTAGTCCGCCGGACTTTTGAAATGAACGGACTTGCTCCCACGGAGAAGAGTCCGTTCATTTTGAACGCAGCTCCAGGTAGACGGGACTAACGCAGGAATTCAATGTTGCCACCTCCATTGACACCGCTCTGGCCCCGTCACCTGGTATGGACTTAAAGGGGAAGCCCTACGCCGAAAAAATGGGAGTCTCCCGGATTCCGATAAGCCCCCCGCCCGCAGACCCCGACAAGCAATGGCCAGGGTTGTCGGGAAGAGGCCCTTATCTTCATCAACATGGGGACAAGGTGCTTTGGGGTGGGGGGGCCGCAGGGCCCCCCCCCTTCCCCAAAGCACCCCCCATGTTGAGGGCATGTGGCCTGGTATGGCTCAGGAGGGGGGGACGCTCGCTCGTCCCCACCCCCTTTCCTGACCGGCCGGGCTGCGTGCTCATATAGGGGTCTTATATGGACTTTGGGGGGGACCCCACGTTGTTTTTTTAGGCATAGGGCTTCCCCTTTAAGTCCATACCAGGTGACAGGGCCAACGTGGTGTCAATGTCGCCGATGGAGGCGACGACATTGAATTTCTGCACTAGTCCCGTCTACCTGGAGCCGCGTTCAACATGAACGGACGTTCATTTCAAAAGTCCGGCGGACTCCCGCCATAGTCCGGAGGTTTGTCCGCCGGAAAAGTCCAGTCGTGTGTGGGTAGGTCTGCTCGTTCGGAAAGTCCGGCGGACCTCAGCTGCAAAGTGCGGCAGGTGTTCCACTGGACTAGGTTCACTGTTCACTAGGTTCACTGTGCTATCCGCCGGATAGTCCGATCGTGTGTACGCGGCATTATTGTCTCAGTAGCTTGGTAGACAGTGACTTGATCCAAATGATATCTTTCAATTTCTAAATAAGTTTAACCCAAAACTTGTGCAGATCTTTAAAGATGAACATTAGGTAGGTCATAAAATCATAGGGTGTCTAGCTCCAGCAGAATACAGTACATGTTGTGAACAGAGACTAAATCATAAAGAAGAAGGGTGGAACTAGTTACATAGTTACATAGTAGGTAAGGTTGAATAAAGACAATAGTCTATCCAGTTCAACCTGTGTAGGTGTACATGTGTCAGTGTCAATAATCATTTCCCATATCCCTGTATGTTGTGTTTATTAAAATGTACATCCAAGAGTCTTTTTTTAAAATATATATATTTACCGCTGACACCACCAATTGTGAAAGAGAGTTCCACATCCTTATCGCCCTGACAGTGAAAACCCCCCTAAGCAGCTTAAGATTAAACCGCTTCTCCTCCAATCTCATTGTGTGGCTCTGTGTCCTCTTATGACCTGTACACACAGTCGGACATTCCGACAGAAAATGTGCAATCGGATTGTGTTGTCGGAATTTCCGATTGCGTGTGGTCTCCATCTGACTTTTTCAGTCGGAATTTCCAACACCCAAAGTTTGAGAGCTGGATGTAAAATTTTCCGACAACAAAATCAGAGCGTTTAAATTCCGATCGTGTGTAGACAAATCCGATGCACAAAGTGCCACGCACGCTCAGAATAAATTACGAGACGAAGGCTATTGGCTACTGGCCCGTTTATAGTCCCGACTTAATTGTTTTTTTACGTCACCGCGTTCTGAACGATCGGATTTTCCGACAACTTTGTGTGACCTGTGTATGCAAGACAAGTTTGGGCCAAAATCCGTCGGAAAAAATAAGATGGATTTTGTCGTCGAACTGCCGATCGTGTATACAGGGCATTACACTCCCTGAGACTGAATATTTTTTTTCCTACACTGGGATCACCATTGAGATATTTGTAAATTGCTATCATGTCCCTTCTCAAGCATCTCTTCTCCAGTATTAATTTTGTTGCCCTTCTCTGGACTTCTTCCAGCACCAGCACATTCTTTCTGAGGACTGGTGACCAGAACTGGATGGATTACTCCAGATTTGGCCTAACCACCAGAGTTTTATAAAGTGACAGGATTATCGTTTTATCTCTGGAGTATATCCCCTTTTTTATGCATGCTACATAGGGCGTCATCTAGCTGGAGTGATGTATAGACAAAATGATTGAAGGCAAACCAACAGACAATGCATGTGTAACATGATAACCACAGTGTAAAAGAGCAATCAGTACAAAAATTCTCTTCTTGCAACTGGAAGTAGCAGATCCCTTCCACACAGTTGCATTGCATAGGCCCCTCTATTCTTTTAGCCTAAGCTTTGCATACAGATAACCAGCCCCTGATTGTTTAACTACTTGCCGACCAGCCGCCGCAGTTGTACTGTGGCAGAATGTCACGGCTGGGCAAAACGGCGTTATGTAACATTGCTTGGCGCTGTGGCCACTAGGGGCACCACCTGCTCGCCCACAGAGCCCATGCGAGTGCCCGGCAGTCATGATTACTGCCAAGCTCCCACGATCGCTCGAGGCACATGGAGAACAGGGATCTTTGTGTGTAAACACACAGTTTCCAGTTCACTGAGGGGAGAAGTTAACCCCTTGATCGCCCCTTAGTGTTAACCCCTTTCCCTGCTAGTGAAATTTTTACAGTAATCAATACATTTTTATAGCACTGTTCGCTGTAAAAATGCCAGTGGTTCCCAAAATGTCCGCCATAATGTTGCAGTGCTGATAAAAATCGCAAATCACCGCCATTACTAGTTAAAAAAAACATTTATAAGAAAAATGCCATAAAACTATCCCCTATTTTGTAGACGCTATAAATTTTGCGCAAACCAATCAATATACACTTATTGCGATTTTTTTACCAAAAATATGTAAAATACATATCGACCTAAACTGAGGAAAAAAATATTTTTAATATATATTTTTGGGGGATATTTATTATAGTAAAATGTAAAAAATAATGTGTTTTTTTCAAAATTGCCACTCTTTTTTTTGTTTATAGCGTAAAAAATAAAAACCACAGGGGTGATCAAATACCACCAAAAGAAAGCTCTATTAGTGGGAAAAAAAAGGACGTCAATTTTGTTTGGGAGTCATGTCGCACGCTTGCGCAATTCTCAGTTAAATCGACGCAGTCCCGAATATCTAAAATTGCTCTGGTCAGGAAGGGGGTAAATTCTTCCGGGGCTGAAGTGGTTAAAGTGTAAGTTCACCTTTACAGAAAAATTTGTAATCTGAACTTACACAGGACCCCCTACCCTCCACCCAAACCCTTCCCCCAGTCTCGCTGACCTGCAGCGCGACAATCTCCCATTCTGAGCCCCAGTATAGCCGCCTCAGCTTTCTCTCTTCTTCTTCTCCGCTGAGAGGATGGGCTATGTGGGTTCTGACTGGTCGGCACTGACCAATTAGAATGCTCCTAAACTTACTTCCTGATGTTTAGAAGATAAAGCGCCGGGGATTTGTAGCCCCAGAGCTGTGAGGCGGCTATACCGGGGCTCGGAATGGGAGATCGCCGCACTGCAGGTCAGCAGGACTGGGGGGGGGGTTAAGGAGGGGGTCCTGTGTAAGTTCCTCTTACAGATTTTTCTGTAAAGGTGAACTTACCCTTTAAAGTTTTTTTTTTTTTTTAACATTTAATGGTTAGAACATAAAGTCTTGACAACTGAGGCATAACCTCCGAAAATGCGCTGTGGCCTCCCCACTTTCCACCATCATCCTCCCTGCTTGACAGCTCACTGCCTCTGTTGCAGCCATAAACACCCCTGGCTTGTTTTCCCTCCTGGTCTTTTTGGCACTGAAAACACTGCTGCTGTGGTATGATCGGCCCGCTGACACTTTGATTGTCTGCTGTTCCTTTCATGATTACCATTCCAGGCTGGATTCAGAGATTCTAATCTGTAAGTGTGCTTGGTTTATTACAATGGTGTTTGTTTGATTCCACTTTCTGCAGAGCCTTTACATTGTGAGGAGATCCATCCCAGATCTTTCATCAGGATCTACAGGAGATTTTTAGATTCTTCCATTCATCCATTTGTTTTCCTCGTGTTGGACTTTTATTTTACAAGGGCTCATGGACTCTGGGTGCACATACTTTGAGTATTGTTCCATAACACTTAAAAGAGTACTGGAGGTGTATCTCAGAGGAAGCAGCAGAGCACTTCATTTGTCATCACCGGACACTTCTGGAGCTCTACTCCCATAGGAGTCAAAAGATTGCTGCCCAGGTCTTCCCAAAACTTCAGCCCCACAGCCGGGCCCACAACCAGCTCATTCACACTTTTCTTCAAGGACCAGTCTAGGTGTGTTGTTTTTGTTGTTTTTATTTTTGGAGAACTTGGATAGAGTTGAGGGAAGTGATGGGATACTCTTTAAATTGAGGATTTGGTATTCCTTTCTGAGCAAGCTATAAGGAATGACAGGCTTGTAACAAACTGTAGACTTCAGCTTAAAGGGGTTGTAAAGGCTCATGTTTTTTCACCTTAATGCAAAAACACCTTGCAGTCACCGGCCCCCTAGCCCCCCCCCCCCCCGTTTTACTTACCTGAGCCCCGAATTTCCATTGGCGCGTCCCCGCCATCCCTATCTCCATGGTTTCCCTGCTCTTGATTGGATAGATTGATAGCAGCTCAGCCATTGGCTTCCGCTGATGTCAATCAGATCCAATGACGTGGGCGCCGGGGGGGCAGGGCCGAGTGTTGCATTCGGCCTCTATGGATGCCGAATGCTGGACTTGGGAGGGCGCCCGCAAGGTAACCCCCTCAGGAGAGCGCTTCTCCAAGGGGTTATCTAATGCAGGGAGGAGCCGCGAGAGCTGCCAAGGGACCCCAGAAATGGATGTTCGGGGCCAAACTGTGCAAAACAAGCTGTGCAGTGGAGGTAAGTATGACATGTTTGTTATTTAAAAAAAATAAAAAATGATCCACTTTAAGTAGTAATTAGAGCCACAAGAGAAAAGTCCCTTAAATATTGATATTTGCACTGAAAACTGGCATTTTAGGTATTGTTTTGCAGTGCCAGTAAAACATGCGGCTCTGTCAGTAAATTCATAGATTTTTTTGCCAGTAAAAAATGTTGGCGTCCTGCCAGTAAATTTCACTTCAGGGGGGGTTGGCAACACTGCTTATAACCCACTACATATTGAAGGATGTCAGCTGTCTTTGGCCTTGAAGTTTTTCATTAGACTGGAAGAGGTTAGAGATTCTGCTACAATTAAATGAATAGGTAATAGGGAGGCTGTCTTTGAGGAGCTCTTTCTGAAAACATCCGTTGTGAGTCTGTTTTGCTGTTCTAATTTCAATAGTGTGAGTCAAACTAGTGCTAGTTTCAATACTATGTGAGTCAATGGCCAAGAACAAGTATACAGATTAGCAAAGTCAAATAGAAAAGATAGTTAGAACTAATCTTTTTACATGATTTTGGTTAGGAATGTGGGTTGGCACTCCTACCTTATCACCTACAATGTAGGAGAAGTAATGGGTGCTGGTCCCGCATTGTATGTGATAATGATGGCGAGAGGTATGGCAAAAAGACCAGCCAATAAAGGTGGAACTGGCAGGAAGAAAGATACTGAGACAATGAAGTAAAATAAGTAATACTGCGATTTCTCTCATTCAATAGAAACATGAAACACTGTATATTCTTCATTAGTTTGGGGAAAGGGGTGATTTTAATTGTTCTGTCTTTGCTTGGAATGAGAATTTAAAGTAGAACTTCAGGACTTCATTGTCCACAGCATAATTTAAATAACTTACCTCTAATGATGATTATTCTAGGTCTGGATCACTGCTGTTTATTGTATGTGGCGGTACCCCCAGAGGGTCGCTGGATTTTGGCTCCCCATTGGATCTGCACAGCCATTCCACAAGCATCGAACAGCCAATGAACCAGCCCCTTGTCTTTGTTTTTGTTGTTTTATTAGGGTGGTTAACTTGGATCAGGTTAGGGCAAAATGGGATGCCCCGAACTGTATTTACAGAAGATCTCTTGAACTGCTCCAAACTTTCAGAATAGATCCCAGACTGTGAGATAAAGCATCATATAGCTTCATTGTGTACACAAAAGCCGGTTACTATGCCTCTGCATTGGTAATAAGAATGCTATAGTAACATACTGGAGGTTACAGGCCCTGCTCTAATGGTTTTGATACATGGGTCACATGATCTGCCCTCCCCCTTTTGGGTCTAGCCAGTATCATTACTATGGCTACTAGTAATCTTATTAAAACATTTTTAGTAAACATCATATTGGCAAATATCCTCAAGCTTTGGCTGTTCATCCAGTGAGCTTCTGGATGTTACTGGTACAGAGCTAGCAGATCTCAAATGAATCAATCCACTGTGCGTTGACCCAGCAGCTTCCAGGAATGTGCTGGGAGCATGGCTGCAGTCCAACTATCTTCTGCATTTCTCAGACCTGACAGCTTCCAGGGATGTCCTGCATGTTCTCCACTAGTTTCTCTAACCATTCACGGTTCACCCCCCCCCCCCCCCCCCCCATCTGGTCTAAATCTCCCTCTACCTTTTATGATGGGTGGAGGCCTGCCATATAGTACTTAAAAAAAAGGACAAATTTTGACAAATTCTCAGCAAAGCAATGGGCAACATCAAGGCCCATATATATAGGCTTTTGGGCCTATATGCGGTGTGTAGTTTCCAAGTAATCTTGAGTGCTGTTGCTAATTCCTGGAGGCACTTGTGAACAAACGCAGGGCCTATGGCGGAAGGGTTTCAATATCTGAGGATAATTTCCTGGTTCAGGCATTTGACCACTTCATTTGTAGTCTCAGTCTTTGTAGGTACAAACTGCCATCAGCAAATATTTGTATACTCCTGGGGGGGTGATTGCAAGGTCAACCAGTACTTCTTCCATCGGTGAGGCTCCTACAGCTCGTACTCCAGGAGTTGGTACAGGCTCTTTTCTTGGTTTGTTATTGGGTCATCTACACATCTGTTGGCTGCAGCTTGTGCCAGTGTAGGTAGCCGGGGAATGTAAAAAATGTCTCTCTAGGGCCTTTTCAATAGCTGTTTTGCCAATGTGTGTTCCTTTGTGGAATTCTGTCACTAATATGGTTGCTACAATAGCTGCAATGACAATTCTCCCGTCCTGCAGCTGCTACCACCGGTCTTTCCTGTACTTTCCAGGTTCCGTCTCTGGTATAAGAAAAAGATGGGACTTTAAATGAGGCTATTGAATTGTGGGGGTGAGATAATTAGAAAATATATTTTATTGGCATATTGAGTCTGACAATATATAACAATGATGCACATAGTAGAAAAAGTTTAATATATATATATATATATATATATATATATATATATATATATATATATATATATATATACATACACACACACACACACACACACACACACCTAGCTCTTTATGTGATTCTGGGTTTGGCAATATACAGTGTCATTAGAAGTAGGTTGAGAGGGAATACTGGGCTTTTTGCAAAGACCGTGTCCTGGCTCCCCATTCATTTATTCTCCATAAGACCCTTTTGTAATGGAGACCTGTTTTCTAGGTAGCGCCAATTAACCCGATAATATTCTTATAATTTCACACACACACACACACATACATGGTGTTGACCTCATGAATTACATATACATATCAAAGGGACGGCATATAAAATTGACAGGAGATTTAATATGGATAAAATGAATTATTGCAAATTCATATACGTACACGTCATCTAAATGGCACTATGCAATAGTAAGAAACACAGTATAATCATTTGGTTGTAGATATTGAGGCTAAGTAGGTTCCTATCAGTAGGCATGAGAATGCATCCTAAAAACCTGACGTTTTTCGTGGATAATACCACTCTTCAGGGGCAGATGCATGCAACTCTATAAAAGACAACAAAACATGAGTAGACCAGTATGATCAAATGTTATACCCCTCAATGGGGAGGATGTGTACAAGAGAAAAGGGAGAGAGTTACTCATCCCTCTGAGTACTTAATAATAAGTCTGGAAATTGGGGACGAGGAATCAGAGGCTGTCCCAATTGTCTGTACAGCTTGCAACCTTTGCAGAAACACTTCCTAAAATTAGCAATCAAACACTGTAAGGGGACAAGACTAATGACTGATTCCCACCCCTTATGTAGCCTACAGACACCAAGACAGACACCGAGGGTAGGATAAGGTTTTGAGAATCCAGTAAGGGGTCAGAATCCTCAGCACAAATAGGGTTAATAGACATCACTTCCCCCTATCAGCGACTCAGACACGGTCTACCGTCTCAGAATACGCTTACACGTGGTTCACAATCACTTTGTTGCTGAGGAGGGTTGAGCACTTGGCATCTCTGTGTAGATGGGGTTAGTCATACGTCCGGTAGCCTTTTTAGCGTTCTGTGAAAAAACAAATGATTACTCCAGTGCTCAAAAGGACAGTCACCAGACCAGATACTGTGTGGAATCTACTTTACACTTCCTCTGGTGAAATGCTTCAATGATGCTGCCCTCCCCAGATGGGGGAATTCAACCATAAACTGCAAAAAAAACACACACACACACACACACACAGTGGGGCGCAAATACCTAGTGCATTACCAGAGATTTAATGATAGAAGAGATCAAAAAGCCAAATGAAAAAGGTAACAGGCATGACAACAAATCTGGTGGGTCACCAGATTTGTTGTCATGCCTGTTACTGTCCTTCTGTCCTTTGTGAGTATTCATTTGGCTTTTTGATTTCTTCTATCAATACATCTCTGTTAATGCACTAGGCATTTGAACCCCTTGTGTGTTTTTTTTACATTTCAGCTTCATGTTACAATTCCTTTGGCACTAACTGGTCACCCCTATGTAGCACCCTCCTATACTAGGATGCTAGGAAATTTAGTGTTTGGCTTGCTCTGTAGTCAGAGTAGCTGAATTTGATTGTTTGGGTCTGTTTCCCAGGCTTACGTGGTTTCCTAGGTGGTAAGATCCATTACTTCCCTCTGTTTCAGTTGAGAAGCTTCCAGAATTCAGGGAAGGGGATTTAAATCTATCACCTAAATATTTACTATCCTCTAGCCAATCCTGGGGAGGTTTGCCCTTTAGGTGGTCAGAGAGGGGGTAAATAGGTTGGAACTTGTGCAAACTTGTTCTTCCCCTCAAGGAAGTGGGAGCACATGCTTCAGGGGGCTATTAGTCCCAAAGCCTTACTGGACTGGCTGCTGGACTATTCCCTCCCCTGGATGGAGCCCAAATGCTTGGGATATTAATGAGAGTATTTGTGGTTTTCTGTATAGATGTTTTTTCTATGTATATCTGTTTGATTTTATTTTATTGGAGATACTTTGTGTCTGGGTGTCTCTTTTATATTTCTTGTAAAATGAATTAAAATATATATTTTTTATCTTTAATCTGGGTAGTATTGGTGATCCATTAAAGTCCCATTAAGGGGGTGTCTTTTTGGTGGTATTTGATCACCTCTGCTGTTTGTTTTTTTTTGTGCTATAAGCAATACCTTATTTTTTGTCAGTGCCCCTGCCGAGACTAGTCTTTGCATCCGCCCTTGGTTAACCCTTCCCTATGCCACCCAAAAAATGTTAAAATGATTCTTTTGCCTGAAGCTACACATAAAAAATGTACCTGCTCTGACTTACATTCAAATTCAACTTAAGAAAAAACTTACAATCTTGTTTGTAACCCGGGGACCACCTGTATTTAACTTGCTGTGTACAAAAAAAAAAAAATTTGTGCTTTGAATTCAGCACAGGGTGTTCCCCATCCCTGCAATAAACCATTGCACTCAGGACACTTGCCTATCCTGTCACCTCTTGTCCCAGCCCTGGTTGTGCACATCTAACTATCACACCTATATGCGCTTGTCGGACTTTCTCCTCTTAAACCATGACCCTTAATATTGAGTTCTACTCTCTCCTTTTCAGCTGTAACAGCCTCCACTCTTCTGCAAAGACATAACCCAGGATTTTGGAGGGTATCTTGCAAAATTTGTGCTAATTCGGCCACAAGAACTTTTGTGAGGTTAGGTACTCATATTGAATGGAAAGACCCATCTCACAATTGGTTATACAATTCATTCAAAGGTGTTCAGTAGGGTTGACATCAGGGCTCTGCGCTGGTCCCTTGAGTTTCTCCACAGCAAACTTTTCACGCTATCAGTATAATTCATAAAGAATGTGTTAAGACACTCTATGAATCTATCTGTCTCTCCTCCACTCAGCAAATGTTGATGAAGGTGACAGATTCATGAAACCTTTGGGAACAAGTACATGAAGCTATCCTATATCCCTTACCGCAATCCGCAAACACTACTTCCTTGGTACATGCTCAACCCCTTGTTAGCTAAGACATTGACAGCTCTGCAGCCAACAGCATCATACCAACTGATCCTGGCACCATTCAGCTGGTGGCCAGGTGATTTACTGGTCAACAGCTGAAACTAAATGGGCTAACATCATTGTACAAATATTTGCATTACCATATTTTAGTAATGACATTGCAATATCGACGTTGCTTTATCGATGATTTGCTTTATCGATGTTGGAAGCCACCAGCTGTAGTCACCAGACCAGAAGTCACCAGAAAAGCTGTCATGTTTATATTTCCAGCACAAAATGCCCCACTTTGAACACTCCCTGTATTTAGACAGGTGCAGTCTGTATTCTCCACTGCAGGTGGCACGCCTCCACAGTGGCAATGCAGATGGAGGAAGAAGTAGAGAAGAACCTATGTTCTATGGTTTCATCAGTCACAGGGAGGCAGCTATCTGATTGGATGCTGGCACCCCCATATGACTTTGGTGGCCATCTTGGGTCAGGTAGAGTCTATTTGAGATAAAAAAATTTAAAAATATGATAAAGTTGGCAGCAACAATACAAAATAGTGTTGAATAAATCAAGGTGACTAAGCAGCTGCTCCTTTAAGTTAGAACACCACTTTTAGCAAACAAAAACATAAAAAAGGTACGGCGCTACTATTAAACAGGCAAAACAAAGTGAATCATATTACAGTTCCAATACTTAACCACTTGCTTACTGGGCACTTAAACAGCCTTCTGCTCAGACCAATTTTCAGCTTTCGGTGCTCTCACACTTTGAATGACAATTACTCAGTCATGCAACACTGTACCCAAAATAATTTTTTGTCCTTTTTTTCCCACAAATAGAGCTTTCTTTTGGTGGTATTTGATCACCTCTGGGGTTTTTATCTTTTGCTCTATAAATGAAAAAAGACCGAAAATTTTGAAAAAAAACGCATATTTCTTTGTTTCTGTGACAGAATTATGCAAATTGTTAATTTTTCTGCATAAATTTTGGCCACAATTTATACTGCTACAGATCTTTGGTAAAAATAACCCAAATTAGTGGATATTATTTGGTCTTTGTGAACGTTAGAGAGTCTACAAGCTGTGGTGCGAATCGCACAAAATTGATCACATCTGATGTGCTGGTGGACTATCTCGCTTCTTGTGACCCGAACAAGTCAGGAAAGTACAAATACCCCCCAAATTACCCCTTTTTGGAAAGTAGACATTCCAAGGTATTTAGTAAGAGGCATAGTGAGCTTTTTGATGTTGTGATATTTTTCCCACAATTCTTTGCAAAATTAAGATTTTTTTTTTTTCTCCACAAAATTGTCATTGTAATAGGTTATTTCTCTCACATGGCATGTGTATACCACAAATGACACCCTCCAAAAAATTCTGCTACTCCTCCTGAGTATTACAATACCACATGTGTGGGACTTTTTCACAGCCTGGCCACATAGAGTGGCCCAACATGCAGGTAGCGCCATCATGTGTTCTAGGAACATAAATTACACATCTAACTTGTTGACTATTTATTACACTTTTGAAGCACCAGGACAATGACATGTGACACTGATGACAGATGGCACTGATACGTGGCAATGATGACACTTATACGTGGCACTGATGACACGTGGCACTGATGACAGATGGCACTAATATGTGGCACTGATGACAGATGGCACTAATATGTGGCACTGATGACACGTGGCACTAATACGTGGCACTGAAGACACGTGGCACTAATATGTGGCACTGATGACAGATGGCACTAATACGTGGCACTAATACGTGCCACCGATGACAGATGGCACTAATACATGGCACCGATGACGCGTGACACTGATGACAGATGGCACTGATAAGTGGCATTGATGACACGTGACACTGACAACAGATGGCCCGTGACACTGACAGGTGGCACTGATGACAAATGGCACTGATACGTGGCACTGATGACAAATGGCACTGATACGTGGCACTGATGACAGATGGCACTAATACATGGCACTGATGACAGATGGCACTATGTGGCACTGATGACACGTGGCACTGATGACAGATGGCACTTATATGTGGTACTGATGACAGATGGCACTGGTGAAAAATGGCACTGACAACAGGTGGCACTGGAGGCAGGTGGCACTGGAGGCAGGTAGCACTGGGGTGGATGGCACTGGGGGCAGGTAGCACTGGGGTGGATGGCACTGGGAGCAGGTAGCACTGGGGTGGATGGCACTGGGGCGGATGGCACTGGGGCAGGATGGCACTGCTGGGGGAGGATGGATGGCACTGCTGGGGGAGGATGGCACTTTATTTTTTACTTTTTTTATTTTTTTCATCTAGGCGAAGCAGAACGGCTGCCGCTGCAGCCATTCATCTCTCCCCTCTCACACTCTGTGTGAGGAGGGAGAGCGGCGCTGAGAGATGATCTCATATGTTTACATATGAGATCATCTCCCATTGGACACGCTGATCACTCTGTAAACGGCCGCTGTGATTGGCCGTTTACAGCGATCTGTGTTTGCCTGTCCCCGGGGGACACGGCGAACACAGAACTTCCGCGATGCGCGCCCGCGGCGGCGCGCATTGCGGAAGTAAACAATAGGACGTCCAGGGACAGCCTCCCGGACGAACGCGCCTGCTCTACGGCCGTCATTCGGCTATAGGGCGGGCGCGAGGTGGTTAAAGAAACACCAAAAATATATATATAAAAAACATTAATATGTTCTTCAGTCCTTCAAATAATATTCCAATCACCGTGCCTTGTGATAAATAGTGACTTCTTATCCTGTACTCCACCACAGTTTGAGTAAAATACACACTCACCAACCATAAGGGACCATTAAAGACCTCAGTCGTTTTTCAAGATACTCCAATTCAAATCATTAGGCGTTGTCAGAATCTGCCTTGGGTGTGTCATAGCAGAGAATTACATTTCTTTTTTTAGACTCTGTGCTGACTGTTACACTTGCAGATCGCTGTTGCGTTGCATGTCAAAATTGCTTTTCTATATTAGAAAGATATTTAAAATATGCAGTTCGTACATATTTTATTACTTATTCTGTACAGTGACAGCATGCTAATAGCTGCAGTTGTACCTAAAGTGCATTCGAGATCATGGAAATCCACATGTTGCCATGGGAAAAAAAAATCTTTAATCCAGAGAAAATATTTGAATCTCATTATGTTCCATTTACCTGGTTCAGCAGGCGTTGTAAATCACGTAACACTAATTACCCGGAATGACAGCTTACCAGAATACATGGTTCTCTTATGTGTGTTACTCTGTGACAGTGCAGGGCTTTGAGCAGAAATGACCATATAGGAAGTGTAGCACCCTCCTATGTAGGTGCTAGGATAGTTAGGTAAGTGTTAATATATGTTTTTGATAGGTAAATTTAGTTACTACACAGTGTGGTTGTAATTTTTAGTAAGGTAAAAGCATAGTTTGGCTCACTGTACTCAGTGAGCTGTGATTGTTTATTTAGCCCTGCTCTGTGTGCTCTGCCTCTGCCAGTCAGTCTGTTAGATAGCTCACTCTGTATCCAGGTTCCTTGAGAAATTCCTGGATGATAGGTGTGAAGCTATGCAGTTGGTAGCATAAATATTGATGCAGCCCTGGCCTATCCCAGAAAGGCAGGCTCTGATGGCATGCTGGGAGACTGCATATACTCTTGGAGCACACAGAACTATGGGTCTTTTCCCAGAGTGGATTAGTCTAGCCTGGGGGGCACGCTGCCCTCCCAGGCAGTAGCTGCTGTTGGTGAGGCCTTAGGTAGCTATGTGTAGCGGTACCCCCATGTGGGCTGCAGATTTTTTGTTCATTACCTTTTGCCGATCACTCCGCTTCCGATCCCCCATGCAATCGCATGACACCAAACAGTCAGAATTCCAGATTTATATTGCTTTATTTGGGAATAAATCTGTGGGGCTATTCCGTGAGGTATATGAGATGCCCCTTCTGACTCTATTTTCTTTTGAAGGGTGTTAATCTATAGCTGTAGCTTGTTAATTAAACCACTTATAGCGATCCATTCTTGGTTCCATTTCTCTTTATGATACAGCACTCTCAAGTTAGACAGATAAGCATTACTCGGAATAATCCCTTCTGCCAAACCGATAGGTATCCTGTGGGTGTTGAACTCAAAGTCACAGGCCATCACTGCCTATTTCCATTACTTGTAGGTCAAACTTCCCTCAGACCTTGAAAGCGCTTGATACTGTGTTCCTTGGATGCACAGTAGGAAGTTCTGATTTAGCTCCTCTGGGTTTGCGCTCCTTTTGCTCTCTCCCAATCAACAGTCCCTGTTCTACTCACAGAAAGTCTTCCACCGCTTTGCTCCTACTTCCTCCTCTTCCTCCGACACTGCCGGGCACATCCCCCACTTGGGGATGTCTGGTATTTCCCCAGCGCTACATGTTAGCTCCGTCTCCAGGGGCCAGACTCTCGCCCCCCCTGGACTCGCCTCATTCCCAGAGGCTCTGGGATCTCTAAACTCCCGGGCCTCTGAACCTGAACCTCCAACTCCGAAATCAAACTCCCCAGAGCATGTGACTCCCCTTTTTATGAGAGACCTCCCATGTAAATTAACCATTGGTCAGTCCTCTCACCTGGGTTTCCTGCCACTCAGGTCTCAGCCCATCCTCTCTTTCCAGCACAATCCACTGTCAAACATAGAAGGTATCCCTGAACCCAAGTGTAGATGGTCACACCCCCTTCTATTCTGACACTTCCAACCCTGAATCAAAAACCAGGCCTAGTAAAGAACACAGCCCTGGCTAAATTTGCCTGTCTCTATCTCCTACACAGAAAAATACTATAAAGCCCCTCCCTAAAAGTAAAGGGTGCTATACTTGGAAGAATGGAAGGAGGCTACCAACTGTCTTTGGGCCTTGTGAGTACAGACACTGAGAGATCATGGGGACCTTATGCTTTAACTACCCCTCTGGTGCCTTATAGTCATCTGTGGGTCTGTTAAAGGGTACACCAGATGGTGTCCTGAAGAGATTTGTCCAAATAATGTCAAACCTTAGCCTCCTTAGCGGTATTCCCAAGTGTGGATCGGGGTGGATTTTAAGCACCAAAAGCGGTAACCCCAAGCCACACTCGGGATCACATTGCAGAATCCAGCTACAGCTCACTTACCTTGTCCCCAGAATCTTGCAATGTCCTCCCCGCTGTGTGTGTGAGCCATCCTCCGCTTGATTCATCACAGAGCCAAGCTCCGTTCCCTGCGACCACTGCGGTGCACGGGGACGGAGAACGGCGCCAAATTCAAAAAGTATAAAACACAATACATATACAGTACACTGTAATCTTAGAGATTACATTACTGTATCAATTTATTTCACATCCCTTTTGTCCCTAGTGTCTTGTCCAGTGCCCTGCCTGCAGTTTTATATTATAAATACTGTTGTTTCTGCCTGGACACTGGAGATTGTCCATAGCAACCAAAACTGTCCCTTTACATCAAAAGTGGTTTTAGACCAGCTAGAAAACAGCGATAATAAATTAGACAGCTACCATTCTGCATTATTGAATCATTTTTATTATTATTATATTATTATTTGTTATAATTATTTATAGTTATTTATTATATTATAATTTATGATTCCTAGTCTCAAACTTTATCATACCCGGGATGTCTACTAGACTCTTGCTTGGACAGATTTAAGTAAGTTATTCCTAAGAATTACAGGCCTACAATATAAACCGCAAAATTTCCATGCAAAATAATTGTACCGCTTTCTGCATCAGAAATCTGACATAATCATACCGCTAGGGAGGTTAAGGGACTTTTCTCTTGTGGCTCTAATTACTACTTAACCACTTCCCACCCGGCCAATGCACATATACGGCCGGGTGGGAGCCATCTACTTCTGATAGGACGTTCAGGAACGTTCTTCAGAAGGAGCGGGATCGTGCGCGCGCGTGCCCGCGCAGCGGGGCGCGATCCCGATGTGCTCGTGTCACCCGGACATGGCACATCTCAGATCGGCAGGAGGGCTCTGTGATTGGCCCTCTTGATCACATGACGGCCGTGTCCAATCACGGCCGTCATGTGATGTAAACAAACAGCCGGTTGCTAGGCAATCGGCTCCTCCTCTCCTCACACAGAAGTCATCGCTGAGGAGAGGAGAGCAGATCGCTGCAGCCGGCTGATGATCAGTGAGTATGAGCTTTTTTACAGCTTTTTACTCACTGATCACCAGTCTAGTGTAAACACACAACACACCACACAGTATAAACACAGTCCCCACATATGTCCCCAAAACACACATGTCCCCAAATAATAAAAACACATGTCCCTAATAATAAAAACATGTCCCCCACATATGTCCCACTAAAATCACATGTCCCAATGATTATCTGCACACATATGTACGTGATCACCTGCACACATATGTACATGATCATTTGCGTACATATGTCCGTGATCACACAAACCAATTATTATACACTTAACAGAATTTTTTTACCAAAAACATGTAGCAGAATAAATTTTGGCTTAAATTTATGACAAAATTTGATTTCATTGGATTTCTTTTAAAATAGAAAAAAGAAAATATTGTTTTTTTTTTACAAATTTCCGCTTTTTTTGCGCTTATATCGGAAAAAATAAAAAACGGAGTCGTGAATAAATACCACCAAAATAAAGCTCTATTTGTGCGAACAAAATGATAAAAAATTTATTTGGGTACAGTGTAGCATGACCGCGCAATTGTCACTGAAAGCGCTAGAGCGATGAAAGCTGAAAATTGGGCTGGGAAGGAAGGGGACGAAAGTGCCCTGTATTGAAGTGGTTAACCTCCCTAGCGGTATGATGTCAGATTTCTGATGCTGAAAGCGGTACAATTATTTTGCATGGAAATTTTGCGGTTTATATTGTAGGCCTGTAATTCTTAGGAATAACTTACTTGAATCTGTCCAAGCAAGAGTCTAGTAGACATGATAGCAGCGCAGCCATTGGCTTCCGCTGATGTCAATCAAATCCAATGACGTGGGCGCCGGGGGGCGGGGCCGAGTGTTGCATTCGGCCTCTATGGATGCCGAATGCTGGACTTGGGAGGGCGCCCGCAAGGTAACCCCCTCAGGAGAGCGCTTCTCCAAGGGGTTATCTAATGCAGGGAGGAGCCGCGAGAGCTGCCAAGGGACCCCAGAAATGGATGTTCGGGGCCAAACTGTGCAAAACAAGCTGCGCAGTGGAGGTAAGTATGACATGTTTGTTATTTAAAAAAAATTAAAAATGATCCACTTTAACCACCTCAATACAGGACACTTAAACCCCCTTCCTTCCCAGACCAATTTTCAGCTTTCAGTGCTCTCTCACTTTGAATGACAATTACTCAGTCATGCTACACTGTAACCAAATGAATTTTTTATCATTTTGTTCACACAAATAGAGCTTTCTTTTGGTGGTATTTATTCACCACTTCATTTATTATTTTTTGTAATATAAGCGAAAAAAGAGCGAATTTTTTGAAAAAAAAAAAAATTCTACTTTCTCTTTTAAAAGAAACCAAAAAAATCTAATTTTGGCGAAAATTTAGGCCAAAATGTATTCTACTACATGTCTTTGGTAAAAAAAAATCCTGATAAGTGTATGATCATTGGTTTGTGTGAAAGTTATAGAGCCTACAAGCCATGCTATGCATAATTGAAAATGTATCAATCCTAATGCACCTATCTCAGTTCTTGAGGCCCTAAAATGTCAGGACAGTACAATAACCCCCCAAATGACCCCTTTTTGGAAAGAAGACAGTCTGCGGTAATTGGTAAGAGGCGTAGTGAATTTTTTGAAGTTGCAATTTTTTCCCCACAATGCTTTGGAAAATTAGGAAATATATATATATATATACATATTTTTCTTCACTAAATTATCATATTTACAAGTTATTTCTCACACATGGTGCAGGCATAATTGCAATTACACCCCAAAATACATTCTGCTATTCGTCCTGAGTATGGAGATACCCCATGTGTCAGACTTTTCCACAGCCTGGCCACATACAGAGGCCCAACATCCATGTAGCACCATCAGGCGTTCTAAAGGCATAAATTAACACATTTCAACACATGAAATACATTTCATTTCCTGAGTACCTATTACATTTTTGAAGGCCCTGGAGCACCAGGACAATGGAATTACCCACAAAGTGACCCCATTTTGGAAAGAAAACAACCCAATGTATATTCTGTGAGGCATAATGAGTCTTTTGAACATATAATTTCTTTCCACAAGTTTTTGGAAAACGTGGAAAGAAAATGAAAACCTATTTTTTTTCACAAAGTTGTCAATTTAGAAGATCTTTCTAACACATAACATGTACATAGCCAAAATGACACCCCAAAATTCATTCTGCTACTCGTCCTGAGTATGGCGATACCCCATGTGTCAGACTTTTCCACAGCCTAGCAACATACAGAGGCCCAACATCCATATAGCACCATCAGGCGTTCTAAAGGCATAAATTACACATTTCATTTCCTGAGTACCTATTACATTTTTGAAGGCCCTGGAGCACCAGGACAATGGAATTACCCACAAAGTGACCCCATTTTGTAAAGAAAACAACCTAATGTATATTCTATGAGGCATAATGAGTCTTTTGAACATGTAATTTCTTTCCACAAGTTTTTGGAAAATGTGGAAAGAAAATAAAAACCTATTTTTTTTTCACAAAGTTGTCAATTTAGAAGATCTTTCTAACACATAACATGTACATAGCCAAAATGACACCCCAAAATACATTCTGCTACTCGTCCTGAGTATGGTGATACCCCATGTGTCAGACTTTTCCACAGCCTGGCCGCATACAGAAGCCCAACATACAAGTACCACCTTCAGGCTTCTAACATATAGCATGTACACACCAAGAATTACACACCAAAATACATTCTGCTGAGCAAAGGGTAAAAAAAAGGCTCACCTGTGGTTTTAGCAGGCAGGGACACCGTTCCAGAGCAGTCAAAGCATTTTCTAGACAGCCAAAGGAAATGTCCAGGAATTGTCCAGGCAGCAGACAGATATGGAAAATTATGAACATGGTTCAGTACAGTCCAAGGTTTAGCAGGCAGTTCAGGCATAGGCATGTCCAGTTCAGGTGGCAGGCACAGGCATGGCCAGTTCAGGTGGCAGGCAAAGGCAGGGCCAGTTCAGATGGCAGCAGGCGGCACTTTGTACATTGGGCCTTGGTCAGGTAAGACCCGAGGACAGGGGTAGAGGCTTCTTCCCACCCAAATCTCTACGAAGCCTCCGAGTCTCCAGACCCTAATCCGAGAAAACGAAAAACCTGGAGAAAAAGGTTTTCTCCACTCGGAAAACTTTTTCTGGAGCCCCTCACATGTGAGACCCCTGTGCTGTACAGTGGCAGGGCAAATTATCAGTTCAGGAGGCAGGCAAAAAGCATGGTCATTTAACAGGCCGAGGTCAATTCACGTTGAAGGCAGAAATATGTTTGGGAGAGGCATAGTCATTTAACAGTCCGGGTCATGGCAGAAAGTGGAAACTGGAAAGAAATCATCTTCGCTTTACTAATAGTTTAGTGAAGTATGATAGCTTCGATAGCAAGTTCCAATGCAGAGGCCTGGCTGGGAGGGACAGTCTGGACAGTAGTATCGGGTGTCACGGCGAATTCCTCTACTTGTACACACACGGCATTTTTTGGGGGGTTTGCGACCTGTTTGGGTAGGAGGGAGGATGTCGGGAAAGTGCCTTTCATGGAGTCTGGCTACTGCATCAGAGCAAATTAGTTGAGTGGGTTGGCCATGGGGATAGACAAGGGCTGTGATGACATCTTCTTGGAATCTTAGATAGGTCAGGGAACTTTGGGTGCTCTTAGAAAAAATAATATAAGAATTGAACATGGCCAGTTGCATCAAATAAACGGCAATTTTCTTGTACCAAAACAGTGATCTCCTGGTGGCCAAGTAGGACTGCATCATCTGGTCATTCATATCCACCCCCCCATGTATAAGTTATACTCGTGGATACATTTTGGCTTCTGGATGGGGCCTTTTCTTCTTTGCAGTTTCACCAAGGTGTCATTGTGTATTGTGGAAAGGATGTAGACATCTCTTTTTTTATCTCTCCACTTCACCACTAGTACCTCGTCAGTCCGCATACTGGCCATTTCACCCTGTTTTAATTTCTTGGTGACCAATATCTGTGGGAAGCCTTTGCGGTTGGTCCTTGCTGTCCCACAGGCCACAGTCTGCTTTAGGTATAGATGGCGGAAAAGTGGGAGACTTGTGTAGAAATTGTCTACATATAGGTGGTAACCTTTCCCAAGCAATGGTTGGATCAGCTGCCAGACAATTTTGCCACTTGTTCCCATGTAGGTAGGGCATCCAGGGGGGTTTAGCTGTCGGTCTTTTCCCTCATAAATTATGAAGTCATATGTGTAACCCGTGGCCCTGTCACACGCCTTATAAAATTTTACCCCACGTCTGGCTCTTTTACTGGGCATGTATTGTTGTATTCCAAGTCGCCCAGTGAAGTGTAATAGGGATTCATCCACACAAATATTTTTATCAGGGGTAAACATCTGTTTGAAACTGGTGGAAAAAAAATTGATTAGGGGCCGAATTTTGAATAATTTATCATAACTGGGATGATTTCGAAGGAGGCATTGGGCATTGTTATTGAAATGTAAAAATCTCATGATCATCTCATAACGGTTTCTGGGCATAATTGATGAATAGACCGGCATGTGGTGGATAGGTTGGGTAGACCAGTAGGAATGGACTTCATTTTTTTTTGTTAGCCCCATGTTGAGGGTTAGGCCAAGGAAAATGTTAAATTCTTCCACGGTGAGGGGTTTCCAAAAAAAAGGACGGGCATAGGAAGAACTGGGATTGTTGGCTATATGTTGGCTGGCATATAGATTACATTGCTCCACAATGTCAGTTAGGAGATCATTGGTAAAAAATAAATGAAAATAATAAAGTGGGGTTACATTTTCCGTCTGTATCTGAGGGCCTGGCTGGGATGTAAAAAGGGGAATAACAGGTTCTACTGACGTATCGGGCAGCCATGTTGGATACAGCAGAACATCTGGAAGGCTAGTATGGGCACTGCCTCGTTGATGGGATGCTCCGTTGCTAGTATCTGGCCTATCTTCAAGGAAGGTTGCAGAACTGCTGGTGGATGCCTGCCTATCCCGGAGTGCTGCGCTGCTGCTGGATGCCTGCATATCATCCTGGAGTGGTGCGCTGCTGTTTGATGTCTGCGCCTGCTCATTTCTCCCGTTTCTCCTTGTTAGGATTCTATCTTCCTCGGTTTCCATCTCGGAGCCACTGCTTTCCACTGGCTCATAATCGCTATCCGAGTCTGACGGAGAGAGTTCCCCGCTACTCTCGTCCGACATACTCTGGAGCATCTGGAAAGCCTCCTCTGCGCTGTACGACCTTTTAGTCATGTTGACGGGCAGATGTCAGATGGCGGGCGGAAGATGTCAGATGGCGGGCGTCAGATGTGCCTGATGGCGGGCGTCAGATGGGCCTGATGGCGGGTGTCAGATGGGCCTGATGGCGGGCATCAGATACGCCTGATGGCGGGCGTCAGATGAGCCTGGTGATGGCGGGCCGATGCGCCTGGTGATGGCGGGCCGATGCGCCTGGTGATGGCGGGCAGATGCGCCTGGTGATGGCGGGGCAGATGCGCCTGGTGATGACGGGGCAGATGCGCCTGGTGATGGCGGGGCAGATGCGCCTGGTGATGGCGGGGCAGATGCGCCTGTGATCGCGGGGCAGATGCGCCTGGTGATGGCGGGTCAGATGCGCCTGGTGATGGCGGGTCAGATGCGCCTGGTGATGGCGGGCAGATGCGCCTGGTGATGGCGGGCAGATGCGCCTGGTGATGGCCGGTCAGATGCGCCTGGTGATGGCGGGGCAGATGCGCCTGGTGATGGCGGGGCAGATGCGCCTGGTGATGGCGGGTCAGATGCGCCTGGTGATGGCGGGCAGATGCGCCTGGTGATGGCGGGCAGATGCGCCTGGTGATGGCCGGTCAGATGCGCCTGGTGATGGCGGGGCAGATGCGCCTGTGGATGGCGGGCAGATGCGCCTGGTGATGGCGGGCAGATGCGCCTGGTGATGGCGGGCAGATGCGCCTGGTGATGGCGGGCAGGTGCGCCTGGTGATGGCGGGCAGATGCGCCTGGTGATGGCGGGTCAGATGCGCCTGGTGATGGAGGGTCAGATGCGCCTGGTGATGGCGGGTCAGATGCGCCTGGTGATGGCGGCAGATGCGCCTGGTGATGGCGGGCAGGTGCGCCTGGTGATGGCGGGTGGCTGATGTGTCAGATGGCGGGCTGATGTGCCAGGTGTTTTTGGGGACACTGTGTTTTGGGGGACACTGTGTTTTGGGGACACTGTGTTTTGGGGGACACTGTGTTTTGGGGGACACTAGCTGGGAGATCAGTGGGTAAACAGCAGACAAACAGCTAGAAAACTCACTGATCTTCCCGGCTGAAGCACAGATTTCTCTTCCTCTCCTCACTGACAGGTTCTGTGTGAGGAGAGGAAGAGATGAGAGCAGTTACAACTGCTCTCTATTTACATTACATGACGACTGTGATTGGACACAGTCGTCATGTGATCAGGAGGGCCAATCACATGGCCCTCCTGTTGTATTTTTCTCTCCGGTCTCCGGGGGTCTCAGGCAGATCGGGATCGCGCCGCTGCGCGGGCACGTGGCGGCGCGATCACCGGTTATCTGCCACCCATCCCCCTTTGTTTACTTACGATGGCTGTGATTAGACACAGCCATCGTGCGGATCAGGAGGGCAAATTACATTGCCCTCCTGCCGATCCGAGATGCGGCGTGTGCGGGGGACACGCGCGCATCGGGATCGCGCAGCTGCGCGGGAGCGCGCCCGCGTGATCCCGCTTCTTTGACAGGACGTTCGGGAACGTCCTGTCAGGAGTAGAGAGCTCCCACCCGGCCGTTTATATGCAGTGGCCGGGTGGGAAGTGGTTAAACTATAAACATGTAGCTAGTGCTATTGGTGATGTGTTTAAGCTAAATAAAAGTCAAAAAACATATTTCTCCATTTACATGAAGGTCGGGTTACTATTACCCAGCCAGCACAGAGTTCCCCCTTACATCGGAGTCTGCAGGATTCCCTCTTACAGTGAGGGCAGGGCTCGAGTCCAGCGGGAACGCGTGGGAACGGCGTCCCTGCACTTTTTTCACAGCAGGAACGCCGTTCCCTTTGCAGGACTAGAGCCGCCCGAGGCTCTAGCACAGGCATCAACTAAATGGAGGGCCACGGGCCAAGTCAGTCAATGATCTGTGCGGCCCCGGCGCGGTCACGCCATTTAAGATTTGCTTTCTGCCGCTTCCTGCTAGCTGTGTTGTCTATACAGAGCTGACATCGGAAGAGCAGCACAGCGATGCACGGAGGGCAGGGGCTGGCCCAGTTAACTGATTGGTTAATAGAACCGCTCTGCATTCTATCAACCAATCAGTTAACTGAGGCAGGTCCTGCCCTCTGTTCATCCCTTTGCTGCACTTCCGATGTCAGCTCTGTGCCTCCGATGGCATCTGCTGTGTCCTGTGTAAGGTAAGACAGGGAAGAGGGCACTGTTTTGAAGGATGGAGGGGGAAAGTATCAGAAACTGAAAGGAATGAGGAGGGGTGATATAAAAGGGAGGCAGGGCAGGAATGTGAAGGGTGGTTCTACAAAGGGGGTGAGGACAGGAATGTAAAGGGGGTGAGGAAAGGAATGTGAAGGGGGGTTCTATAAAGGGGGTGAGGATAGGAATGTGAAGAAGGGTGCTATAAAGGGGCCGAGGACAGGTTTACATTTTAAAACTGGCTACTTGGTCATCTTCTGTAGTATGTCGCATTCACAGTCTGGTCATCTCCTGTAGTCGCATTCGCAGTCTGGTCATCTCCTGTAGTCGCATTCGCAGTCTGGTCATCTCCTGTAGTATGTCGCATTCACAGTCTGGTCATCTCCTGTAGTCGAATTCGCAGTCTGGTCATCTCCTGTAGTCGCATTCGCAGTCTGGTCATCTCCTGTACTATGTCACATTCGCAGTCTGGTCATCTCCTGTAGTTTGTCGCATTCGCAGTCTGGTCATCTCCTGTAGTATGTCGCATTCGCAGTCTGGTCATCTCCTGTACTATGTCGCATTCTCAGTCTGGTCATCTCCTGCAGTATGTCGCATTCTCAGTCTGGGCATCTCCTGTAGTCGCATACGCAGTCTGGTCATCTCCTGTAGTCGCATTCGCAGTCTGGTCATCTCCTGTACTATGTCGCATTCACAGTCTGGTCATCTCCTGTAGTATGTCGCATTCGCAGTCTGATCATCTCCTGTAGTATGTCGCATTCGCAGTCTGGTCATCTCCTGTAGTATGTCGCATTCGCAATCTGGTCATCTCCTGTAGTCGCATTAGTAGTCTGGTCATCTCTTGTAGCATGTCGCATTTGCAGTCACTGTATTTTCTGTGAAATATATATATCCATATGAGCGTATTATTTTTTATTTATTTTTTGGTGGGGGAGTGGATCTTGGGTGGGTGTTCCCACACTTTTTTCCCCAGGACTTGACCCCTGAGTGAGGGGAATGCTTTATTTATGATTTAATCATAATCATGGTTTAAGGGGGAGCTCTGATGTAAGAGGGAGCTCTGGTGACCAGAGACCACCTTATATCAGAGTCCACTGCATTCCCTTTATATCAGAGTTCCCACTTACATCAGGGTCTGCAGCATTGTCCTTGAACTCAAAGGGGGGAATCCTGCAGACTCTGATGCAAAGGGGAATGGCAGGAACTCTGATGTGGGGGCACTCTGGTGACTAGAGACCACCTTCCACAGAGTGAATACACTAAGGTAAGGGGAGTTACTAATACAGAGGGGGACCTTTTCATCAGTGCCCCCTTACATTATTTTATTCACTCCCCTTACATTAGCAACTCCCCCCAGACTGGTCTTGCTGTGCTGTCACTGACCTACTCTCAGGTGCATTGTGCAGGACACAATCAGATGGCTCCAGGTTGGCGGCTCTGGGTTTTATCCCATCCACAAACTTCTGACTCCTCCCATGACTCCCATCCTGGTGATGTTTCCACTCTTGACTCCTCTCCAGACTAATACAGAAGGTGGACAGAGGCTGCGGACATGATACAGAAGGTGGACGGAGGCTGCAGACTTGATACAGAAGTTATACAGAGGCTTTTCACATGATACAGAGGGTGGACAGAGACTGCAGACATGCTGCAGGAGGTGGACAGAGGCTGTGGACATGATACAGGAGGTGGACAGAGGCTGCGGACATGATACAGGAGGTGGACAGAGGCTGCGGACATAATACAGGAGGTGGACAGAGGATGCGGACATGATACAGTCAGGGGGTGGCCAGAGAGGCTGCACATACAGGGTAGTTTCCTCCTCTGATCCCTTCATATCGCTTCCCACATCAGTATCTTACTATCCTTCTGTGCCCCTTTCACCCTTCCAGTCCACAGACACATCAGTTTGACAGTGTCCTCCTGTGCCCCTTTCACCTCTCCACAGGGCAAGGTAATCAGTGTCCTCCTCTGCCCCCTTCACGGCTTCCCCAGTTCACCCCCAGTCCTCCTCTGCCATCTTTTTATCATCCTCAGTCAGGCTCTCACTGACTCACTCACACGTGTGACTGACTGGCTGACCTGTCCTCTCCTCCTCCTTGGCTGTGACAGTATGTGTGTGATGACTGGCACTGGTCATAATGTTATGGCTGATCGGTGTATCTCCCCATAGGAAGATACAAGTGCTGTCCATCCTGTACTCATCACTCCCACCCTCTGCAGCAGGCATGCCCTGTGATAAATGAAGTGTCATCATTACCAGGAGCTCATTGTGTCACAATCTATGGTATGACATCTCTATGGATATTGAAGGTAGCATGGAAGTCCAGCAGCATGTCTGCAACTTGTGTAAGCCGCCTGCCCTGTCCTGAAGCCCTACACATTTGGAGGCACGCCCTGCGCCAAGGACAAGTGCCGCAGCCGCTACTTTCCATTTAAAAATGTCGCCAGGTGGCATCATTGCGTTACTGCGCATACACCGCCCGGCCGAGCACGTACAAGCTTTCCCAAGCCCAGTCGGCATCGGAACAGCACAAACCACTGGCGGACATCTTTTTTACGGGCACCGTTGCCCATAATGGGCATTTACGGGCAGCCCGAAAATGGGCTTATATATACAGGCTGCCCGTAAATTTACGGGCGGTTGGCAAAACTGGTTATAAAGCATAGTGGGTGCAAAGATGGTGAAAGTCATTGGGCCCCAGACACTTCTTTTGATGCAAAAGAGGTTTTATTTCTTTTAAAAGTCCTTTTTATATTTTGCAAGAGAAAGAAGGTTAGGGTCAGGACACCCTTGAGTGGTTAAGTAGCAGTTGGCAGACTCTGAGACTTCAATAGGAGGACGTTAGCCATACAGGGAAAGGCCCCAGCAAGGTGCCACTTCTGCATGTGCAGGTTTGCTTTATGGCAACAGTATCTAACAGTTCCCAACACAAAGTTCAACAGTTCTCTCAGCTTCACTACAATGTCCACTTGTAATTCTTTAGCCCCTTGAGCGTCTAGTCTCTCACTGGACTCTGATTCACTGACTCTGAATCCTGTGAGCTCCTCAAGGCTTTTGCGGTGGTATCTCCCTCAAGCATCACCCATGCTTCCCTGCTTCTCCTGCAGGGAGAACCACAGTCGTGCCAGCCAATAGGCTTCTATGGAGGGTGCTAATCATGTGAGTTGTAGTTTGAGGCAGTAGCCATACAATGGAGCCAGGGAACTCTGTACACTACAGTTCCCAGGCATCACTGAGTAGCAGAGGGTATTAGTGAAACAGCTTTTACTGAACTGCCTAGGAATACTTTGCGCTCTTGTAGCTACAGATTTGAGGAGTGCACATCTGTAACCGGGGTCAGTCTGTGGCTAGGCTGGACTGGGAGAGATTGAGAGGAAGGCCTAGGACAGTGATGGCGAACCTTGGCACCCCAGATGTTTTGGAACTACATTTCCCATGATGCTCTTGCATTCTGCAGTGTAGTTGAGCATCATGGGAAATGTAGTTCCAAAACATCTGGAGTGCCAAGGTTCGCCATCACTGGCCTAGGAGGAGAGAGCTACCCTAGCTGCACAAAACTGACCACAGTAATCGAGCTGCACCATTGCTGCAGTGAGACTGGAGTTGTCTCTCTCCTGCTGCTTCCTATAGCTGGACTTCGCAGGCACCTTAAGGAAAGACAGACCCTTCTACAGCAAGAGTGCAGATGCATCATAGGGACCAGTGCATATGCACTGCTAGGAGTACATTCTAGGAGGACATTCAGCACATTACATCCCCACCGCATCTGTGTCTTACCTATTCTGCAGGTATATCTAGTGCCGATCCTGGACAGGTGCACAGGATGCACTGCGCCTAGATGCAGAGAACTAAGGCATTGGAAGGCAGTGTTGCCAACCACCCAATAATTTACGGGCAGCCCGTAACGGGCTACCCGTTACTAGCAGCAGTGCCCAAAAAAATATGGCTGTGGACCGACAGCTCAACTGTGCATGCGCTGTTCCAGGCTCGGGAAAGCTTGTACACGTTTGCCCATTTTCACCTGTGCGGGCGCATGCTAACTGATGTAATGGCGCCACCTGGTGCCATTTTTGAAAAGAAATGCAAGGCCCTCAGTCTCGGTGATGGCGCCTGGCCACAGGTCAAGGCACTTAGGTAACAGGGGTCATATAAAGGGGGGCAGAACAGGATACTACTGTCTACTGTGCAGTTTATGGATAACCTGTCTGGTAATCATTAAAATTTTGCTCTACACTAGTGAGATACCAGGTTTTTATGCTTATATGTGTTCTAGTCTCTATAATGCAACATAACAGATAATTCACATTATTCTTTCTGACTCTTTCCTATGGCCTAAACTAGGGAGATGTATTTCTCTGCTCCAGTGTGACTGCTGTGGGAGGTAAAATGGGCAGAGGAGGACGCTGATGTGGGGGGAGGGTGAAGGAAGGAGGTAGAGGAGGACACTGATGTAGGGAGATGAAGGGGGAAAATAAGGACACTACTGTGAAAGGAGGCAGAGGAGGACACTCAGATTACAAAAAGTGATGGGGCTTATAGATGGAGAGGTGGAGTCGTTTCCATAGAAACATTTGTAAAGGGGCAGAGTTAGTAAGATGACCGCACCCATGTGGGGGTGCCAAAAATGTTTCCGCACCCAGGCTTCTATGACCCTAGGATCGGCCCTGCGCATACCTCCCCCTTGAAAACAGCACCTGTGCCGTTTCTGCTGCACTACAACAACTCTACACTGCCTGCTGGTTTGTTAGGACAGCCGACAAGTGCACCAGTGCATCTTAAAGGGCACCAATGGTAGCCTGCAGAAGAACCATCTAAAAAACTGCCCCCTTGTTATATCACCCCACATGCCCCTCACAAGGAGGTCGAGGCAAAAAACAAGGGAGCTATTTTACCCAGTGGCTCCTACGGGGGTCGCACTACAGTAATAAAAAGAGAGTTGGAGGAAAATTGGAAAATACATACTCACCTAGGTGGATGCATCATTGGTCCTAAACTGAATCTGTCCCCAACTAGCTCTACACCGAGAACTGAACAATCAAAGACCACTGACCATTCAGTTCTCGGTCTTCAGAGAGCAGAAAGCAAGTGACTGTCAGTTACCAGCTCTCTGCTCTGCTCCTCCAGCCCTCACTGTAGCCCTTGGTTATGCAGGGACAGGAATGGCTAGCTCAGGTGCTGCTAAGAGGCTGAGTCAGGTAAAAGTGTAGGAACTAGTGCGCTACTCTGTGTTTGAGAACACGTGGATCAAAAATAATAAATGACTAATGTACAAGTGTATCTGTACACCAATTAATGTTCAACGGATAAAGCTGCCATTCGTTGTAGTGTCGCAACATACATAAACAGTTATAATCGCAATATATGGAAAGGCGCTAAGTCTTAATAAGGAGAATATCAGGTAATGAGTCAAACACTGGCCTCCATGCAATCTCCATCACTCCAACAGTTGATTGATCGGCTTGTACATATGGAAAGCAATAAAACTCCTCATGGTGTAGAATAAACGACTATTTTATTAAAAACAATGTAGTAACTTACAGTTAAAAAACTGACATCCAGCAAGATCTGAGACCATGGGGTCACACACGGGCTGAAAACTGACAAATCTGAACTTCTGGTCTTGGCCGTGACCGGTAGTGACACCACCCGGCTCCTCCCAACACGTTGCATCACTGACACGTGACTTTATCAAGGGCTGAGAGGATGAGTCAACTGCCAGTCCAGGCACCTGGGTACATCTTGACATTAAATTTGGGATCACTCAAAAGTCCGGACCGTCTGAGTGACATCAGCTGACATCAGACTGTTGGCTGAATACACCGGACTCAGACTTTAGCCCGCTATTGGCAGAACTAAGTGCACTCCTGGGACCCACAGGAGAAGTAAGGCCAAAAGAGTTTTAGCCATACTTCTAATTTAAAACAAATTAAAATGTTGCTAATAAGTATCCTTCCAAAACTGAAACTTATATAAAAGGACACTGTTTAACCCATCCAATCACCTTGAATTATTTAATCAATATAATACCTCATACAGTGGTGTGAAAAAGTGTTTGCCCCCTTCCTCATTTCCTGTTCCTTTGCATGTTTGTCACACTTAAGTGTTTCGGAACATCAAACCAATTTAAACAATAGTCAAGGACAACACAAGTAAACACAAAATGCAATTTGTAAATGAAGGTGTTTATTATTAAAGGTGAAAAAAAATCCAAACCATCATGGCCCTGTGTGAAAAAGTGATTGCCCCCTAAACCTAATAACTGGTTGGGCCACCCTTAGCAGCAACAACTGCAACCAAGCGTTTGCGATAACGTGCAATGAGGCTTTTACAGCGTCCTGGAGGAATTTTGGCCCACTCATCTTTGCAGAATTGTCCTAATTCAGTTACATTAGAGGGTTTTCGAGCATGAACGGCCTTTTTAAGGTCATACCACAACATCTCAATAGGATTCAGGTCAGGACTTTGGCTAGGCCACTCCAAAGTCTTCATTTTGTTTTTCTTCAGCCATTCGGTGGTGGACTTGCTGGTGTGTTTAGGATCATTGTCCTGCTGCAGAACCCAAGTTCGTTTCAGCTTGAGTACACGAACAGATGGTCGGACATTCTCCTTCAGGATCTCTTGGTAGACAGCAGAATTCATAGTTCCTTTTATCACGACAAGTCTTCCAGGTCCTGAAGCAGCAAAACAGCCCCAGACCATCACACTACCACCACCATATTTTACTGTTGGTATAATGTTCTTTTAATGAAATGCAGTGTTCCTTCTACGCCAGATATACTTGGACACACACCTTCCAAAGAGTTCCACTTTTGTCTCATCGGTCCACAGAATGTTGTCCCAAAAGTCTTGGGGATCATCAAGATGTGTTGTGGAGAAATTGAGACGAGCTTTGATGTTCTTTTTGCTCAGCAGTGGTTTTCTCCTTGGAACTCTGCCATGCAGGCCATTTTTGCCCAGTCTTTTCCTGATGGTGGAGGCATGAACGCTGACCTTAACTGAGGCAAGTGAGGCCTGCAGTTCCTTGGACGTTGTTGTGGGGTGTTTTGTGACCTCTTGGATGAGTCGTCGCTGCGCTCTTGGGGTAATTTTGGGAGGCCGGCCACTCCTGGGAAGGTTCACCACTGTTCCATGTCTTCGCCATTTGTGGATAATGGCTCTCACTGTGGTTCGCTGGATTCCCAAAGCTTTGGAAATGGCTTTATAACCCTTTCCAGACTGATAGATCTCAATTACTTTCTTTCTCAATTGTTCCTGAATTTCTTTGGGTCTCGGCATGATGTGTAGCTTTTAAGGATCTTCTGGTGGACCTTACTGTGTCAAGCAGCTCCTATTTAAGTGATGCCTTGATTGTGAACAGGTGTGGCAATAATCAGGCCTGGGTGTGGCTAGAGAAATTGAACTCAGGTGTGGACAACCACAGTTATAGTATGTTTTAACAAGGGGGGCAATCACTTTTTCACACAGGGCCATGATGGTTTGGATTTTTTTTCACCTTTAATAATAAACACCTTCATTTACAAATTGCATTTTGTGTTTACTTGTGTTGTCCTTGACTATTGTTTAAATTGGTTTGATGTTTCGAAACACTTAAGTGTGACAAACATGCAAAGGAACAGGAAATGAGGAAGGGGGCAAACACTTTTTCACACCACTGTACGTTTGTGTTGAATATTTGATGCATGGCATAGAAGCTGTCAAATGACATCATAAATATCCTTCATCTGACATTGCAATATTTTATATCATGAATGTACACATCAGCCTGCTGATAAACTACATTGAATGTAAAGATTTTTCCTTGCAGTATATGAAAACTCACTTTTTTTTCCTGCTCTGCAATCTCTAACATATATTGCCTTATCAACTATTTAAATAGTTTGTCATGCAATGAATTTCAAATAAAGGGCTGCAAATTGCAAATCTTGAACAGTTCGGTATCTAAAAGTCATGTCATTCAAAATTCCAAGAATGTGAAATAAGCGGTAGATATGCACATTATTGTAGATATTTAAGTTTCGATCATCCTACATATAGGGATGGAATTTTTATAAAAATGACGTGAGTTACTAAAAGCAGCTCAGTTAAAAAGGGTGTGCTACTCTCGCTGAATTATATGTAGACAATCATTTTATTTTAAGGAGAAGTATGGGGTGTTTAAAAAAAAACAACATCCATACCACAGCCACATCAGCTGATAACAGGCAAATAGCACAATATTAGCTGAATTTGGTTCACAGGAGAGCAAAAATAAGTGGATTCCTGTGACCCACAATATGGCCAGAAAAGTGGGTGCACAGAGGCTCCTGCCCACATGTCAAATTTTCACATGTGATTTTATCCATGCTGGTGTTGTGTATAGTCAACAGAAAAAGACAGCTGGCAACTCCATAAACCTCAGATATTTTTATTTTACCATTCCAGTGAGCACAAAGACAGAGGCAAATAAGCCTTGTTCACTTCTGTGGACTACCTGCATGCAGTTTCAAGATGGATGCACACTCATCTGCCAGCGGCTCTGTTAAGAGGACCACACTAATCTGCTGTCTCATTGAACCCCAAAATTTTGTTATTGGTTCTTTTGATGCTCCCATTCTAAGAGGCTTCATTACCTTCACTGTTCTAAAATATTACATTTTTCTTAACCACTTACCCCCTTCCTAACCAGGCCAGTTTTCAGCTTTCAGTGCTCTCGCATTTTGATTGACAATTACTCAGTCATGCAACACTGTACCCATATGAAATTTTTGTCCTTTTTTCACACAAATATAACTTTCTTTTGGTGGTATTTAATTACCATTTTTTTTTTTTTTTTTTTATAAATGAAAAAAAGATTGAACATTTTGTTAAAAAATGCATTTTACTTTGTTTCTGTTATAAAATTTTGCAAATTAGTAATTTTTCTTTATACATTTTGGCCCAAATTTATACTGCTACATATCTTTAGTAAAAATAACCAAAATCAGTGTATATTATTTGGTCTTTGTAAAAGTTATAGAGTCTACAAGCTATGAACTGCCAAGCACTGAAAATGGACCACACCTGATGTACCGACGGCCTATCTAATTTCTTGAGGCCCTGAAATGTCAGGACAGCACAAATACCCCCCAAATGACCCCTTTTTGGAAAGTAGATGTAGCGCCGGCTCCTGAAGAGCATGCGCTATGTGTTTTTGAAATTTAAAGTTACACCTAAACTGCAGTTTGGTTTGGGTATTATTATTTCAAATTTTGAGCTCAGCATCAGTCTGACTGGACTATGGGGTGTTCAACCTGGCCATAGGGGGCGCTGCCTCCTCTGGTAGGCATGGAAACACAGTCTGGTTGGGTGCTTTAGGGTTACTTTCTCTCAGAGCCAGCCCAATGGCAGTGTCACTCTTGCTGTGTCTTCTGGGAGAGGGTACTTAAGATGTCACGTGGTTCGAGGTTCCGGTCCAGAAGTATGTTCTGACTCCATGGTCCTGATCCTCCTGACCAGCCCCCAGAGGCCCTCATTGCCTGGGGTGCGGATCCATCCGGTTTTCCGAGTCTCTGGGCTGGCTAGCCCAAGGCGCAGTAACTGGAAGGAGGGTTCCAAGGTGGTCCGGTGCCATCTCGGTTTTGGAGAGGCCCAGCAACTGAAAACGCAACCAGGGGAGGACTCTTCAGAAGAGGGCCACGCACAAGGCTGGCTGCTCAGCAAGAGCCTGGAAGCT